>NC_058522.1:252472083-253107583 GCF_904849725.1 Hordeum vulgare subsp. vulgare | reverse complement strand
TGACAGAGCTCAGTGTGCTCATGGAGAGGACGTTTTGAAGACTCCAATATTTCATAAAAGGCCTTTGCAGATTCCTCCATCTCATCTTCCGAATCCCGAGCATCATCAAATTCTTGCACCATGTCTTCGATCCCGGTACCATGCTCGTCCGTGCGACGACGGACCACCTAAGCTCTTGTGCGTTGTATAGACTCACCATGAAATGTCCACATCGTATAATTAGGCTTAAAACCCCTCCTCTGCAGGTGTTTAATCATTACAGCCTCTGTCGTCTTTTTATAGTTGTCGCATCTAGGACAGGGGCAATAGTTTCTTTCCTAGCCATTTGCGAATGCGGATTTCACAAATTCCTTTGTTTTTACAAACCATTCTTTCGTCATCTCTTTCTGACTAGGGTGACCGGTATACAGCCACGCACGATCACTCATCTTGCGTAGCTACTAAAGACAGAAGAAATATATTTATATATAATTTAGCATTTATATTCATCGGTTAATCAGGTTCGCCATTTTTATTACGTCCAGGCAACCTACACGCTAATAGGTAAAGATAGGTCCTAATCCCACCCGAGTATGTGTAGATTGGGTTCGTTTTCCCATGCTCTGCTCCGGATCCAACGCAAAATTTCGGCAGCACCTCCCCGCTGTTCTCCTGATACACGTCTCCGCAATAAACAGAGAGGATGTGCATCCGGAGAACAACGGGGGAGGCACTGTCGAAATTCCGCATCGGATCCAGAGCACAACATACGGGAAAACGAACCCAATCTACACATACTCGGGCTGTCCATGGATAATGTTGGACAATTTGAAAAGATGGCGGTTATAAATATGCAAATACATGCATATTTATAGATGTTGCCCTTTCGAACGGGAGACGCATACTGGTCACGCATACTGATAAATTAATTGAATTACCTAAATCTAGAAAGTTTCATCCGGAAACCGAGCCACAGTAAATGAAGGGGCGGGGAGGAGATGAAATTTGTACTGACCCACGAATGCAGGGGCGGAGCTCGTACAATGCACGGGCAGGTCTTCGCACAACAGACCTCACAGCGACGAGACAACTATCACATCTAAATCCACCCGGTCAACACAAATATTCCAATTATGTCATTTTAGAGGAAAACAAGCTAAGTATATAATATTCATGAGCTAACCATGGTTCTTATGCCATTTTGAGCTTATCATGGCATTTTGGAGCTAAATGGGCTAATTATGTCATTGTTGGGGAAATTAAAGCAAGGATAATACGAAAGAGGAGGAGGAGGAGAAGAAGAAGAAATCAAGAAGAAGGAGGAGAAGGAGGAGAAGGAGGAGGAGGAGAAGACTAGAAGGTCCTTGGCCTTCTCCTCCTCCTCCTTCTCCTTCTTCTCTCCTTCTTCTTCTTCTTCTTTCTTTCTTTTCATTTTGCCTATTTCTTCTCCTCTTCTCCTCTGGTTGGAGCTAAATTACCTAATTATGTCTTTTGGGGGCTAAATGGGTTAATTATCCCATTTTAGAGGAAAACAAGCTAAGTATATAATATTCATGAGCTAACCAAGGTTCTTTTCTTCTTGTTCTCTTCCTCTCCTATTTTTCTTCTTCTTCTTCTTCTTCTTCTTCTTATTTTCTTTTTTCTTTTTTCCTCTTTTTCTTCTCTTCCTCTCGTATTTTTCTTATTCTTCTTCTTCTTCTTCTTCTTCTTCTTATTCTTATTCTTATTCTTATTTTCTTTTTCTTTTTTCTTATTATTCTTCTTCTCCTTCTTCTTCTTTTCTTCTTCTTCTCCTCCTCCTCCTCTAGCTCTTCTTCTTCTTCTTCTTCTCCTTTTTTCTTCTTCTACTTCTTCTTCTTCTTCTAGTTGTTCTTATTTTCTTCTACTAAACAGGAAACTAACCTAAGACTAAACATAAACGTAAACTAAACTAAAACTAAACCTAAACTAAAACTAAACCTAAGCCAAAACAAACCTAAAACCTATAACTAATTAAACAAAACTATTACAAAAAAAGCTAAAAATACTGACCTCGATCCGGTGGCGCGGGGAGGAGGGCCGCAGGGGGGATGGGCCCCAGGAGGGCGTGGGGAGGAGGGCCGCAGGGGGGAGGGGCGCAAGGAGGAGAGGCGCCGGGAGGAGGGCCGCAGGGTGAGGGGCGCGAGGAGGGCGTGGGGTGGCGTGGCGGCGGCGGCGCTGGGGTGGGGTGGCCGCGCTGGGGTGGGGTGGGGTGGCGGCGCTGGGATGGGGTGGGGCGGCGGTGCTGGGGTGGGGCGGCGGCGCTCGGGTGGGGTGGCTTCAGCGGCGCTGGGGGGTGGAGGTTGCGGTGGAGAGAGAGGGGAGAGAGAGTGGGGGTGCGGGTGGGCAGGACGACCGTTAACGTTAGGGGGTCCATCCCCTTTCCCGTCTGCCGCAGACGGCAAAGTTAGTTAGGCTGACGGCAAAGGGGTGGGGTGGGGCGGGGTGGGGTGGGGAGAGATGAGAGGTGGGGTGGGATAGGTTTGTCGTCTGCCTTCACTACCTTTGTCGTCTGTTGAAGGACGGCAAAGCCCTGGCCGATGGCAAATATTCTATTTACCATCAGTGAGCCCTTTACAGTCTGCTTTAGGTCAGCTGACGGCAAAGAGGGTCTTTGCCATCAACCAGCAGATGGCAAAGCCCTGGCTGATGGCAAATTACTGTTTTCCAGTAGTGCGGCCCGACGGGGCGCGGGCGGGGGAGGTGTGAGGCTGCGGTGCGGAGGCAGGAGATCGTGGAGGAGCTCACTGGCTCGGGGAGGTGCGGAGGCAGGGGCGGCGTGGTCGGGCCCTGATGGGCTTTGACGGACTCCCCTCGGGCCCGGCGGGCCTGCGGCGACTGTGGGTGGCTAACGACGCATGGTAGCCCGTGGTTGGCTGCGTGCGGCGGTGCAGGTGGCGGCCAGCCCATTGGGGCGGTGCCTAGCGAGGGATGGCTGGGGCGGCGCGGAATGCAAGGCTTGAGGTAGGTGGAGGGCCAGATTAGGCAGGTAGGTGTTTGTTTAAATAGGAGGGGCTGATTTGGGGGTCTAGGGTTAGGGTTTTTGCCCGTTTTCGAGCCATACGATCTCGATCGGACGACTACGGACGTGGGGCTGGTGTTGATGGGCTAGGTGGGCTGTGTAGAGTGGTGTTGGGCTGCGATGAGAGGGAGTTTTGCGGCCTGGCACCATATTTTAAAACGCCGAAAATGTCCGACAAATAAACCGATGACGGTGCCGTTACGGTCGACCGTTCGGGTATCAAACGGACTCCGTTTGCGATGAAATTTGGCAGGAGGCCTACATATATTAAAATAAGACCGCACGCCAAGTTTGAGCCCAATCCGAGAACATTTAATGCACACCTTTTAAAACAATATTTTTATGGTGCCGCGGACGCGTGCGTGTGTGGTCGGGCACGGGGGAGAACCGACAAGTAATAACGAATGCACATTTTGGAAACTGGCGTCAACGAAGCGCCGATGCAATTCACATGATGCGCATGATGCGATGATGAATGTGTCAAACAAACAAATCACACGACGACAATGAAATAAAAGGGGAATCTTCTAGAGCGTCTGTCTCGGGCTGTTACAACTCTCCTACACTAACAAGAGATCTCACCACGAGATCTAAGAATGAAAGGGGAAGAGGAAGGAGAAAGGAAGAGGTAAAACTTAGTTGCTTATTTGACAAACGAGTGAAACCAACGATCCTTGAAGGTAGCAAAGATATGAAGAATTATATAAGGAACAAGCAAGAATTCATACAAAATTTCGGCACCACTTCGGTAGGAAATTGAGGACAAAAATTTGATAAGATCGAAAGATCTTGACAAGATTCACAACAAACCAACTAAATTGAATAAGCAAGGAGAGAACATGATCTTGACAGAGCAAGATGATAGATTGAAGAAAGCAACATCACTACAACTTCGGAACAAGAGGATAGAAACTAGATCTTTGAGAAGAATAGAATGAAGAAGAGAATGACAACTACTATCAAAATTGAATTGAAGAGCCCCAGGACAAGAAGAATTGAAGGTACTTGTTGGAAAAATAACAACGAAAGACAAAGCATGTTGTGGGCTTATGGAAACCATTTCAAAATAATGAGGTGTCAACCAGCCACTAATAGAAACAAGGATTGATTGGGTGCAACAATAAAGGAAAAAGTTCTAACACCAAGAGGAAACATTGAAAACTTGGACTAATGGCAACACCATAATAGCAACAGTATTTAGACAAAGCTTTAGGTGAAGTCTAAACCAAGATAGCTCAAAAAGGAAATCATGGGTTGAAAATATCTCATGATTCAAGGAATTGGTGGGTTTGATTATTTCATTCTCGAATTTTTTCTCTTTGAGACTCCTCCACTAACAAGAATGCTATAACACCACCTCAAAGGATAAGGAGGAAGAATTTCTCTTTGAAATGCCAGATAAAGATTACTTGAACACTTTCAACTAGAATCTTGAAGAAGACCTTGAGAATGAAGAGATAATGATCCGCCTAACAGAAAACTTCGACAAGGCATCGGCATAATTGAGAGCCGAACGAAGAGATAACAATTGAGAAGAATTTGAGAACGAAAGATGAAAGGTGAGAACGAAGAAATCTTCTGAAATGATGGCCTTCTTCGGAAGATTGAGGAATGAAAACAACTCTGAAATGCACCGGATAGATATGGAAGGAATTATTCATGATTGGAAAAAATTGAGAAGATCACACGAAGCTGAGATGACAATCTTCAAAGAATGGAAAAAGACTTGAGAAAAACACCTCTTCGGTCTTCCAAGCTTAGAATGATGAGAAGGGACACCACCAAAATTACTGAGGCACTCCGTAATAATGAACAAAGAAAGGTTGAGCTAATGATGAGAATCATTTGATGCAATTTGGGAGAAAGAATATGACTGATGGAATTCATACTTACGTCATGATTGAAAATAATGAGAGATCTTCGGGAAAGATTTCAAGAGTCAGATAAGATCCTGGCAAAAACCTATGGGTTATGGGCCCACTCAAAAGAAACCACCATTGAAACAATTTCTTAGGAAAAGAGATATTGCACCGGTATAAAGAAAACTTGATGAGGTCAGAACCTCAAAATAATTGAAAGGATGGAAAACAAGAAACTTCGGAGATATCTTCAACACTCTGGGTAGAAATAGAGAGATATGACAAACGAGAAAGGATATGATGAACACAGAGAGCTTGAATTGAATTCACCGGAAAAGAGAACACGAATGAAAAAATGATGACTCGGAACTCCTACGGATCTTCAGAAGAATTGCCGGAAATAACAATGAAGAGAAGATAGCGGAAGCATCCATGAATTGAACTCCACTTGGATGATAACTGAAACATTGAAGAAAAAGGGAGGTAGGGCGGGGAAAACAAAGAAAACTTGGGGCATATGAGACAAACTCCAGAAAGAAATGAAAGATTGATCTTGCAAATCTTGAAAAGGGTAGAATTGACTTGAAGAAAAGCACACCGGATGAAAAATAATTGACATGACGACTCCGGGTTAGAAGAATTGATAAGACAACTTGATTGAGAAAAAGAATTGCATTCCCATAAAAATATGAGAACACCTCTAGGAAAGATATGAATTCACCACTTGACATCGAAGCAACTCTAATTACCATACTCCAACCAAACGAAGGATGACACTTGCGAATTAGCTAGAAAAAACATATGGCAGAGATTTCATCCGATATTTTCGTGGATAGGATCGCACGAGTTCTATCCTACAGTAGCCATCATGTACAAGGCAGTGCACACGACATACGAAGCATCCCCGAGTCATAGCAAGCTACAAGGACTGTTTAAGACACAACGAGAACCGCTATAAGACGACGTGAACAAACGAATCCACTAGATGTCGAACCCCAACCTCACAACATGCATCTGTTGGAAGATTGTCCTATAAGTAACTACTTGAATTCCCACCTAAGAACTTCCGAAATTTCTGGTCATGCAATTGGGTCCACGGATACAAGGAGAAACATTCACTCAACTCCTAGCATCTAACCTGTCCAGTGTATCACATCCGTCAACACATAGAATCTCGGAACCTCATCTATCTCAGACCCTCGTAATCACAATGATACTAAGTGTGGTGATACATTCGGACCTATCTGCACCAGTACCGGGGAAGCCAGACTCCTCTCGCTACTACTAGTATTGAAACAATTTCGAACATCCTCCGTCCCGAGATACTAAGAAATCTGAACGATAACGATGTGCTCAAGAATCCCCTGGAGCTCAACTCCCCAGAAGAAATCAACTCAGAGAGGAGGCACCAAGACAGAACTCCGTTACATCGACATCATATAGATTCCAAAAATATTTGCGAGATCCTAAATTTTTTTGAGTGAGAAGAGGAGTATAATTAAAATTATTACGTCAAGATTCCTCACTAGAGCATAGGAGAGGAGAAAAAATCCTACTCTCCGATATATAACTGGACTCAAAGCAGTTTTTAACTAGACTCGAATCGGCCAAGTTCGATCAATCAAGGGGGCTCCTAGGTCGGTAGTGCTCTGATACCAACTTGTAACACCCAAAACGCGATCATGTCCTTATTTTGGCGCGAGGGCCTCAACAGGGATAGAAACGCATCTCGTCGTTTCGCAAGAATGGATATCGTTACAAGTACATGTACTGAAAAGATGAGTATAATAATTTGGCTTACACTCGCAACAAGCTACATCAGAGTCACATTATATACAACAACATAATAAATCATCATGAAGAAGAGTAGGGTCCGACTGCGGACGAAAACAAACGATAAAGAACGACGTCCATCCTTGCTATCCCAGGCTGCCGGCCTGGAACCCATCATAGATCGATGAAGAAGAAGAAACTCCAAATGAACAATCAACGCGCTCGCGTCAAGTAATCATTTATGTATACCTGCAACTGGTCTTGTAGTAATCTGTGAGCCACATAGGACTCAGTAATCTCATTTCCAAAGGTATCAAGAATAAAAAGCTTAATGGGTGAGGTATGGTTAAGTCGTGAGGCTGCAACAAGTGTCTAAGCATTTATATGAGGTGGCTAACTTACGAGTACAAGAATAGGAGGGGGATGATCTACGCATAGAGGATGTGACCTACTGATGATCAAATGAATGATCCTGAACACCTACTTATGTCAGACATAACCCCACCGTGTCCCCGATCTGAGAAGGAGCTCCCAAAAAGTGACAGTCACGGTTACGCACTCAGTAGGCATATGTTTAATTAAGTTTACTTCAAGTTATCTAGAACCGGATGTTAAACAAAGTTTCCACATTGCCACATAACCGTGGGCACGGATTTTCGAAATATTTAATCCTACAGGGATGCTCCAACTATTCCATCACAAACTACCACACGCAGCGACGGAATAACCTTGATCATTGAAAACCCTTGATCTCCTCGGGTTCCTATTGGAAAAACTTAACCTCGAGATAGCCCAAAGTATCCTCAGAATCCCTCGCACAAGACGCTCAAGAATGGTTAAACATGTCCAGCAAGGCCTCCCGACGTGTCGACGATCCCGATAGGAGCCGCGTATCTCGTTCTCACAACACGACGATGAGCTACGCGTACAGTGGCCTGATAGACATCACCCGAGTTGGCTCCGCACAGTTCTCTATTTTGAACCAGCACCATCAGCACTGGCCCTCCCTGTATTATGTTGAATTACTCCTCGGGTTGTTTATGGAACATAAGACCTGTAGCCGAAACTAAGGCGGCAAAGGTGGAACAAAACACCAGGCTAGAAAGCCAAGCCTTCCACCTTTTACCAAGTATATATGTGCACTAAATTAAATAGCATTAATATGGTGATATAATAAGGAACCCATGTTGGCACATGGATACAACTGCACCTGCAACTAGCAACGCTATCAAACGGCTGAGCAAGCGGTAACATAGCCAAACAAGGTTTGCTGGGTAGTGGAAAGATTAAAGGTTTCATGGCAATGTTGGGTGGCTAATATTTAATAGGTGGTAGGCAGCGAGACATAGCAAAAGAAACAAGACAACTAGCATCGCAATTATAGTAATGGTATCTAGGGAAATGATCACCTTGCCTGATATATCGCTTGGAATAAGAACGAATCCATGAAGCAGCAGAACCGACGTAGTCGAACGGATCCTCACATTCCGACACGCTTGCGGAACTATAACGAGACGAAGCAAACCAGAAACAAGAATCAACACATGATATTCACCACGATACGTGTATGATATGATGGAATTCACAGAGGATGCATGATCAGTTTCAAATATGCAAGGCATGGCATGGCAATTCACAACAGTCAAACACTACACATTAAGTGAGGCTCAATATGCAACGAGTTGCATATTGACGAAACTCTACATTCAAATATTTAGTTCACTCTCGTTTAGGTACACGACAATATTTAATGTTGTTAAACATGGTAAGGGGTGAAGCATAATTAAAATACCTACTTAGGCATTTTAAATTAGGCCGAAAATGACATATAGCATCTCCGAGATGACCCCATATGTTAACTTTGTAATCTGTCTAGATCTATCCTAACCACATTTTATGTTTGTTAAACGGAAAAAGTAGTTCACGTGATTCTACTCGTCGTGCTAGTCCATTTACATATATGGCTCATCTCCAACGGAGCTACGATTAATTAACTACGGATTAAACCATTTCTATAACATCAACACGCAAACCAATGCAAACAGCATGCTAAACAACTTTAAATATGCAAGAGAGTCGGAAAATATTAATCTACACGAAATTCTACAGGTTCTACATATATAATTTGTCACGATCCGATCCACGGTTTAAAAACTACGACCGTTTGAAAATATGCTTTCTTCTGAAAATAATAAATCGCAGGACTGAAAAAATGATACATGGGCCGAATCTGGTAATGGGCTGAAACAGGGGCACGCGTGAGATAATTATATCTCGCACTGGGCAAGAAATAGGGAAAAGGGCACTCATCAGAATAGGCTTCGGCCTAGGCTTTAAGGTAGTGCTGAGGAGGCCGACTAGGGGTGCTGGCTGGGCCTTGGGCCGCGGTTTGGCCGGCTGGGTCGGCCTGGCAGGGCGCGCATGGCCCACGCGAAGCAAGCAAGAGCTTCGTCTCCCTCATCCTCTAAACAAGCGGGAGCTAGGGCGCCGGTCAACACCCACGGTGGCGGGGCGCACTCCGGTAGGGCCCGGCAGCGGAGTTCGGGGATGATCACCCGGACCGGATATGGCCGGATCCAGCCAGCTAGGGTGGCGGCGATGGATGGTTGCACTCCTGGAGCAGCCAGATCGGACCAATGTTGGCTACTGGCGGGGAGCTCGGGCTCCGGTCTGAGAGAGCGAGGGCGGTGCTCCGGCGACCTCCGGTTACCGGCCGGTGGCGGCCCGACGGGGCACAGGCGGGGAGGTGCGAGGTTGTGGTGCGGAGGCAGGAGCTCGTGGAGGAGCTCTCTGGCTAGGGGAGCTGTGGAGGCTTGGGCGGCACGGTCGGGCCCCGATGGGTCACACGGGCTCCCCTCGGGCCTAGCGGGCCTGTGGCGGCTGTGGGCGGCCAAGGGCGCGTGGCTGGTTGGCTAAGTGCGGCGGCGCATGTAGCGGCCAGCCCGTTGGGGCGGCGCCAAGTGGTGAGGGATGGCTGGGGCATCGCGGAATGCATCGCTGGAGGTAGGTGGAGGGTCAGACTAGGTAGGTGGAGGTTTGTTCAAATAGTAGGGGCTGATTTTGGGGTCTAGGGTTAGGGGGTTTTGCCGTTTTTGAGCCATACGATCTCGATCGGACGGCTCCGGACGTGGGGATGGTGTTGATGGGCTAGGTGGACTGAAGGGGGGTAAGGGGCTATTTATAGCTTAGTTGAAAACGGTCCCAAGCAAAAACTTCGGACGGAACTGCCCTTGCCCCTTCGTCTCTGCATGACACATGTTACCCATGATCGAAGCGGTGGAGATCGTGGTTACCCTATCATGAGTAGTGGGTGCGGTTACTATGGTAATGTTATAATATTTTTTTGAAATATTGGGGATTTTGTTGCAAAGTCCTCAGCTGACAAGGACTCAGTGAGGATTTTGAAAGAGTGTCAAACAGAACACATATGAAGAATTGAGAATAGACTGGATTGAGCGTAGCATAGAGGGAAGTCGGGTCCGATCACATTCACTTAGAAGAAATACCAAATATATATAGTCAATGAAGATCATTACAGAAAAGTTTGAAGAATTTGAAAATTTGAAGACTTTGAAAATTTGGAGGAATTTGTGAAAAGTCTCAGATTGAAGAGTTTCAACATTGAAGGATTTTCAACTTGAAAAATGTCAAAGTTAGGTGGTGTCGTGACCCATCGTATAAGAATGATGACTTCAGGCGACGCGTACAATTGTCGTAGTGCCGTGAGAACCAAATTCTTCATTAATTTCTTCACACTTAGAGTGATATTCTTCATTGGTTGAAGAAAATCATTACTTTGTGTGTTGCACATCTAAGTCATCAATTTTGCATAAGTGTTAGGATGTGTGCATGTTTACAAAACATTTGAAGATTCTAAGATATTTAGCTCACACTGCAACTTGCAAAACCTTCTCTCATCCAAGGGCTTTGTGAAGATATCTGCTAGTTGGCCATCAGTCTTCACATGGTCAATGATGATATTGCCCTTGAGTACATGATCACGAAGAAAATGGTGATGAATCTGGATGTGCTTGGTCTTCGAGTGTTGTACTGGGTTGTAGGCGATCTTTATTGCACTCTCATTGTCGCAGTAGAGTGGCACATTCTTCATGTTGATGCCGTAATCTCTAACGGTTTGCTTCATCCATAGCAGTTGAGCACAACAAGATCCAGCAGCAATGTATCCAGCATTAGTAGTGGAGAGTGACACACAATTCTGCTTCTTTGAGGACCAGCAGACTAAGGATCTTCCGAGGAAATGACATGTGCCGGATGTTGACTTGCGATCCACACGGCAACTAGCATAATAAGAATCAGAATATCCAACGAGGTGAAGATTTGAGCCCTTGGGGTACTGTAATCCTAGTGTTGGCGTGTGAGCTAGATATTGAAGAATATGTTTCACACCCTTTTGGCATGATTCCTTCGGTTTTTCTTGGAAATGTGCACACATGCACACACTAAGCATAATATCTAGCCTAGATGAACATAGGTACAATAAAGAGCCAATCATAGAACGATATACCTACTGATCGAAATCTATACCATTTTCGTCGGTGCATAGGTTGCCGTTGGTAGGCATAGGTACCTTGACGCCTTTTCATTCATCAATGCCGAATATCCTCAGAACATCCTTGAGGTATTTCTCTTGAGATATGAAGATGCCATTGTGTTGTTGACGAATTTGCACACGTAAAAAGAATTTCAGCTCCCCCATCATGGGCATTTGATATTCTTAACCCATCATGTAGGCAAATTCATCACTCTAACGTTTGTCAGTACAACCAAAAATAATGTCGTTGACATATATTTGACACACGAATAGTTCATAGTCATAGGATTTTGTGAAAAGAGTAGGATCAAGTAAACTGGGTTTGAAGCCCTTATTCATGATAAATTCCTTCAATGTATCATACCACGCCCGAGGGGCTTGCTTGAGGCCATATAGTGTCTTTTTGAGTATGAAGACTTTGTTAGGATGCTTCGGGTCTTCAAAACCTCGGGGCTGAGCAACATATACTTCTTCCTCAAGCTTACCATTGAGGAATGCACTTCTCACATCCATTTGATATAGAGTAATATTGTGATGGTTAGCATAAGCAAGTAATATTCGAATAGCTTCAAGTCTAGCAACAGGTGCAAAAGTTTCATCAAAGTCAATTCCTTCGACCTATGTGTAGCCTTGGGCTTCAAGTCGTGCCTTGTTCCTCACAACCTGGCGATCCTCATCTTGCATATTTTGATAGATCCACTTGGTGTCGATGATATTGTGTTTGCGAGGATATGGTCTTTTGACGAGTTCCCATATGTCATTTAGCTTGAACTGAACAAGTTCATCTTGTGTGTCTAGAATCCACTCAGGTTCCATGAAGGCTTTAGCAACTTTTGAGGGTTCTGTGATAGACACAAAAGAAGAATGCCCACAAAAGTTAACTAAATGTGAAGCTTTTGAGAGAGTGAGAGGACCTCGCGCATTGATATCGTCGAGGATTTTGTCAAGTTCTACTTCATTTGCAATCCTTGGATGAGCTGGTTGAAGACTTTGGTTGGGCTGAGGAATTTGATCTGTAGCATTTTCCTCAGGTGCAACAGCTTGAATTTCATCAGTGTTGGAGACGACTTCTTCAACAAGGGGTTGTTCCTCAGTAGGAATGATATCTTCAGTAGCCTTGTGCTTAATAGCATACTCAAAGTCAATTTATCTGTCACACAAGGCAGTTCTCTCTTTGCGAGCTATTAGTTTCATCGAACCGCACATCTACAGTTTCAACAACCTTGTTGTGATAGGTGTTGAAGACTCTGTAGGTGTGCAAGTCCTTTCCATAACCAAGCATAAATCCCTCATGTGCTTTAGTTGCAAACTTTGAGATATGGTGAGGATCTCTAATCGAGCATCTTGCACCGAAGACTTTGAAATAACTTACATTGAGTTTTTTGACAGTGAGGAGTTCATATGAGGTTTTCTTGAGGAATTTGTGAAGATATACCCTATTGATGATGTGGCAAGAGTGTTGATTGCTTCAGGCCAAAAGCGACGAGGTGTTTGATATTCTTCAAGGATAGTCTCTGCCATTTCAACCAGAGTCTTGTTCTTGTGTTCAACGACGCCATTCTGTTGAGGAGTGTAAGGAGCAGACAATTCGTGAGTAATACCAAGTTCACAAGGTAATCATCAAGACCAGTATTTTTGAATTTTGTCCCATTATCACTCCTGATGTATTTGATCTTGACGCTGAAGTTCGTCGAGGCCCTTGAGGAAAATCATTTGAAGGCTTCATGCACTTCAGTTTTATACAGAATGATGTGTACCCAAGTATAGAGAGAATAGTCATCAAGATGACAAAGCCATATAAAGATGTTGCATTGGCTAGAGTAGCATAATGAGTAGGTCCAAATAGATCCATGTGAAGCAATTCAAATGGACGAGTAGTAGTCATGATAGTCTTCGAGCGGTGTTTGGATCTGGTCATTTTTCCAGATTCACAAGCACCGCAGAGATGGTCCTTGAGGAATTTGACAGATTCGATGGCAGTGACATGCTTCTTCTACGCTAGTGTGTAAAAATTCATCATGCCTGCATGACCAAGTCATTGATGCCATAGCCAGCCTTCTGTGGTTTTTGCTAGTAAACATGTGACTGGTTGAGGACCTGTGGAAAAATCAACAATATAGAAATCTCCTGTCCTAAAGCCTTCAAAGACTTTGGATTTCTCAGATTCCTTTATGACTACGCATCTATATTTTCCAAAGATTACAATCATATCAAGATCACAAAGCATTGAGACTGACATGAGGTTAAACCCAAGGGATTCGACAAGCATGACCTTGGCCATGTGTCGATGCTTAGAGATAGCCCTTTACCATGTCCTAATACCTTGCTTTAATTTTATCAACATAAGTGATCTGCTTGGTGATGGAGACAGTGGTATATTCGTCAATAAACTTTTATCACCAGTCATGTGATTTGTGCACCACTATTAAGAACCCACTCTATATTCTTGGGTTTGTCATCCTCCCAAAGTTGTCAGAATCGTGACTCAAGTCTTAGAATCTTATGATCTTATGATCCAAACTAGCCCCTCCGATTCTACGATTTTACTCAAAGAATCTAAGTTTCTATGATCCTGATAGTTAAGATTCTACGATTCACGATCCTAGCAACAGAGCTCCGATCCTGTAGATGAATTAGTAGAGCTTACCATCGCATATGCTTCAGTCTTGAATAATATGATATCAATTAAATCAGCCAAGAATTTCATCATAAACAGTAAATGTGAGGACGTATGAAATGTTACATCATTTCATCATGTTTTAGCTTGCGTCCAATCAAGCAATTTCCTCGGGTCTCGAGCAAATTCTTCAGATAATGACTTTCATTTGGAGACCTGACCTGCGGAAATGATTAGTTTGATTTCCTCACCACCCACATATGAAAGGATGGCAAAGAGTTCATCATCCTGTGAGCACCATATGAGAATGGAGGCATTGAAGCTAATGCACTTCTTTTCACAGTAGGGGGTTAGTGTACTCAAATGAATAGGCAGAGAAATTCTTTGAGGGCTTATGAACATAACGATTTGAGGAATAATGATCATATTCATATCCCTTGTAGTTTCCCTGCATATCAGAAGCATTAGTGTGAGTACGAGCATAATTTTGACCATTTGAGGAATTTGATCCTCGCGAAGACTTTGGTCCACCCGAGGAATTTGATCTCGGGTTTTGGTTCTTCACTGGTGGTGTCATGAGGACATTCACCTGAAGATTTTCTAAAAACTTTTGGGGACCCAGATTTTCCTTAGAGGTGGTCCATTCCTGCAGTTAGTTCCAACATATCGAGCAAATAGTTCACCAGATTGATTTTTTAACAGTTTATAGTTGGATTCAAATGACTGATGGGACAAATAGGACATTTCACATGCAAAGCCTGTTAGAGTGGATGGATCAATGGGGGTCTATAACAGCAACCCTTGAGGTTTTGGGGTACTGCTCAGGTTTCCAGTATGATCCATCAACATTGATTTTCCTCTCGAAGCCAATGCCCTCTTTCCTCGGGTTTCTGTTCAGAATCTTCTTTTTGAGCACATCGCAAAGGGTTTGATGCCCTTTGAGACTTTTTGTATGCCTGTGACATACAATTCCTTCAATCCTGCAATTTTGTCAGTGGCATTTGTGGTTTCCTCATGTGAAGAATTTGATGCCACAGTAACAGTTGAAGAATTTGTAGCGATAGAAGCATTTGATGATTCAAGTGAAGAATTAGCATTTTCACACTCGATGCATTTCAGACATGGTGGAATGAATTCAACCTGAGCGGTACCGATCTGTTGAGCAAGAAATGAATCATTTTCGATTCGAAGATCATCATGAGACATTCTTAACTTGTCAAGATCAAGCTTCCTTTGAAGAAATTCATAGGAAAGTTTCTCATGATCAGCCAAGAGTGTGCCATAGCGATCTTGAAGACTATCAAATATAGGTTGAAGACTTTGAATGTCTTCAGTGAGGACTTGAGTACGATTCATTTCATCATTCAATAGATCATCGCTTTTGTCTAGCAGTTTCTAAAGCTTTTCAGTGGCACTTCGTTGCTTAGTGGCAACGTTGGCAAGTTTATAGTAACTGGGTTTTTGATAATCATCATGTTCACACTCACTAGAATCATAAGAGGAAGTGTGGTTTGGTACCTTTGAACCTTTTGCCATGAAGCAATAGGTTGGAGCGAAGTCATCAACATATTCATCGGTGTAGTTGACATTGTCATTTTCTTCAAGGTTGAAGATTGACCTGCTGACGAGTGTGGTAGCCAGTGCAAGACTTGCCACACCAGACTCTGACTCCACTTAAGAACCTTCCTCTTTGTCATATTCCTCAGATTCTTCTTCAGAATCCATTTCCCTGCCAATGAGTGCCCGAGCCTTTTTGAAACTGGTCTTCTTGTGCGATGAGGACTTTGAAGATGAGGATTTTGAATATTTCTTCTTTTTCTTTGAGTCATCAGAACTTTCATCCTTGCATTTCTTCTTCCTTGATTCTTTCACCCAGCGAGGACAATCAACAATATAGTGATCATATTTCTTGCATTTGTGGCAGGTTCTTTTCTTGCAGTCCTCACATGAAGATCCTGATTTCTTCATATATTTTCTTGAAAATTTTCCAAACTGGCCACGTTTTGTGAACTCCTAGAATTTCCTCACGAGCATAGCAAGTTCCTGTCCCTGTTCTTCAGGGTCACCAAGACTGCAATCAGATTCTTCTTCTTTAGATGAGGAAATAGCCTTAGCCTTCAGCGCACGAGGTCTTGAGTAGCTTGGTCCATACAAATCTCTCTTTTCTTATTGTTGTAATCCATCAGTATTGAGTCTCTCAAGTATATCATCAGGATCAAGCATCTTGTTGTATCTTCGTTCTTGGATCATCAGAACCAGTGTGTCAAATGATGGATCAAGAGATCATAGCAGTTTCTTCACAACTTCATGGTCAGTGATGTCTCTAGCTCCCAGTGCTTGCAGTTCATTTGAGATGTCAGTGAGACGATCAAAGGTATCTTGGCAGCTTTCATTGTCAAGCCGCTTGAAGCTATTGAAGAGATTTCAAAGAACATCGACACGAGAGTCACGTTGTGTTGAGACTCCCTCATTGACTTTGGACAACCTATCCCAGATAAGCTTAGTTGTGCCCAAATCACTCACTCCGCCATACCGACCTTTTCTCAGATGGCCACAGATGATATTCTTCGCTTGCGAGTCAAGTTGCTTGAACTTTTTCACATCGGCGGCAGACATAGTAGTAGTGATGGAGGGAATACCATTTTCCACAATATACCATAGATCATTGTTAATTGCTTGAAGATGCATCTGCATCTTGGTCTGTCAGTAGGGGAAGTCCTTTCCATCGAAGGTAGGACATCCTGCAGTAACCTTTATCATACATGCAGTCGACATAACTAAAACTCCAGGCGGTTAAACCAAAATCACACAGAACAAGGGAGTTACTTGCTCAAATACCAATTGAAAGTGCATTATATCGACTAGAGGGGGGTGAATAGGCGATTTTTACAATTTCAACACTAAGGAAATTCCTAGTGAGGGAAGTCCTCAATCATTAGCTGAGTGAAACAGAAATAGAACCATATCAGGAGCGCAAAAACGTCTACTGCAAAGTACTCAATGATATTTCAGAGATTCGGTTTGCACAGGTCACAATATAGGATAAGAAGGTCAAGATTAACTCAGTTGAAGAATTTGCGGTTGAGGAAATTCATAGAAAGTCTTCAGTCAAATTCTTCAAACATTACATATGAAAGTCTTCAACATACATTTCGGAATGGAGAGAGTTGAAGAAATAGAACCAGTAGCTTGATGAAGACAGTTGTTGATGACCCAGTTCCAACTGCTGTGACAGTTGTACGTATGGTTTGGAGTGGCTTGGTATTGAAAAAAAGGACACGGAGTCCCGAGACAGACAATCCCTACCGCATTCTCCTTGAGCTAAGGACACACAGTCCTCGCCCAACACTCGTGGTAAGTCTTCAGGGCAGACTTCCAAACCCTCAGAAACTCGGTCACTCGACGATCCACAATTGACTACTGGATGCTCTAGACCATGATGCCTAACCGTCTGGAGGATGCACAATCCTCAAAGGTAACAAGTGTCGGTTCCACACATGAATAACTTCTTCAGTGATGCTCAATCGCCTGGGTTTTGGTTTGTGTTTGGGTGTTTGGGGTATTTCCTCACTTGATGATTTTCACTCAAAGGCTCTGAGGAATTTGGGCTTCTCTAAATGACTAGTGTTAGTTTCTCTCGGAGCAGCCAACCAACTAGTGGTTGTGGGGGCAGCTATTTATAGCATGGGAGAATGCCTACATGATTTGACATAAATGCACTTTAATAATATGACTGTTGGTTGTATAAGATCTGTGACAGGTGGCGCGTGGCCCGGCAACGGTCGGAACTTTCAACTGTGAAAGTCCTCATGTCTCTCGTATTCCTCACTTTGAGTGTTTTGTAGATGTAGGTTTGGGTTGAGCATCATGAGGAAATTCTTTTCATAGTTTTACCTCGACCCCCTTTAACAGTATGGTGTTCCTATGACTCAAGTATAAAGAAAATGAAACAGAAAGAGTAAATCTTCAAGCTTCAAAGTCTTTAGTGTATTTTCTTCAGGACACACTGAATTCCTCATCTTCAATTTCTTCATGAGGAATATCAATTTCTTTGTAATTTCTTGGCGATCAAAGTCTTCACCCGAAGACATACATTTTTAGGGGTCGATTTTCATCAAATAACTCAAACTCCTCAGCGACTTATAGAGCCTATGTACACTGACAAACATATCAGTCTCTTAACATATAAGTCTTCAAACCACCAAAATCACTAAGGGGCACTAGATGCACTCACACTCATCCATAGTAATTGAGCACAACAACTTGCGGCAGCAACATACTCGGCCTCGGTGGAAGAAAATGACACACAATTTTGCTTCTTCGAAGACCAACTTACCGAAGAGTAACCAAGGGACTGGCATCCTCCAGAAGTTGACTTCCTCCCGACACAGTCTCTATCCCAGACTGAGTGAGAGTAACTTACAAGATTAAAGCTTGCTCCATTGGGTTAACATAAGCCAAAGTTTGGGGTATGAGCCAAATATAGAAAAATTCGTTTGACTGTCGCATAGTGGATTTCCTTTGGTGTGGATTGAAACCATGCACAAATTCCCACACTCAACATGATATCAGGTCTAGATGCACAAAGTTAAAGCAACGATCCAATCATGGATCGATATGACTTTTGATCCACTTCTTTACCATTGGGATCATTGTCAAGCTTGCATTTGGTTGGCATGAGAAACTTGACCGACTTGACGTCCTCTAGCTCGAACCTCTTGAGAATGTCTTGAGTGTACTTGGCTTGTTTGACGAACGTTCCTTCTCTTCCTTGCTTGACTTCAAACCCAAGAAATAACTTCAACTCTCCCATCATAGACATCTCAAACTTCTTCATCATTAGTGCAGCAAACTCTTCATTGAAAGATTTGTTAGGAGAACCAAAAATAATATCATCAACATATAGTTGGTATATGAACAAATCCCTGTTGACCCTTTTGGTAAAAAGTGTGGGATCAATTTTCCCAATTTCAAACCCACGATCTTGCAACAACTCCGCAGAATGCCTTCTTGAGTTTGTATACATGAGTGGGGAGCTTGGGATCCTCAAATCCCGGGGGTTGTTTGAAATATACCAACTCACTCAAGGGAGCATTAAGAAATGCACTCTTCACATCCATTTGTATCATTTTGAAATCATGAAGAGATGCAAATGCAAGCAACATGCGAATATATTCAAGACGAGCAAGAGGGGCAAAGGTTTCACCGTAGTCGATACCCTCGACTTGGGAGTAGCCTTGAGCCACCAGTCTTGCCTTGTTTGTAAGAACAATGCCATTCGCATATTGCTTGTTCTTGAAGATCCATTTGGTTCCAATGACATTATGTTCATCCATTGGCCTTGGCACTAATTCCCAAAATTGATTGCGCTCGAAGTTCATCATGCATGGCTTCAATCTAATCCTCATCATTGACCGCTTCATGTACCTTTTGGGGTTCAACACATAAAATAAATGTGTGATGCTCACAGAAGTTAGATAATTGTTGACGAGTAGTTACCCCCTTATTGAAGCTTCCAAGCACATTTTCCAAGATATGTTTTCGACGCTCGAGCTTGGAAGCCACTTTGATGGCGCTGCGCTCTAAGAGTTCCTCATTAGGTAATTGAGGATCATCATCTTGATCATCTTGAGCACCGTCTTGATCTTGCTCACTAGCTTGCCCTTGATCTTGTGGTTGCACTTGATCTTGAGCAAACTCGGAGTCTTGAGCATGATCTTGGACATCATTTGGAGCATTACCATCTTCATGAGCTTGATATTGTCCTTGATCTTGTTCAACTGGTTGAGTGCCTTCACTTTGTTCTTCAAAAGCGTGTGGGACTAGCGAAGGTGATGGCTCCACTTGTGTAGAGCATTGTCCTTCTCCTTCGGTCACAAGGGGTTCCTCAGTGGGGAGTATTTGACCAATCCCCATTCTTCTTATGGATTGAGGAGGAATTTCATCACGTACATCACAAAGACCACTTTAATCCAGTTGGGAGACATTATTTTCATCAAACACTATGTTACATGTCTCCTCAATGAATCTGGTGGACTTGTTGAGGACACGGTAAGCATGAGAGTTTGTAGCATAGCCAACAAATATGCCCTCTTGAGCTCTAGTTTCGAATTTAGACAAACAAAGACCTTTCTTGAGAATGAAACACTTACAACCAAACACCCAGAAGTACTTCAGGTTGGGATTGCTCCCGGTAAGAATCTCATATGGAGTCTTGTTGAAGCCTTTGCGAAGGTAGATCCTATTGGATGCATGACATGCGGTGTTAATGGCTTCGGCCCAAAAATTGTACGGAGATTTGAACTCCGACATCATGGTTCTTCCTGCGTCCATCAACGTCCTGTTCTTCCTCTCCGCCAAACTATTTTGTTGAGGGGTATAGGGTGCCTGTGGGAAATATGACCTAGAGGCAATAATGAAGTAGTTATTATTATATTTCTCGTTTCAAGATAGTCGTTTATTATCCATGCTATAATTGTATTGAATGGAAACACAAACGCATGTGTGGATATATGGAAAAAACAATGTCCCTAGTGAGCCTCTATTTGACTAGCTCGTTGATCAAAGATGGTCAAGGTTTCCTGTCCATGGACAAATGTTGTCAGTTGATAACGGGATCACATCATTAGGAGAATGGTTGATGGACAAGACCCAAACTATAAACGTAGCATGTGATCGTGTTATTTTGTTGCTGTTGTTTTTTGCATTGTCAAGTATACGTTCCTATGACCATGAGATCATGTAACTCACTGACACGGGAGGAATACCTTGTGTACATCAAACGTCGCAATGTAACTGGGTGACTATAAAGGTGCTCCACATGTATCTCCGAAGGTGTCCGGTGAGTTAGCATGGATCGAGACTAGGATTTCTCACTCCATACAATGGAGAGGTATCTCGTGGCCCACTTGGTAATACAACATCACAAACAAGCCTTGCAAGCAATGTGACTAAAGAGTTAGCCACGTGATCTTGTATTATGGAACGAGTAAAGAGACGTGCCGGTAACGAGATTGAAATAGGTGTAGAGATACCGATGATTGAATCTCGGGCAAGTAACATACCGTAGGACAAAGGGAATGTTATACGGGATTAAATAAATCCTTGACATAGAAGTTCAACCGATAAGATCTACATATAATATGTAGCATCCAATATGGGCATCCAGGTCCCGCTACTGGGTATTCACCGGAGAGTGTCTCGGTCATGTCTACATAGTTCTCGAACCCGCAGGGTCTGCATACTTAAGGTTCAGTGACGTTTCGGTATAGTTGAATTATTGATGTTGGTAAAAAAAATGTTGTTTGGAGTCCCGGATGAGACCCACACGTCAGGAGGTTTTCCGGAATAGTCCGGAAACGAAGATTGATATATAGGAATGTTGCATTTGGCTTCCGGAAAGATTTCGGGAATTACTAGTAAAGTACTTGGAGTGACAAATGGGTTCCGGGGTTTTACCAGGAGAGGCCATTCACCCGGGAGAGGACCTAATAGGCCTATGGCTGGCCCACAAGCCCTTAGTGGGCTGGTGAGGCCATCCCAATAAGCTATTTCAGCCAAAGGTAAAATAAAAGGAAAAATTAAAAAAAGGAAGGAGGTGGATAAGTGGGAAGGAGTTCTCCACCAACCTGAATTGGAGGAGGACTCCTCCCCTTGGCTCGTCTGAACCCTCCTACTTTGCGTAGGAGGCAAGGCAACCCTCCCTCTTGTTCCACCTATATATAGTGGAGGTTTGAGAGACTTTTGGCACCCCAAGCCATAGTGCAACCCTGTCTACCTCCACCACTTCGTGACACCCCGTAGCTAGTTCGGTACAACACGACGAAGCCCTGTCGGAGTAGCTCCACCACCATCACCGCCACGCCGTCATGCTGTCGGAGAATTCAGCGACCTCTTCGTCTGTCTTGCTGGATCAAGAAGGTGGAGATCATCATCGAGCTGTACGTGTCATGAACGCGAAAGTGTCGTGAGTTCGGTACTAGATCGGGACGGAATTCGTGGGACGCTTGTGATTCGGATCGTGAAAACATTCGACTACATCAATCGCGTTTCTTAACGTTTCTCGCTTAGCAATCTACAAGGGTATGAGGATCCAATCTCCCCTCTCATAGATGATCATCACCATGATATGTCTTGCGTGTGCGTAGGAAGTTTTTTGTTTGCCATCAGACGTTCCACAACAGTGGTATCAGAGCTAGGTTCGTGCATCAATGATTGATACGTCTCCCATGTATCTATAATTTATGAAGTATTCATGGCATATTTACAATAATTCTATATGATTTTGGTATGATTTTATTAAAACTAACCGGACTGACGTTGTTTTCACTAGAACTACCATGTTGTCGTTTTTTGTGCAGAAATAAAAGTTCTCGTAATGGGATGAAAATTTACGGTGATTTTTTATGGACCAAAATATACCCCTGAAGCACCAGATTTGGGCCAGGTAGTGCATGAGGAAGCCACAAACCTGTTGGGCGCGACCACCCCCCTAGGCCTCGCCCCTGTGGCATGTGACCTCCTCGTGAATCTTCATGGCGTGAGAACAACGCCAAAAATTCTTATAAATACCAAAATCCCCAGAAAGAAACCTAGATCGAGAGTTCCCCCGCCCCAAGCCTCCAGAGCCACGAAAAACCAATCGGGAGCCCGTTCCGGCACCCTGTCGGAGGGGGAAACCATCATCGGAGGCCATCTTCATCATCCCGACGGTCTCCATGATGAGGAGGGAGTAGTTCACCCTCGGGGCGGAGGGTATGTACCAGTAGCTATGTGTTTGATCTCTCTCTCTCTCTGTTCTTGGGATGGCACAATCTTGATGTATCGTGAGCTTCAGTAATATAGACGAATCATATGGAGTTTTCCCCTCTCTATCTTGATGTGATGAATTGAGTTTTCCCTATGAAGTTTTCTTATCGGAATGAGTCTTTAAGGATTTGAGAACACTTGATGTATGTCTTGCGATGGGATATCTGTGGTGACAATGGGATGTTCAATTGATCCACTTGATGTATGTTTTGGTGATCAACTTGCGGGTTCCATGACCTTGGGAATCTATGAATAGGGGTTGGCACATGTTTTCGTCTTCACTATCCGGTAGAAACTTTGGGGCACTCTTTGAAGTTCGTTGTGTTGGATTGAACATGATGAATCTGAAATTATGTGATGCATATCGTATAATCATGCCCATGGGTACTTGTGGTGTCATTGAAGTATCTAGGTGAGATTAGGGTTTTGGTTGATGTGTATCTTAAGTTGTTATTTTAGTACGAACTCTAGGGCTGTTCGTGACATTTATAGGGATAGCTCATAAGATTGATCAGAAAAGATAACTTTGAGGTGGTTTCATACCCTACAATAAATTCTTCATTTGTTCTGTGCTATTTATGACTTTGGAGTGAAAGTATGGACCCTAGGCCTTATTTCCAAGCATTTATACAATGTTTTGCTCGCTGTTTACTATTTGTTACCTTGCTGTTTTTATATTTTCATATTACAAAAACCTATATCTACCATCCATATTAAACTTGTATCACCATCTCTTTGCCAAATTAGTGCACCTATACAATTCACGGTTGTATTGGGTGTGTTGGGGACACAAGAGACTCTTTGTTTTTTGATTGCACGGTTGCTTGAGAGAGATCGTCTTCATCCTACGCCTCCCATAGATTGATAAACCTTAGATTATGCACTTGGGGGAAACTTGCAATTGTCCTACAAAACTCTGGGCTTGGAGGCCCAACACGAGTCTACAAGAAGAAGGTTGTGTAGTAGACATCAAGCTCTTTTCTGGCGCCGTTGCTTGGGAGGCTAAGTAAGCGGCAATCACATCCCATTAAGAAGATCTTTTCTGGCGCCGGTGCTGGGGAGTTGAGTGCTTGAAGGTATATCTTTAGATCTTGAAATGAAATCTTTTAGTTTCTTGTTTTTCACTAGTTTGGTTTTATAAAAGAATACTACAAAAAATGGAATTGAGTTTGCCTCATATGCTTCATCTTTTCAATGTTTTCCGTGAAAATGATGGGAAGGAAAATTGTGCTCAAGTGTTAGAAGAAGAAGTTATTAAAATGGTTGGCACTAAATCTTTGAGTAATGATCATGATTGCAATGTTGTTAGTATGAATTCTCTGAATATTCATGATGCTAATGATATGCAAAGCCACAAGTTTGGGGATGCTATGTTTGATGAAGATGATATGTTTAGTCCCCCAAGTTTTGACGAGAAAATTTATTAAGATGAAAGCATGCCTCCTATTTATGATAATTATTGTGATGACAGGTATGCTATAAAGAATAATGATAACCATGAAACTTGTCATCATGATTTCAATTTTCAATTGGATTATGCTTCACATGATAGTTATTTTGATGTGAATAAATTTGCTTATGTGGTGAGTAGTAAAATTTCTATGCTTGTAGATCATGAAAAGAATGGTTTATGTGCTGGTTATATTGTGAAATTCCTTCATGATGCTACTGAAAATTATTATTAGGGAGGAACATATGCTTGTAGGAATTATAATAATATCAAGTTTCATCTCTGTGTGTTCAAAGTTTTGAAGTTATGCTTGTTTAGCCTTCCTATGCTAGTTTAACTTTACTCCCATAAATAGTTTGCGGACAAAATCCCTATGAATAGGAAGTGGGTTAGACTTAAATGTGCTTGTCATGAGATTCATGATGCTCTTTTACATGTTATAATTATTATTCCTATGTGAGCATCATTGAAATCATCATGCCTAGCTAAAAGGCTGTAAAGAAAAGCGCTTGTTGGGAGACAACAAAACACTTTAACTTTCTATTTTGATGTGTTCACATGATTAAGCTACTGCAGTAATCATATTTTATAGCTTTTGTTTCAACAAAGTGCCAAGTAAAGCCTTTGGAATAGTGTGGATGATAGTTGAGTTGATTCTGTGTAAAAACAGAAACTCTTTAGCTCAGTCGAGGAATTTTGTAAATTTACTGGAACATGATTTTGATCTTAATTTTTTACACGTATTTATATACAAATTTCCTAGATTGTCCTAATTTTTCAGAATTTTTAGATACAGGCAAGTATGGTTACACTACAGATCTTCACAGACTCTTCTGTTTTTGATAGATTCTGTTTTGCATGCATAGTTTGCTTGTTTTAGTGTTCCCATAGCTTATATTCAGTGATATAAATTATGGGAATTGTATAATACAGTAGGTATTGTGTGGGAACAATTATGAATCTTGTATTGACAGTACCTAAGTGAATGATCATTATTTATTATACTAACCCATCTCACGAAGTTCCGTTAAGTTTTATGTGATTGAAGTTTTTATGTTTTGGGTGAGACACCGATATGGGGATAATAAAGAGTGAAAAGAACCTAAGCTTGGGGATGCACAAGGCATGCCCAAGGTAATATCCAAGGAAGACTCAAGCGCGTAAACTTGGGGATGCCCCGAAAGGCATCCCCTCTTTCGTCTTCAACATTATCGGTATATCTTACTTGGAGCTATATTTTTATTCGTCACATACTATGAGTTTTTCTTGGAGCATCATTTTATTTTTTTGTTCTCTGTTTTATGTTATTTATAATCTTGTTTTTCAATAAAAAAGTTCTAAGAATTGCATTAGGATGCTTGCATTGCATGCTTTGATTGGTGTTGTGTAAAAATAGAAATTGGTGTTGTAGTGTTTGAATTTTCATATTTTACTGGAACATGAAAAGTTTCTGCAATTTTTACAGAGGGTTTTCATATAAATTTTATAGCATTTCATAAATTTTCATAAGGTTTTGAGTTATAGAAGTACTCTGTTTTCATAAATTGCTAAAGACTGTTCTGTTTCAACAGATTGTTGTCATAGTTTTGTTATCTACTTATCCTATAGTTTCCATAGCCTATATTGGTAGATAAAAATTGTGGAAATGATAGTATACAGTGCCTAATGTTTTAAAATTATTGTCCAACTTGTCTTTGCAATTCATAAAGTGTTGATTTATTATTATGTGTACTAACCTATCTCACGAGTTCTTTCCGAGTTTTGTGTGGATGATGTTTCTGAGCATAGGTGGAACCATCATATGAGAGGATTGAACGAGATTCAAAATTTAAAGCTTGTAGATTCCCAAGGCACCCAAGTAAATATTTCAAGAAGTATCAAACATCTAAGCTTGGGGATGCTACGCATCCCACCTCTCTTCATTAACTATAGGTTAGCCTATGTTGAGCCTAAATTTTTATTCGTTCACATGATGCGTCCTATTCTTGGAGCACTATTTTTAATTTTCTTGATGTTTAAATAAAATACTCAGATCTGAAAATCTTTATTGAGATAGAGATATAAAGTCGTCACATAGCTACTTAATTGTTTGACTACTCATTGATCGTCACTTATTTGTTTTGGAATAGTTTTGTCATTTACTTTCGTGCTTCACTTATATTCTATGAGTAAATGGTTGAATGAATTGAATATCATAAATCTGAAATTAAATATGTTCCATATACTTATCCCATGTGGAGTAATGACTTCACATCTAATAAGTATAGGTCTTAAAATTTATTGAAAGTTAGAAAATACCGCATTGGTCACTTGAACAATTCATGAAAGAATAATGAAGGAAGAGAGATTTCACATATAAATAAACTATCTTGGAAATCTTCTATGATTGTGAATACCCGTTAATTATTTTCAAACATGAGCAAATTAGTTGAAGTTGGACAAGGAAGACAACTAATGAGTTATGCTTGGGTATATTTGTATAGAAGTTATATTGTTATTGATCCTCCAACATGTGGTGCTTTCTTCCACCTTATACTAGCCAAAACTTCTGCACCAAGTAGAAATACTACTTGTGCATCCAAACACCCATAAACCCAAAGTTGTTCCATATAAGTCCACCATACCAACCTATATGTAGTATTTACCTGTCGTTCCAAGTAAATTTGCATGTGCCAAACTCTAAACCTTCAAATAATATTCTTATTTGTATGCCCGAATCGCTCAATATAGTGACTAGGGGCTGTTAGTATATTCCATGCTAGGTGAGTTATTAACATGGCATGTGTTGATTCACTATCGTTCATGAGAAAGTGGCTGGTATTCGGGATGCCCAGTCCCATGCTCAAAATTCAAATCAAAATATAATAAACAAAACTCCCCCAGGATTGTTGTTTGTATGGACGGTACCCGTGGATTCGGCTTGCCATGGAGTGTGATTGATTGGTTGAGGGGGAGAAAAAATTTACCATTCTATTTGGGAACCGCCTATAATGTATCTAGCATGGAAGATACTGAGATATCTCGGTTGTTATGTTGACAATGAAATCATACCGCTCATAATTACTATTCGTCTCTGTTTTAGAAGCTTGAGTACAAGAGTCATGGTAATCTTCACCACTTCCTATATTTTGCCTTTTTCTATAGGCAAGCATCATATGGTGGCGAAATATCCAAGCATATATGGACATTCAAATATATTTGATCATGAATTATTATTGTTGACAATTATCTATATGATAAATAAGTTGGGAGGTGAAAACTTAAGCCCCTATCTTTATCTGTGTTCGATGGATGCCATTTGCTCTAAAAATATGATTTGAGTGTCAGCAATCGTGGAAGACTATATGATAGTTGAGTATGTGGAATATTCTAAATCAAAAGCTCTTACATAGACCCTTCTTGAAAATAAGATGAATTGCAATTGTTCAATGACTAGGATTATGGTTTGTTAGTTCTCAAGAAACTTTTTGGTCTATACTTTAACATGTGAATAGCTTGTTACTTTATCATGAGAAATTTCATGAGAAGAGATACTGTTTATGGTTCATATTGATGCTAGAAGAAGTGATTATAAGTATCATTTGTCAAACTTGTGCACTTGCTAGCATTCACACTTCATAAATTATTTCTTTTATCATTTACCTACTCTAGGACGAGAAGGCATTAAGCTTGGGGATGCTGATACGTCTCCAATGTATCTATAATTGATGAAGTATTCATTCCATGTTTAGAATAATTATATATGATTTTGGTATGATTCTATTAGAACTAACCCGGACTGACGCTGTTTTCAGCAGAACTACCATGGTGTCATTTTTTGTGCACAAATAAAAGTTCTCGGAATGGGCTGAAAATTTACACGATTTTTTATGGACCAAAAGAGACCGCGAAAGCACCATTGCTGGGCCAGGAAGTGGATGGGAAGCCACAAGCCTGCTGGGCGGGGCCACCCCCCTAGGCCGTGCCCCTGTGGCTTGTGACCTCCTCGATAACCTTCCTGACGTGAGACCGATGCCAAAAATTACTATAAATACTAAAAACCCTAGAAAGAAACCTATATCGGTAGTTCTACCACCACAAGCCTCCAGAGCCATGAAGAATCAATCGGGAGCTTGTTCCGGCACCCTGTCGGAGGGGGAAACCATCACCGGAGGCCATCTTCATCATCCCAGCGGTCTCCGTGATGAAGATGGAGTATTTCACCCTCAGGGCTGAGGGTATGTACCAGTAGCTATGTGTTTGATCTCTCTCTCTCTCTCGTGTTCTTGGGATGGCACAATCTTGATGTATCGCGAGGTTTATTAATATAGATGAATCATACGGAGATCTCCCCTCTCTATCTTCTTGTGATGAATTGAGTTTTCCGTTTGAAGTTTTCTTATCGGATTGACTCTTTAAGGATTCGAGAACACTTGATGTATGTCTTGCGATGGGATATCTGTGGTGACAATGGGATGTTCTATTGAACCACTTGATGTATGTTTTGGTGATCAACTTACGGGTTCCGTGACCTTGGGAATCTATGCGTAGGGGTTGGCACATGTATTCGTCTTGACTTTCCGGTAGAAACTTTGGGGCACTCTTTGAAGTTCTTTGTGTTGAAGTGAACATGATGAATCTGAAATTATGTGATGCATATCGTATAATCATGCCCATGGGTACTTGTGGTGACATTGGAGTATCTAGGTTAAATTAGGGTTTTGGTTGATGTGTATGTCAAGGTGTTATTTTAGTATGAACTCTAGGGCTGTTCGTGACACTTATAGGGATAACTCATAAGATTGATCAGAAAAGATAACTTTGAGGTGGTTTCATACCCTACAATAATTTGTTCGTTTGTTCTTCGCTATTTGTGACTTTGGAGTGAACTCTTTGTCACACGTTAGGGATTTATATATGATTCAACTATGTTAGTATTGTTGAGAGAACTTGCACTAGTGAAAGTATGGACCCTAGGCCTTGTTTCCAAGCATTTATACAACATTTTTCTCGTTGTTTACTATTTTTTACCTTGTTGTTTTTATATTTTCAGATTACAAAAACCTATATCTACTATCTGTATTACACTTGTATCACCATATCTTCGCCGAACTAGTGCTTCGATACAATTTACCATTGTATTGGGTGTGTTGGGGATAGAAGAGACTCTTTGTTATTTGATTGCAGGGTTGCTTGAGACAGACCATCTTCATCCTACGCCTCCCATGGATTGATAAACCTTAGGTCATCCACTTGAGGTAAGCTTGCTATTGTCCTACAAAACTATGCGCTTGAAGGCCCAACACGAGTCTACAAGAAGAAGGTTGTGTAGTAGACATCAATGATATCTGGAGTAGAACACAAAAGAGTTTGTGGGCGTTAATGTTCAATTTGCTGCCCCCTTAGTATTTTCTTGATTCAGCGGTATTTTTGGATTGAGGCGGCCTGGACCAACATTAATTGTAAGCTTACGAGAGACCGGTTTCATCGACTGACATGCAACTTGTTGCATAAAGATGACTCGCGGGTATCTGTTTCTCCAACTTTAGTTGAATAGGATTTGACCGAGGCGGTCCTCGGAGAAGGTTAAATAGTAATTTGCATATCACCGTTGTGTCTTTACGTAAGTAAGATGCGATCATACTAGGTAGCCATATCAACCACGTAAAATTTGCAACAACAAATTAGAGGAGGTGTAACTTGTTTTTGCAGGGTATGCTTGTGATGTGATATTGTCAATGACATGATATGATATATTGGATGTATGAGATGATCATGTTGTAATAGTTAAATATCGACTTGCACGTCGATGCTACGACAACCGACAGGAGCCATAGGGTTGTCTTTAATTATTTTGCGCTTGTAGATGCTTTGCTTTATCGCTAGTAGTAGCTTTAGTAGTAACAACATAGTTAGCACGAACCTTGATGGCAGCACGATGATGGAGATCATGATGATCAAGATTATGGTGTGGCACTGGTGAAGATGGAGATCATGATGGTGCTTTGGTGATGGAGATCAAGAAGCACAAGTTCATGGCCATATCATGTCACTTATGATTTGCATGTGATGTTAATCCTTTTATGCACATTATTTTGCTTAGGACGACGGAAGCATTATGTCACGCCCAAGATGCGGCCCTGTCCTTATTTTGGCGCGAGGGCCTCGATAGGGATAGTAGCGCATCTCGTCCTTTCGCAAGAATGGATATCGTTACAAGTACATGTACTGAAAAGATGAGTATAAAGAGTTGGCTTACACTCGCCACAGCTACATCAGAGTCACATCAGTACAATAGATACAATCATCATGAAGAAGAGTAGGGTCCGACTACGGACAAAAACAAACGATAAAATAACGATGTCCATCCTTGCTATCCTAGGCTGCCGGCCTGGAACCCATCCTAGATTGATGATGAAGAAGAAGAAGAAACTCCAAATAGCACAATCAGCACGCTCATGTCAAAGTAACTCTTTACCTGTACCTGCAACTGGTGTTGTAGTAATCTGTGAGCCATAGGGACTGAGCAATCTCATTTCCAAAGGTATCAAGACTAACAAAGCTTAATGGGTGAGGTATGGATAAGTGGTGATGCTGCAGCAAGCGACTAAGAATTTATATGAGGTGGCTAACTTACGAGTACAAGAATAAAGGAGGGGGAAAGATCTACGCACAATAGACATGAACTACTGATGATCAAATGAATGATCCTGAACACCTAATTACGTCAAACATAACCCCATCGTGTTCTCGATCGGAGAAGGTGCTCACGAAAGAGACAGTCATGGTTACACACTCAGTTGGCACATTTTATTTAAGCTTACTTTAAATTATCTATAACCATATGTTAAACAAAGTTTCCACGTTGCCACATAACCGCGGGCACGACTTTTCAAAGATTTCACCCTGCAGGGGTGCTCCAACTGGTCCATCACAAATACCAGAAGCCGCATAGAAATCCTCGATCACGAAACTCACGACCGCGTCGAACTCCTTAGTGGAAAAGCTCAACTCTAAGATAGCCCAAAGCATCACCGAATCCAGATGCACAAGACATTCGTCAAGGGTAAAACTAATCCAGCAAGGCCACCCGGTGTGTCGACGAGCCCGATAGGACTCGCATATATCGTTCTCGGGACACAATCGTCTATGCATAGTGGATGATAGCCAAACGACTCGAGTTGCCAAGAGGTGGCACTGTCGACTGCTAGGTGGGTGGACCAACACTCATGAGAAGCACTGGCCCGGGGGTTGTTTAATTACTCCGTGGGTGCCGGCGAGTCCCTATGCATTTTTTTAGTTATTAGGAAAATGTAGTACCAAAGTTGGGCCTTGCGAGACAAGTTTTAATCTATGACGAATTATCAAGGGGTACCCATAACAACCCCGATCGTGTTAGGAGAGCTCAATTATGGAATATAACACCGATAGTTGAAACTAAGGCAACAAAGGTGGAACAAAACACCAGGCTAGAAAGGCCGAGCAATCCACCTTTTACCAAGTATATAGGTGCATTAAATTAATTAGCAATAATATGGTGATATAACAGGGAACCCAGGTTATCGCATGAAAGCAACTGCACCTGTAACTAGCAACACTATCAAATGGTTAAGCAAGCGGTAACATAGCCAATCAATGGTTTGCTAGGTTGTAGAAAAGTTGAAAGTTTTCAAGCCAATTTTGGGAGGCTGACATTGAACAGGTGGTAGGCAGCGCGACATAAGGAAAGAAACGAGACAACTAGCATGGCAATGATAGTAATGATATCTAGGGAAATGTTCATCTTGCCTGTACTCCTGCTTGGAAGAAGAACGACTCTGTGAAGCAGACGAACCGACGTAGCCGAACCGATCCTCACATTCTAACATGCTTGCGGAACTCTATCGAGATGAAGCAAACCGGAAACAAGAATTAACACGCGGCAACACCACCACAAAGCACGATATGATGCACCTCCTAATATGATGCATGATCGGTTTCAAAAATGCAAGGCAGGGCATGGCAATTGACACAGTCAAACGCTACACATTAAGGGAATCTCAATATGCAACGAGTTGCATATTGACGAAACTCCACATTTAATTATTTAGTTCACTCCCGTTTATTTACGCGGCAATATTAAATGTTGTTAACATGGCAAGGGTTGAAGCACCAATTAAACTAGCTATCTAGGCATTTTAAATTAGGTCAGAAACGACATATAGCACCTCCGAAATAACCTGCAAATCTATCCAGATTTAAACTAAACCTGTTTTACGTTTGTTAAACGGCAAAACAAAGTGGTTCACGTGAAACTACATGCCATTGTAGTCGGTTTACCTATAGAGATCGTTCCACACGGAGCTACGGTTCAAAAGATATGACCACTTCAAGATATGATGCGAGGAATGCAATATGTATGCAAATGGCAGCCACACACATTCCAAACCATAAAAGAAGCTAGAAAATATGAACCTACATGAGATTCCAAGCAAGTTTCATATAGGACATGATCAAAACGGAGAAACGGTTCAAAAAATACAAGCTAAACAAGAAATAGCTACAATCTGCCCAAAACAGCAACATGCATTTTTTTCTACGCCCTAAAACAACAAGCTAGATAATTCTAAAAGGCTCAAACAAGAGATGAGGCTGTAGTGATTAGAATGCACAACAACACCGTACTAAATACAACTAGAATGGAAGCATGGATCACTAGGAAAAGAACTCATAAAATAGCATCTCGCACGCAATTTCAGACTTAGTGAAAATAACACTGTTGACAGTGCAACTTTCAACCAGAACGCATATTGGCAGCAGCAAAACTATATATGCTCCGGGGCACCAAATGGAATGAAACTCTACCGCACGATAGAGAATCTTAAGCACTACAACTAACTGCATTGCACAAACCCCAAAGGAGTTGTAGTTCACTAGCAAAACTCAGGGCAAGACAACAACAGAATATAACAGATCGCAGACTTAGAAATATTTCAGCATCTCCAAATCATCACTATTTTGTAGCATGTTGACAACAGGCAAACAACACCTAAACATGGATTTATATAGAAACCAAAATTACCAGGGGATAGCCTACATATCCAAGAGCATATCTCTAGTTCATAAGCAATTCATATCACACACGGAATAATTCGCACCAAATAAACGAAAGGGCACCATGGCAAAATATCATGCACGCTAACTTACTCGAAAGGAAAGACTAAATGCACGGTTAAATTCTATGGATTTTTCTACCCTGAAAACATATATAATATGTGGGGTTTAAAAAATAAAACTAATACCAGACATATATGCGAGAATATGGCCTAAACCCAACATAGCAAACTATTGGTGCCACCTACATGAAAATGGCAAGATAACTATCTCTAAAATACATGGCAAGGGGTGATAACCCACAAGTATAGGGGATCAATTGTAGCATTTCTCGATAAGTAAGAGTGTCTAACCCAACGAGGAGCTAAAGGTAGGACAAATATTCCCTCAAGTTCTATCGACCACCGATACAACTCTACGCACACTTTACGTTCGCTTTACCTAGAACAAGTATGAAACTAGAAGTACTTTGTAGGAGTGATAGGATAGGCTTGCAAGAAAGTAAAGAACACATAAATAAAACTAGGGGCTGGTTAGAGAAAGAAACAACTACGAGTGTCTAACGAGTGTGGAAAAGTGGTGGTAGGAGTTGCGGAATTGTCCCTAAGCAATTGACTACGTTACTAGATCGATAGCAAGTATCATGTGGGAGAGCCCTCTGCTAGCATGTCATCCCTTACTTGGAATTCTATGCACTTAAGATTGGAACTATTAGCAAGCGTCCGCAACTACTAACGTTCATTAAGGTAAAACCCAACCATAGCAATAAGATCTATTGGTCCCCCTTCAATCCCATATGCATCAATTTCTATGTTAGGTTTGATGTTTTTGTCACTCTAGCCTGCCAATACATAGTCCTATCAACATACAACTAACCCTATGGTGTGATCCACGCGCGCGATCATATGATGGGCACCAAAGGACAGCAACATAACCACAAGCAAATTAAACCAATCATAGCAATTCATCAATCACCAATAGGACAACGATAATCTACTCAGACATCATAGGATAGCAACACATCATTGGATAATAATATGTAGCATAAAGCACCATGTTCAAGTAGAGGGTACAGCGGGTTGAGGGAGAGTGAACCTCTGAATATATATGGGGGAAGATGATGGAGATGTTGGTGAAGATGACACAGGTGTTGGTGTAGATCGCCGTCACACGATGATGTCCCAGGCGGCGTTCCGGTGCCGCCGGGAGAGAGGGGGAGAGAGCCCTCCTCCTTATTCTTCCTTGACCTCATCCCTAGATGGGAGAAGGGTTTCCCCTCTGGTCCATGGTCTCCATGGCTGCGGAGGGGCGAGAGCCCCTCCGAGATTGGATATCTCTCTCTGTGTCCTTCTGTTTCTGCGCTCCCAGATTCTGCGTTTCACCATTTCTTAAATTCCCGGAGATCCGTAACTCCAATTGGGCTGAAATGTTAACACGATTTTCTTCCGGATATTATATTTCTTGTGGAGAAAGAAGGGCTCCAACCGCCTTAAGCATTGGCCACAAGCCTGCCTGCCGCGGGCCCACCCCCTGGCCACGGCGACAGGGCTTGTGGGCACTCCGTGCATCGCCTCGCGTTTATTCTTCTTCCCAAAAATCATTAATATTAAAAAAAAATCCCGGTAAGTTATTATTACGTTTGGAATTTGTTTGGTATGGATATTCTGCGAAACAAAAAACATGCAACAAACAGGAACTGGCACTGGGCACTGGATCAATATGTTAGTCCCAAAATAGTATAAAAAGTTGCCAAAAGTATATGATGTGGAATGCTACCTAGCATAATCTTGATCATATAATATAATCATGGCATGAATACTAAAACACGAGTGATTCGAAGCAATAGTCTATCATTTGACATAAAGACAATAATACTTCAAGCATACTAACAACGCAATCATGTCTTCTCAAAATATCATGGCCAAAGAAAGTTATCCCTACAAAATCATATAGTGTGGCTATGCTCCATCTTCCCCACACAACGTATTTAAATCATGCACAACCCCGATTTTAGCCAAGCAATTGTTTCATACATTAGTGTTCTCAAAATTTTTCAACTTTCACGCAATACATGAGCGTGAACCATGGACATAACACTATTGGTGGAATAGAATATGGTGGTCGTGGAGAAGACAAAAAAGGAGGAGATAGTCTCACATCAACTAAGCGTATCAACTGGCTATGGAGATGCCCATCAATAGATATCAATGTGAGTGAGTAGGGATTGCCATGCAACGGATGCACTAGAGCTCATGTGTATGAAAGCTCACAAAAGAAACTAGTGGGTGTGCTCCCAACTTGCTTGCTCACGAAGACCTAGGGCAATTTTGAGGAAGCCCATCATTGGAATATACAGGCCAAGTTATATAATGAAAATTTCCCACTAGTATATGGAAGTGACAACATAGGAGACTCTCTATCATGAAGATCATAGTTCTATTTGAAGCACAATTGCAGAAAGAGGATAGTAGCAATTGTCCCTTCTCTCTTTTCTCTCTTTTTTTGTGGGCTCTTTGGCCTCTTATATATATATATATATATTTTTGGTGGGCATCTTTGGCCTCTTTTTCGTAAATGGGCTTCGCTGGCCTCCTTTATTTCCTCACATGGGACAATGCTCTATTAATAATGATCATCACACTTAAAACTCAATACTTAGAGGAATGATGACTCTATATGAAATGCCTTCGGTAGTGTACCGTGATAATGATCTAGCATATCAATGACATCAAAAAACGGACAAGCCATGGAAACATCATGCTAGCTATCTTACGATCATGCAATGGCATTATGGAAGTGCTGGCACATGTCATGAGACGGAACGGTGGTAGTTGCATGGCAATATATCTCGGAATGGCTATGAAATGCGATAATAGGTAGGTATGGTGGCTGTTTTGAGGGAGGCTATATGGTGGGTGTAATGCACCGGCGAAAGTTGCGCGGTTCTAGAGAGGCTAGCAATGGTGGAAGGGTGAGAGTTGATGACCCACAAGTATAGGGGATCAATTGTAGTCCTTTCGATAAGTAAGAGTGTCGAACCCAACGAGGAGCAGAAGGCTCTGATAAACGGATTTCAGCAAGGTAATAACTGCAAGCACTGAAAGTAGCGGTAACAAGTGATTGTGTAGCGAGGTGAAACATAGCGAGCAAAAAGTAACAAGTAACAAGCAGTAGCAACGGTGCAGCAAGTGGCCCAATCCCTTTTGTAGCAAGGGACAAGCCTGAAAAAAGTCTTATAGGAGGAAAAACGCTCCTGAGGACACACGGGAATTTCTGTCATGCTAGTTTCATCATGTTCATATGATTCGCTTTCGTTACTTTGATAGTTTGATATGTGGGTGGACCGACGCTTGGGTACTTCCCTTACTTGGACAAGCATCCCACTTATGATTAGCCTCTCTCTCAAGCATCCGCAACTACAAAAGAAGAATTAATACAAAGTCTAACCATAACATTAAACTAGTGGATCCAAATCAGCCCCTCACGAAGCAACGTATAGACTGGGGTTTAAGCTTCTGTCACTCGAGCAACCCATCATCTACTTACTACTTCCCAATGCCTTCCTCTAGGCCCAAATATGGTGAAGTGTTATGTAGTCGACGTTCACATAACACCACTAGAGGAAAAGACAACATACAACATATCAAAATACCGAACGAATATCAAATTCACATGACTATTATTAACATGACTTATCCCATGTCCTTAGGAACAAAAGTAACTACTCACAAAACATAATCGTAATCATGATCAGAGGTGTAATGAATAGCATCAAGGATCTGAACATAAACTCTTCCACCAAGTAATCCAACTAGCATCAACTACAAAGAGTAATCAACACTACTAGCAACCTTACAATTACGAATCGGAGTTGCGAGACGAAGATTGGTTACAAGAAATGAACTAGGGATTGGAGAGGAGATGGTGCTGATGAAGATGTTGATGAAGATGCCTCCCCTCCGACGAGAGGAGTGTTGGTGATGACGATGGTGATGATTTCCCCCTTCGGGAGGGAAGTTTCCCCGGCAGGATCGTCCTACCCGAGCTCTAGATTGGATATGCTCAAGTTCCGCCTCGTGGCAGCGGCGAAACCACGAAAAAGCTCCCTTCTGATTTTTTTCTAGACCTAGACACTTCATATAGCAAAAGAGGGGGGCTAGTGGGCCGTTAGGGAGCCCACAAGCCCCCACTCCACCACCAGGGGTGGTGGCGGTGGCAGGGCTTGTGGCGCCCTGACAGCCCCCCTCCAGTAGTTCTTTCGCCCAGTATTTTTTATGTAATCCACAAAAATCAATGTGAAGTTTTAGGGCATTTGGAGATGTCCAGAATAGTGGACTAGGATTTTCTCCTTTTCCAGTCCAGAATTCCAGCTGCCTGAATTCTCCCTCTTCAAATAAACCTTCCAAAATAAGAGAGAAAAGGCATAAATATGGTACCACAAGTAGTATAACAGCCCAAAAAGCAATAAAGATCAACATGAAAGCATGATGCAAAATGGACGTATCAACTCCCCCAAGCTTAGACCTCGCTTGTCCTCAAGCGAAAACCAAGTTCCACAAACATGTCCACATGTTTGGGGACGAAGGTGTCGATAAAACATAATACGGACATGAGGGCATCATGATCACACATAGAACATCAATACATCATAAAAATTCTTATGGGAAAGTAAAAATTCCTTCACAAAGCAAAGCATGAAGCAAAAAACCTTACCGAGAAGTAACCAACAATAATCCATAGTCATTGAAGCAATTGCAATTTATCACAACATCAGAAAGAGTCAAGTGAGAGCTTGTAAAGCAAATCCACATACTCAATCATCTCTTTTGTTTTCCACAATTGTTACAACTCACGTGGTACTCATGGTGTCAAAGTTTCAGATGAGGAAGATAGGGGCTTATAGTTTTGCCTCCCAACGATTTACCTCAAGGGTAAAGTCAACAATAATAAAGCATAAGTACTCAACTCCAAGTTGATATCTGAATATAGATCTTTCCCAAGCATGTGACGGTAGCCAAGACAAAGGCAAAAAGTAAATTGGTGATGATCACCATGACTCTTACAAGGGCCAAAAGTAAAGGTACAAGATAGGCCCTTCGTAGAGGGAAGCAGAGGTTGTCATGCGCTTTTGAGGCTTGAATGCGTGTCCTCTTAGTGCGGAGGAACATCACTTTATATTGCCTCCTATGATAAAGAACTTTATTATGCAGTTTGTCGCTTTTATGTCTTCCTCATCACAGGTTCGTACAAAGTTTATTTTCCACACACTAATAGATCATACATATTAGAGAGCAATTTTTATTGCTTGCACCGATGACAACTTACTTGAAGGATCTTATTCAATCCATAGGTAGGTATGGTGGACTCTCATGGCAAAACTGGGTTGGAGGTTTATGGATGCACAAGTAGTATCTCTACTTGGTGCGGGAGTTTTGGCTAATATGAGGTGGAAGCAATCGTCACCTGCTAAGGAATCTCTAATCATATAACATTGTTTGGAACCAATCAAATACAATTCATTATGTTGTCTTCCTTGTCCAACATCTATTCCTAAGCATGTAATAGTTTGGTGAGTGCTCACAATTGTAAAAAGTGTCTAAGATGATATATTTATATGTGAACCTCTCTATCTTATTACTTCTTATTAATTGCACCAATGACTAATGTCTACGTTGATTTATTCTCAACAAGTTTCAATCATCATACGTGTCATACGTGAAGTTATCACTTTCCATAAGATCATCTCATGATCTTTCATGCTATCGTTCTTTTCGTACTTTTGATCATGGCACAAAGCAAAGCCCTTGCCTAAGAAACTATTTATTATATAGCTCGTAAGCTTGAATACATCGGGGGATAGACAAAAGCAAAAGACTCAAACTAAAAACTAAAGACTTATTCCTCTAAGTAAGAAATGAAAACTGAAAAGGAAAGAACTAAAACAAAGGTAAAAGCAAAACATATAAAGGTGATACGATACCCGGGCAACTCCCCCAAGCTTGGCAGAAGCCAAGGGGATTGCCCATACCAATGCTTAGTTGTCTTCCTTTGGTGGTGATGGTGGTGTTGTTGGAGCAGTCTTGAGCTTGTCTAATTTCCACTTGAGCAAAAATTTATGTTCCCATAGATCGTCATTTTCTTCCTCAAGTTTCAACACTCTATGGCAAAGTTCCTGCTTACTCTCGTGCAAGAAACGAGAAGGGATAAACAAGGTCTTAGGATTCTTCCTATGGTCAGGGAGGCTTGACTTCTTGAACTCCACATGGGTGTTTGCAAGTTGGGGTAGAGGAGCCTCCTCTTCATCGGAACTCGTTTGCTCCTTCCCTTTGGGCTCATAGTCCTCTTCCGCATCAATGGTCCAGCCATATGGTTCCAAGTCCCCATTAATCCTAGAGTTAGCACGATCATCAGCCACATAGATCTCTTCTTCTGAAACTTGAGAATACATCTTGACCAAAATATGCGGCATACAACAAGCTCGAAACGAAAATAGGGTAAAATGCGTGATACGAAGATCAAATCCTTCGGGCGACTATATATTGATTTTTTCTGGGCCAGAAGGAGTCCTCCACAAGAAAACGGAGTCCGGGAGGCACACGAGGTGCCCACAAGCTTGCCCTCCGCCACCAGGGGGTAGGGGGCGGTGGCAGGGCTTGTGGCCGCCTCGTTCGCTCTCCGGACTTCTTTTTATTTTTCTAATTTTCCAAATATTCCAAAACGGAGGAAAATTCCTATTGGAAAAGCATCGGAGTCCAATTTCTTACCGAAACAGACACATCTTCGTTTTCAAGGTCTGAAACAGGCTGATAAACATCCCTTATGTACTCCTCTGGAGTTATGACATTGATGATATTGGTCTCAATATTTATGGGAGTACTAGAGATGTAATGCTTGACTCTTTGCCCATTTACCACTCTAGGAAAATTTCCTTCCGTGTTATTGATTTTGATGGCACCGGAACGATATACTTCCTCGACAACATAGGGACCTTCCCATTTAGAGAGAAGCTTGCCTGCAAAGAATCTAAAACGAGAATGGTATAGCAGGACATAATCACCTACATTGAACTCTCGTTTATGTATTCGTTTGTCGTGCCATCTCTTAACCTTTTCCTTGAACAACCTGGCATTCTCATATGCCTAGGCTCTCCATTCATCTAACGAGCTGATATCAAACAACCGCTTCTCACCGACAAGTTTGAAATCAAAGTTGAGCTCTTTGATTGCCCAATAAGCTTTGTGTTCCAGCTAAAGAGGTAAATGACAGGCCTTACCGTAAACCATTTTATACGGTGACATGCCCATGGGATTCTTATAAGCAGTCCTATAAGCCCATAGTGCATCGTCAAGTTTGCTAGACCAGTTCTTTCGAGATCTATTGACGGACTTTTGTAAGATCAACTTGATCTCCCTATTACTCAACTCAACTTGACCACTAGACTGAGGATGATAAGGAGATGCAACTCTATGGTTGACATCATACATAGCTAGCATCTTGCAGAAAACACCATGAATGAAGTGTGAACCGCCATCAGTCATCAAGTATCTAGGGACTCCAAATCTTGGGAATATCACTTCTTTAAGCATCTTAATAGAGGTGTGGTGATCAACATTTTTAGTGGGGATAGCTTCTACCCACTTAGTAACGTAATCCACAGCAACTAAGATGTGAGTGTACCCATTGGAACTCGGGAAGGGTCCCATATAATCAAAGCCCCAGACATCAAATGGTTCAATGACAAGTGAATAGTTTATAGGCTTTTCCTAACGCTTACTGATGTTCCCTATTCTTTGGCATTCGTCATAAGACAAGACAAACTTACGAGCATCCTTGAAGAGAGTGGGCCAATACAAACCTGATTGCAATACCTTATGGGCAGTTCTATCATATTAAGTGATCTACAAGTTTTATGTAGGATTTTATGACTAACCATGTGAATGACCAACTCCTGTTATGTCGGGACCCCGATCCTAAGCCATAGGAATCCAGCCTGTAACACATCGCATCCCTTTGCGGTCTCACGCACGGTTAACCCCACGGCTGCAGCCTTACCTTAGCTGGGACCGTTTGCGTCTTTTGACTCAAGTATGCAATTGTGTCGCTAGCATTCCAATGTCAAAGAACCCGGGTCGACAAGTCTAGTCATAAACCAAAGTGGTAGTACCGCACAGGGACAGGCATACATGACCCAACAAAGCAGGTGTCAGTCACCAGCGAATGTAGACGAGTCGTAGCAAGCTACAAGGACTCCATTACATCGCATGACATTTCCCCAAAGGGGACAGACACAACAGCTAAGAAGGACACATGTCGGTCAACCAATGTGTCCGGAGCAGTAGCGAGCTACCATGGCTCGTTGGATCACAAAGGGGCATTTCCCTGTAAGGAGTGCTACTAAAGTTCACGGCTAGGTAATCGAACCCCATACATATCAAGTACGACACATGTACGTATGGCATACCGATATGTATAGATACATCGATGGCATCACAACATAACCATAAACATACAAGCTTTATTTAAGAGGCTCGGAAGAGCCACACACATAATATTACACAGTAAGGGTCTCACGACCCATAATAACAGTCATTCAGTTACAAGCCAGCGGAAGTGTTTAAAACTGTCTGAGTACAGACAGGTGCAACTAGAAGGCACATGGCCTGACTATACTACAGACTCAACCTAGGGCCAGATCGTAGCTGGGACACCAGCTACTCGTCGTCGTCGATGTCTATGAAGAACCCTCCATTAGGGTCATTAGCAACCTCTACAACATTTATTAAGCAAACATGAGTACGGAGGTACTCAGCAAGACTTTAGGATAACTATCTACTCATGCAATGTATCAATACGGTATTGTGGGGTTTCATGCGGAAAGCCAGCATTTGACTCGTGGCTAGACAACTTGCATTTTTAAATAATTTTGACAACTTGATTTCTCACACTCGAGTCCACTAACACCACAACAATACTCCATCGTGGAATCATTCCGTCTCCATACGGAAATGCCGTCCACGACACTCACGCTTATCTTGACAATTTTATGAGTAGCCATTGAAGTTATCTATGAACAACATATGTCTCCAAGTAGTCCATATCCGCGGACGCGGCTATTCGAATAGATCATAACCCTGCAGGGGTGTACTTCGTCACACACGCTCTCGCCACTTATCGCCATGTGCACATCATGCACCTCGGCAACCTTCAAGCGGAAGCCCAGCGAGGGAGTCGGCCACGACCGTTAACCACATTAGTACCTAGTCCAGGTCTATGGCCTATCTGAGGGTAACCCGCACGGAAGTCCGGCCGAGGTTTCCGCCACGGCCCCAAACGATGTGCGTAGGGTTCCCAAGCCCACCATCCGGGTGCCACTTGGTACACCGTGCCACTGCCTACCACATCACAGCCCACCTCTCAGGTCAGCACCATGCACGGCCTCCAGCATGACTATAAACACCAGAAACTACTTGCAACTCCTGGACCAAGTACTAAGCGATTAATAAGTCGAGCGGGGTCATATTTCAAGGCCCAGCATGTGGTAGTATCTCGTCTTGGATTACACACACGGAACTCAGTTCCTAAGGACGGTTCCAATGAAACAACCCGCCATGTACTCCTACACGGCCTTTCACCGGTACCTTTACCAAATCAGGTTCATCACACAACCTTTGCTTACCGAACACATTCTCACAATTCTGTTCATCTCCCATATGACAGACCATACACAACTCTAAGCATAGCATGCATAGCAGGATAAGGCACATCATGGATCAAGCAACTACCAGGTATGCTAGGTTGCAAGGTTCAGCTATTTACTGTGACAAGGATAAGTCATGCAACGGAAGTGGGTTCAACTAACGTGGCAAAAGCATTTGAAGCATTTGATCCTAATGCAATAAGTAAGTGCAGGAGCAAGAACATGGGATTTATCGGGATGATCAAAATGGTTGCTTCACTACAGGAATCACCTTCTTTGCCATCTGCCATCACAGACGGCAAAGACAATATCCCGGACGGCAAAGACAATACCACAGCCGGCAAAGATTGTCACGGCCGGCAAAATTTATGCGTCAGCCTACGATGGCATAGGACCTTCTTTGTCGTCTGCCCGCGCAAGGCGGACGACAAAGATCTTTGCCGTCAGCTTTCCTCAGGAGCTGTCGGCAAAGCTCTTGAGACGGCAGCAGACACGCGTTGCCTCCGTTAGGGGTTGACGGAGCCTTTGTCGTCTGCCTCCCCGTCCATCTTTGCCGTCTGCCTCCCCGTCCATCTTTGCCGTCTACCTTCTCCTCCCCTCCCCTCCCCCTCCATCTTTGTCGTCTGCCTCCACGTTCATCTTTGCCGTCTGCCGGGTCCTCCCCTCCCCCCTCTCTCCACTCCTTGCCGTCTGCCTCCTCCTCCCCCCTCCTCTGTTCCCTCTTCTTTGCCGTCTACCCCCTGGAGGTTGACGGCAAAGAGACTATATGGCCAGCTGCTACTGCCCAGGTTGCACAGCTGGGCGCCACGTGGCACCTTTGCCGTCGGTCAGCTGACGGCAAAGGCCTTTGCCGTCAGCTGGCAGACGGCAAAGAGCCTATATTGTCACATTTTTGTTTATTTTTTCTATTTCACAACACATATACATATAATTCATAGCACATATATGATAAATAGGTCACAACACATATATGATATACATATAAAGCTCATCAATGCCATTTGTTCATCAATGTACATCCCATATATCAAAAGAACCAACACATACAAAGTTTCATCCATATATACATACATATAGTTGCACATATATTGTTCATCCATATATACATATACATATAGTTCCACATTGTTCATCAACTCAAATAAAAACGGAAACTAAAGCACTCCAACGCCAGCTTCCATGCATGTAGTACATCCAATCTGCAAAATGGGAATAAGAAAGTCAGAAGAATAAGAAGAACAACATATATATGACAAATAAGCTAAATTGAAGAAGAAAGAGAAGAAGCAAGAAGAGAACAAGGAGAAGAAAAACAAGAAGGAGGAGGAGGAGGAGGAGGAGAAGGGGAAGGAGAAGGAGAAGGAGGAGGAGAAGAAGAAAAAAGAAGAGAAGAAGAAGGAGAAGAAGGAGAGAAGAAGAAGGAGAAGGAGGATTTCTTCTCCTCCTCCTTCTTCTTCTTCTCCTTCTCCTTCTATTCTTCTTCTCTTCTTCTTCTTCTTCTTCCTTCTCCTTCTTTTTGAGCTAAATGGGCTAATTATGTCATTTTAGAGAAAAACAAGCTAAGTATGTAATATTCATGAGCTAACCAAGGTTCATATGCCATTTTGAGCTTATTATGGTATTTTGGAGCTAAATGGGCTAATTATGTCATTGTTGGGTTAATTAAAGCAAGGATAATATGAAAGAGGAGAAGAAAGAGGAGGAGGAGGAGAAGAAGAAGAAATCAAGAAGAAGGAGGAGGAGGAGGAGAAGGATAGAAGGTCCTTGGCCTTCTCCTCCTCCTCCTCCTCCTCCTCCTTCTCCTTCTTCTCTTCTTCTTCTTCTTCTTCTTTCTTTTCATTTTGCCTATTTCTTCTCCTCTTCTCCTCTTGTTGGAGCTAAATTACCTAATTATGTCTTTTTTGATCTAAATGGGCTAATTATCCCATTTTAGAGGAAAACAAGCTAAGTATATAATATTAATGAGCTAACCAAGGTTCTTATGCCATTTTGAGCTTATTATGGTATTTTGGAGCTAAATGGACTAATTATGTCATTGTTTGGGAAATTAAAGCAAGGATAGTATGAAAGAGGAGAAGAAAGAGGGGGAGGAGAAGAAGAAGAAGAAATCAAGGAGGAGAAGGAGGAGGATGAGAAGGAGAAGGACTAGAAGGTCCTTGGCCTTCTCCTCCTTCTCCTCCTCGTCCTCCTCCTCGTCCTCCTCGTCCTTCTCCTCCTTCTCCTTCTTCTCTTCTTCTTCTTCTTCTTTCTTTTTATTTTTCCTATTTCTTCTCCTCTTGTTGGAGCTAAATTACCCAATTATGTCTTCTTGGAGCTAAATGGGTTAATTATCTCATTTTAGAGGAAAACAAGCTAAGTTTGGAGGAGAAACTTACCGTAGTGGTCATCAAGGAGGAGAAACACCACGGTTGCTCTCGCCGGCTTCGTTTGGAGACGGTTGCCCTGGAGAAGGGTCGTGCGATGCCGCTCGGGAGTTATTTTGCAGAAAAGATATTTTGCAATGTCTCAGTTAGCATGATGACACTCAATTATTAATACTAGTTTATAATGAAACTCACCGTGCCAATCGAAGAGAAGACGGGCATCGGCGGAGGGACTTGACCGCTCTTCTCGCACAGACCCTGAAGAGTGGGTCGTATTAGTTAGTATTGAAACAGACATTACACACATGATTTGGCTAATGTGAAAAAAAAATATACCACAAAAAGCTCGTACAGGGCCCATTAACCCGCCTCATTCCGGGCCCTCTCCTCCTCAAGCAATCGTGCCGTGGTCTGGTCCCTCTCATCAAGAGCAGCCTGAAGAGCAGCCTGGCTTGCCAATATCTCTTTCTCAAGAGCAGCCTGGTTTTCCGCTCTCTCTTTCTGAAGAGCAGCCTAAAACACCATTACTCGTTACCACAGTAATGATCTATGGTGACACACATAATGAAATGGATGAAAGTGTTCTTAGTCCGTACAACTAACCTCGATGGAAAGTTCGACTGGCCGTGGACGAGGCGTTATCTCAGGACATTTGCTTGACTGGCGCGCCTTGATCTCCGGAAGAGTGAGTGGAGAACGTATTATCCCATCTCCAATGGCTATCGAGCCATGGGGCCTCCCGCCACCAGATATCATCACAGCTCTCGATCCAAAGGTTCCTGGCTAGGGTTAAAGTCATCCCCTTTCGTAGCCTTCCCCGCGTCCCTGTATGCCATGAGCTTCTGGTGGGATGATATGTTGGTGAAGTTACTGGGATCATCCAGGTCAGACTCAGAGAATGCCTTCGCCTACTTGTACGAGGCAGTATGGGCCATGCCATAAAGGTCGTACAAGTGTGGCATATCAGTTTTATTGTGATGCGCCTAAAAGAGAGGAACAAAATATTAGCATCAAGAATGAATTGCATGAATCATGAAGCAAATCACATACCCAGTTTCGTCCAAACTGAAGTAAGTTGGTGCTGCCTTGATGGTGTGGCACACCAACCATTTGGCTACGCCGATCCTTCGCATTCACGTGGACGGCTCGCCAGCTGCCTGTGCACCACTCATCAACCAACGCCTCCCAACAATCCATCTTATCCGCACACCATCTCGGGGGCACCTGTAAGTTATTAGAAAGAATTTTCAGCGCTACGCCTATGAATGAAATCAAGAAAACTACGTAGAAGGACTTAAGAATAGGTAATTACCTTCATGTATTGCTCCTTCTTCAGAAACTTTCCGCGGCAATCCTTCTTCTCCTTCTTAATACCACGCGTGGCGTAGTAATCTCGAATAGCCTACGGCCGAGCCTCGTGGCGCAAGTTCTGTAGTAACCGCCTACACTCGATCTCGAGAACCCTGGCCGCCTCCTCATCATATCCATCCTCACACCTATAGAATGTCTGCAATCAAACGTGAAAACACCGATTAGTACAATAATTAGGTATATTGTTAATTTTAGATTCTGTAAAAGGATAATTTACCCAAAAGCTCTTGATCACCATCTCGGCCCTCGTGTAGCACAAGACACCATCTATAATCTCCTCCGGCGGGGCCTGCGCAGCCTGGTAGTGCTCCCAGGTAAATCCTAGTGTAGGAACCTGACCCTCACCACCCAACGTGACAAACCCCGGGAAATTTGTCCGGGGCCTGCGGACTCCAAGAGGGTGTACCCATCCCCTGCAGTATGATAAGGTCAGTGCATTAGATATTTGAACAAACTTGAAGGCAAAAGCTAAAAAAATGGTAAACATACGTACCTATCTCCTTCAGGTTTAATCACCGGCCTCTGCTCGCGGGTAGCCGGGGCGACCGGGAGACGTGTACTACCACGCTTGTACACGGTGGCCCCGTCCACCTGCACATCGCCCTCACTATCCGTAAGCTCATCCCCGCCATCCCCGCCCCCTGAGCCACCCGGACCCTTGGTCCAATCCGGCAACTCGGTACGATCCGGCCAAGGCTCCCATCCGGGCCTCTCCACGTCGGGTGAAGCCTCCGGAACCGTAGTCTCCTCCGGCTGCTCCTGGGCCGAATGCACCTCGACCCGAGGCTGCTCCTGGACTGGAGTCTCATGGGACGAATGCCCGTGAACACCAGGCTCCTAGACCGGAGTCCCCGTAGCCTCCTCCGCAAACGGGTCGACCATACTAGTCCTATGCTCGGGTGAATGAGCTAGTGGTGGTGGCGAGGACGGCTCAACAGTCCTCCTGGATCTTTCGTGGCCACCACCTCTCCCTGTACCCTTCCCCTTCCTCCCTACCCGACCAGCACCTCTCCCAGTGGGCAATGTCGCCGACGAAGAAGAACCACCGGCTGGTGTCGAAAGACTGTCTGCCAAGGCTCTACGGAGAGATTGGGGTGGAAGGGAAGTACCACCCCTCGTGCGGGGCGCCTGGGAAGAACCCGTCGAGCGCTCTGGACCCGCGCCCACCATCTTTCAACACCTGCCATGATAAAGATTAAAAGAAATTAGTACAACATAAAAAAATTGAATGACTCACATGAATAATAATATGTACATGAATAATAAAGATTAAAATATATATAATTTAAGTTGTGAATCTTACAAACTAATAATCATCATCAATAAATGCATGATCATCATCACTATCACGCATGTCTTCATGAATGACGTGCTCATCGGGTTCAACGGCGTGAAGTTGTGAAAGGCCTTCCTTTAATCATTGAAGCATTGACAGGTCATCCGCATCAGTAACCTCTACGAGTTCCAGGTCTTCTGGTTCCGGCTCAGAGCTGGAGTCAGATTCATTGTCGCTGTCTACTTCCATGTTCTTGGATGAAGCACGGCGGTTCTTGAAACGTTTCTTGGAAACACGTGCTTCTTTTAAGAATTCTCCATCATATGTGTCTGGGTTAATGTGAGGTTCATAATCCTGGTCATTTGGGAGAGGTGGTCTGCATGTGGCGGCACTTCATAAACGACATACCAACCTTCCAGATTCTTATCCGTTTGGCATGCCCACGGTAGATAGAAAAGTTGGGTCGCCTGTTGAGCCGTAATATAGACATCGGGAACATCTAAATGGGTGTTTGGATTGATTTCGACTAGTCCTATATGTTCATGAGTCCTTCTAGTCTTTTTCGGCTGGAACCAATAACACTTGAAGACTACGACGTTCGGTGGGTTTTCACCATAGAATTGAAGTTCATAAATTGCTTCAACTCTTCCATAATACTCGATAACACCTTCGCCGACAACAGAGACACCACAATTTGTAGATTTCTGGTCGGGCATAGATAGCTCTTTGCCAAAGGTACGAAAGTGATACCCGTTGATGTTGTATTTCTCAAATGAACGGTCCTTATAGTCAAAACCATTAGCGACTTGTCTCAATTCGGCGTCCATAGACTCTTAATTAGCCCACAAGTTTAATACGAAACGGTTGTTGCATTAGCCGCAAGTTAGACCAAGAATGAAATGGTCCATTATTGATAATTACCGTTTGTTTGAACCAAGAGATGAAACCGGGATAGCCGCCTCCTGTCTTTGACAGAAGCTCATACTCTTCGACGGAATCATTTTCGATCACCGCTCCATCCGAGAATTTGACGACGTAACGGCTGTTTGAAATATCCGGGAATAAGAGCAGTTCAAATGAATTAGAAGTTACGGGAAAATGTGCCGAGAACTCACTCGATGTACGGCCGCACTTCTGTTAGGTTGTTGAAGATATACAACGAAATGTTCCGCCATTCTTCGATATCCAACGTTATTGGTTTCGAAGCACCGGCTGGTGCGAGCTTCCCTTTGAATAGGCTGAGGTTGGACCCACCTTTTTTAGGGTCTCCATCATTGTGTCGGGGCTTCGGATTATGCAAATGATGATTTTTGGCTTCGTAGTGTGCTGTCACAAAGTTTGCCACCTCCTCAGTAATGAATGCCTCAGCCATCGATGCTTCAATTCTACGCTTATTTTTACATTTAGCTCGAAGGGTCTTCTGCATCCTCTCAGTTGCATAACACCAACGATCTTGCACGGGCCCACCCAATCTTGCCTCGGTCGGTAGATGTAAAATCAAATGCTGCATTGGATTAAAGAATCCCGGTGGAAAGATCTTCTCTAACTTGCACAACAACTCCGGTGCAAACTCCTCCATGTCTTCTACCACGCCAGGCGACAATTCTTTCGCACAAAGAACACGGAAGAAATAGCTCAGCTCCGCCAGTACTAGCCATTCATCATCAGGAATAAAGCCACGTAACATCACCGGCATTACCCGCTCTAGCAATATGTGCCAATCATGACTCTTGAGACCAAAGATTTTTAATTTTTCAAGACTCGTTCCCCTCTTTAGATTCGCTGCATACCCATCGGGGAACATCAAGTGCATTTTGACCCACAAGATAATTTCCCTCATAGCTGGCCTTCCAAGATTGAACCAGGCCTTTGGCTTCGACCACTTCTGCTTTCCTTTGCCTTCTCGCATGTTTTGTAACGGTCTATGACATAGTGTCTCTTGATCGACTCTAGCCTTAATATTATCCTTTTTCTTCCCATCTATGTCGAACAATGTACCAAAAATAGCCTCTCCGATATTCTTTTCAGTGTGCATCATGTCGATATTGTGTGGAAGAAGGAGGTCTTTGAAGTAAGGCAGATCCCAAAAGCATGGCTTGTGAGTCCAGGCGTGTTTTGAATTATACCCCTTGAAATACCCTGGACGCTCTGGATCAGGCTCGAGGGCGTTTAACTGATCCAGGATCTGTTGGCCTGTGAACGCAGGTGGTGCCAAGTTTTTGACAACTTTACCTTTGGTAAAGTTCTTCTTGTCTTTTCTGAACTGATGGTCAGGATCCAGGAACTGTCTATGCAAGTCAAAGCAAGAATACTTCCGACCCTCCTGCAACCAATGAAACTGAAGAGCTGCCTTGCATTGGGGGCACGGGAACCTTCCATGCACACACCATCCAGAGAATAGCGCATACGCTGGCAAGTCATGCATAGAGTACATGTACCACACATGCATTTTGAAGTTTTCTTTTCTAGCGGCATCGTATGTCTTGACCCCATTTTCCCAAGCTTCTTCCAATTCATGCTTAAGCGGTTGCAGGTACACATTCATATTCTTCCCCGGATAATTGGGCCCTGGAATTATCAACGTCAGAAATATGTTCTTTCTTTGCATAATCTGCCCGGGGGGGGGGGGAGATTGAGTGGAATGACAAATACAGGCCAACAACTGTATTGGGTTGCCGTCATGTCGAAGGGATTAAAACCATCCATGGCGGCGCAGACTCGAGGATTCCTTGGATCTGCCGCTTTATCCTGATGCAATCCATCGAAATGTTTCCACGCATCCCCATCCGATGTGTGTACCATCATCTTATTCCTATCCGCATCTAGTTCGGTTCTTTTGCCCAATTTGTGCCATGTCATCTGTCTGGTTGTCTCTTCGACCATGAAAAGACGTTGGAGTCTTGGTACGATTGGCATATACCGAAGAACACTAACTGCGATTTTGGTATGCCTCTTCTCACCCATACCGTTGTCTACCACAAGATACCTGCAAGACTCGCAATTGGGACAATAGTCCAAGTGTGCATACTCCTTCCTAAATAAGACACATCCTTTCTCACATGCATCTATCTTCTCATAGGGCATCTTATGTACACGAAGTATTTTGTCCGACTGGTACAGGTTTGCAGGCATGACATGGCCTTTGGGTAGGAAACGTCCAAATAGTGCCATCGTCGTGTCGTAGCATTCTCTTCCCAAGTTGAACTGAGCCTTCAGAGCCATTACTTGTGCAATTGCATCCAGCTGACAGAGCTCAGTGTGCTCATGGAGAGGACGTTTTGAAGACTCCAACATTTCACAAAAGGCCTTTGCAGATTCCTCCATCTCTTCTTCTGAATCCCGAGCATCATCAAAGTCTTGCACCATGTCTTCGATCCCAGTACCATGCTCGTCCGTGCGACGATGGACCACCTCAGCTCTTGTGCGTTGTATAGACTCACCATGAAATGTCCACACCGTATAATTAGGCTGAAAACCCCTCCTCTGCAGGTGTTTAATCATTACAGCCTCTGTCGTCTTTTTATAGTTGTCGCATCCAGGACAGGGGCAATAGTTTCTTTCCTGGCCATTTGCGAATGCGGCTTCCACAAATTCCTTTGTTTTTAAAAACCATTCTTTCGTCATCTCTTTCTGACTAGGGTGACCGGTATACATCCACGCACGATCACTGATCTTGCGTAGCTACTAAAGACAGAAGACATATATTTATATATAATTTAGCATTTATATTCATCGGTTAATCAGGTTCGCCATTTTTATTACGTCCAGGCAACCTACACGCTAATAGGTAAAGATAGGTCCTAATCCCACCCGAGTATGTGTAGATTGGGTTCGTTTTCCCATGCTCTGCTCCGGATCCAACGCAAAATTTCGGCAGCACCTCCCCGCTGTTCTCCTGATACACGTCTTCACAATAAATAGAGAGGATGTGCATCCGGAGAACAATAGGGAGGCACTTACAAAATTCCGCATCGGATCCAGAGCACAGCATACGGGAAAACGAACCCAATCTACACATACTCGGGTTGTCCATGGATAATGTTGGACAATTCGAAAGGATGGCGGTTATAAATATGCAAAGACATGCATATTTGTAGATGTCGCCCTTTCGAACGGGAGACGCATTCTGGTCACGCATACTGATAAATTAATTGAATAATCTAAATCTAGAAAGTTTCATTTGGAAACCGAGCCACAGTAAATGAAGGGGCGGGGAGGAGATGAAATTTGTACTGACCCACGAATGCAGGGGCGGAGCTCGTACAACGCACGAGCAGGTCTTCGCACAGCAGACCTCACAGCGACGAGACAACTATCACATTTAAATCCACCCGATCAACACAAATATTCCAATTATGTCATTTTAGAGGAAAACAAGCTAAGTATATAATATTCGTGAGCTAACCAAGGTTCTTGTGCCATTTTGAGCTTATTATGGTATTTTGGAGCTAAATGGGCTAATCATGTCATTGTTGGGTTAATTAAAGCAAGGATAATATGAAATAGGAGAAGAAAGAGGAGGAGGAGGAGAAGAAGAAGAAATCAAGAAGGAGGAGGAGGAGGAGGAGAAGGATAGAAGGTCCTTGGCCTTCTCCTCCTCCTCCTCCTCCTTCTCCTTCTTCTCTTCTTCTTCTTCTTCTTCTTCTTTCTTTTCATTTTGCCTATTTCTTCTCCTCTTCTCCTCTTGTTGGAGCTAAATTACCTAATTATGTCTTTTTTGAGATAAATGGGCTAATTATCCCATTTTAGAGGAAAACAAGCTAAGTATATAATATTAATGAGCTAACCAAGGTTCTTATGCCATTTTAAGCTTATTATGGTCTTTTGGAGCTAAATGGACTAATTATGTCATTGTTGGGGAAATTACCCTGCTGCATGTAGCATGGACATGCACCTACCACACAAAGTTCGCAGGTCCAGAAGTTACCCTTTTGGTCCAGAGGACTTTCCAGGTTACCTATACTACTTTTCAGTTTATATAAAACTTTTCGATATTTTCTACATTTGAGGATGGCAATATTATTTAAGTTGTCCTGTTTTGCTCTGGTACCAATAAATATAGACGATACATTATTTTGACAGACTTGATTTCAACAAAAGAACATGTGATCTTCTTTGAAGTAGTCTTGAACCTAAGCAATAATGATGGGCGAATAAACTAACAAAATCTACCACTAAATCTACTAATTAACTAACAGAATCTACCACTAAAACTACTAATTAATTCCAAAAAACTAAATACCAAACATGTGATCTTCTTTTTGTCTTCTCCTCCTCCTATTCTTCTTCTTCTTCTCCTCCTCCTCCTCCTCCTCTTCTCCTCTTCTCCTCCTCCTCCTCTTCTTCTTCTTCCTATTCTTTCTAGTAAGCTAACTAAATAACTAACCAAGCTAACTAAACCTATCGCTAAACCTAGATACCACTAAACAACAAGAAAATAACAAAAACAGAATCTACCACTATAACAAAAACAGAATCTACTACTAAGTAACTAAAAAAGAATCTAGCTACCACTAAATACCAAACAATAAAAAATCAACTTCTTCTTCTTTTTTCTCTTCTTCTCCTTCTTATTTTTTTCTTATTCTCTTCTTCTCTTCTTCTTTACTTCTTCTCCTTCTTTTTTCTTATCTTCTTCTTCTTTTTCTTCTTCTTCTCCTTCTTATTTTTTTCTTCTCCTCTTCTTCTTCTTTTTCTTCTCCTTCTCCTCCTCCTCCTACTCCTCTTCTTCTTCTCCTCTTCTTGTCCTCCTCCTCCTCCTCTTCTCCTCTTCTCCTCCTAACTAAATCTACTAACCTAACTAAAACTACTAACCTAACTAAATCTACTAACCTAACTAAAACTACTAACCTAACTAAATCTACCACTAAAACTACTAACAATAACAACTACTAAGACTACTAAAAAATAATAAAACTAGTAAAAAATAATGCGGGTGGGGGGTGGGGGTGGGGGTGTGGAGGCTCACCGAGAGGGGCGGCTGTGGAGTGGCCGGGGTGGCGGGGGTGGCGGGGCGGCGCCGGGGGCGGCAGGTGCGGCGGCGCAACGGTGGTGGGGCAGCGGCAGCGGCAGCGGGGGCGAGGTGGGGAGAGAGAGAGGGGCGGCGGCGGGGGCGACAGGGCCGACAGGGGCGGCAGTGGGGCGCGACAGGGGCGGCGGCAGGGGCGGCGACGCGACGGGGGCGGCGGCGCGAGGTGGTCCTAGCGGCCGTTATAGAGAGAGGAGCGCGCGGGGTGGGGAGAGAGAGCGAGGGGCACATGGGGATGAGCCGTTACAGAGGGAGAGAGGGGCGGGGTGGGGGGGAAGGAGCCGTTAACGGAGTTAGCGCTTTGCCGTCTGCCGACGGATGGCAAAGAGTCTAGACTCTTTGCCGTCTGCCGACGGACTCTTTGCCGTCCGCTAGCAGACGGCAAAGGTCCGACTCCTGTTTGACCTAGCCACCCCGCGGTCAGGTGGGCCTATCTATATCTTTGCCGTCTGCCTCTGGACTATTTGTCGTCCGCTAGCAGACGACAAAGAGGTGACATATGGCAAAAAGACTGTATGCCATCAGCCAGTACTGTGCCGTCTGTTTTGCTGAAGCAGACGGCAAAGACAATCTTTGCCATCCGCTAGCAGACGACAAAGACTAGGCAGATGGCAAAATACTGATTTCGAGTAGTGCTTGCCCTGTTGCTCAGAGGAGTGACAATATCCGTCAGACAGATATTCGGTGGAATCCGGGGGAGCATATGCAATCAATAACAAGCATATGCAATCAAGATGATGCATGAGCATGGCATGAGGGTGCAAGGTGGTATACTATTATAGCTAACATGTATTAGGTTTGAAGTTGATTTGAATCACATTCAAATATCACTTCAAACGAGGTATTCTCGGATACCATTTTAATTGATTCGACCTGATGCTCAGATCAACTTGCTTTTAACATGCATGGGATGACATGTTAGGTTGCTGGTTTGTAATTAGGACAGTGTTTGATCATGTCATTTATAGTGAAATTTAAATATTTCCCAAATTCCACCTACAAAGTATTTATAAGAATTAACTTATTCATTAATTTACATATTTGGGTTCTGTAACATTTTCAAACATGGTTGAAAATGACATATTCAGATTCCTTGAATTTTTCTGATACTTTTTCATATATAAATTATTTTCATTGGAGCTACAGATTAATTTCTATGAATTTTAGAAGTTTTGGCATTTTTCTGGAATTCTTTTAAATCCAGAAATGCATTTACTGCATCAGCCATACGTCAGCATGACCTCAGCAGGTCAAAGGCACCAGCCCAAGTCAAACCTGGCGGTTGGGCCCCACATGTAAGTGACTCTGGGTTACTGACTTAGTTTCTGATTTAAAATTTACTAATTAAACGCGTGGGGCCTCATGTCAGTGCCTCATTAGGTTAGCTAGACAGGGAGGTTAGCGCTAATGACGGCCACGTCATCCTGCCGGAGAGCTGCCGGCGACGACCACATCCGACGGCAGCATCTCGCCGGAATCGGCAAACGGCGACGGTTGGACGCGCGGAGACCACCAGGAGGTAGCTCGCGTTGGGCCGCATCCATTCCCGTGGGTTTGAGGGCGAGGGGGTCGCCGGAGATGACAGGAGCAGCGACGGAGCGGCGGCCCGTGCTCGGCAAGATGGTGTCGAGGCCAGGCATGCGAGGGGGAAGAATTGGGGGTGGCTACGGTTCCTGGGAGCTCCCTGAGCATGCTGATGTGCTCCGCAGCGACGCTCGGGGGGGCGCTAGCCACGGGGGCGCCATGGCCGGCGGCAGGAGCTCGGGCTCCATGGCGAGAGGAGGCTAGAGGAAGGGGGGCTCGACGGAAAGAGGGGGGAAAGGAAGAAGAGCTCACGGTGGATCCAGGGAGATAGGCGGTTGGCTCGAGGACGACCTGTGGCCGGCGGGTCGACGTCGACTTCCGGCGGCCTTCGGTGGTGTTGGCGTGGGGAGACAGACGAGAGAGAGAGATCCGGGGGAAGGAATGAGGAGGAGGGGATTGGGACGGCTTTCCCGAGCTGATCCTAGCCACCAGGTCGGCGGGGAGGCTAGGCAGGCAGGAGGCGTGGCGCCCCTGGCCATGCGCCGTGGCGAGCTTCTGCTCTGCCTTCTGGCAGGACGAAGAAGACGCCTAAGCCCCTGGTGGGCTGGGCCAGGCGACAGATAGAGGTATGCTCTTCTTTCTCTTATTTCTTTCTGTTTTGTTTTTTTTCTAATTTGCTAACTAATTGATTTGTTATTTATTTCAGCTCCAAAGTAGTTTGTAAAACTATTTTGAACACACCAGAATATTTTTTGGAATATATCCAACCATTCCTGGAGTTTTCAACATTTTTGAAAACTTAGAGTTTTTGAAATCAAACTTAAACATGAAACCAGTAGCTTTTTGCATTTATTTAAAATGCTTAAAGTATCAAGAAAATGGTTTTCTTCATTGCTTATTTACTTCCAAGAATTATCACAAAGATTGAACTTTTCTTGAGGCCATTTTGGGTTCATTGATTTTAACTAGTTTGAATTTTCCTTTAATTTGAGAAGTGGCTAGGGTTTTTGAGTTTTCCTTCACCACTTACTTTATTCTTGTTGAAAATTTCCTAGATGCAATGCAAAGAAAACATGAGCACAAAGCTAACTTGATTAAGGTGACAGGTATGTGGCAACTCACCCCCACTCAAAAGAATCTCGTCCCAAGATTTAGAAGTCGTCGGGAATAACGCAGGATACTCGAGTCGGAGACGATCCTCTCTTTCCCAAGTTGCCTCTTGTTCAGAATGATTTGACCATTGAACTTTAAGAAAGTTGAGGTTTCGACGTCGAGTGGTACGCTTAGCTTGATCAAGAATATGCATGGGGTATTCTCGGTATGAAAGGTTATCTTGGAGATCAAGCGTTTCGTGGTTCACTTCACGGATAGGATCCGAAAAGCAATGCCTAAGTTGGGAGACGTGGAAGACATCATGAACCTTGGAAAGATGCGGAGGAAGTTCCAACTGGTAGGCAACTTCTCCTCGTTTGGCAAGAATGCAAAAAGGACCAATGTAACGAGGTGCCAACTTGCCCTTGATACCGAATCGATGGGTACCCTTCAAAGGTGTAACCCGAAGGTATGCCTTCTCATCAACTTCAAAGGTCATAGCCTTATGATGACGATCATATTGGCTCTTTTGACGGGACTGGGCTGTTTTCAACTTTTCAAGAATAATGCGAACCTGCTCTTCTGCATCCTGGATCATATCCGGGCCAAAGAGTTGCCTCTCTCCGGTTTCTGACCAATTAAGAGGTGTTTGACATCTTCGTCCATAGAGAACTTCAAAAGGAGCTTTGCCCAAGCTTGATTGATAACTATTGTTATAAGCGAATTCGGCAAATGGAAGGCACTTCTCCCAATTCATACCGAACGATATAACACAAGATCGGAGCATATCTTCTAGGATTTGATTCACTCTTTCTACTTGACCACTTGATTGGGGATGGAAAGCAGCGCTAAAAGACAAGTGAGTCCCCATGGCATTCTGAAAACTTTCCCAGAAGCGAGAAGTAAAGATACTCCCACGGTCCGAGTTAATCTCCAAGGGAACACGATGAAGAGACACTATTCGAGAGATATATAGCTCTGCTAGCTGGCTAGCTGTTATACTCTCACGAATAGGAAGAAAATGAGCCACTTTGGAAAGACGGTCAATGACCACAAAGATAGCATTATTTCCTTTCTTGGTCTTGGGAAATCCGGTAATGAAATCCATACTAACTTTATCCCATTTCCATTCAGGAATAGCTAAAGGTTGAAAGGTGCCAGCAGGCCTTTGATGTTCTGCCTTAACTCGACGACAAACGTCGCAGTTAGCAACGAACTCAGCAATTTCTCTCTTCATCCTAGTCCACCAGAACCTCTGGCGTAGGTCCTGATACATCTTAGTACTACCGGGATGAATGGTGAGAGGAGAGTCATGAGCCTCCTTAAGGATTAACTGCCTTATATGTGGGTTCTTAGGAACCACTAGACGATTGTGGAAGAACACAACACCTTGATCGTTCATGGAAAATTCTTTAGCGTTTCCGCTAAAAATATTCTCCTTGATCCGTGATATACCCTTGTCACGCTTTTGGCCAGCTATAATTTGATCCTTAAGGGTAGGCTTTGCCACCAGGCTAGAAAGGAATCCTTGAGGAACAATATGAAGATTCAACTTCCGAAAGTCCTCATAGAGATGTGGTTGACCTTGTTGTAGCATCAAATTGTTACAATAAGATTTACGACTTAGTGCATCAGCCATAACATTGGCCTTCCCCGGGGTGTAAGTTATCCCTAAGTCGTAATCCGAGATCAACTCAACCCACCGTCTTTGCCTGAGATTCAAATCCGGCTGGGTGAAGATATATTTCAGACTTTGGTGATCAGTGAATATTTCGCAACGATTACCCAGAAGGTAATGTCGCCAGGTTTTTAGTGCATGGACCACAGCTGCAAGCTCAAGGTCATGTGTGGGATAATTATCCTCATGTGGACGCAACTGTCGAGATGCGTATGCGATCACATAACGATCTTGCATGAGAATGAAACCTAATCCTTGCCGCGAGGTGTCGCAATAGATAACAAAGTCCTTAGAAAAATCTGGTGGTAGCAACACAGGTGCGGAAGTCAGGCGTTTTTCAGTTCCTGAAAACTATGCTCACACTCTGGTGTCCACTCGAACTTTTTATCCTTATTGAGGAGTTCAGTTAGAGGCTTCGCAACCTTGGAGAAATTCTTGACAAAGCGGCGACAATAGCTCGCTAGACCGAGAAAACTCCTAACTTGCTTAACCGATTCAGGTTGAGTCCAATCAAGGACAGCTTGAACTCTCTCGGGATTGACAGCAATACCCTTACCAGAGATTACGTGACCTAGATAGGTCACTTCTGGTAACCAAAATTCACATTTTGAAAACTTGGCATAAAGGCGATGCTCTCGAAGTTTCATCAATACCAGCCTTAGACGCTCGGCATGTTCTTGTTCGTTCTTCGAGTAGATGAGAATATCATCGAGGTATACCACGACGAATTTATCCAAATACTCCATGAAGATTGAATTCATCAAACGAGACAAGGTGGCTGGGGCATTGGTTAAACCGAAGGACATGAAGGTGTACTCGTATTGGCCATAACGAGTAACAAAAGCCGTTTTTGGAATGTCCCCGTTCTTGATCTTGATTTGATTGTATCCCAATGTCAAATCCATTTTGGAGAAGACTAAGGATCCAGCGAGCTGATCGTACAGGTCGTTGATCCTGGGGAGCGGATACTTGTTCTTTATGGTGACCAGATTAACTGGTCGGTAATCTACAACCATCCGATCCGTTCCGTCTTTCTTCTTGACGAAGAGGACGGGGCAAGCCCAAGGAGAAGAGCTAGGACGAATGAAACCTTTATTCAAGGCCTCATCTAGTTGCTTCTTAATTTCGGCTAGCTCCAGGGGTGCCATCTTATATGGTCTTCTGGCTATTGGGACAGTTCCCGGAACAAGATCTATCACAAACTCTACATCTCTGTCACGTGGAATTCCTGGCAGTTCCTCTGGAAAAACATCCGGAAAGTCACGGACTACCGGAATGTCTTCGAGTTTCGGAAGAGGGTTGGCATTTAGGGAATAGAGTTGGCATTTGTCAACTCGAGTAGAGACATTTACTATCTCACCCGAGGAATGGGTAAGCTGGACATTTCTAGAATGAGTATCAATCTTGGCATAGTGAGCTGACATCCAGTCCATACCCAAGATGATATTAATATTCGAAGATTTCAAGGCTATCAAAGAGGCTAGAAAAACTAGCATGTCTACTAGAATTTCATTGTCATAGGTTATCCTAGAGGTTTGCCATTTACTACCAGGAGTTTGGACAACCAATGGAATTGGCATATCACAAAAAGTCATGTTATGCAACTCTGCATAACTTTCTGAAATGAAGGAATGAGAAGACCGAGTGTCAAAGAGAACACACGCTGGGTGATGATTAACAAGAAGTGTACCCAGTATGACGTCGGGATCCTCTGCAGCTTCTTCTGCTGAGACATAGTTCACACGGCCACGTGCAGGAGTTGACTTCACATAGTAAGCTTTGCCCAACTTGCCTTGCCCGACGGACTTTCCGGGTTGCTTGGCACCCACATTTTGAGGACACTCACGGGAATAGTGCCCTGGTTCTCCACACTTGTAGCATATCACTTGGTTGGCACGTGGTGCAGCATTGCTAGCTAGACCACCATAAGTTTTTGCTGGAGGGTTGGTCTGATTCGTCTGAGGCGCCATGTAGGATGGCCTCGGAGTGTATCTTGGCGGCAGAGAACTGTTCGGAACCCACAGCCTGTGTTTTGGAAACGCGGAACCAGATGACGAGCCAAAGTCACGGGAATGCTTCCTTGTGGCTTCGAAGTCAGTATGACCAGTCTCGGCACTGATCGCCTTGTTGACCAGGGCTTGAAAGCTTGCACACTCGTGGAGGCGCAGATCACGACGAAGCTCAGGGCTCAGACCCTTACGGAATCTTGCTTGCTTCTTTGCGTCAGTAGACACCTCCTCTATTGCATACCGGGCAAGGTTACCGAACTCGCGGCTATAGGCATCCACGGTCAACTTGCCGTGAGTGAAGGCACATAACCCCTCTCTCTTTCTGTCCATCAGGCCCTCTTGAATATGGTGCAGACGTAAGGCTGCACTGAAGTCTGCCCATGTGGCTGCTGGTTCAGCAGGACGCATAGCTTCAAAGTTCTCCCACCATAGATTGGCGGGTCCTTCCAGGAAATACGCCGCGAAGGTCACCTTGTCAGCCTCGGAAACATTCGCAGAGCGAATCTTGCGTGAGATGCTGCACAGCCAGTCATCAGCGTCGAGGGGATCGACGGAATGATGAAACTTTGGAGGATTCAGCTTCACAAAGTCGTTGATGGACACTGCAGCATTCCTAGGGTGACGAGCCGTATTCTGCTCAATACGCTCTAACAGTCGGTTGGTCTCCCTTTTGTTTGTCTCTGCCTCAAGCATAACTTCCACCAGAGAGGGCGGGTGAGGCAGGTCTTCCTGCGACGCTTGACTACCCTCGCCTTGCTCATGAGCAGGAGCACGGTTCAACCTGGTGAACACCATCCTGACAAACAAACTCACAGCTTAGACCAATATCATATCAATACTAGCTGTGGATTAAGAATGTATTGAACACACGGAATGCGGAAATGAATATCCGAACAACATGGTAACAAGCAACTGCTATATATACACCATGGTTCATACACACCCTTACAAAGTTCAGTACAATCTTACTCGAAGAGCAAACTACTGAAATTATGAAACTACTCATCACAGGCTTACAAGCTTCCTATACATTATTTATCTAGGTCTCCGGAATTCATTTCACATCACAGGCATACTTCACAAGTCACGCAGGGCTGTGAACGTACGGCTACTACCATACTATCCTTCCGATCACAGCTCAGGCATCCGCATAGAACATCTCATAGAGATTACCTCCATGGCCTGGAAGCTCAACCTGCGGATCAGGAAACACTTTGGCGTGAGATCCCTGGGATCCATAAGGACACGGATGTGGCCTTGGTCCCCTGACTGGTGGTAAGAGGGGTCCCCGAAGAGGGGTGACTCCTCCTATAGCTGGCCAGTCAACGTGGGCCGGAAGATGGGTCCTAACAGGGTTCAGCATCTCCATATCTCCATACCCTGTCTGGACTACCGGTGCCAGCTGCGTCAAAGCCGTCCACAGACGGGCACGGGTAGCATAAAGCTCCATGCGGAAAGCACGAGCATCCCTGTCTCTGTTCTCTAGCATCTCAACAGTGGACTGCAGTAGTGGATCCTCCATAGAAGAATCAAAATAGACTCCGCTGAGGTATCCCTCTTCACCAGGCTGAGAGGCTGGAACATAGCAGAACTCTGAATTCTGCAGCAGTGCATGTCTCGCCCTTATAATGGTCAGCATTGAATAGGCAGCATCTTGTACTGCCATGTCAACAGTGACTCCCAACCCATAGGACCAATGGATTGGCTCCTCAGCTCCAGGGTAGTCTGGAAATACCCTAACAGTGCAGATATACTGGCTCTGGTTGAAGTCTCGGTACTGTTCCTCCACTGTGTACTCGTGGTACCAGCGATAACCGCACACCGACATCACCCTGACCAGCATGGCCGTATGACCCGGCACATCAATGCACCTGGTCAGACGTACCACCTGACGAGAAGGACGACCAGGCATCTGTAAATAGAGAGTAATGCAAAAGCATTAGAGCTCCGAATGCAAAATTGGGCAGCATAACGGCTGTAAATGCTCAAAAACAAATTTTGAGACAACCCAAAATGGAATAGCGTAACCACTCAACTATCAAGTTTAATTCTCTGATCATCAAACTTACTTCCCTTTTCATAGGAATGAAAGAAACCCAAATATCTCTTAACCCGTAGTCCTATAATCTACCGATCAGAAACACGAGCCTAGAAGAAGATGAGTAACCTAGTCCTTAATTCCCGCAGAAAAGACGAGGATGACCAGAATAGAATAACTTAAGAAGAGAACAAGAGTCTTACGTTCCCTTCCACAAACAATTCCCTTATATATAACTAAAGCAATTCTAGACTCAACTTCGACCAGTTTGGCTTAGTAATCCTACAGTCAGTCAGGCTCTGATACCAACGCTGTCGGGACCCCGATCCTAAGCCATAGGAATCCAGCCTGTAACACATATCATCCCTTTGTGGTCTCACGCACGGTTAACCCCACGGCTGCAGCCTTACCTTAGCCGGGACCGTTTGCGTCTTTTGACTCACGTATGCAATTGTGTCGCTAGCATTCCAATGTCAAAGAACCCGGATCGACAAGTCTAGTCATAAACCAAAGTGGCAGTACCGCACTGGGACAGGCATACATGACCCAACAAAGCAGGTGTCGGTCACCAGCGAATGTAGACGAGTCGTAGCAAGCTACAAGGACTCCATTACATCGCGTGACATTTCCTCAAAGGGCTCAGACACAGCAGCTAAGAAGGACACATGCCGGTCAACCAATGTGTCCGGAGCAGTAGCGAGCTACCATGGCTCGTTGGATCACAAAGGGGCATTTCCCTGTAAGGAGTGCTACTAAAGTTCACGGCTAGGTAATCGAACCCCATACATATCAAGTACGACACATGTACGTATGGCATACCGATATGTATAGATACATCGATGGCATCACAACATAACCATAAACATACAAGCTTTATTTAAGAGGCTCGGAAGAGCCACACACATAATATTACACAGTAAGGGTCTCACGACCCATAATAGCAGTCATTCAGTTACAAGCCAGCGGAAGTGTTTAAAACTGTCTGAGTACAGACAGGTGCAACTAGAAGGCACATGGCCTGACTATACTACAGACCCAACCTAGGGCCAGATCGTAGCTGGGACACCAGCTACTCGTCGTCGTCGATGTCTATGAAGAACCCTCCATTAGGGTCATTAGCAACTTCTGCAACATTTATTAAGCAAACATGAGTATGGAGGTACTAAGCAAGACTTTAGGATAACTATCTACTCATGCAATGTATCAATAAGGTATTGTGGGGTTTCATGCGGAAATCCAGCATTTGACTCGTGGCTAGACAACTTGCATTTTTAAATAATTTTGACAACTTGATTTCTCGCACTCGAGTCCACTAACACCACAAAAATACTCCATCGTGGAATCATTCCGTCTCCATACGGAAATGCCGTCCATGACACTCACGCTTATCTTGACAATTTTATGAGTAGCCATTGAAGTTATCTATGAACAACATATGTCTCCAAGTAGTCCATATCCGCGGACGCGGCTATTCGAATAGATCATAACCCTGCAGGGGTGTACTTCGTCACACATGCTCTCGCCACTTATCGCCATGTGCATGTCATGCACCTCGGCAACCTTCAAGCGGAAGCCCAGCGAGGGAGTCGGCCACGACCGTTAACCACATTAGTACCTAGTCCAGGTATATCGCCTATCTGAGGGTAACCCGCACGGAAGTCCGGCCGAGGTTTCCGCCACGGCCCCAAACGATGTGCGCAGGGTTCCCAAGCCCACCATCCGGGTGCCACTTGGTACACCGTGCCACTGCCTACCGCATCACAGCCCACCTCTCAGGTCAGCACCATGCACGGCCTCCAGCATGACTATAAATACCAGAAACTACTTGCAACTCCTGGACCGAGTACTAAGCGATTAATAAGTCGAGCGGGGTCATATTTCAGGGCCCAGCATGTGGTAGTATCTCGTCTTGGATTACATACACGGAACTCAGTTCCTAAGGACGGTTCCAATGAAACAACCCGCCATGTACTCCTACACGGCCTTTCACTGGTACCTTTACAAAATCAGGTTCATCACACAACCTTTGCTTACCGAACACATTCTCACAATTCTGTTCATCTCCCAGATGACAGACCATACACAACTCTAAGCATAGCATGCATAGCAGGATAAGGCACATCATGGCTCAAGCAACTACCAGGTATGCTAGGTTGCAAGGTTCAGCTATTTACTGTGACAAGGATAGGTCATGCAACGGAAGTGGGTTCAACTAACGTGGCAAAAGCATTTGAAGCATTTGATCCTAATGCAATAAGTAAGTGCAGGAGCAAGAACATGGGATTTATCGGGATGATCAAAATGGTTGCTTGCCTTGTTGCTCAGAGGAGTGACAATATCCGTCAGACGGATATTCGGTGGAATTCGGGGGAGCGGAGCCTACCGAAAGGAATGACAACAATCAATAACAAGCATATGCAATCAAGATGATGCATGAGCATGGCATGAGGGTGCAAGGTGGTATACTATTATAGCTAACATGTATTAGGTTTGAAGTTGATTTGAATCACATTCAAATATCACTTCAAACGAGGTATTCTCGGATACCATTTTAATTGATTCGACCTGATGCTCAGATCAACTTGCTTTTAACATGCATGGGATGACATCTTAGGTTGCTAGTTTGTAATTAAGACAGAGTTTTATCATGTCATTTATAGTGAAATTTAAATATTTTCCAAATTCCACCTACAAAGTATTTATAAGAATTAACTTATTCATTAATTTACATGTTTGGGTTGTGTAACATTTTCAAACATGTTTGAAAATGACATATTCAGATTCCTTGAATTTTTCTAATACTTTTTCATATATAAATTATTTTCATTGGAGTTACAGATTAAGTTCTATGAATTTTAGAAGTTTTGGCATTTTTCTGGAATTCTATTAAATCCAGAAATGCATTTACTGCATAAGCCATACGTCAGCATGACCTCAGTAGGTCAAAGGCGCCAGCCCAGGTCAAACCTGGCGGCTGGGCCCCACATGTAAGTGACTCTGGGTTACTGACTTTGTTTCTGATTTAAAATTTACTAATTAAACGCGTGGGGCCTCATGTCAGTGCCTCATTAGGTTAGCTAGTCATGGAGGTTAGCGCTAATGTCGGCCACGTCATCCTGCCGGAGAGCTACCGGCGAAAACCACATCCGACGGCAGCAACTCGCCGGAATCGGCAAACGGCGACGGTTGGACGCGCGGAGACCACCAGGAGGTAGCTCGCGTTGGGCCGCATCCATTCCCATGGGTTTGAGGGCGAGGGGGTCGCCGGAGATGACAGGAGCAGCTACGGAGCGGGGGCCCGTGCTCGGCAAGATGGGGTCGAGGCCAGGGATGCGAGGGGGAAGAATTAGGGGTGGCTACGGTTCCTGGGAGCTCCCTGAGCACGCTGATGTGCTCAGCAGCGACGCTCGGGGGGGGGGGGGCGCTAGCCACGGGGGCTCCATGGCCGACGGCAGGAGCTCAGGCTCCATGGCGGGAGGAGGCTAGAGGAAGGGGGGCTCGACGGAAAGAGGGGGGAAAGGAAGAAGAGCTCACGGCGGATCCAGGGAGATAGGCGGCTGGCTCGAGGACGACCTGTGGCCAGCGGATCGACGTCGACTTCAGGCGGCCTTCGGTGGTCTTGGCGTGGGGAGACAGACGAGAGAGAGAGATCCGGGGGAAGGAATGAGGAGGAGGGGATTGGGACGGCTTTCCCGAGCTTATCCTAGCCACCAGGTCGGCGGGGAGGCCAGGCAGGCAGGAGGCGTGGCGCCCCTGGCCATGCGTCGTGGCGAGCTTCTCTTCTGCCTTGTGGCAGGAGGAAGAAGACGCCTAAGCCCCTGGTGGGCTGGGCCAGGCGACAGATAGAGGTATGCTCTTCTTTCTCTTATTTCTTTCTATTTTGTTTTTTTTCTAATTTGCTAACTAATTGATTCGCTATTTATTTCAGCTCCAAAGTAGTTTGTAAAACTATTTTGAACACACCAGAATATTTTTTGGAATATATCCAACCATTCCTGGAGTTCTCAACATTTTTGAAAACTTAGAGTTTTTGAAATCAAACTTAAACATGAAACCAGTAGCTTTTTTCATTTATTTAAAATGCTTAAAGTATCAAGAAAATGGTTTTCTTCATTGCTTATTTACTTCCAAGAATTATCAGAAAGATTGAACTTTTCTTGAGGCCATTTTGGTTTCATTGATTTTAACTAGTTTGAATTTTCCTTTAATTTGATAAGTGGCTAGGGTTTTTGAGTTTTCCTTCACAACTTACTTTATTCTTGTTGAAAATTTCCTAGATGCAATGCAAAGAAAACATGAGCACAAAGCTAAATTGATTAAGGTGTCAGGGATGTGACATGTTTACTCTATAAATAGGTATAAGTGAAGCATGAGAGTTTAATTCTTTCTACAAAAGATATGCCCCGCTCTAACAAATATAAGTGAAGCAAAAGAGCATTCTACAAATGGCGGTTTTCTATGTGTAGGGAAACAGGCAACCCAAACTTCAAAAGATATAAGTGAAGCACAAGAAGTATTCTATAAAGCCAACCAAGGACTATCTTATACCAGCATGGTGCAGAAAAGAAAAAGGAAAAAAAAAATAAACACAAAAGACGCTCCAAGCATTTGCACATATCATGTGACGAATTAAAATATAGCTCCGAGTAAAATTATCGATAGATTGTAGACGAAAGAGGGGATGCCTTCCGGGGCATCCCCAAGCTTAGACACTTGAGTCTTCCTTGAATATTACCTTGGGGTGCCTCGGGAATCCTCAAGCTTAGGCTCTTGCCTCTCCTTATTCCTTCATCCATCGTGCTCTCACCCAAAACTTGAAAACTTCAATCACACAAAACTCAACAAAACTTCGTGAGATCCGTTAGTATAATAAAATAAATCACCACTTCAAGTACTGTTGTGAACTCATTATAAATTCATATTAGCATTATATCTACTATAATCCAACTTCACCATTGTTCATACCCCCCGATACTACCCATAGATTCATCAAAATAAGAGAACAATGCATAGAAAACAGAATCTATCAAAATAGAACAATCTGTAGCAATCTGTATATTTCGTATACTTCTGACATCTCGAAAAATCTGAAAAATTACGAACGTCTTGAACATTTGCATATAAATCAGCAGCAAAAAGAATCAACTCAAAATCTCTTCCAGAATAAAAATAAAAATTAATTTTGTGAGAAGAAAGTTTCTATCTTTTATCAACGTGATCAAACAACTATCACCCAAACTAATTGTAAAGGCTTTACTTGACACATTATTTTTTAAAAACACAAAGGAATTGTACAAGGGGATAATTATTTTTGTGAGAAACCTCCATGAAAAATTCTACATTGTTTCCATGAGCATGAACACAAGTGTTCAAGGTCGACCCTCACTTCCGCAATGCATCACCCTTCAATCGCTTCTCTTTTTGAAAAAGACCCCTCTATATATTTTTTTGTTTTTAAACTAAATAAAAGCACTCAACAGAAATAAATGACTCTCTAAAACTTTCGAGTTGTCTCCCAGGCAGCACTTTCTTTAAAGCCATTAAGCTAGGCATAAAGTGCTCAAGTAATGGATCCACCCGGATCCCAAGGTATATCAAAGCCAATTTTAATTAGCAATGATTTGAAATTTAGTAGTGAGCACAAGGTAACATATATCAAGCAATGAAGAAGTCTAACTCTCTTCCTATGCATTGGCATGTCATAAAAGAACAATTCATGCACACCAAGTAAAGGCCAATACATAGCATAAGCAGTTTCTTGCAATTTTATCGTATTGGAAACATAGAGAGCTGGAGATGTAGTTCCTCTCTCATAATAACTGCAAGTAGGAGCAGCAAGCACATGCATATTATATTGATTAGAATCATCATGTTTAACATAAGGGACTATAGCTAGCTCATCTTCATAAGCATCATTCATATTGGCAACATGGCCACAAGCATAGCATGCATCAAGTTCATCAAAAAGGGATATTTCAAAAGAATCCAAGGGATCATAGCATTCATCCTTCGGTGAGAACGAAGGGAAACTAAATAATGTATGATTAGAAGAGTTACTCTCATTAGAAGGTGGACACGGGTAGCTAGTACGCTCTTCCTCGTTTTGTTCTTCGCTCTCCTCTTCATCTTTTTCATCTAATGAGCTCACAATTTCAGCATTTTCTTCTTGCATAGTTTCCTGCAAAATAATAGTCTCTTCTTGGGCAGCATAGGATTTCTCATTAAATCGTTCAATATGGGCATTATATTCATAATTAGTATAACAATAACGAAGCATGGCCAAATTTTCAGATTGGTAAGGACCATCATCATTATCATCACACCTTTTAAACAGAGCCTCAATTTCATAAGCACCCATAAAAGCAACAAACTCTTCTATTTGATCCACATCATAGTAATCATATATACCATTAGCATAAGAAGCCAAGGTTCTATGATCATTAAATTCACAAGAAAAGGGAAGGTGTGGAGCCTTCATCCTAGAGCAACAAGTAACACCATATCTCTTACAAAGTTCCCAAGGATACCATTTCAACAAATGGATTTGATCCCATAAAAGTTTCCCTTTTTGAGTCAAGCGATAATCCCTAAAGTATTCACGTTGATCCAACGTGTATCCCATTATATAATTGAATGGGGCTTTCTCAGGATTATTAAAGAAGTGCATAATATTTTCCACATAACGAGCCTCGAGGGTTTTAGGAGGTTCCCCATCTCCATGAGTAGCAAGTACACCTAAATTTTTTTGGTATTTCGTGTTCCATATCCATAACTAAAGATAGAGAACAACTTAGAACAGCAAATAAATCTACTTAGTGATAAAGCAAACAAGCACACACGAGGATATTTACCCCACGCTATTGCTCACCGGCAACGGCGCCAGAAAAAGGTCTTGATAACCCACAAGTATAGGGGATCAATTATAGCCTTTCTCGATAAGTAAGAATGTCAAACCCAACGAGGAGCTAAAGGCACGACAAATATTCCCTCAAGTTCTAACGACCACCGATACAACTCTACGCACACTTTACGTTCGCTTTACCTAGAACAAGTATGAAACTAGAAGTACTTTGTAGGAGTGATAGGATAGGCTTGCAAGAAAGTAAAGAACACATAAACAAAACTAGGGGCTGGTTAGATAAAGAAACAACTACGAGTGTCTAACGAGTGTGGAAAAGTGGTGGTAGGAGTTGCGGAATTGTCCCTGAGCAATTGACTACGTTACTAGATCGATAGCAAGTATCATGTGGGAGAGGCCTCTGCTAGCATGTCATCCCTTACTTGGAATTCTATGCACTTATGATTGGAACTATTAGCAAGCGTCCGCAACTACTAACGTTCATTAAGGTAAAACCCAACCATAGCAATAAGATATATTGGTCCCCCTTCAATCCCATATGCATCAATTTCTATGCTAGGTTTGAAGCTTCCGTCACTCTAGCCTGCCAATACATAGTCCTATCAACATGCAACTAACCCTATGGTGTGATCCACGTGCGCGATTATATGATGGGCACCAAAGGACAACAACATAACCACAAGCAAATTAAACCAATCATAGCAATTCATCAATCACCGATAGGACAACGATAATCTACTCAGACATCATAGGATAGCAACACATCATTGGATAATAATATGTAGCATAAAGCACCATGTTCAAGTAGAGGGTACGACGGGTTGCGGGAGAGTGAACCGCTAAATATAGATGGGGGAAGATGATGGAGATGTTGGTGAAGATGATAGATGTGTTGGTGTAGATCGCCGTCACACGATGATGTCCCGGGCGGCGTTCCGGCGCCGCCGGGAGAGAGGGGGAGAAGGGTTTCCCCTCCTTCTTCTTCTTCCTTGACCTCCTCCCTAGATGGGAGAAGGGTTTCCCCTCTGGTCCATGGTCTCCATGGCGGCGGAGGGGCGAGATCCCCTCCAAGATTGGATCTCTCTCTCTATGTCCTTTTGTTTCAGCGCTCCTAGATTCTGCGTTTCACAGTTTCTTAAATTCCCGGAGATCCGTAACTCCGATTGGGCTGAAATTTTAACACGATTTTCTTCCGGATATTATATTTCTTGCTGCGAAAGAAGGGCTCCAACCACCTTAAGGAGTGGCCACAAGCCTGCCTGCCGCGGGACCACCCCCTGGTCGCGGCGACAAGGCTTGTGGGCACTTCGTGCATCGCCTCGCGTTGATTCTTCTTCCCAAAAATCATAAATATTCCAAAAAAATCCCCGTAAGTTTTTATTATGTTTGGACTTTGTTTGATATGGATATTCTGTGAAACAAAAAACATGCAACAAACAGGAACTGACACTGGGCACTGGATCAATATGTTAGTCCCAAAAATAGTATAAAAAGTTGCCAAAAGTATATGAAAGTTGTAGAATATTGGCATGAAACAATCAAAAATTCTAGATACGATGGAGACGTATCAAGGGGTTACAAACAACATGAACATTTTTCCTACTAGGAACGAGCAAATCGGAAGCGCACATAAATATCTACGTAATAACTAACGTAATAAGCCAGCACGCAAAACTAAGCAAACAACAGGTCAAACAACTTCAAACATGCATGCAAGTTGAAAAATATTAATCTACGCAAAATTCTACACGATTTACATATACAACTTGTCTCGGTCCAACGCGTGGTTTAAATGATACGGTCATTTTAATATAATGCATTTTTCTGGAAAAGATTAAATCACAGGTAAAAAAACTACTACGGGCCGAATTCGGAAACAAGGCCCAAAAACAACAATGGCGCAACATACTATAAGCCGCTCGGGGCGATGAATGGGAGCAAAAGGGGAGGGGGCTCACCACAGGCCTATTGGGCGGGTTGGAGGGGACTCGGGCTAGCGCTGGGGTCGGGCTGGGCGAGGTGGAGGGAGCGAGATGGGCTGGGGCAAGGCCTGGCACTGGCCCGCACGGGGTGAGGCAAGCGGGGCTCATCCCCTACATCCCAAGCGAGGCCATGGCGGTGCGTCGGCGGCAGCACATGGCGAGGACAACGACTCCAAGGTGAGGGGACGCGTGGATCTGGCTGGGATCCGGCGGGATCTGGGTAGGAGGGGCGGATCCTGGCTGGATTGGGCAGTGAGCGGCGCGGCTCAGGCAGCGGAGCTCACCGGGCGAGGGAAGCTCAGGGCGATGGCTCGCGTGCTTGGGGCCGGCGACGGCTGGTGGCTAGTCTCGTCGGCGGCGGCGTCTGGCGACCTACGGGAGGTGGCGGCGCGAGGGCATCGGGCGGCGGCTGGCTGGAGCTCGGGAGGGAGAGCTCGGGGCTGTGTTTGGCTCTGTGGTCGTCGGACGTGTCCGGTTTGACTGCGAACATGTCCGGTAGGTGGGGATTTTGAGCGATTTGAGCCCCAGATCTCAGATGTGATGGCTGAAAAAGGGTGGAAGAGCTAGGGCTACGGGATTTGGAGGTTTTGGGCTTGCATGTGGGATTTCAAGGGGGGTGGATGCAAAAATGGCTAGGGGAAACCCTAGCGGAGTGAAGGAGCTCCACCATGGGGTGGTTCTTATATAGGGTGGACTACGGTCGGTTGCACCTCGTCCGTCCGATCGCGATCCGACGACCACGAACGGAGAAAGTGGCTAGATGGCTCTAATGGGCTATGTAGTTTGGCTATGTAGGGATGAGAGCGAAATGGTGCGGCCCATCACAGAGTTTTTTTAAAACGCCGAACGCGCACTACAAGAAATATGCTAATACACGACTCTATATTTTCGTTGCTATATCGTGACGGTTTTCAATTTACGACGATCCTACGACGAAAGACCAAGCATAAAAAACGAAGCATTCATCGTAACTTTTACGACGATTCCTGGATCGTCGTAACCTTTACGACGATCCTAAATCGTTGTTGGCAATCTAACCCAATCCTATGTGGCAAAATTACGACGAAGTAAAAACGTCATGGTTGAAATCAGCCCAACCTATTTCAATTGATCACATGGGTTGGTTTTTTTTTGGGCTTTTTCTTATTGGGCTTCTTTTGCGGCCTTAGCCTATTTACAGCCACTTCTCGTATTTTTTTCGAATTTTTTTCGTCATTACAATTTGGGCCCTGGCCTTTTAGTGCCCAAATACATTTGGTCCAGTTCAGTTTTGGCCTTTCTCATTTTTGTATTCAACAACTTTTTTTCTTTTATGATGTTAATGGATCTATAAATAACAACTCATACAACTTTGAAGCCCATACACATAAATCTGAAGCATCTCTAAATGACAAACCACACCACAAAATTTGAAGCACATTTCAAGATTCGATAATATAGCCAAGACCTCTAGCACTACCAAAATCTGCTACCAGCACAATCTGGTACAAAATTACACAATGAAGTGCACAAAATCTGCTACCAAATCAAGTGTGGTCACAAAATCTGCTACCAAACCAAGTGCTATCACATAACAGTGTGCTACAAAGAAAGAACTTAGAACTAGGACAACTTGTTCCGCTGTAAAGAGGACACCTTGATCTAAAACTCCTCTCATTTTGGAAAAAATCACCTTACCAAGTGCTGAAACAAGCTAACATTCCTAGCAAGAGGAAGTGATTCTCCTCTCATTTTGGAAAGGAAGCACATCCAATACACAACCATGAAAGAAGCAAATAGACAATTGTTCTATCTTGAGCGGTTTCTTCACTTGAGTATGTTGCAAGATCTGGCATGCCTTGCTTCTTCTGACTTCTTCATCCTGAAGCTCGCAACAAAACAAGAATGAAGGCCACCAGATGCATGTTATAAAACAATAAAACAACTTGTAAGCACACTATGCATAAATAACAATAGAAAAAACAAAACAAGGGATAGTTATTAGTGAATACTAGTGACTAACAACAATCACTAAATATTATATTAGTGAGGAACACCAAAATCATACAGATAATAGCTCTCTTCTCGGATGAGTACTACCAAACAGTAATTTAATGATATAGCTTCACATGCAGGTTTTAGAATGTGCATGCAATTCATTGTTTTTCTATTAATAACTAGAACCTCGATCAATTAGATGGAGTATAGGAGACACATACATTGTAATTCGTACAACCTCTGCAAATTTCCACTGAATCAACAACCTTGTAATTCATACCGTGAAATGGTAGAAACTACTCCTACACATTAAAGGTTGGATAATCTGAACTGAATTTTAGAAAAGGTGCCATATAATTCACCCAATCCCATATTTAGTGAATAATGCAATCAGGTAACCTGATCCTATCGGAAAAAGATATGTACACAATAATTTAAGTTGGACGCATAAGTTGGACACAATTAACTGTTTTACTGCAGTATAAAGACATTCCAGTTAACTGTGAGAAATCAAAAATAAGTTTAGATCCTCATTCAAGATATTGGGGAAATGGTTCAACATGTGGCACTATTCGCAAACAAATAAAACTCATTATCCTCTAGAAGAGTAAATATTGTGCAAAGCTAAGATAAAGTGTGATGCACTAGTGCTACAGAAAGTGTGCACCACTGGTGCTACAGAAAGTTTCATAGGCTTTCAAGTGAAGGGATACATGTTGTTCAGCAGCCGTATTTTTGTGTTGCCGAAAGCAATAGCTTTAATCTGTTCGCTTCTCTAATGGTATGAACAGCCTATCTCTCAAACAGTCCTCAAGTGCTAATATAGTATTGGTAAAAGAAACATGTAGCCACGAAGAGCTTTAGCAGTTAGCACCATTTTATGCATAAAATATATTTTCTTAAATGAAGACCAGAAAGCGATTTGAGGTTTGACATTCAGAACCAAACTCCATAAGCTCTGCTACACCTCTCTCAAGACCGACCAATTCATCAGCAGGTCAACGCAAAAAACATTAAGGAAGATGAATCGTGCAAACAGTTTGCTCAGCCTCCAAAGAGAGAACATGTGTTCAATCAAAGATGCTATATACTAGAATAGAGAACCCGGTATAAACTTATTTTCACTAGAAGGTAGGAGGAATTCCAATACCACCTAGCAAAACTAAAAGGCAGCAGAGTCAAACCCCACGGGGACGCCTAAACTTAGCACGGAAGAGCTACCACGGCCAGGCCGAATTCAACCAATGCTTAATTAAGAAACAGAAGACGCATGTTCTTGATAACAACATACTACTAACAAAGAATATACTATCTGGACTAGGCAAAACTTTACCATTTCTGTGAGTATCTCCATTCTTTCCGATAACCTCGCCCCCGTAGGGACGGCAGGTTCGAAAGAGGGGCAAGCCTTCCGCTAAAAAGGTAAAAGTAAAAAAATCAAGGTAACAGTAAGGACCATTTGATTTCTTCCACAAATTGGATAGGGGAAGTCAATAAGAGATATCAATTACCTTAAAAACCGGTTGAAGTGGTTGGACACAATGCATTAGGTAAGCCACGAAGCTCAGATGTAGTCCATGTATTGATAAGAGAATCACAAAGATAGCCTCATAAAAGATCATTAAGAAACTGCGCGGTATCCTTCGTAAGGCGTCAAGAAAAGATAGGACAATGCTACCGCTACGCCATCCATGAGCCTGATTCCATAGAAAAAAGGGCGCAATTTCATTCTCGTGTAACCCTGCCTTCACAGCACCACCTAGCGCTTGGCGCTAGGGTTTTTAGTACACATGCATGAAGCAATTGATGATATATCTATACCTTGCGAAGCCTCCTGAAATTGATGTAGAAGGCGTGATTCTTCAAGTAGTCCACGCCTTGATCTCCCGATCCCGCCTCCTCCGCAGCTGCCGACTTGCTGCTCCTCGTGCTTGGGCCGCAGCTGCTGCTTGGTTCAGCATCAACACAACGCCTCGTCATGGATCTCACGACATGAGGTGGCCTACGGACGGAGCGCAGAGCCGTCGATAGATAACAGAAAGGAAGCCTCGTGCGATCTTGGAGGTGTGCGCGGGGGGGGGAGGGTTAGGCAGGAAGCGGGCGCCCTTACCGCAGACTTTAATGAGGGCCTCGTGCTCGAGGAGGTTGGGCTGGCTGAGGAAGACGTCGTTGGCGGAGGTGCAGAGGCTACGGATCTCCGCGTCGGAGAGCTGCACGGGGTGCATCGTTAGCCCGATGCGCGCCTCCAGGAGCCACCGGATCACGTCATCGAGCGCCGCCCCGTCCATCGCCCGTGTGGTCGTTAGAGGGCGGGTAAGACCTACGCGGGGAGCGGGGAGCGGCGTGCGGGCGACGGGGGCGGTGGGTGGCTGGATAAACCCTAGCCGTGTGTGTGCGTGCCCTTTTCGTTCCACCCGGGCTGACGGGGTGGACACGCCGCTCTCTGGCTACGGTAGCGGTGGCGGTGAGTGGCTCGCGGGAGCGGGCGGCGCGTCGGTCATGGCGGCGGCGCGGTGGGTTGCGGCAGCGCTGGGCGGCATCGGTTGCCCCGATCCAATCTGGATCGGGAGGCAGAGGGGACAGTGAATCGGGGGTGGGGGATTGGGGGAGTGGGTAGGGTTTCGGGGCAGTGGAGATATACCCCGTGGAGGGGTGGGCTGGCCGGTTGGCTGGTTGGGCTGGTTAGCCTAGTGGGCCTAGGCCGAGTTGGGTTGTGGGGTTTATTATTTTTCATTTTCAATATTTTTCATTTCTATTTTATTAAAAAGGATATGTTTTGATTAATTGAAGCACCATTTTTCTTAGAAACATTTTGTGACTTGCTCCTTTAAATAATATTATGCATATCCACAAATAAGCTTGGGAATTATTTGAACAAGTTGACAATTTTCCCAAAACAAAAGAGCATTTAAGAATTGCTTTTTGGTTTAGGTTTCAAAGGTGGCGTCCACACCAACTTGGGGGTGATGTTGTTATCATTAACAACAAAAGTTTTGGAATTTTTGCCAAGTGTGCAACATTTTTCCATTGTTGTTTGAGGATTTATTTTATCATATTAATTTTAAATCCTATTTAATGATGGAATTTGAAATGAGATATGGTTTCCAAATGTGATCAAGCACTGCTTATATGTGACCAAGCTACCAAGAAAAATTATAAACTTGTAATATGGCAATTATTTTTCAAAAATTGTTCTCAAAAATAAGCTATCATGCGTGAAGATTCATGGCTTGCAAGCGAGATGATCAATCTTATGGCCACATCCATGGTATAGTTTTTTCAAATGTTCTCGTATTGTGCACAAGGGTGCATATTGGAATGGAAAACAATGTTGATTAAGGAACTTTTCATTTTCCTTGTATGTAAAAATCATTTTCCATTTTTCGAGTGCCCAAAATGAAATTTTTTTTGTGAAGGACCTACCATATATTGGTTTCAAAATTGGACTAAATCATTTTTCTAACATACTAGTCCATATATAATGTACAATTGACAAAATGGTTGGGTGTTAAAGGCTTTTATCGACCTCTCATGAAAAAGACAATTTTTGGTTGAATCAGCTGGAAGCGGGTCAAATTTGACTGCATGTGCATTATAGTTTGCTCTTTATTTTTCCCAAAAATCATTTCTAGGTACACAAGTATCTATTTAATCAGAGAAACACCAAAATATTTCCAGGATTCAACCACTAGGTAGGAACGGTCATACCAGCTGTTTTGACCGCATTTTGAAATGGCCCTGAAAAATTCAAAACAATTCAAATAAATGGAAAACCGTTGCATTGTGTCATTATATGTGACAAAGTTACCCGGAAAAATAATGAACTTGTAAGACAACAATTATTTTTAAAAAGTGTTCTTAGAAATGGGCTATCATGTGTGAAGATTCATGGCTTTCAAGCCAAATGATCAATCTTATGGCCACATTCATGACATAGTTTGTTCAAATGATATAATATTATGCACAAGGGTGCATATTAGAATGGCAAACAATGTTGATTAAGGAAGTTTTAATTTTCCTTGTATGTAAAAATCATTTTCCATTTTCAAGTGCGCAAAATGAATTTTTTGTGAAGGACCTACCATATATTTGTTTCAAAATTGGACCAAATCATTTTTCTAAAATACTAGTCCATATTTAATGTACAATTGACAAAATGGTTAGGTATTAAAATCTTTTATCCACCCTTTCATATAAAAGACAAATTTATGTCGATTCTGCTGGAAGCGGGTTAAATTTGAACTGCAGCTGCATTATAGTTTCCTCTTTATTTTTCCCAAAAATCATTTATAGGGACATAAGTATCTATTTAATCAGAAATACATGGTGTGGTGGCTTGACGTCGATGTTTGGATGGTGTTTGAGGGCCCCAACTCCAGAGCGCGTGAACTTGCAAGCCAGCCGCAGGATCACCGCCTGACCGTTGCGTTCCACGCGTTCTGGGTGGAATAGGCATGTCTGGTGGGTTGGACAATCCCTCGGTAGGTGTTAGGTAGAATAATACAATAGAAGAACTTCACGAGGAGACTGAACTAAGCTCAAACATGAATTCGCAGCCAAGTGTTCGATTAGCGGTGCGGGTAATGCACATAGACAATGGGCCTAAATTTTGGCGAAGGATGATCGTCTACTAAGGAGACTCTCTTGGCAATGTTTTAGCTCAAATGGATGAATCTAGGTGGCACTTGCTTTGCAAAGTAACACACTATGGAGAAATATGGATGTTAAAGCTGAGATCAAATGAATGAATGGATTGAGCTGAAATTTGGTGTAGGATGTTCATTTGGGCATATGAAATCACTATAGAAAATTATACCATTTGGACATGCCAAAGTGACACTTCCTGCACAATGTGCCAATTTGGAAAGAAAATGGTAATTGAAACTGGGCTCACATAGATGATTGGATTCGGCTGAAATTTGGAGGAGGATGATAATTTGGGCACATTAAGGCACTCTAATAATTTCATAAATTTTGGATAAACAAAAATTGTACTTCCTTCACAATGCTCTGTACTGAACAGAATATTGGGAAAAATATTGAGGGAAACTTGCTGAATTAAATGAGCTAAAATTTGGTGGAGTGAGGTTATATGGTCAGTTTCATCTCATGGTAAATTTGCATAAACTATAAAGCAATATAAAATGTAGTTGCTTCACAAAATGAAAATATTACCAGAAACAAAGATTGGATGATGAGCTCACCTGGATTGTTAGATGGGGCTAAAATTTTGTGGAGAGCTATGTTTTGGGCACATAGAAGATGTGGAGAAAATTCATCTCATCGGGATATTCCTATCTAGTACTTCCTTCACAAAGCTCTTAGCTGAACACAAACTTTGGAAATTTGCTGAGAAAGATTTACTAGGCAAATCGTTACGAAAGTTTTCATGAGGCAATGATTTGGATAGGAAAGACTGCCCAGAAAATATGAGGGTAATCAAAGAAATAGAAATAGCACTTCCTTCACAAAGTGCTATTTTGAACAAAATAGGAAAATGAATATTACTGAGTTATTTTTGAACTATGGAAGGAAGAGTTTTCACATATTTGAGGAATAAATGATCCAAACTTTTTATGAGAATTTTTCAAGAACTTTTGGAATGATAGAATAGTAGGTTGCTTCACAAACTAGGATGAGGTGGGATAGAATGGACCCACGAGTGACATGTCAACATAGTTAGAACATGTTAGGACATTTTTATAATCATCATAAAAGTTAGGACGATCTCATCTTATGCGGTAACGACGTTTTTGACTCACATCGTCGTAATTTATATGTAGATTTGATCCCCTCAAACGGCTTACGACAATCTCGGATGAAATCGTCATAGATTTATGACGAATTCATCAACAACATCTTAAAGAACGTCATGTATGAGCATATTTCTTGTAGTAGTCCCACAATTAAACGATTATATTATCGCTATATAATAAACGGTACGGGTATCACACAAGCTCGGATTACGACGAAAATTGGCAGGCGGCCTACCTACACTATATAAAGACTGCACGCCAAGTTACAACCCAATCCGAGAATACTGGTACACACTTTTAAAAACAATATTTTACCGATGTCGCGGGCGCGTGCATGTGTGGTCGGTCTCGAATTGGTCAACAACGATAACAGATGCAAGTTTTGAAAACTGGCGGCAATGGAGTGCCGATGCAATGCGGATGATGCGATGATGAATGAGACAAACAATCTAATCAGCTGAGGAGAACGGAATAAAAGGGGAATCTTCTAGATCGCCGGTCTCGGGCTGTCACAACTCTCCTACACTAACAAGAGATCTCACCCCAAGATCTAAAAATGAAAAGGAGGAGAGGAAGAGAAAAGGAAGAGGTAAACCTTAGTTGCTTCTTTGACAACGCGTGAAACCTATGATCCTTGAAGGTTGCAAAGAGATGAAGAATGATATGAGAAACAAGCAAGAATTCACACAAAATTTCGGCAGCACTTCGGTAGGAAATTGAGCACAAAATTTGATAAGATGGGAAGATCTTGAGAATATTCACAACAAACTAACTAAATTTAAAAACAAGGAAACAACATGATCTTGAGAGAACAAGATGATAGATTGAAGAGAGCAACATCACCACAACTCCGGAACAAGAGAATAGAAACTAGATCATTGGGAAGAAGGAATGGAGAAGAAAATAAAAACTTCCAGCACATTGAACTTGAAAAGAATCCTACGAAGGAGGATTGCATGGAGTTTTTGGAAAATCAACAACGAAAAGAACAAGCTTGTAGTTGGTTATGGAAATCATTTCAAAATTATGAGGTGACAACCAGCCACTAACAAAACAAGGATTGATTGCTTGGGAGCAACAAGAAAGGCAAAATTTCTTCCACCAAGAGGATATATTGAGAACTTGGATAAACGATAATCACCATAATAGCAACAATCTTTAGGAAAATCTTTAGGTGAAATCTAATCCAAGATAACTCAATGAAGAAACCATGGTCAAAATATCCCATGATCAAAGGGTTTGGTGGGTTTAGATAATTAATTCTTGAAACAACTTCTCTTTGAGACTCCTCCACTAACAAGAACGTATAACACCACCTCAAAGGATAAAGGAAAAGAAAAGATGGAGCAGTTGGGAAAAGAATTGATATCATGAGCCACTCCGGAAGAAGAATTGAAAACTCTATGAAACACGATTAAAAATTATGTTATGCTTATCCTTCATCAAGTTAAATTGACGACAAGCAACGGATTTAGCATACCACTTATTCTTCTTCAAAAGGATTGGGGAGAGAGAGATGGAGCACAAGCTGAACAAGCCTTGAAAGTAACACCGGTAAGAATGAATGGAGATACATGAGAATGTAGAGATCATGATCTACCTGAGAGAAAAACCCGTACAAGGCACCGGAATAATTGATATCCGTACGAATAGACAACAATTGAGAAGAATTTGAGGATGGAAGTTGAAAGCTGAGAACGAAGAAATCTTCTGAAATGTTGGCCTTGGGAGGATTGAGAATGAAAACCAATCTGAAATGCACCACATAGCAAGAAAGGGATTACTCATGATTGGAAGCAATTCAAGATGATAACACAAAGCTGAAATGACGATTCTTCAAGAGAATGGATAAGATTTGAGAGAAACACTCCTTTGGTCTTCCAAGCTGCAAATGATGAGGAGAACACCACCAAGAATAACTAAGACACTCCTGAATAGGAATATGAAAAGTTGAGTCAATGATGACAGTTAATTTGAGGCAATCTTGGAGAAGGAATATGACTCATGAAATTCATACTTATGTCATAATTGAAAAGAATTAGAGATCTCAGGGAAAAGATTAGAAGATCGAGATAAGATCCTAGTAGAAACCTGTGGGTTATGGGCCCTCTCAAAAGAAGCACCGTTGAATGGATTGCTTAGGAACAGAGATATTGCACCGGTACGAAGAAAACTTGATAAGGTTAGCACCTCGAATTAATTGGAAGGAGTGAAAACAAGAGACTCTGAGATATCTTGAACACTCCAGATAGAATAGAGAGGGATGAAAAACAAGAAAGACTTGATAAGAATTTTCAACATGGGAAATAATTTAAAGATTGAAAAAGATATAACGAACACGGAGAGCTTGAACTGAATTCCCCAGAAAAGAGAACAAGAATGAAAAATGAAGAAATATCAACTCCTGAGAATCTTCACAAGGAATCACCGGATAAGAGAGAAAAGAAAACATAGCGGAAGCAAGAATGAAATGAAATGCACTTGGATGAAATCCAATCACTAAAAAAAGGGCGGGAAGGTGCGAAAACAAAGACAACTTGGGACAGATGAGATGAACTCGGGAAAGAAATGAGAGATTGATCTTGCAAAATTGGAAAGGAATGAATTCACTTGAAGACCGGTTGAAAAGAATTGATAAGACAACTAGATTGAGCAAAAGAATTTGCATTCCCATAAAAATATGAGAACACCTCTTGAAAAAAGATATGAAATCACCATTTGACATCGAAGCAACTCGAATTACCATATTCCAACAAAACAAAGGATGCGGCTTGCAAATTAGCCAGAACAAACATATGACAGAGATTCCGTCTGATATTTTCATGGATAGGATCGTACGGGCTCCATTCTATAGTAGCCATCATGTACAAGGCAGTACACACGACATACGAAGCGTCCCCGAGTCGTAGCAAGCTACAAGGACTCTTTAAGACACAACGAGAACCGATGTAAGACGACCGTGAACAAACGAATCCACTAGATGTCAAACCCCAACCTCACATGATGCATCTATTGGAAGACTGTCCTATAAGTAACTACTTGAATTCCCACCTAAGAACTCCCGAAAATTTCTGGCCATGCAATCGGGTCCATGGATACAAGGAATAAAATCAATTAATCAACTCCTAGCAATAACACTACCCGTCCAGTGTATCACATCCGTCAACACATAACCAAAGATCTTGGAAACTCATCTATCTCAGATCCTCGAAAACACAGTGATACTAAGTATGGCAGTACCCCCAAACTCTCTACACCAGTACTGGGGATGACGAGGTTATCTCACCACTACTAGTATTGAAGCAATTTTGAACATCCTCCATCCTGAGATACTAAGAAATCTGATTGATAACGATATGCTCAAGAATCCCCTAGACCTCAACTCCCCAGAATAAAATCAACACAGCAAGAGGCACCAAGTCAGAACTCCGTCACATCGACATCATATAGATTCCAAAATATCCGCGTGACCCTAAAAACTTTTGAGTGAGAAGAGGAGTAGAATAAAAATTATTACGTCAAGATTCCTCACCACGGCATAGAAGAGGAGAAAAAAGAATCTTACTCTTTGATATATAACTAGAATCAAATTTGCTTTCCACTAGACTCGACTCGGCCAAGTTTGATCAATCAAGGGGGCTCCTAGGTCGGTACTGCTCTGATACCAACTTATCACGCCCAAGATGCGGTCCTATCCTTATTTTGGCGCGAGGGCCTGGACAGGGATAGTAACGCATCTCTTTGTTTCGCAAGAACGGATATCGTTTCAAGTACTTGTACTAAAAAGGTGAGTATAAAAGTTGGCTTACACTCGCCACAACTACATCAAAGTAACATTAGTACCATACATACAATCATCATGAAGAAGAGCAGGGTCCGACTAAGGATGAAAATAAACGATAAAATAACGACGTCCATCCTTGCTATCCCAGGTTGCCGGCCTGGAACCCATCCTAGATCGATGAAGAAGAAGAAGAAGAAGAAGAAACTCCAAATAACACAATCAGCGCGCTCACGTGAAAGTAACTCTTTACCTGTACCTACAACTGGTGTTGTAGTAATGTGTGAGCCACAGGGACTCAGCAATCTCATTTCCAAAGGTATGAAGACTAGGAAAGCTTAATGGGTGAGGTATGGTTAAATGGTGAGGCTGCAGCAAGCGACTAAGCATTTATATGAGGTGGCTAACTTACGAGTGCAAGAATAAAAGAGGGGGAAAGATCTATGCACAACGAACGATCCTAAACACCTACTTATGTGATACATAACCCCACCGTGTCCTTGATCGGAAAAGGAGCTCACGAAATAAAGAATCACGGTTACACACTTAGTTGGCAAGTTTTAATTAAGCTTACTTCAAGTTATCTATAATCGGATGTTAAACAAAGTTTCCTCATTGCCACATAACCGCGGGCACAACTTTTCGAAAGATTATCCCTGCAGGGGTGCTCCAACTGGTCTATCACAAATTACCACACGCCACGTAGAAATCCTCGATCACGAAACTCGCGATCTCGTCGGACTCCTTAGTGGAAAACCTCAACTCTGAGATAGCCCAAAGCATCACTCGAATCCCGATGCACAAGACATTCGTCAAAGGTATAACTAATCCAGCAAGGCCACCCAGTGCGCCGACGAACCGATAGGAGTCGCGTATCTCATTCTCAATACACAACCGTCTATGCGTAGTGGTCGATAGCCGAGCAACTCGAGTTGCCCCGAGGTGGCACCGCCGACTGCTAGGTGGGTGGACCAACACTCATGAGGACCACTGGCCTGGGGGTTGATTAATTACTCCGCGGGTGCCGGCCGGTCGCTATGCATTTTATTAGTTATTAGGCAAATGTAGTACCAAAGTTGGGCCTTGCCAAACCAGTTTTAATCTAAGACGAATAATCAAGGGGGTCCCCATATGTCACACCCTCTTTTCACTACCACTTTTTCTGTAATTCAAAAATTTGAGTTTAATAAAACTTTTTCAAAACTAATGTTGTGAGTGCCATGATTGCCATTGTATGCTTGAATGATTGAGTGTGTGATATGAAAAACCACATTTCTCATAACCTAATTATTTTCAAAATCCTTTTTTCTTATTTCTGGTTAATTCAAAACCCTGCTTTGGGTTGCACTACAAGTCCTTGATGGCAAGGAGTGCTCTTACCCAAAGTTGGTGATCTCGTTCTAGCACCATTTTAGTTCACCAAAACCATAAAATAATTATTTTATGAATTATTTTTCTATTTTATTTGCATGTCCATTTTTGAGGCCAGAAATAATATTCCTATATGGAAAAATACTTTTCTGCCTTAGAAAAATCTGAGAAAAATTGGAGATACTGAGAAGGACATATATTTTCCATACATAAGTTTTTCAACTCCTATTATTATTATTATTATTATTTGAGTAAAACCCTGAAAACACTTTTTGTCTGTTTTGACCTTCTGTATTATTTCCAAAGGAAATATTCTCAATAAATTCCTAGAAAATTCCAGTGGTATCCCTAAGCCATATTTGGTGCCCATATAAAATTTCACCTTGATCCAAGGTGATTAAGGTAACCAAATAATTGCAAAACCCCTTCTGTCCAGTATGAAGTTAGAGCAACTCTACATAGCAAAGTTTATCCATTGGAGCTGAAACTTTGCAGGTGTGCCTAATACCTCAAATGAGGACTCCATGCCAAAAATGGGATTTGTGGGACTTGTTTTGCCCACAATATCTTTGGAAGGAACAGATCTGGTCATTTGGTGATGTTTTCAAGTTCACAAAGCTAAACTTGTTCAATGGAGCTGAAACTTGGTGAACCCCTTCTTTTAGCGCCAAACCCAATCATGTTAAGTTGCATAGCTAGTTGTGGGGTGCAACCACCCCAAACCACTGTCGAGCACCTTCTGACAGTTGGGTAAAACCCCTCCTAACCTTAGCTAAACCCAATCCCTTTCTCCCAAACTCACAGATTAGGTGGCTGACATCGATGCCTAACTCCAGTCAAGTTGCCCTTCTCTGGTTCAAAGTAGATAAACCAAAATCTCCAATTTAAGCTTCAGCCCAAGGCTGACAGCACCTGTTTCCTTGTCTCTCTTTGACCAGCCAAGACTCCCACGGGATTCCAATGGCTAGGCATCTCCAAGCCAGTGCCTAGGACATGCTAGACATGTACAAGGCACCTGAGAGCACGCCACTATGCCATGGCATGCCAAAGCTGCGCTCTGGGTGCGCTACAGAGAGCAACCGAGGTGGGCGCGACTCCCTCGACTAGTTCCAGCCTCCCCGCGTTATCTCTCCTCTCCCTCGACAACCCCTTTGCATCAGGGAGCGTCACGGCCCCTCCTTTCCTGCGCTAAGAGCCGGTGCGACGCGTGCCCGCGCGTACCAGAATCGCTAGAGGAGCGTAGCCACGATAGCTCGCCTCTCCTCTCTCCCTCTCTCTCGCAGTGAGTCCTGGCGGTCCAAACCACGTCCTGAGACCGTGGATTCGACCCCAGCCTCTCTCTACATCCCCATGCATGCCACGGTGGATCACCGGCGCTCCCGAGTTGGCTCACTGTCATGGGCCAATAAATAGACCCTCCCCTCGCTCCAGAACCCATCGCTCCACCTCAGCAAGACCTCAATCACCTCCCTAGCCACCCCATTGAGCAAGCAAAGCCCCGGTGCTCGAGATCGACCGAGGCCCCTTCGCCTTGGAGCTCTGGTCGATCTCCGGCTCTCGCATCCCTCTGCCCCCTAAAGCACTCCTCGTGACCCCAGGAAGCTTTCGCCCTCTTCCCCGAGTGAATCCGTGCCCGTAGCTACCACCTCCACCTTCACCCGATACCCCTCCGTCGTGTCTACCTCGTCGCCGGTGAACCAGAGCCCCTACAGCATCGAATCGACCACCATCACGTAGATGACGACGAGCCGGACCCATTCCTGTCGTCGTTAGGGCCCGAGGACGTCCGTAGCCACGCCGGGGTGCTCCTCCTCCTCTCTGGCCAGAGGTAGGAGACGACCCCGACAGGTGTGCCTCACCTATCAGTTGTCCATCTCTCTCTCCCTCGCTGCCCGCAGCCACTGACCGCAGGGGCCCGCGCGTCAGGTTCAAACCTAAAGAGACGCGCGCCTGGGCAGGCTGGTTGGCTAGCCAGTGGGCCGGCCCAGTCCCAGGCCGAGCCAGGCCAGGGGCTGTAGCCCTTTTTCTTTTTATTTAACACTTGATTTTAAATGATTTTTGTAAAAACATTAAAATAGTGGAATAATATGATTTTTCCAATGTTATTTTTCTAAAAATATGTAGTATTTAACAGAACCATTGGATTAATTTTTGCAACAACTATTCTGTTTTATAATAATAAAAAGGGTTAAATTGGAATAGTTTTGCTTCTGTTATATTGATTTTAAAAATATTCTTTCACTAAAACCAGAGACAAATATTTTTAAAATGACAATATGGATTTATCAGAATTAAACAACATTTTTAAAGTGACTTCGTGATCTGTTTTGGAGTGAGATAGTTATTGCTTTTATTTAATACGACGATAGAAAACCCGTGTGACGAAGGAGTTGGAGCAGAAGACCTTGAAGACACCGGATACCTAGGTGACCAAGGCAAGTAGCCCCTTGACCATGACTGAGCATATGTTAATTGCATGCTAGAGTAGCAAATATTTCCGTTGCATGTGATCATAAGCATCGGTAAATCATTGAAGTGATGTTACCGATGGCTCCTCCGGAGCACTTGCATTTTGCGCATGATCCTACCACATATGAGGATAACGCTAATATCATGTTGACAAGTAGAGCGAAGCATAGTAGTAGCATGAGCATGATGTTGGTATAAATCAAAGGTTTATGAAAATCTCGTCGGGTGCCACTAATGCCCGAGAGTGATGATGAGTTACGTGGCCACTTTCGGAGAAGTGGTGCACCAGGTATTTTGAGTGAGTATGGTCTCGGAAATGGGATTAGATTTATGATGTGTCGACCGTCCCAACCTCACATGTACGACCACGTTACCCCTTTATGGTACGTGGCTTTGTTGTTTACTCTGGTCGGTGCTAGCAAAGACCCACATTACTAGTGGCGGGAGTGATGTGTGCTCACTCCCGTGATGGGGTCGTGCCAGGTAGGGCGACTATGCCGTTTTTACGTGTTCCAGGCACACCGTTGGTCCCCGCATGGAAGATACTATCCAGAGTCGGTGCTCGTAAGACGTATATCATGTGGTCTGGGTACCAATCGAGTGGACCTCTTGGTCTAGTATCGTCAGGGGAAAGGCATTGATCGGGTACTTACCTCGGGTATGTTATATACGGCGAGTCGTGGATGACACGGAAGTTTCCTGGATCTTGTGGGTCCAGCGTACTACCTCTGTAGAGTGTAAAACTATTTGAATAGCCATGTCCACGGCAAGGACAGTTGGGTAATCCTTCTTAAACTACATCCAGTCGTTTCCGCATAACCCAAGTGTGTGTGAGTATGTGGTAAAATGGTGTTAATATGAAACAGTTGATATGACCAAGTTTGGTGACTTGGCATATAGGGTGAACCTGGAAGGTTCAACCCTTGACAGATATGTTGATATCTGTAACCTGTTCTTCGAAGTAACATATAACTTATGTTGCACACCCACGATCATGTTTATTTACAGTTAAGATGTTATCCACCAAAGATGCATATTATTGTTATCCTTCACTTGCATTGTTCATATCATGCGCTGTTTGCGAGTACATTCAAAAGTACTCATTGGCTTGCAACTGTTTATATTATTGACCAGACATGGAAGGACCGGAGTTTGGAGAAGAGTACATCTTCGGAGACGGCCCTGTGAACTAGGACGCTTCCCAGTCAGAATGCCTGTTGGTGTAGGCTGATGGCATGGGCACCCGGTTAGCCCTAATATTTCCTATACTAGTTCTATCCTGTGATTTGGCCTTATAGTCCCTACCTTGTGAACTTGACCATTCGTTCACGTGATGTAATAATTCGATACTTGGATGTAAGACTCTCAATATTCAGTATATGTGTGTTCGGTGAGCATTGATCTCTGGGATCACTAAGCACGTTCATTCGGTGATCTCGACTCGTAATACGGGGTCCCCCACACCATAACAACTCCGATCGGGTTAGGATCGCTCAATTATGGAATATAACATTGGTAGCCGAAACTAAGGCAGCAAAGATGGAACAAAACACCATGCTAGAAAGGCCGAGCCTTCCAGCTTTTACCAAGTATATGGGTGCATTAAATTAATTAGCAATAATATGGTGATATAACAAGGAACCCAGGTTATCACATGGAAGCAACTACACCTGCAACTAGCAACACTATCAAATGGTTAAGCAAGCGATAACATAGCCAATCAGTGGTTTGCTAGGTTGTAGAAAGTTGAAGGTTGACATTTAACAGGTGGTAGGAAGCGCGACATAACGAAAGAAATGAGAAAACTATCATGGTAATAATAGTAATGATATCCAGGGAAATGTTCATCTTGCTTGTAATCCCGCTTGGAAGAAGAACAACTCTGTGAAGCAGATGAACCAACCTAGCCAAACGGATCCTCACATTTCGACACGTTTGCGGAACTCTATCGAGACGAAGCAAACCGGAAACAAGAATCGACACATGGAAACACCACCACAAAGCACAATATCATGCACCTCGTAATATGATGCATGATCAGTTTCAAATATAAAACGCAGGGCATGGCAATTCACACAGTCAAACGCTACACATTAAATGAATCTCAATATGCAGCGAGTTGCATATTGACGAAACTCCACATTTAATTATTTAGTTCACTCCCGTTTATTTACACATTAATATTAAATGTTGTTAACATGGCAAGGGAGAAGCACAAAATAAACTACCTATCTAGGCATTTTAAATGAGGCCGGAAACGACATATAGCATCTCCGAAATGACCTCATGTGTTACTTTCTAAATCTGTCCAGATTTAGCCTAAACCTGTTTTACGTTTGTATAACGGCAAAAAAAGTTTGTTCACGTGGAACTACGTGCCATTCTAGTCGGTTTACCTATAGAGATTGTTCCAAACGGAGTTACGGTTCAAAAGATATGACCACCGCAAGATATGATGCCATGAATGCAATATGTATGCAAATGGCAACCACAAACATTCCGAACCATACAAGGAGTGAGATAATATGAACCTACATGAGATTCCAAGCAAGTTTCATATAGGACACGATCAAAACGGAGCAACAGTTCAACAAATACAAGCTAAACAAGAAATAGCTACAATCTGTACAAAACAGCAACATGCATTTTATTCTACTCCCTAAAACAACAAGCTACATAATTCTAAAAGGCTCAAACAAGACATGAGGCCGTAGTGATCAAAATGCACAACAACACCATACTAAATACAACTATTATGGAAGCATGGATCACTAGGAAAATAACTCACAAAATGGCATCTCGCACGCAATTTGAGACTTAGTGAAAATAACACTGTCGACAGTGCAATTTTCAACAAGAAGGCATATTAGCAGCAACAAAACTATATGCTACGGGGCACCGAATGGCATGAAACTCTACCGCATGTAGGGAATCTTAAGCACTACAACTAACTCCATTGCACCAACCCCAAAGGAGTTGTAGTTCACTAGCAAAACTCAGGGCAAGACAGCAACAAAATATAGCAGATCTCAGACATAGAAATATTTCAACATCTCTATGTCATCACTATTTTCTAGCATGTTGACAACAAGCAAACAACACCTAAACATGGATTTCTATAGACACCAAAATTACCAGGGGCTAGCCTACATATCCAAGAGCATATCTCTAGTTCACAAGCAATTCATATCAGACACGGAATAATCCAGACCAAATAAATAAAAGGGCATCATGGAAAAATATCATGCATGCTAACTTACTCGAAAGACAAAACTAAATGCACAGTTAAATTCTACGAATATTTTTACCCCAAAAACATATATAATATGTGGGTATGAAAAATAAAATTAACACCACACATATATGCGAGAATATGGCGTAAACCCGACATAGCAAACTATGGATGCCACGTGTATGAAAATGGCAAGATAACTATCTCTAACATACATGGAAAGGGGTTACAAACAACGTGAACATTTTTCCTACTAGGAACGAGAAAATCGGAAGCACACATAAATATCTACGGAATAAAAACCTAATAGGCCAGCACGCAAAACTAAGCAAACAACAGGTTAAAGAACTTCAAACATGCATTCAAGTTGAAAAATATTAATGTACACAAAATTCTACATGATTTACATATACAAATTGTCTCGATCCGACGCGCGGTTTAAAAGATACAGACATTTTAATATAATGCATTTTTCTGGAAAAGATTAAATCGCAGTTAAAATAAAAAAACTACTAGGGGCCGAATTCGGAAACATGACCCAAACAGACCAATGGTGCAACATACTATAAGCCGCTCGGGGCGATGAATAGGAGCAAAAGGCGGGCTCACCACAAGCCTATTGGGTCAACTGGAGAGGACTCGGGCTAGCGCTGGGGATGGGCCACGCGAGGTGGAGGTAGCGAGCTGGGCCGGGGCAAGGCCTGGTGTTGGCCCGCACGGGGTGAGGCGAGCGGGGCTCATCCCCTAACTCCCGAGCGAGGCGATGGCGGAGCGTCGGCGGTAAAACATGGCAAGGCCGACGGCTCCAAGGCGACGGGACGTGTGGATCTGGCTGGGATCCGGCCGGATCTGGGGAGGAGGGGCGGATCCCGGCTGGATCGGGCGTTGAGTGGCGCGGCTCACGCAGCGGAGCTTGCGAGGCGAGGGCAGCTCAGGCCGGCAGCTCGGGTGCTTGGGACCGGCGACGGTTGGCAGCATGGCTCGTCGGCGGCAGTGCGACGGCCTGTGGCGGCGGTGCGACGGCATGTGGCGGCGGCTAGCTGGAGCTCGGGAGGCGGAGCTTGGGGTTTTGTTTGGCTTTGTGGTCGTAGGACGTGTCCGGTTTGACCGCAGACATGTCCGGTAGGTGGGGATTTTGAGCAATCTGAGTCCCAGATCTCAGATCTCATGGCTGAAAAAGGGTGAAGAGGCTAGGGCTGCTGAATTTGGAGGGTTTGGGCTTGGAGGTGGGATTTCTAGGGGGTTGGCTGCAAAAATGGCTAGGGGGAAACCCTAGCGGAGTGAGAGAGCTCCACCATGGGGTGGTTCTTATATAGCGTTGGGCTATGGTGGGTTGGACCTCGTTCGTCCGATCGCGATCCGACGACCACGAATGGAGGAATTGGCTAGATGGCTCTAATGGGTTGTGTAGTTGGGCTATGTAGGGATGAGAGGCAAATGGTGCGGCCCGTGACAGAGTTTTTCAAAAACTCCGAACGTCCGACAATTAAACTGGCTATAGTGTCGATATATAATAAACGGTACGGGTATCAAACAAGCTCCGATTGCGACAAAAATTTGCGGGCGACCTACCTACACTATGTAAAGACCGCACGCTAAGTTTTAACCTAATCTGAGAATATTGATACACACTTTTAAAAACAATATTTTATCGATGTCGCAGGCGCGTGCGTGTGTGGTCGGTCTCGAATCGGTCAACAATGATAAGGGGGAGAACCAACAACTACTAACGGATGCAAGTTTTGAAAACTCGCGGGAACGGAGTGCCGATGCAATGCGGATGATGCGATGATGAATGCGACAAACAATCTAATAACCCGACAAGAACGGAACAAAAGGGGAATCTTCTGGATCATCAGTCTCGGGTTGTCACACGTTATAAGGTGATATCCCACTAAAATTTCAAGATAAAATTGTGTTCTCCCCGACTCTGTAGTGTTGCCAGAGTTCGTCATTTTGAGACACCACGTGATGATCGGGTGAGATAGACTATACGTTCACAAACAACGGGTGAAAAACAGTTGCACACGCGAAACATCGGGTTAAACTTGACGAGCCTAGCATGTACAGACAGGGCCTCGGAACACAAGAGACTAAAAGGTCGAGCATGAATCATATAGTTGATATGATCAAAATTGAGGTCTTCACCACTGAAACTATACTCAACTCACGTGATGATCACACTTGAGTTAGTGAATTTCGATGGAAGTTTATTAGTAATATGATTAGCTAAACTCTATTGTCTTGAACATAGTCTAACTAATCTTTGCAAAATTTATGTTGTAGATCAATGGCTCTCACGGTAGCAACCTTGAATTTTAATGCGTTCCTAGAGAAAGCTAAGCTGAAAGATGATGGATGCAACTTTGTTGACTAGGCTCATAATCTGAGGCTTATCCTCATGGCTGCCCAAAGCAATATGTCCTTGATGCAGCGCTAGGTGATGCAGCGCTAGGTGATGCACCACCCGATACGGTGACCCAAGACGTTTGAACACTTGGCAATCGCGTAAGGATGACTACTCATTAGTTCAATGTGCATCTTTGTATAGCTTAGAACCGGGACTTCAAAGACGTTTTGAACGTCATGGAGCATATGAGATGTTCGAGGAGTTTAAGTTTATCTTTGAGAAGAATGCCCGGATCGAGAGGTATGAAACCTTCGATAAGTTCTATGCTTGCAAAATGGAGGAGAACGGGTCTGTCAGTGAACACATACTCAGAATGTCTGGGTACTCTAACCGTCTAGGTGAGCTGGGGATTGCTCTTCCGCAAGAGGCTATCACCAAAAGAGTTCTTCAATCACTGCCACCAAGCTATAAGAGCTTCATGTTGAACTATAACATGCAAGGGGTGAATAAGTCACTCGCCGAGCTGTTTGTGATGCCGAAAGTCACAGAGTCGGAAATTCAGAAAGAGCATCAAGTGTTGATGGTCAATAAGACCACCAGTTCCAAGAAAAATGACAAAGGAAAGAAGTAGAACTCCAAGAAGAATGGCAAAGCTGTTGCTCCTCCGACGAAGAAACCCAAGGTTGGACCCAGGATGGAAACTGGGTGTTATTATTGCAAGGGAACTGTTCACTTGAAGCGAAACTGCCCCAAGTATCTGGCCGATAAGAAGGCGGCCAATGCCAAACAAAGTATTTTTGATATACATGTTATTGATGTGTACATCACCAGCTCTCGTAGTAGTGCCAGGGTATTTGATACCGGTTCTGTTACTCACATTTGCAACTCAAAATAGGAACTGCGGAATAACCGAAGGCTGGCGAAGGATGAAGTGACAATGCGCATGGGAAATGGTTCCAAGGTTGATGCGATCGCTGTCGACATGATCTCACTTCAGATACCATCGGGATTAGTGATGTACTTAAATAACTGTTATTTAGTGCATGCGTTGAGCATGAACATTATATCTGGATCTTGTTTATTGTGAGACGGTTACTCATTTAAGTTAGAGAATAATGGTTCTTCTTTTTATATGAGTAATATCTTTTCTGGTTATGCACCCAATGTGAGTGGTTTTTTCATGATGAATCTCGATAGTGATGACCCTCATATCCACAACATTGTGACCAAAAGATGTAAAGTTAGTAATGAGAGCGCCACTTTCTTGTGGCACTGTCGCTTAGGTCATATTGGTGTAAAACACATGAAGAAACTCCATGCTGATGGAATTTTGGAGTCACTTGATTTTGAATCACTTGACACATGGGAACCATGTCTCTTGGGCAAGATGACTAAGACTCCATTCCCTGGAACAATGGAGCGTGCAAGTGACTTATTGGAGATCATACATACTGATGTGTGCGGACCGATGAGCATAGAGGTGCCGGTGGATATTGTTATTTTCTCACTTTCATTGATGATTTGAGTAGATATGGTTATATTTACTTCATGAAGCACAAGTCTGAAACGTTTGAAAAGTTTAAGCAATTTCAGACTGAAGTTGAAAATCATCGTAACAAGAAGATCAAATTCCTACGATCTGATCGAGGAGGTGAGTATATGAGTTAGGAGTTAGGTGTTCACTTAAGACAATGTGGAATTGTTTCATAGTTCACACCGCCTGTAACACCACAGCGTAATTGTGTGGCCGAACGTCATAATCGTACTTTATTAGATATGGTGCATTATATGATGTCTCTTACTGATTTGCCGTTATCATTTTGGGGCTATGCATTGGCGACAGCTACGTTCACTTTAAATAGGGCACCATCAAAATCTGTTGAGATGACACCATATGAATTGTGGTATGGCAAGAAGCCAAAGTTGTTGTTTTCTTTAAGTTTACGGATGTGATGCTTACGTAAAAAAGCTTCAACCTGAAAAGCTGGAACCCAAAGCGGAAAAGTGCGTCTTCATAGGTTACCCAAAAGAGACAGTTGGGTATACCTTCCATCTCAGATCCGAGGGCAACGTGTTTCTTGCTAAGAATGGAGCTTTTCTTGAGAAAGAGTTTCTCTCGAAAGTATTGAGTGGGAGGAAGATAGAACATGATGAGGTTGTAGAACCTTTGATTCAACCAGATGGTGGCGTAGGATAGAAAGAAGTTTATGTCCAAGCTACACCAGTTGAAGAGGAAGGTAATGATGATGATCATGAAACTTCAGATCAAGTTACTATCGGACCTCATAGCTCGATAAAGGCATGTACTTCTCCAGAGTGGTACCATTACTATCGGACCTCATAGCTCGACAAAGGCATGATCTTGTTGTTAGACAACAATGAGCCTACAAGCTATGGAGAAGCAATGGTGGGCCCAGATTCCAACAAATGGTTAGAGGCCATGAAGTCCAAGATAGGATCTATGTATGAAAACAAAGTATGGACTTTGTAAGTATTACTTGAAGGTCGAAAGTCCATTCAGAACAAACAGATCTTTAAGAAGAAGGCGGACGTTGACGGTAATGTGACCGTCTATAAAGCCCTATTTGTGGCAAACGGTTTTTCACAAGTTCAAGGAGTTGACTACGATGAGACTTTCTCACTCGTAGCGATGCTTAAGTCCGTCAGAATCATGTTAGCAATAGCTGCATTTTTCGATTATGAAATTTGGCACATGGATGTCAAAATAGCGTTCCTTAACGGGTTTCTTAAGGAAGAGCTATATATGATGCAACCGGAAGGTTTTGTCGATCCATAGAATGTCGACAAAGTATGCAAGCTCCAGGGATCTATTTATGGACAGGTGCAAGCATCTCGGAGTTGGAATCAGCGCTCTGATGTGGTGATCAAGGCGTTCGGGTTTATACAATTTTTTGGAGAAGCTTGTATTTACAAGAAAGTGAGTGGGAGATATATAGTGTTTCTAATATTATATGTGGATGACATATTGCTGATTAGAAACAATATAGAACTTTCGGAAAGCGTAAAGGATGACTTGAATAAAAGTTTTTCAATGAAGGACATCGGAGAAGGTGCTTACATATTAGGCATTAAGATCTATAGAGATAAATCAAGGCGCCTAATAGGACTTTCACAAAATACATACCTTGATAAGATTTTGAAGAAGTCCAAAATGGAACAATCGAAGAAGGGCTTCTTGTGTGTGTTACAAGGTATAAAGTTGAGTAAGACTCGATGCCCAGTAACTGCAGAAGATAGAGAAACGATGAGTGTCGTCCCCTATGCTTCAGCCATAGGGACTATCATGTATGCAATGTTGTGCACAAGACCGGATGTCAGCCTTGTCATAAGTACGGCAGGCAGGTTCAAAGTAATCCAGGAGTGGAGGATTGGACAGCGGTCAAAAATATTTCAAAGTACCTGAAAAGGACTAAGGAAATGTTTCTCGTTTATGGAGGTGACGAAGATCTCGTCGTAAAGGGTTACGTTGATGCAAGCTTCCATACTGATCCGGATGACTCTAAGTCTCAAATTGGATACCTATTTATTCTCAATGGGGGTGTGGTAAGCTGGTGCAATTCCAAGCAAAGTGTCGTAGGTGATTCTACATGCTAAGCGGAGTACATAGATGCCTCAAAGGCGACTAAGGAGGGTGCCTTGATGAAGAACCTCATGTAAGATCTTGGAGTTGTGCCGAGTGCATTGGATCCAATAAATATGTTTTGCGACGACACTGGTGCCATTCCTCTAGCCAAGGAACCAAGGTTTCCGAAGAGGACCATACAAATAAAGCGACGCTTTAATGCCATCCACGATTACATAAAGGAGGAGTACATGCATATTTGCAAAGTGCACACGGATCTGAATGTTGCTGATCCGCTGACTAAGTATCTTCCACGAGCAAAAAATGATCAATACCAGAACTGTATGGGTGTTAGATACGTTACATTGTAAATCACATAGAGATGTGAAACTATATTATTGGCTCTAGTACCAGTGGGAGACTGTTGGAAATATACCCTAGAGGCTATAATAAAGTAGTTATTATTATATTTCCTATTTCAAGATAATCATTTATTATCCATGCTATAATTGTATTAAATGGAAACACAAATGCATGTTTCGATATATGGACAAAACAATGTCCCTTGTGAGCCTCTAGTTGACTAGCTCGCTGATCAAAGATGGTTAAGGTTTTCTGGCCTAGTACAAGTGTTGTCTGTTGATAACGAGATCACATCATTAGGAGAGTGATGTGATGGACAAGACCCAAACTATAAAAATAGCATGTGATCGTGTTATTTAGTTGCTATTGTTTTATGCATGTCAAGTATACATTCCTATGACCATGAGATCATGTAACTCACTGACACCAAAGGAATACCTTGTGTGTATCAAACGTCACAACGTAACTGGGTGACTATAAAGGTGCTCTAAAGGTATCTCCGAAGGTGTCCATTGAGTTAGCATGGATCAAGACTGGGAATTGTCACTGTGTAGGACGGAGAGGTATCTCGTGCCCCACACGGTAATACAACATCACAAACAAGCCTTGCAAGCAATGTGACTAAAGAGTTAGCCACGGGATCTTGTTTTACGGAACGGTTAAAGAGACTTGCTGGTAATGAGATTGAAGTAGGTATAGAGATACTGACGATCGAATCTTGGGCAAGTAACATACCGAAGGACAAAGGGAATGTTATACGGGATTAACTGAATCATTGACATAGAGGTTCAACCGATAAGATCTTCATAGAATATGTAGGATCCAATATGGGCATCCAGGTACCGCTATTGGATATTGAGCGAAGAGTGTCTCAGTCATGTCTACGTAGTTCTTGAACCCACAGGGTCTGCACACTTAAGGTTCGGTGACGTTTCGGTATAGTTGAATTACTGATGTTGGTAACCAAATGTTGTTCAGAGTCCCGGATGAGATCCCGGATGTCACGAGGATTTCCGGAATAGTCCATAAACGAAGATTGATATATAAGAATGTTGTATTTGGCTTCCGGAAAGATTTCGGGAATTACCGGTGAAGTACCGGGAGTGACGAATGGGTTCCGGGGTTTTACCGGGAGAGGCCACTCACCCTGGAGAGGACTTAATAGGCCTATGGATGGCGCAGATCCCTTAGTGGGCTCGTGAGGCCATCCCAATAAGCTATTTCGTCCAAAGTCAAAATAAAAGGAAAAAGAGAAAAAAGGAAGGAGGTGGACAAGTGGGAAGGGAGTCCTCCACCAAACCGAATTGGAGGAGGACTCCTCCCCTTGGCTCGGCCGAACCCTCCTACTTTGAGTAGGAGGCAAGGCAACCCTCCCTCTTGTTCCCCAAATATATAGTGGAGGTTTGAGAGGGTTTTGGCACCCCAAGTCATAGTGCAGCCCCCTCTCTCTCCGCCACTTCATGACACCCCGTAGATAGTTCGGTACGGCAGGGCGAAGCCCTGCCGGAACTCCACCACCATCACCGCCACACCGTCGTGCTACCAGAGAATTCAGCTACCTTTTCGTCTCTCTTGCTAGATCAAGAAGGAGGAGATTGTCATCGAGTTGTACGTGTGCTGAACGCGGAGGTGTCGTCCATTCGGTACTAGATCGTGTCGGCGATGCTAGGTTGACACCTATGGGGATCAACGTGATACCCTTGTGATCGTAGGGCGGGGAAAACAGCGTCAAGAGCACACCAAACGATCAACACCCGTCAAGCCTTTTTACCCAGGTTCGGACCGCTTACGCGTAAAACCCTACGTCCTCCTCATCAGATCGTATTAAGCATTCTTTTGTTGTTCGTTTACACTGATGAGAATCGTCTCCTTGGCCAATCTCCAAAAAGCCTAACCTCTTGTGAATGAGCTAAGGGCCTCCTTTTATAGGCAAAGCGGTCACCTACAGTGCGCAATGGTAGGTTCACGAGATGTTACAGTCAACCTTCAGCGGCGCTTATCCATATACTGTTGTCAGGTGCATCAAATGCACATCTTGTCCATGTTAGGTAAGTGCTGGTGAAGACATGTGTCCAGGTGTTTCAACACCTGGACGCCCCGCTCGTGCATGTGAAATGTGCTGGAACATGGGGAGCGGTGGTACTGTGGCAAGGGTGGTCACCCTCTGGTGCGCTCCCGCGTCATCCCGGCAAGGGTGCTTGCCGGGCCCTTGGTGCTTCGTCCCGGCAAGGAAGCTTGCTGGGGGCTTCGGCTGTCTTCCCGACGAGGGGGGCTCACCGGGGCCTTACGCTAGGTGTGGTCATCACGTCCATTAGACCGACGTGGCCTTGGGTGTCTTCCCAGCAAGACAAGCTTGTCAGGGCCTTGGATATCTCGGGGGGCGAGTCTTGTCTGGATTCCACCGTGCCCTACCGTCAGGGGCTCTTTGCGCCTGTGCACAAGTCTGGGGCACTAGAGACCCCAGTCCTTAGTGCACCGATAGGAGCCCCCGGGCCTAGGCCACACACGCGCGCGGGGCGTTGTTGGGCCAGGCCCAAACAGGTGTACGGGCTCTTGCGGCTGGATCTGCTGGCGGTTGCCTTTCCCCACGCCGCGCATCGGATGCACGCGGTGGGAGGTCGTGTGCGGAGTGGCCCCTCCGCCTCCTGAAACACTTCTGCCATGCGCGTGGCATGCGCAGTCATTGATGGACATGTGGCAGTCGAGGCCTTCAAAGGCGTAGTAGTGGCTGGGCCCGCCCGTGTATGCATTGGTGCATCGGGGCGATTCTTTGTTCGCCCGTGAGCTCGAGCGATTGGCCGTGGAGGGTGGTGGCTTCAAGAGTAAGGGAGGATAGTCCCCGCGCCCGTCCTATAAATTGGGAGGGTTTGCAAGGGGTTTTGCTCATCCAACTCCCTCTGATTCCACCAACTCCTCGACATTGGTCTTCTGAATCTTCCTATGTCCGCTGGTGGCGCTCGTCCCTAACCATGGTCAGGGGACGAGGTCGGCCACCGTCTGCCGTGTGGGCAGTGAGGGGATCCCGCTTGGATCATGCCACCGCTTCTAGGGGTGCCGCGGCGGAAGGAGGCCCGAACGCCCGTGGTGGAGGAAGGGCGAGGTGGCCGAGGTCGCCGCGGAGGTCGAGGCTGGGGGAGGCGAAGCGCTACTCCAATGTCGCCGCCTTCCCGGGGCTAGCTTCTGTGGCGGCCCTCCATGTTGCTTTAGAGGGACCCATGTGTGCTTCTCAACTGCTGCGAAGGTTGCTCGAGCGGCATTGGGAGCTCCGCCTCGAGCGACGGTGATGAGGGGGACAGGAACGACGGTGGCTCTCTTAGCAGGTAAGGAGCCCAAGGGGTGAAGTCGGAGTACGATCCCCCAAGCTTCGACTAACTGCTGGCCTCACCGCCGGCGCCTGCTCACGCTCCTCCCCCTCTCGGCCGGGGCCTGCATCAGCGCCTTTTCTATGGGGTGGTGGGAGCATTGGACCCGGCCACTTCACGTCCTCTTGCTACCCTGTCCCCTGGCGCAGTTCCTGACCGCCAATGCTGGTCCAGGAGGGACCAACCTGGGTTGCTCCATGGGATGGCCCGCCTTTTTGTCTTCTTGAACTTAACTTCTCCGCATAGGTTAATCCTCGTCAAAAGACAAAGTCCTTAGGTTAGGATAACCACGCTTTGTAAGTGAAGTTAAGTGTATCTATCCATATGAATGAAAAAGACAGTTTTTCCCTTTTTCAATTTCGCTCTTTGTGCGATTTGTCCTTGCATATCTAGGAGCTTGCCGACGACTACCGGTAAGACTCCTTGCCGCGTTCGCTGCAACCATGGAAATCTCCAAGCGCAGCTTGAGACGAAATCGGGTGCAACGTAGCCGCTTGCTTTGTTGATCAGGTTCGCAACTGTTTGAAGGCGCTTTGTGGCTGTTCAGGTCGTTTGAACGAGTTCGAAACAAAGACAAGGTGCACCGAGCTTTGGGAAGGTCCTAGTACGCGTGAACTCCTCACACAAAGACTCAAAACTTCCGAAGGGAAAAAGCAAAGGATCTATCTATTCCAAATCTAAACCTCAAACTCAAAAACTTATCTGTCTGCGCCGTGATCTAGCATCCGAATCTTTTGCTGGGGCGTCGAAGCCTCCAGCAAGCAAGGAATCACCGCTCCTGGTGGTCTCTTCTTCGGCAAGGGCTTCTTGCCGACGGTCCGTGACTGTCGCTTGGAGGAAGAGCCAGCCAGGGTGTAACCGTTTTTCTTTTCTCTTGCTAGGCCGTGCTTGCGGAGCCCCCGAGCGCATCTTTGGCCGATGATGCGACGCTCTCACAGGCGCAACCTTCGTATTGGAGTGCGTGTCGGGGCTTCGGGGTCGTGTGGCGCACAGTCAACTACTATGCATCGTTCCGGGGAGGTGCGTCCGCCGGAGTATGCACCGGGGCCTCTATGAAGTGCCCAGGCACGCCTTCGACAGCTGCGCATTGGCCCCCTCGAGCGACGCCTCGGCCTGACAATGCCAGTTTTGGACTCTCCGCCTCCCTGCCCCGCTCGCGTGTGTAGCAACGTGCTCGCATAGGCCTTGGGAAGCCATAGCAGAACAGGGCGCTCGCCACGGCACTTCGTTTCTAGAGGAGCACGACATACCGCCCAATCTTGATGGAGCCAGTGTTGAGCCTGCTCCGCTCCACGCGTCTTCCCCGCGCCCCCTACCTAGCGCGCCAAAGATGTCGGCGACGCTTGGTCGGGGCCTATGAGGATCAACATGATACCCTTTGGCATCGGTGGGGAAGAGCAGCGTCGAGAGCTGGCCAAATGATCAACACCCGCCAAGTCTTTTTACCCAGGTTCAGGCCACTTACACGTAAAACCCTACATCCTCCTCGTCTCCTTGGCCAATCTTTTACAACGACGATAATCGTCTCCTTGGCCAATCTCTTACAACGATGATAATCGTCTCCTTGGCAAATCTCCAAAAAGCCTAACCTCTTGTGAATGAGCTAAGGGCCTCCTTTTATAGGCAACAGGGTCACCTACAGTGCTCAATGGTAGGTTCACGAGATGTTACAGTGAACCTTCAGCGGCGCTTATCCATCTACCGCTGTCAGATGCATTGAATGCACGTCTTGTCCATGTCAGCTAAGTGCTGGTGAAGACATGTGTCCAGGTGTTTTGACACCTGGACGCCCCGCTGGCGCATGCGGAATGTGCTGGAACACGGGGGAGCGGTGGTACTATGGCAAGGGTGGTCACCCTCTGGTGCGCTGCCACGTCATCCCGGCAAGGGTGCTTTCCATGGCATTGGTGCTTCGTCCCGGCTAGGAAGCTTGTAGGGGGCTTCGGCTGTCTTCCCGACGAGGGGGGCTCGCCGGGGCCTTGCGCTAGGTGTGGTCATCACGTCCATTAGACGGACATGGCCTTGGGTGTCTTCCCGACAAGACAGGCTTGCCGGGGCCTTGGATATCTTGGGGGCGAGTCTTGTGTGGATTCCACCGTTCCCTACCGTCAGGGGCTCTTTGCGCCCGTGCACAAGTTTGGGGCACTAGAGACCCCAGTCTTCAGTGCACCGACAGGATCCCCCGGGCCTGGGCCATACACGCGCGCGGGGCATTGTTGGGCCAGGCCCAAAGAGGTGTACGGGCTCTTGCGGCTGGATGTGCTGGCGGTTGCCTTTCCCCACGCCGTGCATCAGATGGCGAGGTGGGTGGTCATGCGCGGAGTGGCCCCTCCACCTCCTGAAACACTTCTGCCATGCGCGTGGCATGCGCACTCATTGATGGCAGGTGGCAGTCGAGGCCCTGAAAAGCGTAGTAGTGGCTGGGCCCGCCCGTGCATGCATTGGCGCATCAGGGAGGTTCTCTGTTCGCCCATGAGCTCGAGCGATTGGCTGTGGAGGGTGGTGGCTTCTAGAGTAAGGAAGGATAGCACCCGTGCCCGTCCTATAAATTGGAAGGGTTTGCAAGGGGTTTTGCTCATCCAACTCCCTCTGATTCCACCAAGTCCTCGACATTGGTCTTATGAATCTTCCTGTGTCCGCTGGTGGCGCTCATCCCTAAGCATGGTCAGTGGACGAGGTCGGCCACCGTTTGCCGTGTGGGCAGCGAGGGGATCCCGCTTGGATCATGCCACAGCTTCTAGGGGTGCCGTGGCGGAAGGCGGCCCGGACGCCCGTGGTGGAGGAAGGGCGAGGGGACGAGGTAGCCGCGGAGGTCGAGGCCGGGGGAGGCGGAGCGCTACTCCAACGCCTCCGCCTTCCCGGGGCTTGATTCTGTGGTGGCCCTCCATGTTGCTTTAGAGGGGCTCACGCGTGCTTCTCGATTGCTGCGGAGGTCGCACGAGCGACATTGGGAGCTCCGCCTCGAGCGACGGTGATGAGGAGGGCGGCGACGACGGTGGCGCTCTTAGCAGGTCGGGAGCCCGGGGGTGCCAAGTCGAAGTATGATCCCCCGAGCTCCGACTGACCGTTGGACTCACCGCCGGAGCCTGCTCACGCCCCTCCCCCTCTAGGCCAGGGCGTGCATCGACGCCTTTTCTTTGGGGCAGCGCGAGAATTGGACCCGGCCCCTTCATCTCCTCTTGCTGCCCTGTCCCCCGGCGCAGTTCTCGACCGTGCAATACTGGTCCAGGAGGGACCAGCCTGGGTTGCGTTGGGGGATGGCCCGCCTTTTTGTCTTCTTGAACTTCACTTCTCCGTGTAGGTTAATCCTCGTCAAAAGACAAAGTCCTTAGGTTAGGATAACAATGCTTTGTAAGTGAAGTTAAGTGTATTTATCCATATGAATGAAAAAGACAGTTTTCCCTTTTTCGATTCCGCTCTTTGTGGGATTTGTCCTTGCATATCTAGGAGCTTTCCGGTGACTACATGCAAGACTCCTTGCCTCGTTCGGTGCAACCATGGAAATCGCCAAGAGCAGCTTGAGACGAAACCAGGTGCTACGTAGCCGCTTGCTCTGTTGATCAGGTTCACAACTGTTTGAAGGCGCTTTGTGGCCGTTCCGATTGTTTGAATGACTTCGAAACAAAGATAAGGTGCACCGAGCTTTGGGAAGGTCCCAGTACGCGCGAACTCCTCACACAAAGACTCGAAACTTCCGAAGGGAAAAAGCAAAGGATCTATATATTCGAAATCTAAACCTCTGCTTAGCAGTCCCCGGCAACGACACTAGAAGAATGTTGCTGACGAGTCCCTGACTTGATGCCTTCACGACAACAGAGCAAGAACTGCTCCCAGTTGCTCAACAATTAGCAATTGTCTTGCAATGGCCCACCAGCGCGTGGGTTCACGACAGTTTTCGAGGGTAGAGTATTCGACCCAAATTTGTTGATTCGCCAGGCAGGAACTGAGAGGTTACTCTCGAGTATTAGCAGTTGAATGTATCAGATTCAACCACACTTGAAAGATTAGTATCTGCAAGCAAAGTATCGGCAGCAAAGTAGTACAATAACAACGGTGTCAGAAACGATCTGTTGACGGCAAACTATTCCTAACTGTTGTATCAATGGCGCCGGAAGTTGCCCGTTCACGGAAATTGTCTTTTCCCGTAAACGACGAGCGAAGAAGTATTGTAGTAGGTAGCAGCGGTGTAACTAGTAACAACAGTAGCAAGGAACAGCAGTAGTGACAACGGTAGCAAGTAGCTACAGTAGCAAGTAACAGCGGTAGCAAGCGACAGTAGTAACAGCAATAGCAAGTACCAACAGTAGTAACAGCAGCAGCAACAGTAGTAACAGCAGCAGAAGCAAGACAAGTAACAGCAGCAGTGGAACGAACTCGTAGGCAATGGGTCGGTGATTCGTTTGGATGATATTCATCATGCAACAGTTATAACACCGAGAGATATTAGGCTAGCTCCCGTTCGTCAATGTGATGTAGGCATGCATTCCGTGTGTAGTCATACGTGCTTTGGGAAAAGAACTTGCATGACATTTATTGTCCATCCCTCCCGTGGCAGCGGGGTCCAAAAGGATACTACAGGATATTAAGGTTCTCCTTTTAATAAAGAACCGGAACAACGCATTAGCACTTGGTGAACACATGAACTCCTCAAACTATGGTCATCACCGGGAGTGGTTCCGGTTACTGTCACTCCGGGGTTGCCGGGTCATAACACATAGTAGGTAACTACAACTTGCAAGATCGGATCTAAAACACACATATATTGGTGACGACATAATAATTTCAGATCTGAAATCATGGCACCCGGGCCCTAGTGACAAGCATTAAGCATGGCAAAGTAGTAGCAACATCAATCTCAGAACATAGTGGATACTAGGGATCAATCCCCGTCAAAACTAACTCGATTACATGATAGATCTCATCCTACTCATCACCGCCCAGCGAGCCTACGAATAGATTACTCACGAACGATGAAGAGCTTCATGGAATTGGAGAGGGAAGAAGGTTGATGATGACGATGGCGACGATTTCCCCTCTCCGGAGCCCAAAACGGACTCCAGATCTGTCCTCAAGATGAAGAGAAGGATGTGGCGGCGCCTCCGTATCGCAAACGCGATGAAATCTTTTCTTCTGATTTTTTTCTGGGAGAAAGTGAATTTATAGAGCTGAGTTTGGGGGCGGCAGAGCCACGTGGGCCCCACAAGCTTGGTTGCCGCAGCCAGGGGGTGGCCGCGGCAACAGGGCTTGTGCCCACTGGCCCATCCTCTCCAGTGGATCTTTGCGCATGTATTTTTCATATTTTCCAGAAAAATTCTCCGTAAATTTTCAGGATGTTCCGAGAACTTTCATTTCTACACAAAAACAACACCATGGCAATTCTGCTGAAAACAACGTCAGTCTGGGTTAGTTCCATTCAAATCATGCAAATTAGAGTCCAAAACAAGGGCAAAAGAGTTCGGAAAAGTAGATACGATGGAGACGTATCAAACTCCCCCTAGCTTAAAACCTTGCTTGTCCTCAAGCAACTCAGTTGACAAACTGAAAGAGAAAAAAACTTTGACAAACTCTGTTTGATCTTGTTGTTGCAACTATGTCTAACTCGTAACCAGAATTTCAGCAAGATCACAAGTTAACCACATAAGCAAGTGACACAAAGGTCTCACGGTAAACTAATATCAATGGCATAATCAGCTAGCGAGCAAATAATAATGAGTTTCAGATACCAACAATTCAATCAAAACAAGCATGAAGAATAGGTGGTATCTCCCTAGCTCTTTCCGAGACCGCAAAACATAAATGCAGAGCACTTTCAAAGATCAAGAGCTGACTAAACATTGTAATTCATAGCAACGAAGACCCAGTCATAGTCATACAATATCAATCAAAATCAAAGCATAAAAATGACAGAGGTGCTCTCTAATTGGTGCTTATACAAGAGGAGGATGACTCAACAGGAAAATAAATAGACAGGCCCTTCGTAGAGGGAAGCATTGATTTGCAGAGGTGCCACAGCTCAAGCTTTTAAAACAGAGATAATAATTTTGGGTTGCATGCTTTCATTGTCAACGCAATGACCAAGAGTTCTCAATATCTTCCATGCTACTCATGCTATACGCGGTTCCCAAACAGAAAAGTAAATATTTAACTCCCGCGCCACCAATCAATCACACTCCACGGATAGCCGAATCCTCGGGTACCGTCCATACTAACATCAATCCAGGGGGAGTCTTGTTTTACAGTTATGTTTTTGATTTAAGCGTGGAACTGGGCATTCCAATTACCGGCCCCTTTCTCATGAATGACAGTGAATAAACACATGTCGAGGATAACACGCCTAACATGGAAGATACCAATAGCCCCCTGTCACCACATGAGCGGTTCGGGCATACAAAACAGATTATTTCTTGAAGGTTTAGAGAATGGCACATGCAAATTTACTTGGAACGGCAGGTAAATACCGCAAATAGGTAGGTATGGTGGACTCTCATGGAAAAAACTTTTGGGTTTATGGAAGTGGATGCACAAGCAGTATTCCGCTTAGTACAAGTGAAGGCTAGCAAAAGACTGGGAAGCAACCAACTAGAGAGCGACAACAGTCATCAAGATGCAATGAGTTTGACTAACATGGAATGCAAGCATGAGCAGGATATAAATCACCATGAACACGAACATCATAGAGGCTATGTTGATTTGTTTCAACTACATGCATGAAGATGCGCCAAGTCAAGCCAATTGAATCATTCAAAGTAGAATACCATCTTATCATACTACATCATAGTCATCTCAAAATCTATGTTGGAATTCAAGACAAACCATTATAAGCTCCTAGCTAAATAAGCATGGCATCAGAAACTATGATCTCTAAGTTGTCATTGCAAACATGGTTTTCTCACAACAAAGCTGAATCTGGAACGACAAGCTAGTCATATTTACAAAAACAAAATAGATAGAGTTCATACCAACTTTTCCAGTCTCAGTCACTTCATCATATATCATCATTATTTCCTTTCACTTGCACGATCGAACAATGTGAACAATAATAAGCGTGCTCGTGCAATGGACTAAGCTGAATCTGCAGGCAAACATAAAGGAGAAGACAAAGTAATATGGCTCTTTGAAAGCTAAACAGGTATGCATGCAAGAGCCACTAAACATTGTAACCAATATCTTCTACCTTAACCCAAAGAAAAAGAAAACTATTTACACGGGAAAGCTCCCAACAAGCAAAAGAAGAAAGGAAAATCTTTTTGGGTTTTCTCAATAGGACACAAATCAAGAAAACTAGAAAACAAAAATAAACTAGCATGGATAATACAGTGGCAAAGTATAAACACCGATGAACAAAGTGAAAGCATAAGCATGAATGTAAAGTCAGTGAGAACACGTACTCCCCCAAGCTTAGGCTTTTGGCCTAGCTTGGTCTACTTCCAAGGACGGTCCTGGCGAAACCCAAAATCATAATCGGGGTTACACGGGAGTGCTGCAGCCACTGCCTGAATAGCTGCCTCACGAAGACGAGCAGCCGTCGCCTCCCTCTCATATACCTCTGCCTCTCCTATGGCTATGTAGTATCTCCGTTTTACCTGAAAGTCAAAGAAAGCAGGAGCAGGAAGGGTAATATGGAAGACACGCTGCCTGTTAAATATCAATCGGTATATGAGGGATTCATCATCCCTCTCAAGAAACTGGTAGCGAGTCAAAGCGACGCGGTCAAGGAAAGTTGTATGGAGCGGGGGATCTCCTGTGGGGATGGGTACTCCAAGAAAATTTGCTATGCGAGTGGCATAGATGCCGCTAAAGGAATCTCCCTCAATAGCCTTCTTATTCAGCCTCCTTGATATAATAGCTCCCATGTTGAAGATTTTGTCACCCGTAACTGCGCTCTTAAGGATACTAAGGTCGAAAGTGCATAGGTGACAATGTTTAACCTTACCGTTAATGCATCTACCTATGAAGAGAGCAAAGTAGTGCAAGGCAGGGAAATGAATGTTTCCTATGGTAGCTTGCGTGATGTCTCTAGTTTCTCCAAGAGATATAATAGAGAAAAAATATCTAACCGAAGATTTAGCAGGATCTTTAAGATTACCCCCATCGGGTATTTTGCAAATCCTATTGAAATCCTCCAAATCCATGGCATATGATTTATCATACAAGTCAAACAGTATGGATGAGTCACGGCCAACTGAAAATTTAAATCTACACACGAAGAGGCAGTGAGCATAGCATACTGTTCACATTTATCTGAGAGAATTCTTCTAACCTGGCATTGCGGACAAGTGTATCAAACTCATCCTTGAAGCCGGCTTCGATCATGAACTCATCAGAAGGCCATTCACATGGTTGTACCGGTGCGTCCCTTAGTTGATAAGGATTGGGCTCCCGAAAAGAAAGACGGGGACCCTTCTTACTTGAGGAACCACCATGAAACTTCCTCCTGAACATAATTTCTCTTTGCTGAAATTTTGAAGTTCAAGAGAAGTGAATAAATACCAACACCACCTTGTAGCAACTACTCCAACTAGTGCCTAGACACCATATCACGCGCTAAAACTACTTAGGACCAGCTAAAATCAACATTCAAGCTCAAGAACAGGGTCACCAAGGTAGCAAGAATACACGAAGGATAAAGCACTAGAGCAAAAACTAATTGGACCAATGGAGGAGTCACTTACCAAGGAGTAATTTCCCCAAAACGGTTTGGAGAATGATGCTTTGAGCAAGGAGATCGAAAATCACAGCCAAATGAGCAAGAACACGGGTTTGAGCTGCGAAACAATATTTTTCTAGAGGAAGAAGAGGATGGGAGCTGGAATGAGTGGAGTGGGGCCCTGTGGGCCCCACAAGCTTGCTCCCCGCGGCCAGGAGGGTAAGCCGCGGTGACAGGGCTTGTGGCCCACTGGGGTGGCCCCCAGGCCAGCTCTCAGTCCCAGTATTTTTCAAATATTCCAGAAGAAATCATACTAGATTTTCAGGATCATCGGAGAACTTTTATTTTCGGGGTATTTTTCTCCGGGACGCTAAAACAGAAAATAGGAATAAATAAACTAAACCTATCATTTTTCTTCTAAGCAAAAGAAAATGAAAGCTTAAAATAGAGGTAAGTGACTCTTTGATTCATCCATTTCATGGTCATCGAAAGAAATCCGTCAATGGGGTTGATCAAATCCTTATGACAAAACTTTCTCGAATCGTAAGAGAGAAAGGAGAATTTTTGAATAGCCACTAAGTCACCTCAATGGGGATATGAATCTCCCCAACAAGAAAATCATACTTCATCTTGACACGAGGAATAGGGCATTCAAAGTTCCCAATAAGAATCGATGAAGTTTTTTCGATAAAATTGATGCAATGTACTTGATATCATTTCTTCGGAAAGTGCACGGTATGCACATTACCGTTGACATGGAAACTGACATTGCCTTTGATGCAATCTATAACAGCCCCTGCAGTGTTTAAAAAGGGTCTTCCGAGGATGACAGCCATGGCATCATCCTCGGGAATATCCAAGATAACAAAGTCTGTTAAGATAGTGGTGTTAGCAACCACAACAGGCATATCCTAGCAAATGCCGACAAGGAAAGCAGTTGATTTGTCGGCCATTTGCAGAGAGATTTCAGTGGGTGTCAACTTATCCAGTTCAAGTCTACGATAAAGAGAGAGAGGCATAACACTAACACCGGCTCCAAGGTCACATAAGGCAGTTCTTACGTAGTTTCCTTTAATGGAGCAAGGTATAGTGGGCACTCCGGGATCACCAAGTTTCTTAGGAGTTCCACCTTTGAAAGTGTAATTGGCAAGCATGGTGGAGATCTCAAGATCTGGTATCTTCCGTTTATTGGTCACGATATCTTTCATGTACTTGGCATATGGAGACATTTTGAGCATATCAACTAACCGCATCTACAGAAAGACGGGTCTTATCATTTCAATAAAGCGCTCAAAATCCTCATCATCCTTTTTCTTGGATGGCTTAGGAGGAAAGGGCATAGGTCTCTGAACCCATGGCTCCCTTTCTTTACCATGCTTCCTAGCGGTGAAGTCATTCTTATCGTATCTCTTAGGTTGTGGGTTATCAGGATTAACCGTAGGTTCAATCTCCACATCCTTGTCATTGCTAGGTTGAGCGTCATTATAGATATCACTGTCCATATTGTCACCAGGTTCATGTTCATCACGAGATTGTGTTTCTACATCAGACGCAGAAATATCATTTGGTTCTTCGGGTGTGACAGTATTTGGTGAAACAACATGCAAGTTCCTATCATCCTTCTTCTTCTCCTTAGGATGACTAGGTGCATCAGCATTAATTCCTTGAGAATCTTGATCAATTCTCTTAGGATGGCCTTCAGGATACAAAGGTTCCTGAGTCATTTTGCCTCCTCTAGTAATGACTCTGACAGAGTTGTCATTTAATTCATTGAGCAAGTCATTCTGAGCTTTAAGTACTTGTTCTACCTAGGTAGTAATCATAGAGGCATGTTTACTCAGAAGCTTCAGATCATTGACATTTCTGTCTACACAAGCACTTAAATGGCTAAGCATACGAGTACTTTGTTCCAAATGCATGCTAACATAATCATTGAAACTCTGTTGTTTGGCAACAAAGTTTTCAAATTCATCAAAGCATAGGCTAGCAGGTTTATCAAAAGGAATATCACTCTCGTCAAACCTACGTAGAGAATTTACTTCCACTACCTGTATCGGGTTATCGAGACCATGGATCTCTTCGATAGGTGGTAGATTTTTGACATCTTCAGATCTAATGCCTTTCTCTTGCATAGATTTCTTGGCTTCTTGCATATCTTCGGGACTGAGAAATAGAATACCTCTTTTCTTCGTAGTTGGCTTAGGAGGTGGTTCAGGAATAGTCCAAGCATTATCGTTGATCAAGATGTTATTCAGTAGAGTCTCAGCTTATCCTACAGTTCGTTCCCTAAAAACACAACCGACACAACTATCTAGGTGGTCTCTAGAAGCATCGGTAAGTCCATTATAGAAGATATCAAGTATCTCGTTCTTCTTAAGAGGGTGATCAGGCAAAGCATTCTGTAGCTGGACGAGCCTCCCCCAAGCTTGTGGGAGACTCTCTTATTTGAGTTGAGCAAACTTGTATATTTCCTACAACGCAGCTTGCTTCTTATGGGAAGGAAAATATTTCTCACAAAAGTAATAGACCATATCATGGGGACTACTCACACATCCAGGAGCAAGAGAAGTGAACCAGGCTTTAGCGTCATCCTTTAGAGAGAAAGGAAAGAGCTTAAGGATATAGTAGTGGCGGATCTTCTCCTCACTAGTGAAAAGGGTGGCTATATTGTGTAGTTTTGTAAGATGGGCTACGACCGTCTCAGAATCATAACCGTGGAAAGGATCAGATTCGACTAGAGAGATTATCTCAGGATCGATAGGGAATTCATAATCCTTATCGGTGATAAAGATAGGTGAAGTGGCAAACTTCGGGTCGTACTTCATCCTAGCTTTCAGAGATTTTTCCTTCCACTTGAGAAGTAATTTCTCAGCGTCATAGGCATCCGTACACGCAAGAAAATCCTCAGCTATCTCTCCCTCCATAACGTAACCCTCAGGTATATCAGGAAATTCATATCTAGGAGAGCTAGATTTAGAAGGAGCAAAAGCAAGTTCTATCTCAATTGTATCGGCAGTTTCAGAAGCATCACGAGCATTGGCAGTAACTCTAGCAATATGAGCATCAAGGAACACCCCTAGTGGCACATCAGGCAAAGTAGTATCTCTAGCAGTATCAAGCATAGTATCATCAGGCAGAATAGCATCTCTAGCATCATCTGGCAAAGCAGTATCATGCATAGCATCTCTAGCAGTATCAGGCATAGCAGCATCATAAGCATCATCAAGCATAGGCGACATATCAAGATTTCTAGCAGGAGGTGATGTCGCAAACTTACTCATAACTGAAGGTGAATCAAGTGCAGAGCTAGATGGCAGCTCCTTACCTCCCCTCGTAGTTGAGGGCAAGACTTTCGTTTTTGGATCCTTCAGATTCTTCATAGTGATCAGCAGATATAAATCCCAAGTGACTCAGAGAATATAGCAATACCTCCCCAGCAACGGCGCCAGAAAAATGTTGCTTAGCAGTCCCCGGCAACGACACTAGAAGAATGTTGTTGAGGAGTCCCTGACTTGATGCCTTCGCGACAACAGAGCCAGAACTGCTCCCAGTTGCTCAACAATTAGCAATTGTCTTGCAATGGCCCACCGGCGCGTGGGTTCGTGCAGTTTTCGAGGGTAGAGTATTCGACCCAAATTTGTTGGTTCGCCAGGCTGGAGGTGAGAGGATACTCTCGAGTATTAGCAACTGAATGTATCAGATTCAACCACACCTGAAAGATTAGTATCTGCAAGCAAAGTATCAGCAGCAAAGTAGTACGATAACAACAATTTCATAAACGATCTGTTGACGGCAGACTATTCCTAACTGTCGTATCATTGGCGCCAGAAGTTGCCCGTTGACGGAAATTTTCTTTTCCCGTAAACGACGAGCGAACAAGTATTGTAGCAGGTAGCAGCAGTGTAATGAGTAACGGTAGTAGCAAGGAACAGCAGTACTGACAGCGGTAGCAAGTAGTAGCAGTAGCAAGCGACATTAGTAACATCAGTAGCAAGTAGCAACAGTAGTAACAAGAGCTGCAATAGCAGTAACAGCAGTAGTAGCAAGACAAGTAACATCAGCAGTGGGACGAACTCGTAGGCAATGGGTCGGTGATTCGTTTGGATGATATTCATCATGCAACAGTTATAACACGGAGAGATATGTGGCTAGCTCCCGTTCGTCAATGTGATGTAGGCATGCATTCCATGTGTAGTCATACGTGCTTAGGAAAAAGAACTTGCATGACATGTATTGTTCATACCTCCCGTGGCAGCGGGGTCCAAAAGGATACTACAGGATATTAAGGTTCTCCTTTTAATAAAGAACCGGAACAACGCATTAGCACTTGGTGAACACATGAACTCCTCAAACTATGGTCATCACCAGGAGTGGTTCCGGTTATTGTCACTCCGGGGTTGCCGGGTCATAACACATAGTAGGTAACTACAACTTGGAGATCGGATCTAAAACACACATATATTGGTGACAACATAATAATTTCAGATCTGAAATCATGGCACTCGGGCCCTAGTGACAACCATTAAGCTTGGCAAAGTAGTAGCAACATTAATCTCAGAACATAGTGGATACTAGGGACCAATCCCCGTCAAAACTAACTCGATTACATGATAGATCTCATCCTACTCATCACCGTCCAGCGAGCCTACGAATAGATTACTCACGAACGATGAAGAGCTTCATGGAATTAGAGAGGGAAGAAGGTTGATGATGACGATGGCGACGATTTCCCCTCTCCGGAGCCCAAAACGGACTCCAGATCTGTCCTCCAGATGAAGAACAGGATGTGGCGGTGCCTCTGTATCGCAAACGCGACGAAATCTTCTCTTCTGATTTTTTTCTGGGCGAAAGTGAATTTATAGAGTTGAGTTTGGGGGCGGTAGAGCCACGTGGGCCCCACAAGCTTGGTTGCCGCGACCAGAGGGTGGCCGCGGCAACAGGGCTTGTGGCCCACTGGCCTATCCCCTCCGGTGGATCTTTGCGCAGGTATTTTTCATATTTTCCAAAAAAAATCTCCGTAAATTTTTAGGATGTTCCGAGAACTTTCATTTCTACACAAAAACAACACCATGGCAATTCTGCTGAGAACAGCGTCAGTCCGGGTTAGTTCCATTCAAATCATGCAAATTAGAGTCCAAAACAGGGGCAAAAGAGTTTGGAAAAGTAGATACGATGGAGATGTATCAACCTCAAACTCAAAAACTTATCTTTCCGCACCGTGATCCAGCGTATGAATCTTTTGTTGGGGTGTCGAAGCCTCCAGCAAGCGAGGAATCACTGCTCCTGGTGGCCTCTTCTCCGGCAAGGGCTTCTTGCCGACGGTCCGTGACTGTCGCTTGGAGGAAGAGCCAGCTAGGGTGTAACCCGTTTGCTTTTCTCTTGCTAGGCCGTACTTGCGGAGCCCCCGAGCGCATCTTTGGCCGATGATGCGACGCTCTCAGGGGCACAACCTTCGCACTGGAGTGTATGCTGGGGCTTCGGGGTCATGTGGCGCACCCGGAACCTTTGCACTGGAGTGCGTGCCAGGCTTTGGGGCCGAGGTGCATCCGCCGGAGTATGCGCCGGGGCCTCTGTGAAACGTCCACGTACGCCCTCGAAAGCTGTGCGTTGGCCTCCTCGGGCGACGCATCGGCCTGACGATGCCGCTCTTGTTGCCTCCGCCTCCCTGCCCCGCTCGCGCGTGTAGCAACGTGCTCGCATAAGCCTTGGGAAGTCGTAGCAGAACAGGGCGGTCGTCGCGGCACTCCGTTTTCGGAGGAGCGTGACATAGCGCCCAATCTTGATGGAACCGGTATTGAGCCTGCTCCGCTCCACGCGTCTTCCCCGCGCCCCCCTACCTGGCGTGCCAAAGATGTCGGCGATGCTAGGTCAGGGCCTATGGGGTTCAATGTATACCCTTTTTACCCAGGTTCGGGCCGCTTACACGTAAAACCCTACATCCTTCTCGGTTGATCATATTAAGCGTTCTTTTGTTGTTCGTTTACAGCGATGATAATCGTCTCCTTGGCCAATCTCCAAAAAGCCTAACCTCTTGTGAATGAGCTAAGGGCCTCCTTTTATCGGCAAAGGGATCACCTACAATGCTCAATGGTAGGTTCACGAGATGTTACAGTGTACCTTCAGCGGCGCTTATCCATCTACGGCTATCAGGTGCATTAAATGCACGTCTTGTCCATGTCAGCTAACTGCTGGTGAAGACATGTGTCCAGGTGTTTCGACACCTGGACGCCCCGCTAGCGCATGAGGAATGTGCTGGAAAACGGAGGAGTGGTGGTACTATGGCAAGGGCGGTCACCCTCTAGTGCGTTGCCACGTCATCCCGGCAAGGGTGCTTGCCGGGGCCTTGGTGCTTCGTCCCGGCAAGGAAGCTTCCCGGTGCTTCGGATGTCCTCCCGGCGAGGGGGGGGGCTCGCCGGGGCCTTGCGCTAGGTGTGGTCATCACGTCCATTAGACGGACGTGGCCTTGGGTGTCTTCCCGGCAAGACACGCTTGCCGGGCCTTGGAAATCTTGGGGGCGAGTCTTGTCTGGATTCCAACGTGCCCTACCTTCAGGGGCTCTTTGCGCCCGTGCAAAAATCCAGGGCACCAGAGATCCGAGTCTTTCGTGCACCGACAGATCGGGACGGAGTTTGTGGGACGCTTGTGATTCGGATCGCGAATACGTTCGACTACATAAACCACATTTCTTAACGCTTCCCACTTAGAGATCTACAAGGGTATGTGGATCCAATCTCCCCTCTCGTAGATGAGCATCACCATGATAGGTCTTGCGTGTGTGTAGGAATTTTTTTGTCTCCCATGCGACGTTCCCCAACAGTGTCGTATAGTGGTGCTTGATCCCCTCGTTAGTAAGGAACTCATACAAGGTGTAGTTCTTGAACTCGGTGTCGTTGTCACTTCTAATCATCAATATCTTTGCTTCATGTTAACGTTGACCTTCATTAGCAAACTCGATGATGGTTTGTTGAGTCTCGCTCTTCCTCTTGAAGAAGTATACCCAAATGTATCTTGAGTAGTCATTCAAAATCACCAAGCAATACTTTCTTCCCCCAAGATTATCAAAAGATGGAGGGCCAAAGAAATCCATGCGAAGGAGCTCCAAGGGCCTTTTAGTGCAGATGCTAGTCGTGGGATGGTGAGCCGTTTCATGAAGATTCCGTTCAATACAAGCACTGCAAGCACGGTCTTAGGCAAAACTCACATGTGTTAGCCCACGAACATGATCCCCTTTGCGGAGACTTTGCAAAGATCTCATATTGACACGAGCTAGCGAACGATGCCAAAGCCAACCAACATCAACTTTAGCCATTAGACAAGTCGCGATCTTAGTTGGTCGCTCCGAAAAGTTCACCACATAGAGACCGTTCTCGATATGTCCAACAAAGACTACTTTAAGAGTATTGCTCCACAAAAGGTCCACGGTATCAAGATTAAAGAATGTGGCAAAACAAATAATTGCAAGTTGACAAACGGAAAGCAAATTGTATGCAAGGGACTCAACAAACATGTTCTTCTCTATAGATAAATCTTGAGAGATGACCACCTTGCCAAATACCAATACCTTAGATGTTGAGGCATCAACAAATTGGACATGGGTGGGCATAGATGGAATTGGATGCACATCCACCACCAACTCCTTGCTTCCGGTCATATGATTTGTGGCTCCAGTGTAGAGCAACCATGACACCCCACCGGAAGCAAACTCCTACAAGAGATCAGTGCTTGGATTTAGGTACCCATTCTTGAATGGGTCCTGTGATGTTAGAAATAAGGGTCTTAGGGCCCCAAATAGACCATTAAATGTAAACATAACAAGAACCAACAAATTTAACATAAACATGCCCATCACTAGCACGTCATAAAACATAAGAGGGGTTAAAGTCACCGGCTTTGTTGGTAGAGGTGGGTTTGCCCTTCTTGGCATTGCCACCTCCTTGCTTGTTCTTCATCTTCTTATGAGTACTCTCACCCTCTTTGACAAAGATGTCCTTGAGAGGAGGAGATTGCTTGGTCATGTTCTTCTTTTCCTTCTTAGACTTGGGTGCAAACCCAAGTCCCTCCTTTCCTACAACTTCCTTTTGATTACTCAAAAGGTAATTTAGGTTCTTCTCGCTTTGGATGCATGACACAAGGCCCTTCTCAAGTTGTTCTTTCAACTTGGCATTCTCCTCCACAAGATGCACATGCTCACAACAAGGGTTAGTAGCACAAGCATTATCAATTAGAACGGAGGGAGGACAAGTAGAAATCTCCTTGGTTAGTTTTACTTGGAGTTGATCATGAGACTCCTTAGGAGAGGAACGAACACCTTTCAAGACCTTGTGGGCCTTGTCAAGTGTGTCAAATTCTTCCTTGAGTCTATCCTAGCCAACCCCAAGTGCAACTTTCTCGGAATTAAGCACACGGGTAAGAACAATAGCATGATCATGATCTTTTTGCAATTTAGCATGATCAACGTTGTGTGACTCCTCAAGAGCCAAACGAAGACCACACTCTTCCTCTAGAGCAATGGATATTTCTGCAATCTCACCGGCGTATTCACGACTATGTCCCTCCAACTTGGAGATAGTATCCTCATGAGACTCAATGAGATCATTGGCCTCACCAAGTTATTCCAAAAGAGCAACAAAGTGCTTCTTGGATTCACCTTTGATCTTACACAAGAATTTATCAAACTCATTCATATCAAGCTCCACTAATTCACTATCACCAACACAATCTAACAATGAAGGAGTAGTAGTGATAGTGGTCTTCATGTTGGGGTTACATTGTTGATACCTTTGGCCATGAGGCACTTGGCGATGCGGTTCTCGTTGGTGGCGCCGAAGAGAGACACCTTGGGGGAGGAGGTGGAAATGGCCACGATAGTCATTGCCATCCCCTCACGGCTTGTATCATCCTCGTCATCATCGGATGTGTACTCTTCATGGGCCACCAAACCCTTTGGAGGAGGCTTCTTGGTGAAGTTGTTCTTGCTTGGGAAAGACTTGGCTTTATCTTTGCGAATGAGCTTGCCCCCGTTGTCTTCCCTCTTCTCATAAGGACTATCCACCACAAAGTGACTCGCATTGCCGCAATTGTAGCATGTCTTCACTCGCTGCTTGTTCTTGGACCCACTAGAGTTGTTCTTGGAGAAGTTGGGACTTGATTTCTCTTGTTGCCCCAAAATTGCCTTGATGCAAGAGCCATGTGCTCATGATAAGCAAACTTTGTGTCTTCGGGGCAGCCCTCTTCTTCCCCTTCCTCTTCTTAATCCAGAATTACCTTGGCTCTCAAGGCAAGGTTAGGTGAGGCTTTCTTTGACCGGACACGAGCAAGAGCATTATCGTCAGTCTTGTACATGATATTCATGGCAATGAACTCATCCAACACTTCACTTGAAGTCAAGGTGTGGAAATCTGGCCTCTGACAAATTACGGAGGACATGGCTTTGTTGAATGGCATGATGTCCTTGAGAAACTTGTGCTTGATCCAAGTGTCATCCGTATCCTTGATCCGATGATCTTGGAGAGCAACGGCAAGAGTAGTCACCTTTCGGTAGAGATCATGAGGATCCTCATCTTCTACCATCACAAACTCATCGGCCTCATCAAGTACCAGTCCAAAGTTGGACCGTCGAATGCTTGAGCTCCCCTTGTACAACACCATGATGTTCTCCCAACAATCATGTGCATGAGTGAAGGGGCACAAGTGAGATAGATCTTCGAGAGGAACCACATATTGAAGGATGACCAACGCGGAATGATTGTATTGATTGTCCGCCTCTTCACTTGGAGTGAAGTTGTTTGGATCATGTGGGTAGAAGCCTTCTTTGATGATTATCCAAAGATTTGTTGAGCTGTTATTCAAATGAGACTTGATGCAAAATACCCAATTAGCAAAATCACCTTTAACAAGTTTAGGAGGAGGACCAAGGTTATTAATATGCGGTGTAGGGACTGGTACTCGATAGACCGGGGGAGGGGGAACCGAGGCAAAGGTTCTCGTCCCATTCTTGTCAAGAGGGGAAGAAGTCCGAGTACCTCTAGCCGCTTCCTTGTTGTAATTGGCCTCCCGCTCCGATGTGGTGGGTTTAGCCACGAGAAACGGTTCGGGAGAATTCTTCATCCCCTCGAGTAATTCTTTAAGCATGGATTTGACTTCGATCGTCATGGACGTCTTGAGTGAGGCCATAGCCTCATTCAAGTCATCACGTGTCATTGAACTCAACTCCACGGCCTCGGGCACTTCATGCCCACCCCCATCGTCGTTAACCATACTCTTCGGGTGGTGAAACCCTTAATAAAGAGACGTGGCTCTGATACCAATTTAAAGGATCGATATGGTTGACTAGAGGGGATGAATAGGCAACTATCAATTTTTAGGTTTTCTCGACAAAATAGGGTTAGCAACAAAAGGTTCTCTAGATGAACAACTAGGCGAGCAACCTATATGATGCTAACAATAACAACAACTAGTGCAATCAAGGAATACCACACAACACTAATAAGCACGAAGTAAAGGTAAGAGATAAGCACAAGTGGAACCGGTGGAGACGAGGATGTGTTACCAAAGTTCCTTCCTTTTGAAGGGAAGTCATCTCCATTGGAGCGGTGTGGAGGCACAATGCTCCCCAGGAAGACACTAGGGCCACTGTATTATCCTCACGCCCTCACACAATGCGAGATGCCGTGATTCCACTAGTGGTGCCCTTGAAGGCGGCGACCAGACATTTACAAACAAGGTTTGGGCTATCTCCACACAAAGCTTGGAGGCTCCCATTAAGACCATGGAGCTTCACCACAATGGGATGTTGCTCCGAGGTGACCTCAACCGTCTTGGGTGCTCAAACACCCAAGAGTAACAAGATCTGCAAGGGATTAGCGGGGGGAATCAAATATCTTTTGGTGGAAGTATATATCTATGCCTTCTCAACCAATCCATAGAGAATCAACAAGTTTGATCGGCTAGTGAGAGAGATCGGGCGAAAAGGAGCTTTGGAGCAACAATGGACCTCAGGGAGATAAGAGGTAGTCTTCTTGGATAAGAAGACCCCTTTATATAGTGGGGGAAAGAATCCAACCGTTACCCCCACTCTCAGCCCGAGCAAAGCGGTACTACCGCTGCTAGGAGCGATACTATTGTTGCTAGATGTGGTACTACCATTGCCCTGTGCAGTACTACCGCACGGACGGTAGTGGCAGAGAGAGGAGCTACTGCATGGGGCAACGGGCGATAGAACCGCCGGAGCGGTACTACCACACGCCCTTACAGTACTACCGTAGGGTAGATCCAACTGCCATGGAACTAAAAAATTACTTCTCTGTCTACCTTCGCTGAGGCTGAGGATGTGCAAAAGTCCGACCCGGTAGTACCAGACCGTACTACCGCCAGAGAACGGTACTAAAAAACTACTACCGCTCTAAGAGCGGTACTAACGCTGGTACCTGCGGTACTACCATTGGTACCTGCAGTACTACCACTGGCCACTGAAACCAAGCGCCTTGCTCCTTTCATTTTGCCCCGACAAAGGGGAAATGAACTGGAGCTCCATTGAAGCGAAGGAAAGGTGGTGCAAAAGAACATATGTGTACGTGTTGATTCCACCCTAAAATTTCCGAAGCGGACCCCCTCTTAATAGTACGGCTTTCCTACGACTCAAGTCCACCGAAAAGAAACGTAGAAGGCAACCATCTTCGAAAGACTCCTAGGGGAACCGAATCGTCTTGTGCCTAGACATGAATGATTTGAAATGCTCAATGCACATGATTAGTCCGCATAGTCATTGTCATCAATCACCAAAACCATTTAGGAAGAAATATGCCCTAACACCATTGAAGGTAACCAGACATGTATGCAGAGAGTACTTGATCAATAAAGTAATCCCGGCAATCCAAGACAAGTGGCCCGAAGACGAGGGGGGCACTACAATATTCATTCAACAAGATAATGCAAGGCCTCATGTCCTCCCTAACTATGCAAGTTTTTGAGAAGCAATGGAACAAACAGATTTAGACCTGTACTTCCACCGCTCTCTCCAATCCCTAACCGACTGCAGAGCGCCTATGAATATCTGGGAACTGATACATGGTGTAGAGGAGGAATTTGAGAACTATGACGCTCATAAGCTGTTCAAGAGCTTCATCACACTCCAAGCAGTCATGGTTGAAGTCATGACAGATCAAGGAGGAAATAGCGACAAGATGCCTCACTTGCACAAAGTTCGCTTACAAAATGCGTGAGAGGAAATAATTGGTGTGTATTGCCGGGCCAAGCTAATTGCCGACACAATGCCCATTCTTGAACATGGCTAATAGACAAAGGAAAAGGAAAGTAGTAGATAAAGAAATGAAAAGAAAGGATATAAAAAAGAAAGGATATGAATTCGTTCCATGTGTATGTCAAGTGTGATATGTATGTCTTGTGTCATGTGTTCAATGAGAAAAGATTGGAGTATGTCATGTGATTTATTTGAATTTATCTGGATTTATTGGAATTTATTTGGATTTATTTGAATTATTTGGATTTATTTTAATTATTTTTATTTATTTGGATTTATTCGAATTATTTGTATTTATTTGAATTATTTATATTTATCATTTACCCTACCTAGGAGCAGGTACTGTTTAGCACTGAAAAAAATTACTTAACTGTGCATTGTCGCGTTCGGGTGTTTGATTTGTGTATCAGTGGTATTAAGAACATATTCGGAGGCCAAAACTAAGTATGTTGATCTTGTTTTGTTGTTGATCTGTATCTCCAGTGCAAACCAAATGTTCAAATACCAAATGTTAACATAGTCTGAACCTTGCTATTTCCAGTAACTATAGAACAATACACTACAGAACTTGCAATTACTTGATCCTAGTGTTAACTGAATTCTCAACAAAACATCCTTACCACTTGATGATGTATGCCTTTTGCCTTTTGTTCTTGTGGAAAAAGCTAGAAATTTGTTCTTTTGTAACTCGGACGAATTTGAACCTCTCCCCTATTCTTCTCCTCTCTATGAAGTGTCTTTCCAGCTTTCTTTATCAATCCTAACACTAAAGTTTTTAGTTTTGACGATGACAAAAATCTAAATTTACAATGAATTAGTTTGACTTCAGTTTATCTTGCTCAAATCTAGTCTGAATTTAAACTGTTTGTTGACAAGATTTACATTGTTAGTTTAAACTGAATTTTTCTGAAACTGAATTTACATAGCAACTAATACAAACGAGATTGCCGAACTGAATTTACACAACACCTAATACAGACAAATCAAGAGGAACACCATACCAAAAGTGCTGACAGTGTGGTCAATGCCAGAACGCACATTGTGTTCCAGATGATTCTTCCCCAATTCTTCATCAAGTTTACTAGTACTAGACTATTAGGAAGTCTCGGCATCAGAAGCTTTCCTTGGGATCAAAGTTTGAGCATCAGAAGATTTTCTTGGGATCAAGAAAGCTGCCTACTGACCCCGGGATCGAGATGTAGGGGTAGAGAAATGCAGATAGGCCGGTGGAGAGCCAGGTCTTGGCCTCGGGTACCTCGTGCAGCTCCACAAGCTTGGCAATGGTGGCCACATCTTTCGACTAATCAGGGCCGCGGGGCATGCAGCTCCGCCGTGCGGTAGGTCTCCCCCAGCAACTCGAGGAGGCGCGAGCATGGCTAGGAGAAGGCAAGGCCCGAATCCGTTAGGTCAACCTCCACCTCGTCGGCGCCTCCCTCCCCTACCAAAGTTGAAGGAAACGACAAAGGTGTGCTCGCCCGCGAGGATGATCTTGCCGGGTGCGGGGTGCGGATCTCGACGCCGCCGGTTCTAGCCTCCCCGCCAACCCCATGCCCTCGAGAGGTGAAAGTTCCATTTTTCCCGCACAAGGGAGAGGAGGAGGCGCGGGGGAGCTACGCGGGGAATGAATCGGCGAGGAGCTACACAAGGGACAGCGAGGATGCACGGGGGGAGCTGCACGGCATGGGTGAGCTGCACGGTGGCCGACGATGGCGCGACGGAGCAGGTGGCGACGCGGGAGGGGATGGGAGTAGCGGCGAGGATCGCTGGTTCTGTCGGTGAAAGTAGAGGACATTTTTAGAAAAAAACATGTCTACATAGGAACAGAGGGAGTAGTCGTCTAAAATAAATGAAACGTCCTCGTCTAAAAAAGGAAAAAAGATAAGTACATTAGCCGTCATTGAAGTGACGGACAAAGCATACTATGATCATTGGACTTGAGAATACGATTAATATAGTCATTAAATACGAGTTGTGATGATTATATGATCATTAGTTTTCTGTAGAGCTCCGTATTTTATCTCATTGACTGGTCAAAATAGTCTTCTGACCCGCCACCGCTCCCCGCCACCGTCCCCTCGTGGGCGCAGAGAACCACTATCCAGTTACACATGAAGCACATAAAACAAATCGATGGAGCTTAAGAGGGCAATACATCAGAACTCAGGTTAAGTGTGTCGGATTTCGGGCTCCGCAAAACCCCAAAGATTCGAACTCTCGGGCGCGTACGAAGATCTCTCGTGGGCTCGCCTCACCTAGCTTGCCACTCGCCGGAGATGGCAAAGAACTCACTCGATGGCGAGGAAGACACAGAACACGATAGTTTACCCAGGTTTAGGCCGCTAGGAATCGTAATACCCTACTCCTGCTTTGAATGATTGCCTCTCGTGGAGGTTGGCAGATGAACTAGTATAGTACTTGGGAGCCTTCGGAGGCTGGATGGCCCTTGCGTGGTGTGAATGGGCGAATGAATGGACCCCCCCCCTCTCTACGAATTAACCTATCCTCTATATATAGTGGCGGACTCGGTCCTCCTCCCTTGTCGTTTCAAAGGGAAGGGATCCCACAATGACCAATTTTGAAGGGGAACATGCTCTCTTGCCCAAAGGTGGTCTTCGCATGCAAAGTATATATCAGCGCAGCAGGGTCGGGTCAAGGGATGACGTCCTTCTTGCTGGTGGGAGACGATGTCCTTGTTGCACCAGAATGGAAACATTTGGAAGATGCGTTGGGAAGCCGCGTACGTCCTTCCCTCCTTTGCACGAAAGGGGAAAATGCACCGTCCTGCAACCCGATGCTCACCTGTCCTTCCCCCGCATAATCCTTGAATACCAAGGCTGGGTCTTGCCCCAGAATCTCTGCTGCTCCAGAGGGGTCTTGAGGAGCCCCCTTGCGAGTCTTGAAGCTGTTGCTCCTCGCGAGGCTTGGCCCCTCACGAGGGCCTTGCCTTGAGTGGTGCCGGGCCCGTTGGTTTTGGTCGATGAAGTGGGCCAGCCCTAGCTCGCACGCAGGCAGGTCTAGCTACCCCCATTACCAAAACGTTGACAGTAGCCCCCGGGCGCACGGCGCACTCGGTTTGTCTTCCGAGCGAAGCCTCGGGGGCGGCCCGAGGCGTTGCGGGCCCTAATTGCCTGCGGGCCAGGTCCTATGAATAGCGAACTAAAAGCTCGGCCGTCTACAGCGTGAGCGCGCCCACAAAGAGGCGGAGAGGTCTCTTGTCGTGGCGGCAAAAGCCCACGAACGTGCTCTCTCCGAGATTCAAGAGGTTGATTGTCGGTGCAGAGCCTCCGAGGATCGCCACAGGGAGCTTTGCACCCTCACGCCGATATTGAAGAACAAGCTCGGCCGAGGGACGCCCGAGGCGGTTTGCCCACAGAGTTCTTCCCTGTCGGTGTGGGCTTTCGAGCATCCGCCGACTCGTTGGTGCTGGCAGACGTGGAGCAGAGCCTGGAGCGGGAGCGTCTAGACGGGATAGTACATGCATGTGACGAATGGGTGTATGGTTGGTTCCTCCATGGCAGCAGGTGCAGTAGGGCTACTCTGGCTCGGATGCTCGGTGCTGGCCGACGCTACGACAGCTCCGGGCGTGGTGAAGGTGGATGGTGACAGGACCGGCATGGCACGGCGCGGTGCGGCGACTGCGGCAGGCCGGCTCGGGAAGCGGGGCGAGGTGGGATGACGCGACGCGAGGTAATGCGAGGCAGCGGTTGGCCAACAATAGGGCACGGCAGCTGCGACAGTCTGGAGCAGGGCGGGCGAGCATGGACGAGAGTTGCGCGACACGTAGAGGCAAGCAACAGCGGCGACGAAGAGGTGAAAGGTAATGAGCAGCAACTCAATGGATCGTTGGATTGTTGAGTATGCTATCGGGGCTGCTTCCAACGCCTTGATCTATCCCCAAAGCAGCGGAAACTCGAACCCTTGTCGGTTTCGACGAAACCCCAGGTCGCATGCGACATCCCAGATAGAAACCCTGGCGGCGGCATCGCCGGCTCGGACACGGAGCGTGCTGAGTTTTCCTCGATGCAAGGCGTCGTAGGCCGGCTCGGCAGGGCGAGGCCGGGGTGACTGAGGCAAGCCGGCGCTGTGGGCGATGGAGACCGAGTCCGCAGCCTTTGTCGTTTCAGAAAAAGCAGTAGTAGTAGCTTTTGACCCTCTCGACGTAGTGCACATACTACTGGATTCTTTGGACTTCCAATCACCTTCCTTGAGAAGGTTTGCAGTGCAATAGGCTTTTTTGGTGAACCATGGTTGTTGCAGTGACTCGATTCACGTCCAACGTGAGGCGCGCGGTACACTTTACTCTTGTCGATCTCGGACACGGCGGTGCGCCCGATGGAAGTCCTATCGGTCTCGGTGATTTCGACGAAAACTACGACTTGACGAATCACCGGACAATAGCGGCGTATAAACCGCAACCTTAATTTCTCTTTATCTCACATCTGGTTATTTTGATCGTTCATCCTGGAGATGATGTAGATCCATTATGCCGGCTCTTCTTCATCCACCAAATCTTCAAACTTCTCGATCCCTAGTAGAGACCCCTCCAAGACCACAATACCACCATGCGATCAGCCCCACGGTGGGTGCCAACTGTCGTGGTTTTGTCACGGCAGATGTCCTCGTACAAGGACTTAGGTGTGAGGCCATCGCAACCATGTGGCGACTTGAAGGGGTTGGTCGGAATCGAGAGACGCGAGTTTACCCAGGTTCAGCCCCTCCGATGGAGGTAAAAGCCTACGTCATGCTTGTGTTTCATTGATGAAGATGATGATCTCGATTACAAGGGTGCATACTCGGCACCTCTAATCTCGTGGGTGTCTAATCTGTCTATCTCATGATTTGTCTTGTCTAGACCTAAGCTGTGAATCTGTCTATTGAGACGTCTAAAAAACCTAACCCTCTTGGGGTGTCTCGCCCCTCCTTATGTAAGCTGAAGGGGCGAGTTACATATAGAGTCCAAGCCGGATTTAGCTTAGCATATTATGACTCTCCATCACGTGCTTCTCTTCGTGGGCTTCTGAGTCCGGGCGACTTACGAACGGATTGCTGAGTGCCGGGCGACTTACAAACGGATTGTTGAGTCCCGGGCGGCTTACGACCGGATTGATGAGTCCCGGGCGACCTACAAACGGATTGCTGAGTCCCGGGCGGCTTACGACCGGATTGCTGAGTCCCAGGCAACTTATGAACGGATTGTTGAGTCCCAGGCAACTTACAAACGGATTGCTGAGTCCCGGGCAGCTTACGACCGGATTGCTGAGTCCCGGGCGACTTACAAACGGATTGTTGAGTCCCGGGCTACTTACAAACATATTGCTGAGTCCCGGGCTACTTACAAACGGATTGTTGAGTCCCGGGCTACTTACAAATGGATTGCTGAGTCCCGGGCGGCTTACGACCGGATTGTTGAGTCATACCGTGGGGTATATCCATGATGTCATGCGAAGCTCAAGCTCCAGGAGTCCCGCTTCTATGAGCGCCGCGACCACCTGAAAAACAAGGTCAATGCCCTCCTGAAAAGGTTGGATCAGGAAGTGAAACATCGACTGGTTGTGCTGGAAGCCCAGGCTACTGCCGAAGGTAAACTATCTCTTATTCACAAACAGGTGAAAGGTGTGGCTTCCCTGGTTGGAGAAACCTCCGGAGAGGCGATCCATGCTCGCGGCCTCCAACTTGAATGCTCCCGGATGTTCCAATCCCTTGAGGGGGGAGCCTCCCAGGCTTTGAGTGACATCTGCGGTGAGGGTGTCTCAAGCCCCCTGGTCCACAATGACGGTGGGTACGTGGGCTTCTTCCTCTGTGTCGTGGAGCGTCTTGAGGCGGGTACTAAGAAGGCCCACGCGCTTGCAGAGGAGAAGAGTCGTAACCTCTTGGGCCAAGGGGCCACAGACGTCTTCAGCCACCTCCTTCGCCTCGACCCAGACTTTGACTTTGCTGCCATACTGGATCCGGTGCCAGAGACGGTCCGCGTCGCCCTGGCCGAATGGGTCGAGGTCTATGTGGAAGACCTAGTGACAAGGCTCGCTCCTGAAGGCTGCAGCGTGAGCTCTGGCGACAATGTGTACTCCTGATCTACCGCCTTGTCCTCCTGATATGGTTATGTATTAGGTTTAATAGCAACTTTGATGTAACTGGAGGGCACCTTTCGGTGCGTCCTTTGATGAAAAGGTGTGTGCGATGTTTCCTCATGGCCACGGCCGCTGTCAGCCCCATGTTGTCGCGACGCTGACGGTCTAACCCGCGAGCATGGCTCCGTTCGTGACGATTCCTCCCTGCTTGTGGGGCGGTTTGAGGACCCTTATGGCACTCTATGTCTGTAGGTCCCGGTCTCGCACATTTCCCTGCGCCGTGAGGCACAACCCGTTACCAAGGTTGTTCCTCGCGGGGCAAAGCCCCGACGCCTTGGGTGCCGGCGTGGGCGGCACATGGGTGGTCGAGTGGCCTTGCAACCAGTAAGGCTCCTGAGGCATGTTGCTCAGGAGTCCCCCTTGACACTCAAACTGCTCTATGTCGACAGGTCCGTGTCCCGCACGTTTCCTCACCACCATTAGGTATGGACACGAAGGGCACATCTAAGGTGCGGGGCACTGCCTCCCCTGATATCGACTGGAATTCCAGGACGACATGAAGGACGGCAAGTGGCCTTATGGTTGGTAAGGCTCCTAAGGCGCGCCTCAGGAGCCCCCTTTGGCGCTCGAGCGATTCCCCGTCCCGCCCATCTTGTGGTTGCCTCGGGAGGCCTCGCGGTCTCTCGAGGTTCCCGCGAAACACCAGTCAAAACAAAGGGAGAAAGAGAACTCGAGTTTCGGTAAAACAAGAGAACATAGATAAGAAATCCCCACCCATCTTTTCTTTGCAAAACATTAAGCAAAGATATCTTCAAGCGTTTTACAACTCAAAATACAAAGGGGTGGCCCGTGAGGGTCACAACTTGAAGCCCAAGAAAAGAACGAGAAACGGTCGCGTCCGTCTCCCAGCTATTCACCACCTCCATCTCCCCCCAGCGCGGAGCATGGGGCTTCCACTAACCGTGCGATGGACCCCTGCACTTCCTTTGGGGGGCTGGGCATATACAACCTTGGCTTGCTTTTACGTGAGAGTGTCACGGTGGGGGTGTATCTGGGAGGTCGCGAGGACGCTTCGGCCTCGCGAGTGTCCCTAGCCCCGAGGCATAGGCGCCTGATTACGAAAGTCATTGGTGGACTATGTTGATTGCCTCTGTCCTCTCCCGAGCGCGGAGCGTAGGGCTGCCACTAGGCGTGGGATGGACCCCTTCCGCGTCCTCTGGGGGCCTGGGCATATACAGCCATGCCTCGTTATTACGTGGGAGTGTCATAGGATGAAGTAGGTTACGGAAAGAATGAAGGACGATACAGAGGTGTCATGGGTCGATGCAGGTCCCGGGGACGCTTCGGGAGCCCCATGCCTCTCAGGCACGTGATCCGCTCATGGTCCCCGGGCACGTAGCGGTGTGGCATGACCCGTGCTGAGCGAGCCCTCGAGCGTGGGAGGAGCCCCCAATGCTCGCTGGCCAGAGAGCTCGCCCAGACGGTAGGTCCTGAGTTCCCGGGGCGTTTCCCCAATGCGCCTCGCTGGGGCTCCCAGGTTCCCACGTTGGTACCCTGGGCCATGCCCCCAAGTTGCGCTAGCCCATCCTAATGGCAACGGCGGGTACCCAAACACCCACTGGCGATGGAATGAAGCCTGCATTGGAGACATGTGCGTGTGTTCCACCCTCAGTCCCCACACGGGCGTCACACGCCCCGGAGGCAAGGGCGGATATACCACCCCGACCCCCAGGTTAGGATCGTCTCTCCCGGGAACATGGGCGTATACTCCACCCTCCGTTCCCAGGCTGGGGCCTCTCGGCTGGGACAGAAGGGTGCGTCCACCCTGTCACAGGCGAGGGGACCCCGGTCCCCAGACCAAGACGTTTGCCCGAAGTAGCTCCCGACCAACAGGTGTGCCCTGCAAGGACACCAGGGTTGGGCGTCCCCGCGAAGCCACCCCCACGGACCACTCCCATAGTGGTGTTTCATACCTGTTTCCTTGGGGGCTTCTTGCGGGGTCGCACGCATGCCTCCTACCGCGGTGATGGTCCGCGCTGCTTCCTCCATAGCCCGGATGTGTGCTGGAGCGGTCATTGTCGAACTATGTGTGCCTCCAGGGGTTGATGTAATTGGCCCTTCTGCACTCCCTCCTCGTTTTGTTAAGCGCGCCGGGGACGCTAGACACCGCCTCCCAAACGCGGCCAAGTCCCGTGCCTTTAGGAGCTCTCGCGGTTCCCCAGTTGTAACCCGTGGCAGTGCGGGCTAACGTGCGCGGCTCCCATGGGGACGCGCTTGGGTCTTCTTGGCGCGTTGCACCCAATAGCATGCTTGGGCCCACCGACGAGCTAGCGGTGGGCGGCGTGTCTGCGCCTGAGGTCATGTGCCACCAAGAGCGCTACATGTCCGTGCGTCGGGTGCTAACAGACTCGAGAGGGGGGTCGAGCAGCCTCGGCGCGTGGAAGGGTTGGGGTGACGGGGGATGCTGCATGGTTGGTGAAGGCGGCAACCCCCGGCGGTTGTTGGAAGCCCGTCCGGCATGAACATGGGCCGACGGGGTGGCAGAGCGTCGTAGGGCGTTCCGGCCCGCCTGCACCGGTCGTGCCACGTGTGCGGCCCGCCTTTCATCGCGGATTCGGCGTCCCCTTACCATGGGTGTGACCAGCTTTAGCGAGCCGAGTCCTGGGAGAGACCTTGACGGACCCCCTACCTGGCGCGCCAAATGTCGGATTTCGGGTTCCGCAAAACCCCAAATATTCAAACTTCAGGGTGCGTACGAAGATCTTTCGTGGGCTCGCCTCACCTAGCTCGATACTCGTCGGAGATGGCAAAGAACTCACTCGATGGTGAGGAAGACACAGAACACGGGATTTTACCCTAGATGTGGGCATAAAAACAGACGAACTGAAACCCGAACCGAAACGGGAACCGAAATACTGAATTTTCGGTTTTTATCATTTGCACACACAAAATCGGTTTTTATAGTCGAAAACCAAATTATATCCGGTGTTTCGGTTTTCTATTACGATTAACCGACTGGAAACCGAACTGTGCGTATCTGAGTCTTTTAGCCTGCTGTACCACGTGTATGTCACATGCTTGCAGGCGCGACCAAGACAACATCGATCCCGTGGACGGATAACATGCATGCAAGGCCCATAGCCAACACATATTTCTTATGTATGTAATGTAAGGCCCAAAAGCGAGCTTAGCCAGCCATGGGAGCAACCAGGATGTGACTCACCTGGGCTTTCCCGTGAAGTGCTCCGCGGCAGGCCAACAACACAAGAAAAACAAGTGCTTGCATATTCATTAGTCCCACCTCGCCGGTCTAAGTAGTAGGAGGCAACAACTTTGCTATATAAAGACGCTGGGTTATGAGTGGTGAAGGTCATGAGCGCAAAGCTAACTATTCATACCTCTATATCGGTTTAAACCGAAAACCAAACCGATATTTTCGGTTAACAAAAAATTTGGTTTGCTCTTTGGGGTTCACATATTCGGTTTTCATTTTTGTTAACGGAATTCATAAGAATACCGAACAGTAGAAACCGAATTTTCGGTTTCTACCGAATGCCCAGGCCTAGTTTACCCAGGTTCAGGCCGCTGGGAAGCGTAATACCCTACTCCTACTTTGGTGGATTGCCTCTCGTGGAGGTTGGCGGATGAACTAGTATAGTACTTTGGAGCCTCCGGAGGCTGGATGGCCCTTGCGTGCTGTCAATGGGCGAATGAATCGATCCCCCCTCTACGAAGTAACCTATCCTCTATATATAGTGGCGGACCCTGTCGTCGTTCTAGGAATAGGGGTACCTAGACTTTCCTGTGTGCGGCCCAGGGCTGGCCCACTTCATCAATCAAGCACCAGCAGGCTCGACAAGGCCCTCATGAGGAGCCAACCCACATGAGGAGGAATAGAATCAAGACCCGCACGGGCCTCCTTAGGACCCCTCCAGGGCGGCGGACATTCTGAGGCAAGGCCGAGCCTCAGGAGTCAAGGATGATGCAGAAGGTGGACAGGCGACCCACAGATGGCAGAGCAGTGCAGCCCCCCCCTTTGGTGCAAAGGGGCAAGGACATACATAGGTCCCAAAGGCATCTTCCAAATGTTTCCTTTCTGGTGCAACGAAGCCGCCGCGCCCGTCAATAGTGCAGTCGTCACCATGGGGCCATCTATGCAGCGCGGACATTTACTTTGCAGGCGAAGACCACTTTTGATAGGGGAAGCATGTTCCCTTGTCTCCACTATAAATAGGGAGGGTAGGATACTTGGCAAAGGATCGGATCATCGAAACCCTAGAGCAACATACCTAACCACTTGGCCTACGGAGGCTCAAGAGCACTGTACTAGTTCGTTCATCAACCTTTGAGAGAGGCAATCCACCAAAAAGCAGGAGTAGGGTTTTACGCTTCACAGCAGCCCGAACCTGGGTAACTGTTGTGTTCTGTGGTCTCCTCATCATCACGTGAGTTCTTAGACTTGCCCAACGTGTAGCGAGTCTGGTAAACCAAATCTGTTGAGTGGTCTCTGCGCGTGCCCCTGAGTTCAAATCCCTAGGGTTTTGCGGAGCCCGAAATCCGACATTTGGCGCGCCAGGTAGGGGGCGCGTATCGGTGCCTCCACCCCAATAGCAGGATCCAAACCTTGGTTCGCCAGCACCATGGCAAGTGGAACCATCAACAACCGTCGGTCCGCGGCGGCGGACGACGTCCGAGCAAGCAGGGCCGCCCCTGCGTTTGCCTAAATTCTTGGCAGGTCCCAGGCGCCACCCTCCACCCGCCACGTCAAGCGTTTCATGCATCGTGCGGGGGGGGGGGGGGCTGCCTAAGTCCCGAGCCCCCAAAACATCGTGTGTGGCCAGAGGTCGACATCACCTTCGGCCCCGACGACCTACCTAAAGCCACGATGGCTGCCGGGGCGCTTCCCATGCTGTGCGCGCCGACCATCTCCGGTGTAACTATCTCCAAGACCCTCATCGATGGCAGCGCGGACCTCAATGTCATCTCAGTGGAGCCCTTTGACGCGTTGCGGTTGCCCCGAGAGCAGCTCGCACCCTTGAAGCCCTTTTCCAGGGTCGTGGCGGGATCCGTCATTCCTTTCGTACGGATCCTTCTCCCTGTCACGTTCGGCACCCGCTTCAACTTCCGCACCCTCTCCAACTTCCGCACCGAGCAGTTCGACTTCGACGTTGCCCACATCCACCTTTCGTACAATGCTATACTCGGCTACCCCGACCTCGCGCAGTTCATGGCAGCAAAGCACCCGGGCTACAACATTGACAAGATACTAGGGAGCGGTGGCATGCTGACCGTCGTGGGGGACATCAAGGATGCCTCACGGGTGCTCGGGTCATTCCGTAAGGCCGCGGCCACAGCGTGTGCCGACTCTAGGGGCAAGGCGCGCGTGGCGGGGGACCCAGGAGACACCCTCGACATCGTGCCCGTGAAGAAGAAGCAGTTGTTTTCCTAGGACCGGGCGGAGATGAAGCAAGAGCCGGTGGATGAAGGGAGCTTGACCCCCACCTTCACCATCAACGCGAATCTCCCCCAAGACCAAGAGAAGGCATTGGTGGATTTCCTCAGGACGAACAAGAGCGTGTTCGTCTGGAGTACCTCCGACCTTGTGGGGATCCCGAGGGACGTCATTGAGCACCACATCATGGTATGCCCAAACGCGCGTTCGGTAAAGCAGATGGCAAGGAGGAAGGCTCCGGACAAGAAGGTCTTCATAGCTCAGGAGGTGCGTAAGCTGAAGGAAGCAAGGGTCATAAGGGAGGTGCGCTACCCGGAGTGGGTGGAAAACCCGGTGGTTGTCTCAAAGAAGTGTGGGAAGGAGAGCATGTGCGTCGACTTCACGAACCTCAACAAGGCCTGCCCTCAAGACCCGTTCCTGCTACCACGCATCGACCACATCGTGGACTCCACTGCAGAGAGCGACCTTCTACGCTTCTTGGACACCTTCTCGGGCTACCACCAGATCAAGATGGTGGTGGAGGACGTTGAGAAGACGGCCTTCCTCTGTCCGTGTGGGGTGTACTGCTACGAGTGTATGCCTTTCGGTCTGCGGAACGCCGGGGCAACCTTCCCGCGGTTGATGCACATTGCCTTGGGCCGCACTCCGGAGAAATGCGGAGGCCTACGTCGACGACATCGTGGTCAAGTCGAGGCAAGCCAAAACCCTGGTGGAGGATCTGGAAGAGACTTTCGCCAGCTTGCGAGAGGTGAACCTGAAGCTCAACCCCGAGAAGTGTGTCTTCGGAGTCCTATTGGGCAAGCTACTTGGTTTCCTGGTGTCGCACCTGCGGATCGAGGCTAACCCAATAAAGGTAAATGCCATAAACAAGATGAGAGCGCCCACAACCCTCAAGGAAATGCAGAAGCTGGCACGTTGTGTCACCTCCTTGGGTCGTTTCATCTCCAAGCTTGACAAGCGGGACCTGCCGTTCTTCAATATCATGAATAGGAAGGGGCCCTTTGAGTGGACCCCGAAAGACGACGCTGCCTTCGACAAGATCAAGCGTAACCTCACGAGCCCGCAGATGATGGTGGCGCCTCGCCCTCGGGAGCCCCTCTTTCTGTACCTCGCTGCCACCCCACACTCCGCGAGCGCCACTTTGGTGGCAGTAAGTGAGAAGCGAGCCGGCAAGGATGCTACTTTGGGAAGCCACGGCAGGCCCTCGCCCGATGCCCCAGAGGGCTCACACGAGCCGCAAGCTCCAACTCCCCTGCGAGTGCAGGGACCCGAGGCCCAGACTGGCGAATCAGGTCATGAAGAGCCTTGTCCTCCTGAGGCCCCGGCTTTCCGGCCGGATGACGAAGCGTCCCAACCTCCTGAAGCCACCAAGGATCACGATGCGTCCTCGTCAAGCACCCCGTGTAGTTCGGCAGCACGTTTCTGCAGGACGCCCTTTCGCGCTAACCCATGCAGCAGAAACTCCTTCTGGCGCTCCTCGTCGCCTCGTGCAAGCTGTGTCACTACTTCCAAGGACACCCGATCATGGTCGTCTCCACTTACCCCTTGGAAAAGATCTTGCACAACCTAAATGAGGCAGGAAGAGTTGCTGGGTGGAACATCGAGCTTCACGCCTTCAACATCGAAATTAGCACGACCAGGGTCATCAAAGGAGCAGCCTTGGCCGACTTCGTCGTGGAGTGGACGGATGCTCCTGACCAGAGGCTGGAAGGGAATAAATCCCTTGCTCCCGGAGTAGAGGCGCCCGAGGGATGGACAATGCACTTCGACGGAGCCTTCACGCGAATGGGAGCGGGGGCTGGTGTCCTGCTCACTTCCCCTATGGGAGACAAGCTTCGCTACGCCGTGCAGCTCTGCTTCCAGCGGGGGAGAATGTCTTCAACAACATAGAGGATTATGAGGGCCTCATCGCCGGCCTCAAGGCAGAGGTGGCCTTGGTGGTCCAGTGCGTCACCGTGATGGGCGACTCTCAGCTCCTCGACAACTTATGAAACAAGGAGTACACACCAAAGGACGAGCATATGGAGGCATATCTATAGGAGGTACGTAAGATCGAGAAACGTTTTCAGGGCCTGGAGCTGCAGCACGTCCCGCGGGGCAAAAACAAGGAGGTGGATGACATCGCCAAAAGAGCTTTGTGTCGCAAGGCTCAGGAGCCACGCTTTTTTGAGGAGTGACTCTTCAAGCCCTCCGCGACGATATCACCTGAGGACCCGGCGCCGCACGGAAAGGAGCTCCCCCCAGCACCACCCTTGGGGGCTCCGGACTGTGGTCAAGCCTCGGGGGCTCGACTGCTCCTGGCCCTGGAGGCTCAAGACGACGACTAGATGTAGGACCTCAGAGCATATCTGCTCCATGGCTCATTGCTGGAGAAGGAAGAGGATGCGGAACGCGTAGTACGACAAGCCTTAACTTACTGCGTGCGAGATGGCGCTTTGTACCGCAGGCACCCGAATGACATCGCGTTGTAGTGCATCTCCAGGGAGCAGGAGCGCGAGCTACTGACCGACATTCATGGAGGGGACTGTGGACATCGCTCTTCTTCATGCACGCTCGCAGGTAAGACATTCGGGTTTGGATTTTATTGGCCCGCGACTCTAGACGACTCCATCGAGCTAGTCAGGTCCTGCGAGGCCTGCCAGTTCCATGCCAAGCAGATCCAGCAGCCCACGTAGGGCCTCCAGACCATCCAGCTCACCTGGCCCTTTGCGGTCTGGGGGCTGGACCTATTGGGGCCCTTCCCGCAGGCCGCGGGGGGGGGGGGGGGGGGGTTCGTTACATCTACGTCACCATCGACAAATTCACCAAGTGGGCGCAGGTGGAGCCCGTGCGCACCATCTCGGTCGGGTCCACCGTCAAGTTCATCAAGGGCCTCGTGAGCCGCTTCGGCGTCCGCAGCCGCATCATCACGGATAACGGTTTGCAATTCACCAGTCAACTCTTCAAGATTTACTGTGCTATCCTTTGTACACAGATATGCTACGCATCAGTGCCCATCCGCGGAGCAATGGCTAGGTGGAGCGCGCCAACACGGAGGTCCTGTGGGGTCTCAAAGTGAGGAGTCTCAAGAAGAAGCTCGAGGTTTGCGGCTGAGGTTGGATCGATGAGCTCCCGTCGGTACTATGGTCCATCCGCACCACTGCAACCAAGCCCACCGGCGAGACCCCATTCTTCCTCATCTACGGAGCAGAGGCGGTTCTTCCCAACGAAATCAAGCACCGCTCCCCGCGGGTCCTGGGGTTCGATGAGGAGCGTCAGGAGGCTGCGCGGGGGGCGTACCTCATACTCAGAGAGGAGGTGCGCTACCAGGCCTCTCTCCGAGCCGCGAGGTACCAGCAGGCCTTGCGGCGCTACCATTGCCGCAACATTCGCTCTAGGACCCTCGAAGTCGGCGACCTCGTCCTGAGGCGGGTCCAATCCAGGGAAGGCTTGCATAAGCTTTTGCCCATGTGGGAAGGCCCTTACAAGGTCGTCCCCGTCTCCATGCCTGGCTTCGTGCGTCTGGAGACTCAAGATGGTGTCCCCATCCAGAATGCCTGGAACATCCAGCACCTCCGCAAGTTTTACCCAAGGCGACTCAACACCGCCCCTGCACTGCCTCTGCACCGCCTCTGCAACGACCCTGCATCGTCCTTCAATTCTTCTGGAACCTACTTCATCCTGTGACACTCTGACATAATAACGAGCCGAGGCTGTATACGCCCAGGGCCCCCCGAGGGCGCGGAAGGGGTCCATCCTACGCCTAGTGGGGACGGCGAAGGAAAACAACACAGTCCACCAATGACTTCCAGAATGAGGCACCTAATGCCTCGGGGGTAGGGACACTCGCGAGGCCAAAGCATCCTCGCGACCTCCCAGATACACCCCCACCGTGACACTCTCACATAATAACGAGCCGAGGCTATATACGCCCAGGGCCCCCCGAGGACGCGGAAGGGGTCCACCCCACGCCTAATAGAAGACCTTAGCTCCGCGTTGGGTGGCGATGGTGGCGGAGAATAGATTAGGTGCCGGACGCGGCTTGCATTTGCTTTTTCTAGCATGGATTTAATAGTATTTATGAAGTCAAAACTCGGGGCCTTTCCAAATGTGGCTTTTTGCAAAAAAACTTATTTTCCCTGCAACTTTTCGAAGCGCGCTCTTTCCCCCTGAGTTGAGCATCCGTATTCCCTCACAAGCTCGTACCCCGCAAGCAGGGGCTGGGGCACGGTGCCGGCACCTCGCCAAAGCCTTGGCGCCCGAATAGACGTGTGGTAGTCGCTAACGAGTCGGCAGACTAATGCCAACTAGCACTTGCTCAAAAGGCCTATTCGCGGCTCGGCGCACCATCCTGGAGAGGGAACAACATTTGGTTTTTCCTCACAATAGTTGTTTATCTTGGGACAGTTTGAGTGCCTAAGGGGGCTCCAGAACATAACGCCTCAGGACCTTACTGGTCACAAAGCCACCTGGCACCCCGATGCCGGGGCCTGGCCCCATGAGGAACCACCTTAGTAACAGGTTGTGCCTCACGACGGCGAGGAAATGTGCGGGACTGGGACCTGCCGACGCAGAGCTTCCTGAATGCAGATTAGGGACCTCCAAAAACAGAACTCGTGAGGGCCTCTCGAAATTCTAAGGGAGGTCCTGAGCATCGCACCTTAGGAACCTTACTGGTCGCAAAGCCACCCGGTACCCGGGTGCCAGGGCCTTGTTCCACGAGGGGAGACCTTCAAGTCGAGCCTCGCGGCAGGGAAATGTGTGGGACTGGGACCTGTTGACGTAGAGCCACTTGAATGTCTAAGGGCGCTCCTGAGCACAGCACCTCAGGAGCCTTACCGATCACAAAGCCACCTGGCACCCCGATGCCAGGGCTTTTCCTCGTGAGGAACGACCTTGGTAATGGGTCGCACTCCAGGGCGGTAGGGAAATGTGCGGGACCGGGGCTAGCTGACATAGAGCATCGACCCACTTCACCTGCAGCAAGGGAAAGACCAACCAACCAAAGAGGCCCCTCCCAAGCACCACAGTCATGCATCGCAACTAAGGAGATCCCCGCAACCATACCAAGCTAAGTATCTAACCGAGTAGAGAAACAACATCACTAACAAAAAGGGGGCCGCCGCTAAAATCCATTACATGCCCGAAGGGTCTATCCCTCTTCCAGTGGATGCAGGGTCAAGAGCAAGGAGAAGACAGCTAGCGATAGAGATCCCGGAGTAGGGTTGCCACCGCCGACGCCCGGCACCCGCACACCAACACTTAGTCCATGTCCTCCTCCTCCTTCACAGGCGCCATAGGAGCAGACGGGCAGTGCCGTGCTTGGGGGATCCTACCCAAGGCTCGGGCACGGATGCGAGGCGGCTCGTCGTAGCTGATGTCGCTGTTGTCGATCGGGCTCCTTCCAGAGGGGTTGTCGGTGCTGCTCGAGGCGTGTCGCCCATCGCCAGAGAAGGGCTCATCCACGGGTCCGCCACGCTCGGCGTCCTCCGGTCAGCAACCCAGACGACCGCCCTTGACATCGAAGATCTTGCAAAGAGCGTCGCCTCCCCGTCAAACTTGAAGTGGAGGTAGCACCTCCCCTTCAAGCCTCGGGTGCGGGGGAACGTCTGCCACCTGCGGTTCAGATACACGTACCCGCGGGGGGTGACCTCGACCTCGACCCATTACGCCCCACCATAGCAGCCGTCGGCCTGCAGCCAGAGGCCCGAGAGCCCACCCGCCGGCAGCGCCTTTGCGAAGAAGCTTGGGAGATGGAGCGAGGCAATCTCCAGCATGTCCACCCACGTCATGAACTCCATCGCCGTATTAGCTGAGCGGAGCCACAAGCGAGGCGGCGGGGTGGCCATCACCGACCTCCCACTATGGCCGCTACGGGCACCCGCACCAGTCGACGCCCCGCCATGGCCGCCGATGGTGACCCCCGGGCGGGCGAAACCATGCCCGCGCCCACCGGAGGCCGCTGTCAGCGCCGCCGCGTACTTCCGACGGTGGCCTCGTACCCTCTTGGTAGGTGGAGCAGCAAGACCTTCACCAGGGGCCTTCCCCTTATAGACAGTAGAGAATCTCCTCACCGGCGCCATGCTGAGAGAGTGTTGGGCTAAAGGTGGAAGGCGAAGAAGAGTGAGACGGCGCGAGCCTTATCGCCCTCGCCGGGTTAAATAGGCACCCGAGAGCAGGCAGTCATCCCTTCGTGTCCCCAGGCCCATGCAATTCGTGAGGGGACGCGGCCGCGTGGCATGTGTACAGGCACCACCCCCACGGAGCAATGATGGCCGGCGCAGCATCCAGGCGTCGCATCAATTTGACGAGGCGCGCCTCCGAGCGCTTTAGGAACTGGAGTGTTGCCACTGTGCTCCGCGGCACGTTCGAAGCCTGGCCCGCAGACATTTAGGGCCCGCGATGCTTCAGGCTACCTCCAAGGCTTTGCCAGGAAGCCAGCCCGGGCGCGCCTTGGGCTCATGAGCTACTGTCGGCATTCTCGGAACGGGGGTACCCAGACTTGCCTGCTTGCGGCCCAGGGTTGGCCCACTTTATCGATCAAGCACCAGCAGGCTCGACAAGGACCTTGTGAGGGGCCAAGCCACACTAGGAGGAATGGAAGCAAGACCCGGAGAGGCCTCCTCAGGACCCCTCCAGAGCGGCGGACATTCCGAGGCAAGGCCCAGCCTCAGGAGTCAAGGATGACGCAGAAGGTGGACATGCGACCCGCAGATGGAAGAGCACTTCAGCCCCCCTTTGGTGCACAGGGGGCAAGGACGTCCATAGGTCCCAAAGGCATCTTCCAAAGGTTTCCTTTTTGGTGCAACAAAGCCACCGCGCCCGTCAGTAGGGCAGTCGTCACCACGGGCCCATCTCTGTAGTGCGGACAGTTACCTTGCAGGCGAAGACCACTTTTGACCGGGGAAGCATGTTCCCTTATCTCCCACTGAAACTGACCGTTGTGGGATCCCTTCCCGCCTACGATAAGGGAAGAGGACCCAGGCCTCCACTATAAATAGGGAGGGTAGGATACTTGGCAAAGGATCGGATCATCGAAACCCTAGAGCAACACACCTAACCACTTGGCCTCCGGAGGCTCGAGAACATTGTACTAGTTCGTTCATCAACCTCCGAGAGCGGCAATCCACAAAAAAGCAGGAGTAGGGTTTTATGCTTCGCAGCGGCCCGAACCTGGGTAAACTGTTGTGTTATGTGTTCTCCTCACCATCGCGTGAGTTCTTAGCCTTGCCCAACGTGTAGCGAGTCCGGTACACCAAATCTGTTGAGTGGCCTCTGCGCGCCCCTGAGTTCGAATCCCTAGGACTTTGCGGAGCCAAAAATCAGACAGATTTGTTCCTCCTCCCTTATTGTTTCCGCGGGAATGGATCCCACAATGGCCAATTTTGAAGGGGAATAGGTGAACATGCTCTCCTGCCCAAAGGTGGTCTTCGCCTGCAAATTGGTTGTCAGCGTAGCAGGGTAGGGTCCAGGGATGACATCTTTCCTGCTGGCGGGCGGTGATTATCTTGTTGCACCAGAATGGAAACCTTTGGAAGATGCCTTGGGAACCCGCGTACGTCCTTCCCTCCTTTGCACGAAAGGGGAAACTGCACCGTCCTGCAACCCGATGCTCACCTATCCTTCCCCCGCATCATCCTTGACTCTCGAGGCTTGGTCTTGCCCCGGAATCTTCGCCGCTCCTGAGGGGTCTTGAGGAGGCCCCCTGCGAGTCTTGAAGGTGCTCCTCCTCGCGAGGCATGGCCCCTCGCGAGGGCCTTTCCTTGAGTGGTGCCAGGCCTGTTGGTTTTGGTCGATGAAGTGGACTAGCCCTGGAAAGCAGGCAGGCAGGTCTGGGTACCCCCATTCCCATAATGCTAACAAAGTGGGTTATGTTTACTCCTTCATCACATCGCTGGGGAGACTAGAATTCTAAAGCACAAGAAAATATAAAGAGCTCAAAGCACAATGAAAATACCAAGGGAATGTACCTAAGTGACTTGTGGAGAGGCTTCAGTTGGTTTTGGCTGAGTTTCGCGGGTGCAGAAGTAGTAATATAGTCCAATCCCAACCACTGCAATCAGGATTCCAAGTCATCAGATTTCGGGCACCGCAAAACACTAAAGATTCGAACTCAGGGGTGTCTACGAAGATCTCTCTCATGCTCTCCTCACCTAACATGCTACTCGCTAGGGATGGCAGAGAACTCACTCGATGGTGAGGAAGACAAAGAACACGACAGTTTACCCAGGTTCGGACCGCTCAGAAGCGTAATACCCTACTCCTGCTTTGGTGGATTGCCTCTCGTGGAGGTCCGTGGATGAACTAGTATAGGGTTCGAGGGCCTCCGGAGGCTGGGTGGCCTTTGTGTGGTGCCAGTGGGCGAGTAACCTACTTTCTCTATATATAGTGAAGGCCCTGGTCCTCTTCCCTTATCGTTTCGGTGAGAAGGGTTCCCACAATGGCCAAATTAGAAGGGGAACATGGGAACATGCTCCCCTGCCCAAAGTTTGTCTTTGCGTGCAAAGTGGGTGTCAGCGCAGCAGGGACGGTTTTAGGGATGACGTCCGTCGTGCTGGCGGGCGGCCATGGCCCTGTTGCACCAGAAAGGAAACCTTTGGAAGATACCTTGGGAACTCGCGTTCGTCCTTGCTCCCTTTGCACTAAAGGGGAAACTGCACTGTCCTGCTGTCTGCTGCTCGCATGTCCTTCCTCCACATCATCCTTGACTCATGAGGTCGGGTCTTGCCTCAGAATCTCTGCCGCTCCGGAGGGGCCCTGAGGAGGCCCCCTGCGGGTCTTGGTGCCGCTCCTCCTCACGAGGCTCGGGACCTCGCGAGGGCATTGCCCTGAGTGGTGTCGTGCCTGGTTGTGCTTGCTTCATGAAGTGGACCAGCCCTGGGCCACAGGCAAGCAGGTCTGGGTACCCCCATTCCCAGAACGCCGACAGTAACCCCAGGGCGCAAGGCACTGATACGTCCATTTTGCATCATGCTTTCATGTTGATATTTATTGCTTTATGGGCTGTTATATTACTTTGTGGTACCATATTTATGCCTTTTCTCTCTTATTTTGCAAGGTTTATTTGAAGAGGCAGAATTCAGGCAGCTGGAATTCTGGACTAGAAAAGGAGCAAATATTAGTCCACTATTCTGCACATCTCCAAATGCACTGAAAAGTTACGTGGAATTTTTTGGGATTATATAAAAAATACTGGGCGAAAGAAGTACCGGAGGGAGGCTACCAGGGTGCCACAAGCCCTGCCACCGCCACCCCCTGGTGGCGGATGGCAAGCTTGTGGGCTCCCTGACGGCCCACTAGCCCCCTCTTTTGCTATATGAAGGGTTTCGTTCCAGAAAAAATCAATCGGGAGCTTTTTTGTGGTTTCGCCGCCGCCAAGAGGCGGAACTTGAGCATATCCAATCTAGAGCTCCGGCAGGACAATCCTGCCGGGGAAACTTCCCTCCCGGAGGGGGAAATCGCTGCCATCGTCATCACCAACAGTCCTCTCGTCGGAGGGGAGGCATCTTCATCAACATCTTCATTAGCACCATCTCCTCTCCAATCCCTAGTTCATCTCTTGTAACCAATCTCCATCTCTCGACTCCGATTGGTACTTGTAAGGTTACTAGTAGTGTTGATTACTCTTTGTAGTTGATGCTAGTTGGATTACTTGGTGGAAGAGTTTCTGTTCAGATCCTTGATGCTATTCATTACACCTCTGATCATGATTATGATTATGCTTTGTGAGTAGTTACTTTTCTTCTTGAGGACATGGGATAAGTCATGCTGATAATAGTCATGTGAATTTGATATTCGTTCGGTATTTTGATATGTTGTATGTTGTCTTTTCCTCTAGTGGTGTTATGTGAACGTCGACTACATAACACTTCACCATATGTGGGCCTAGAGTAAGGCATTGGGGAGTAGTAAGTAGATGATGGGTTGCTGGAGTAACAGAAGCTTAAACCCCAGTCTATGCGTTGCTTCGTGAGGGGCTGATTTGGATCCACTAGTTTAATGCTATGGTTAGACGCTGTCTTAATTCTTCTTTTGTAGTTGCGGATGCTTGCGAGAGAGGTTAATCATAAGTGGGATGCTTGTCCAAGTAAGGGAAGTACCCAAGCGCCGGTCCACCCACATATCAAACTATCAAAGTAACGAACGTAAATCATATGAACATGATGAAACTAGCATGACAGAAATTCCCGTGTGTCGTCAGGAGCGTTTTTCCTCCTGTAAGACTTTGTTCAGGCTTGTCCCTTGCTACAAAAGGGATTGGGCCACTTGATGCACCGTTGCTACTACTTGTTACTTGTTACTCTTTTCTTGCTACGTTTCACCTCGCTACGGCATCACTTGTTACCGCTACTTTCAAGTCTTGGAGTTATTACCTTACTGAAAACCGTTTATCAGAGCCTTCTGCTCCTCGTTGGGTTCGACACTCTTACTTATCGAAAGGACTATGATTGATCCCCTATACTTGTGGGTCATCAGACTCTTTTCTGGCAACGTTCCCGGGGAGTGAAGCGCCTTTGGTAAGTGGAAATTGGTAAGGAAACATTTTTATACTGTGCTGAAATTTATTGTCACTTGTCACTATGGAAACTGTTCCTTTGAGGAGTTTGTTTGGGGTATCTTCACCACGAATGGAAGCACGAGGAGTTGTTCCTCAACCTGAGGTACCTACTGATGGGGTTATAGTCCCAGGGTAGGGTCATAGGCCTGCCCTATAGGTCCTACCCAAGGACTACCCTTCATAAGGGACAAGGCCCTTAGTCAGTTCCGACTGAATTAAGGACTTCCCATCATCCAGCCGGTGACGATTCCTCCATCATCCAGTCGGAGACGAGCATTCCGAGCGTATCAAACTTACCGACTGGATTCCACTTTGTATATCGTAACCCCCTGGAGGGCAACGGTCATACGTTTTCATGTACCATTATTAGCATTTAAGGCATACGTTACCTGTAACGTAGGCATTTATTCGCCACTACTCCACCCCTGTGCACCGAACCGTTGTGAAGGGAGGCACACTCTATATAAGCCGCCCTTCCCCACTGGTGCAGGGGTTGGCATTTCACTGTGATCCATATTCCACTCGACATCAAGCTCCCAAGAGCACTGAGACGTAGGGCTTTTACCTCCACCGTAGAGGGGCCTGAACTCATACAACCTCGCCGTAGCTAAGGCTCTGCCCATCCTTTCGTACCCTACACAACTACTGTCAGACTTATACCCACGACAGTTGGCGCCCATCGTGGGGCAGGCGTCTAAGCGACTTCCAGCGAGTTTGCGACTACATCTTTTCATCATTTCATCCGGTGGAGATTTGTGCATGGGTCATGAGATCCTTTTCAGCGCACTCTCCTTCATCGTCGATGATTCGTCATGGCTTCAGGATGCCCCTCTCGACGTCGAGGCGCTCCCCAGACGCGGGGCTACGCACTTCCGTGCCGGCACCCGCGGCATCCTTCTTCTCCAGCAGTCGGCTCCGGTGTCGATCTTCGCCCCCGTCACGCGCCGCAACAAGCGGTCTTGCCGTCTGCGGCTCCAGCGTTGGGTGCAACACGCCCAGGCGCGCCAGAACGCATCTTCTCAAGTGGCGGTCCTCGAGTCGGTTGTAGTTGCGCCGCCGTCCCAGCGCTCGGACTCAGTTCCGACTGAGTTGCCTTCCGAGTACTTGGGTCGCGGGCCTGCAGCCGAAGTGCACATGGCCAATTCCCATGAAAGTCCCCGCCAAACTGGTCGGAACGAGCACGAGGTCGGCGAGACATCCGACGCTCGCCGTCAGCCCCGCCGTTCTGCCAGTCGGCACACTCGTCAGAGCAACGTGGAGGTGTTCCGCACACCCGTCCTCAACCTGGCTGCCGCCGCCAAGATAGCTGATTCCCTCCAGTCGACTGATTCAGAGGCTGGCAGAGGGATCGAGCAGATCCGTGCCCTGTTCCACACGCGCAGCAGCATAATTCGGCGGTCTCCCAGTCGCACAACAGGATCCACAACAGTTATGTTCACGCGAACACGCATCGGTCAGTTTTCAGCCCCGATTCTCATCAGCGACACAGAGGAGGCAGCCATTCCATGAATCCCGAAGATCGTCGCCATTCACGCACCCCCTCCGCGGGGTGGACCCTACGGACCCCGACATCATGATGATCGGCGTTCGGTCGGTGACACTTACGATCTGAGGCCCGACGCAAGAGGGTACATCGCCCAGAGGAAGGTCGACAGGAGTCGAGCCCACCGCGATGGTCACGATAGAGACCGTCCGAGTGGAAGCAGGACCATCGTCTCTGGCCCCGAGTGCTTCAGTCGAGCCATTCGTTCGGCTGACATCCCTCCCAACTTCCGATTGGCGATGGGGATCAACAAGTTTACAGGAGAATCCAAGCCAGAAATGTGGTTGGACGACTACCGAGTGGCAGTCCAGATCGGTGGTGGAGATGACAAGGTCACCATGAAACATCTCCCCCTGATGCTCGATGGCTCGGCACGAGCGTGGCTAAACCAGTTAGCCCCTTCAAGCATCTACAGCTGGGCAGATCTGGCCCGAGTCTTCATCAGGACCTTCGAGGGGACATGCAAACGCCCTGCTGGTCTCGTGGAGCTCCAACACTATGTCCAGAAGCAGAATGAGCCCCTGCGCGACTTCATCCAGCGTTGGACAACCCTCTACCACACGGTGGAGAACGTCACAGAGCACCAAGTAGTCTGCGCCTTCAAGGCAGGCATGCGGTACAGAGATCTGTACCTGAAGTTCGGTCGGACAGGCGACATCTCCATGAGTAAGATGATGGAGATTGCGGCGCGCTATGCAAATGGCGAAGAAGAGGACCGCATTCATAGCGGTAAGCATAAAGCAGTCACCGATGGAGATGGGAACAACACTCGGAAGTAGAAGCAGAAAGCTCCGTCCACTCCGCAGGCAGAGGCCGCAGCCGTTACCAATGCCAAGTTCAAGGGCAAGGGGAAGGCTCAGTTCACCCCCAAGAAGAAGCAGTTCGGAAACCACATCCTGGATCAACCATGTCCAATCCACACGAAGATGGACGAAGAAGGCAATGCCATATTCCCGAAGCATACCACTCGGCAATGTCGCCTCCTGATCCAAGGGTTCGGTGAAGGGCAGCCGAGTGAAAAGGACAATGAACAGGATGAGGAGGACAAGGAGGATCCGTTCCCCCAAGTCCATGCAACACTGATGATTTTTGCTGATGTGGAAAGCAAGAGTCGACTGAAGCTGGTGAACAGGGAGGTGAACATGGCCACCCCAAGCAACCCCACGTTCCTCAAATGGTCTCAGACTGTGATCACCTTTGACCAGTCGGATCATCCAGCACACGTGACCACCCCAGGGAGGCGGCTCTGGTCGTCGACCCGGTGGTGGAAGGAGTCCGACTGCGCAAAGTCCTCATGGACGGCGGCAGCGGCTTGAACATCATGTACGCCGACACTCTCAAAGGGATGGGCATTCCGATGTCCAAACTTAGCGAGAGCAGCATGCAGTTCCATGGAGACGTCCCTGGACGAAAGGCCAAGTCACTCGGCCAGATCGCGTTGGATGTCGTTTTGGCTCCGACAAGAACTTCCGCAAGGAGAAGCTGACATTCGAGGTGGTGGACTTCCAGAGTGCATACCACGCGATTCTGGGCCGTCCGCCGTATGCGCGTTTCATGGCCCGTCCATGTTACGTGTACCTGAAGCTGAAGATGCCAGGTCCCAAAGGTGTGACCACTATCACACGCAATCGGCAGCGGGCCGAAGAGTGTCTGCAGCACGGGTCGAGGATCGCCGATCAGCAGATGGCTATCCTCGAGCTGGACGAATACAAGAAGACAGTCGACCCCGCTGACTTGATGCGTTCGAAGAAGCCAGCTTCGGAGTCCGCATTCCAGTCAGCGGGAGACATGAAGAAGGTCAGCATCCACCCGACGGACGACACCGCTGACCCGATGAACATCTCCACCACCCTCGATCCAAAATAGGAAGCCGAGCTCATCCAATTCCTCCGTGAGAACTGGGACATTTTCGCATGGAAGCCCGTTGACATGTCAGGTGTACCCAGGGAGTTGGCTGAGCACTGACTGCATGTGGATCCTGCTGCTCGGCCTATCCGAGAACGTCTGCGTCGGTCCGCCGCGCACAAGAGGAAGGCAATCGGAGAGGAGGTGGCTAAACTTTTGCCAGCCAACTTCAGTTGCGAGGTACACCACTCCGAGTGGCTCGCCAATGTTGTTATGGTGCCCAAGAAGGACAAGTCTCTCCGAATGTGCATCGACTTCAAGCATCTCAATAAGGTCTGCCCGAAAGACCATTTCTCGCTCCCCCGCATTGATCAAATTGTCGATTCGACTGCGGGTTGCGAGCGTTTGTCATTCCTTGATGCCTACTCGGGCTATCATCAGATCCGTCTGTATGGCCCCGATGAATTAAAAACAGCCTTCATCACCCCATTCGGGTGCTTCTGCTACATCACTATGCCATTCGGTTTGAAGAATGCAGGAGCAAATTTTATGCGCATGATCCAAAAATGCCTCCTTGACCAGATCGGTCGAAATGTGGAGGCGTATATGGATGATATCGTAGTTAAGTCACGCAAAGGTTCCGACCTGCTGACTGACTTGGCAGAAACATTCGCCAACCTTCGTAGGTATGATATCAAGCTCAACCCAGCCAAGTGTTCATTCGGTGTTCCCAGCGGAAAGTTACTCGGTTTCTTCGTTTCCGAACGAGGGATCGATGTCAACCCCGAAAAGATCGGGACCATCGTCCAAATGGAGCGGCCGGTCAGAATACACGATGTTCAAAGGCTCACAGGTTGCCTAGTGGCTTTGAGCAGGTTTATCAGTCGACTTGGCGAGAAGGCGCTACCTCTGTACCAACTTATGAAGAAATCAGATACTTTCGAGTGGACAGACGAAGCCCAAATCGCTTTCTACGACCTCAAAGTCCTACTTTCCACCCAGCCGGTTCTTACTGCTCCGCTCAGTAAAGAACCCCTTCTTCTGTACATCGTGGCTACAAATCAAGTCATCAGCACTGTTCTCACAGTCGAGCGCGAAGAAGAAGGCAAAGCATACAAGGTTCAGCGGCCAGTGTATTATGTCTCCGAAGTCCTGACTCCTTCCAAGCAGAGGTATCCCCATTATCAAAAGCTTATTTACGGGATTTACATGACTGCGAAGAAGGTGGCTCATTATTTCCAAGACCACTCGGTGTCTGTCGTTTCTGATGCTCCATTGTCGGAAATCCTCCACAATCGGGACGCATCAGGCCGAGTGGCGAAGTGGGCAATGGAGATGTTATACTGCGACATCAAGTTCGAGGCCAAGAAAGCTATAAAGTCTCAAGCTCTGGATGACTTCATAGCAGAATGGATAGAACAACAGCAACCGACCCACATCTACTCAGCTCATTGGACAATGTTCTTCGATGGGTCCAAGATGTTGAATGGCTCCAGCGCTGGCGTTGTGATCATATCGCCAAAAGGTGAAAAACTCAAGTATGTGTTGCAGATACATTTCGATTCCTCCAACAACGAGGCAGAGTATGAAGCTCTCCTTTATGGATTGCGCATGGCCATCGCACTCGGCGTCCGTCGCCTGATGGTCTCTGGCGATTCAGATTTGGTGGTTAATCAAGTGATGAAGGAGTGGGACGTAAGGAACCCCACCATGACTACATACTGCAACGCGGTGAGGAAGCTCAAGAAAAAGTTTGAAGGTCTGGAACTCCACCATGTTCCGCGACTGAAAAACCAAGCAGCTGATGAATTGGCGAAACTTGGATCCACTCGGAGACCAGTCCCGAGTGATGTCTGCCTCGACCACCTACACCTTCCGTCAGTTAAAGAAGATCCCTTCACATAGGAACCAGTACAACCAAAGAGCTCGACAGATCCGACTGAAGTCGAGGTCCCCGCTGTGGTTGATCTGATCATGGAGATTCTTGTTGTCATCCCCGATTGGACTGTGTCGTTCATTGCGTACATCCTAAGGCAAGAATTACCGGAAGATGAGGTCCAAGCCAGACAGATCGTCCGCAGGTCGAAGTCGTTCACCGTCATTGATGGCCAGTTGTACAAAGAAAGTGTTTCAGGCGTCCTTCAACGATGCATCTCCCCTGAAGAGGGACAGTTAATACTGGAAGAAATTCACTCGGGAACCTGCAACCATCATGCCTCCTCAAGAGCAATCGTCGCCAAAGCATTCAGAGCTGGTTTCTTCTGGTTGCAGGCGAATGAAATGGCGAAGGAAATGGTCGACCGATGCGAAGGTTGTCAGTTCTACTCGAACAAATCCCACAAGCCAACATCCGCGCTGAAGACAATCCCTCTTGTTTGGCCGTTTGTAGTGTGGGGATTGGATACAGTCGGTTCATTCAGGACAGGCCAAGGGGGATTCACACATCTGTTGGTGGCAGTCGACAAGTTCACCAAGTGGATTGAAGCCAAGGCCATCAAGAAGCTCGACGCCCTTACGGCCATCAAGTTTGTCTGGGACATCATCTCCTGATTCGGGGTACCGCACAGCATAATCACTGACAATGGCACAAACTTTGACTCGGACAGATTCAAAGGTTTCTATATAGGCCAAGGTATCAGAGTGGATTTTGCATCTGTGGCGCATCCCCAAACAAACGGGCAAGCAGAGCGGGCGAATGGACTTATTCTTCAAGGGTTGAAGCCTCGACTCCTGCGAGAAGTTGGACATGCTGCCGACGCATGGGTCACCGAGCTGCGTTCGGTGCTGTGGGGCCTCCACACAACTCCAAATAGATCTACAGGGCTATCCCTGTTCTTCCTCGTTTACAGAGCAGAGGCAGTCCTTCCGAGTGACTTGCTTCACAACGCTCCACGAGTCGAACTCTTCTCCGAAGCCGAAGCAGAGCAAGCCAGGCAAGACGGAGTGGATCTTCTAGAAGAGGAGCGCGAGATGGCACTGACTCGCTCAACCATTTATCAACAAGATCTGCGGCGATTTCACGCACGGCACGTTAGGAGTCGTACATTCCAAGCAGGCGACCTGGTGCTCCGAGTGGATCAGCAGAGACCTCACAAGTTGGCTCCTGCCTGGGAAGGACCCTTGATCATCTCCAAGGTGCTGAACAACAGAGCATATCGACTCTACAACCTTAACAGGGAAACGGACGAGCCGCGAGCATGGAACGGAGATCTCCTAAAGCGCTTCTACACGTGATCGCCGACTGGGGCAATGTAAAGAACAAGTATCATTGAAGTAATACAAAGCAGATTGAGTTTTTGCAGATTCAAAATTCTTCCGCGTTGGCAGACTCTGGTCTAAAAAAAAACTTTCTCCGAGTGTGCACTAAACGTCGCACTCGGGGACATAGCTGTGATCCAGAATCGCCTAAGTACAACCTTTCTCCGAGTGTGCACTAAACGTCGCACTCGGGGACTTAGCTGCGATCCAGAATCGCCTACGTACAACCTTTCTCCGAGTGTGCACTAAACGTCGCACTCGGGGACTTAGGTGCGATCCAGAATCGCCTAAGTACAAAATTTCTCCGAGTGTGCACTAAAGGTCGCACTCGGGGACTTAGCTGCGATCCAGAATCGCCTAAGTACAACCTTTCTCCGAGTGTGCAGTAAACGTCGCACTCGGGGACTTAGCTGCGATCCAGAATCACCTAAGTACAACCTTTCTCCGAGTGTGCACTAAACGTCGCACTCGGGGACTTAGTTGCGATCCAGAATCGCCTAAGTACTAACTTTCTCAGAGTGTGCACTAAACGTCGCACTCGGGGACTTAGCTGCGATCCAGAATCGCCTAAGTACTAACTTTCTCCGAGTGTGCACTGAACGTCGCACTCGGGGACTTAGCTGCGATCCAGAATCGCCTAAGTACAAACTTTCTCAGAGTGTGCACTAAACGTCGCGCTCGGGGACTTAGCTGCGATCCAGAATCGCCTAAGTACTAACTTTCTCCGAGTGTGCACTAAACGTCGCACTCGGGGACTTAGCTGCAATCCAGAATCGCCTAAGTACAAACTTTCTCCGAGTGTGCACTAAGCGTCACACTCGGGGACCTGGCTGCGATCAAGAATCGCCTAAGTAAAAAGCTTCCTTCGAGTGTATCCTAGAGATCCACTCAGAGGCTTAGCAGACCCTCATTAAGGCTCATGTAGATGTCAAGACAACTGACAATTACATGAGTAGCAACTCGCTCCGAGTGCGACCTTACAGTCGCACTCGAAGACTTAGCTGCGATCAAGAATCGCCTAAGTAAAAAGCTTCCTCCGAGTGTATCTTAGAGATCCACTCGGAGGCTTAGCAGACCCTCATTGAGGCTCATGTAGATGTGAAGACAACTGACAATTACATGAGCAGCAACTCGCTCCGAGTGCGACCTTACAGTCGCGCTCGAAGACTTAGCTGCGATCACGAATCGCCTAAGTAAAAAAGCTTCCTTTGAGTGTATCCTAGAGATCCACTCGGAGGCGTAGCAGACCCTCATTGAGGCTCATGCAGATGTGAAGACAACTGACAATTACATGCTCCGCATGTTTGCCATTGGCTTCACCAAGAAACGCCAAACAGAAACCACGAGCCAAAATCGTGTCAATTTTTTTTTTTGGCGAAAGAAGAGCAAAATGTTCGATTCGAATTCAAAGTTGGTTCAATGATAGTCGGCTCGGTGTAGATCAAGCTTATCCACACCGAACCATGAATGTGACGGCCAACATCAGTGGCCAAAGTTTGATACAAATACCACTCGGCATACCGAGGTAAAGTTTTTCAAGCGTCGTCAGGACTGGCACCGGGACTGGCAGGCTCCAGAAAAGTGTCAAGGTCGATCCCATCTGCGATGCGAGTGGCGGTCTCAAGGAAGGTCTCCATGAAATCTTCGAATCGAAGCTTCTTGGTGTTGGCGACCTGCAACGCCTTCAGCTTCTCTTCGCGAGCTTCCTTGCAGTGCACTCGGACCAGCGACAGCGCCACGTCCGCACCACAGCAAGCGGCCGACTTCTTCCACGCCTGCACTCGGTTCGGGACATCCTCCAGCCGAGTCATCAACCCTTCTATCTCCCGCCAGGACTCGTCTTCGGGCCACAACTCCTTGTCAATTCGGCCGACGACTTCTCTCAGGCGGCTGATGAAAGGTCACACTCTGCCAAGGCGAATGTGCGCTCGGAGCATGTCTCGATTGGCTTCGTCGCCAAGTGGAACGTTCGGAATAACCGACCGCTCAATGTCAGCTGCTTCAGCCTCAGCGTCCATACAAAAATCTGCAAAGACAAGACGAGCAGAAAGTAAGCGCAGAATGAAATACAAAGTCATAAAGCACTAGGAAAAAACTTGCCACCGAGCAGCGCAATCATCTTCCTTGCCCAGTCACTGACGTACTTCTCCTGCGATATGCACCGACTGTTCATGAACTTCATCTGACCCATCAGCTTAGTTCTTTGCTTGCCCATTTTCTCAATTTCGGCCACCAATGCCATGTTTGCCTCACGGGACTCCTCCAAGGACTTCTCTCGTTCAGCAAGAGCACCCTTCACAACAGCTAAGTCATACACAGCTGCCTCCAGTTCCACAGCAAGCTGAATCTTTTCAGCCTTCAGAGCATCGTACAGTGATCCCATCTCGCAAGTCTTCTGCAAATCAGCGCGAAGAGAAAATCAGACACATTCAACAAGGAAAACAATAAAAGCTCAAATTTCTTCAGTCCCTTGCCGACGCAAGCAGTCGAGAGCGGTCTCGGGGACTACACCCAGTGGGTTCACTAAGAGTGACCCCACTGGCATGAAGCTCGATCAGGTCCGCCCTATTGAGCTACATAAAAAAAGCCTATGAGGCTACTACCACCCGACCTGAGTAAAATTACTCTCGGGGACTACTTCGAGTAGGTGCACTCGGAGTGCCCCCACTGGTACCATTTGGACAGATTAGTATTGATCCGATCAAGTTAAAGAAAATGTATATAAAGACAACTGCCGGTGCAAGCACTCGAAAGAAGTCTCGGGGACTACACCCACTGGGTGCACTCAGAGTGAAACCACTGCAAAATAATCCTACTGTATCCGAGTATATCGCTTAAACCCCCAGTGGGCTACAAGAGGAAAGCAAATACTTACTAGCGCACTTACTCGGATATCGTCCCGGAGCTCCAAGCTTCTCTTGTACAAAGATGCGATGGAGTCGTACGCCCCCTTGGCATCACCCGCCATCAACTCCACCTGCACCATAGCCTCCTTGGCAGCTCCCACTGGATCTTCTGGGAGGTGTCGGGCGGCGTACTAGACGGACGACGGACCCGGCACGACAGGAGACTCCTTGGGCATCCCAAGTCCCGCTCCCGTCGGTTCAGCCACGAGGAGCACTGTCCCAGTCGACGGCATCGTCTCGGTCGGTGGCGCATCCATAGCGGGGGCAGCAACAGATGGAACGACCTCAAGGACAGGCGCCAGAGCTTGCCCTGATCTCTTCTGGTCATCCTCCTCCAGATGAATCACTTCTGAAGGAAGCCCAACTGAACAACATGAGATTAGCAAGATTAAAGACAGGATTCACGGAACAATAATGCAGACTCTCGGAGTCGTCACAGCGTACCTTGCTGGGATGTGGCAACGTTATCCGTATCCATGGGATCGTCTTCCTGGCGAGGCAGAGAGGTGGCGGAGGTAGCAGCTCTGTCGAGTAAAATCCACTTGAGCATTAAGCATGAGTTCAATCAAATACTGAAAGAAGATAGGAGAACAAGACACTTACGCTGAGGCAACGGGAACGGCGATCCTCATCCGAGGCAAAGCTTTCCGAGGCTTGGATCCACTCGGTTTGGCCACCTTGGAAGGTTGGCCCGCAGGCTCAACAGCAGCGTCCCTGGTCCTCTTTGTGCTCCGAGCACTCGGAGCCACGGGAGTAGCTGGCAAGGCGCTCGGAACCACGGGAGGAGCTGGCGGGGCACTCGGGGCCGCTGGAGGAGCCGACGGAGTCACGGGTTCGTGACATCGCTTAGTTCAAGGCTCTGGTGGTGGGGGTGGCGAGCTCTGCTCCCCAACTTCCTCCTCCTCCTCTTCGGTCTCCTCCTCCGTCTCCCCACTGTCGGAGACGTACTCGACGCTCTCCACGCTGCCCTCCTGGCTGCCTTCCTCTTCCTCAGCTGGATTCCCGTTCGAGACGGGAGAAAACCAATTGGTCCACGCCTGCACGAGATACAGTCGACAACATCAGACGTCGGGCAGTGATACAAGAAAAAGCGATAAATCTAAGAGAATTGTAAGCACTCGACAAGATATACTCACCTCATTTGGAGGAGGGTTGTCTGCGCGGAAGGGCTTCACTCGTCGGGCTCCTCTGGGGTTATCGCAGGCGCCTGTGATGCTGCGGACCCACGCCGTCACAACCTCCCTGGTCACGCATTCGGGGTGAGTCCGAGTGGAGTCCTCAGGCCCCGTGTAGTGCCACATGGCGTGGTGTCGAGCTTGCAAAGGCTGGATGCGCCGACCCAGAAAAATCTCCAGAAAATCTGTGCCGGTGACTCCCTTGCGGACGACATCTATTAGCGCTTCGACCAGAGGCTGAATCTGGATCGTTTCCATCTTCGTGAGCGCAAGCTGCCTGGGCGGAGCCGGCCGGTCTAGGCTAAAAGGTGGCAGCCCAGTTGCGGCATTCGGGCAAGCGACGTCCTGGCAATAGAACCAAGTCGACTGCCAGTTCCTAACAGACTCGGACAACTGAAGGGCGGGATAGCTACTTTTGTTTTTCTTCTGGAAGCCTAAGCCTCCGCAGAGCTGGAGGATATGAGTTTTGTCGTCCGACTGGCTAAGTCTTTTGACGGTTTGGGATCTAGCGGAGAAGATGTACTTAAAGAGCCCCAAATGGGGAGGACAATCGATAAAGCACTCGCAAAGCACGAGGAATGCAGAAAGATGAGCTATTGCGTTGGGAGGAAAATGATGGAGCTGCGCCCCGAAGTGGTTCATGATACCTCTGAAGAATGGATGAGGAGGCAGAGAGAAGCCTCGGTACACGTGACTGAGCAGCAAGCCGCACTCCCCCTCCTGGGGCACCGGCTCCGTCTCGCCCTCCGCCGGAAGCCTCCACGACTTGTTTTTGATCATACCATGTGCCACCAGCTCCAACATGTCATTCGTTGTCACCGTGGAGGGGAGGAAATCCCCCTGGATCCAACCCGCCGGCAGTGCCCGCTGTCGCCGCTGAGCAGGAGCCGCCGCCTTCTTCTTCTTCTGCGCCTCGAGCTTGCTCGTCTGCCCCTTCGTCATGGTGGAGGCTGCAGATCCGCGGGGGAGGAGAGGAAGGAGGAAGCTTGGGGTGCACAGAGAGGCATGCGAGAAGCGGGGCGAGTGCGAGTAATCAGGTGAGCGCAACGAGAAACCCTCGCTGGAGAGGTTTAAATAAGCTTCCGACTGGGTCACTAGCAGGTGGCCCCGAAATCTTATCCCCTGACCAGCTGCTGCGATATTAGTGGAGGAGATGAAGGCGCAGTAATCGAGGCGGCAGAAACTACTCGATGACGATGTCGTCATCCCCGCTGAGCGCGCGGCAACCGAAATTTGAGGATCCTAGAAAATCCGTCGTTGTCAATTGACCGGTCACGTCAAAAGATTCCGCGGAAGCACTCGGTCTCTGACGGTTCATTTCACGGATATATCCACTCGGATCACTGGTCAAGAGGATAAAATGGATCGAGGAAAACAACGCCAAAGTCGCATCCATACCAGTCGGATCCGTACTTCAAGCATCGCTTCGTCGTTCCAGCCCCGATCCATTCGGGGACAAATGATGGGGTTATAGTCCCAGGATAGGGTCATAGGCCTGCCCTATAGGTCCTACCCAAGGACTACCCTTCATAAGGGACAAGGCCCTTAGTCAGTTCCGACTGAATTAAGGACTTCCCATCATCCAGTCAGTGACGATTCCTCCATGATCCAGTCGGAGACGAGCATTCGGAGCGTATCAAACTTACCGACTGGATTCCACTTTGTATATCGTAACCCCCTGGAGGGCAACGGTCATACGTTTTCATGTACCATTATTAGCATTTAAGGCATACGTTACCTGCAACCTAGGCATTTATTTGCCACTACTCCACCCCTGTGCACCGAACCGTTGTGAAGGGCACCCCACTCTATATAAGCCGCCCTTCCCCACTGGTGCAGGGGTTGGCATTTCACTGTGATCCATATTCCACTCGACATCAAGCTCCCAAGAGCACTGAGACGTAGGGCTTTTACCTCCACCGTAGAGGGGCCTGAACTCATACAACCTCTCCGTAGCTAAGGCTCTGCCCATCCTTTCGTACCCTACACATCTACTGTCAGACTTATACCCACGACACCTACAGAAAATATCTTTTATGAAATTCCTTCGGGTATGCTTCCGAAACTGTTGGCTAATCCTTTTACCGGAGATGGATCTTCACATCCAGACTTGCATCTAATCTATGTAGATGAAGTTTGTGGTTTATTTAAGCTTGCAGGTTTGCCCGAGGATGAGGTAAAGAAGAAAGTCTTTCCTTTATCTCTGACGGATAAGGCGTTGACATGGTATAGGCTATGTGATGATACTAGATCATGGGACTACAATCGGTTGAAATTGGAATTTCATCAAAAGTTTTATCCTATGCATTTAGTACATCGTGATCGGAACTTTATTTATAAATTTTGTCCTCGTGACTGGGAAAGCATAGCTCAAGCTTGGGGGAGGCTTAAATCAATGCTATATTCATGCCCTAATCACGAGCTCTCTAGAGAAATCATCACTCAAAACTTTTATGCTCGGCTTTCTCATGAAGATCGTACCATGCTTGACACTTCTTGTACCGGTTCTTTTATGAAGAAGGATATTGACCACAAGTGGAATTTATTGGAAAGAATCAAACGCAACTCTGAAGATTGGGAGCTGGATGAAGGTAAGGAGTCAGGTATGAATTTCGAGTTTGATTGCGTTAAATCTTTTGTTGAGACAAACACTTTTAGGGATTTTAGCGCTAAGTATGGACTTGACTCTGAGATAGTAGCTTCTCTATGTGAATCTTTTGCTGCTCATGTTGATCTTCCCAAAGAGAAGTGGTTTAAATATTATCCTCCTATAGAAAGCAACATAGCCAAAACCAATCTAGTTGAGGAGAAAGTCATTGCTTTTAGTGATCTTGCTATTCCTTGTGCTTACACTGAGAAACCACCATACCCTGCTAGGATAAAGGATTATTCTAAAGCTCCAACTATGATACGTAGGGGTTACATTAGACCACTTGCACCCCCTGAGGAGATTAGAGTTGAACCTAGTGTTGCTATTATCAAAGATCTCTTAACCGAAAACGTAGACGGGCGTGTTATCTAATTCCGTGAGGACTCTGCTAGAATTGCCAAACCTCACGCGAAGGACAAATACGGACCTGTAGTTGGCCTGCCCGTTGTTTCTGTCAAGATAGGAGATCACTGTTACCATGGTTTATGTGATATGGGAGCTAGTGTTAGTGCAATACCCCGTTCTCTATATGATGAAATCAATGATGAGATTGCACCTGCTGAGTTAGAACCCATTGATGTCACTATTACACTAGCTAATAGAGACACTATCTGCCCTCTGGGAATTGTGAGAGACGTAGAAGTCCTGTGTGGTAAGACGGAGTATCCTACTGATTTCCTCGTCCTTAGTACTGCACAAGATAGCTTTTGTCCCATCATATTTGGTAGACCCTTTCTCAACACTGTCAATGCTCACATCGATTGCATTAAGCAGACTGTCACAATTAGTTTCGAGGGTGTGTCTCATGAATTTAACTTCTCTATGTTTGGAAGACAACCCCATGAAAAGAGTTGTCTGGAAAGGATGAAATCATTGCTCTTTCCTCTATTGCCGTACCTCCTACGGATCCTTTAGAGCAATATCTGGTTGAGCATGAAAATGATATGCATATGGAGGAGAGAGATGAGATAGATAAAATTGTCTTAGAACAATATCCTATTCTCAAGAATAATCTACGTGTTGAACTGCTTGGGGATCCTCCCCCACCAAAGGGTGATCCTGTTTTCGAGCTTAAACAGTTGCCTGATACTCTTAAGTATGCCTATCTTGATGAGAAGGAGATATATCATGTTATTATTAGTGCTCTCCTCTCAGAGCACGAAGAGAAAAAGTTACTAAAAACTCTGAGGAAGCATCGTGCTGCTATTGGATATACTCTTGATGATCTTAAGGGTATTAGTCCTACTCTATGCCAGCACAAGATTAAAATGATCCTGACTTCAAACTAGTTGCTGATCATCAAAGGAGATTAAATCCTAAGATGAAAGAGGTCGTTAGAAAAGAAATATTAAAGCTTCTGGAAGCAGGAATCATTTATCTTGTTGCTCATAGTGATTGGGTAAGTCCAGTACATTGCGTACCTAAGAAGGGAGGTATCGCCGTTGTTCCTAATGATAAGGATGAACTAATCCCACAAAGGATTAGTACTGGCTATACGATGGTGATAGACTTCCGGAAACTGAACAAGGCAACCAGGAAAGATCATTATCCTTTGCCGTTTATTGACCAAATGCTAGAAAGGCTATCAAAACACACACAGTTCTGCTTTCTAGACGGTTATTCAGGTTTTTCGCAAATACCTGTTGCACAATATGATCAGGAGAAAACCACTTTCACCTGCCCCTTCGGTACCTTTGCTTATAGACGTATGCCTTTTGGCTTATGCAATGCACCTGCCACCTTTCAAAGATGTATGATGGCTATATTCTCTGAATTTTTTGAAAAGATTGTCAAGGTTTTCATGGATAACTTCTCCGTTTCCGGGTCTTCCTTTGATGATTGCCTCAGCAACCTTGATCGAGTCTTACAGAGATGTGAAGATACCAACCTCGTCTTGAATTGGGAGAAGCCCACTTTATGGTTAATGAAGGCATCGTCTTAGGACACAAAATCTCTGAAAGAGGCATTGAAGTTGATAAGGCTAAGGTTGATGCAATTGAGAAAATGACTTGCCCCACAGATATCAGAGGTATACGAAGTTTCCTAGGTCATGCTGGTTTCTATATAAGGTTCATTAAAGATTTCTCTAAGATTTCTAGGCCTCTTACCAACCTCTTGCAGAAGGATGTTCCTTTTGTTTTTGATGAGGATTGTGAGGAAGCTTTCGAAATACTTAAGAAGGCTTTGATAACAGCACCTATTGTTCAACCACCTGGCTGGAACTTGCCCTTTGAAATCATGTGCGATGCTAGTGATTATGCTGTTGGTGCTATTCTAGGACAAAGAGTTGACAAGAACTTGAATGTTATTCACTACGCTAGTAAAACTCTAGACAGTGCCCACAGAAACTATGCCACTACGGAAAAGGAGTTTTTAGCAGTCGTGTTTGCATGTGAAAAGTTCAGATCTTACATAGTTGACTCCAAAGTCACTGTTCACTCTGATCATGCTGCTATTAATTACCTTATGGAGAAGAAGGACGCTAAGCCTAGGCTGATCAGATGGGTTCTCCTGCTACAGGAATTTGATTTGCACGTCGTTGATCGAAAGGGTGATGATAACCCTATAGCAGATAACTTGTCTAGGCTAGAGAATGTCCTTGATGACCCACGACCTATTGATGACAACTTTCCTGATGAGTGATTAAATGTCATCCGCACTTCACATAGTGCACCGTGGTATGCTGATTACGCAAACTATATCATAGCCAAATACATACCACCCAGTTTCACCTATCAGCAAAAGAAGAAATTCTTCTTTGATTTGCGACACTACTTTTGGGATGATCCCCACCTTTATTAGGAAGGAGTAGATGGTGTTATTAGACGTTGCGTGCCTGAACATGAGCAGGGACTGATCTTGCAGAAGTGTCATTCCGAAGCCTACGAAGGACACCACGCTGGAGATAGAACTGCCCATAAGGTATTGCAATCAGGTTTCTATTGGCCCACTCTCTTCAAGGATGCCCGTAAGTTTGTCTTGTCTTGTGTCGAATTCCAAAGAATAGGGAACATCAGTAAGCGTCAGGAAATGCCTATGAACTATTCACTTTTCATTGAACCATTTGATGTCTGGGGCTTTGATTATATGGGACCCTTCTCGAGTTCCAATGGGTACACTCACATCTTAGTTGCTGTGGATTACGTCACTAAGTGGGTAGAGGCTATCCCCACTAAAACTTATGATCACCACACCTTTATTAAGATGCTTAAAGAAGTCATTTTCCCAACATTTGGAGTCCCTAGATATCTGATGACTGATGGCGGTTCACACTTCATTCATGGTGTTTTCCGCAAGATGCTCGTTAAGTATGATGTCAACCATAGAGTTGCATCTCCTTATCATCCTCAGTCTAGTGGTAAAGTGGAGTTGAGTAATAGGGAGATCAAATTGATCCTACAAAAGACCGTCAATAGATCTTGAAAGAACTGGTCTAGCAAACTTGAAGATGCACTATGGGCTTATAGGACTACTTATAAGAATCCCATGGGCATGTCTCCGTATAAAATGGTTTACGGTAAGGCCTGCCATTTACCTCTTGAGCTGGAACACAAAGCTTATTGCGCAATCAAAGAGCTCAACTTTGATTTCAAACTTGCCGGTGAGAAGCGGTTGTTTGATATCAGCTCGTTAGATGAATGGAGGGCCCAGGCATATGAGAATGCCAAGTTGTTCAAGGAAAAGGTTAAGAGATGGCACGATAAACGAATACCGAAACGAGAGTTCAATGTAGGTGATTATGTCCTGCTATACAATTCTCCTTTGAGGTTCTTTGCAGGCAAGCTTCTCTCTAAATGGGAAGGTCCTTATGTTATCGAGGAAGTATATCATTCCGGTGCCATCAAAATCAATAACACGGAAGGAAATTTTCCTAGAGTGGTAAATGGGCAAAGAATCAAGCGTTACATCTTTGGTACTCCCATAAATGTTGAGACCAATATCATCAATGTCATAACTCCAGAGGAGTACATAAGGGATGTTTATCAGCCTGTTTCAGACCGTGAAAACGAAGAGGTATCTGTTTCGGTAAGAAATTGGACTTCGGTGCTTTTCCAATAGGAAATTTCCTCCGTTTTGGAAATTTTGGAAAATTAGAAAAATAAAAAGCAGTCCGGAGAGCGCATGAGGCAGCCACAAGCTTGGACGCCACCACCTACCCCCCTGGTGGCGGAGGGAGGGCTTGTGGGCACCGCGTGTGCCTCCCGGACTCCGTTTTCTTGTTGAGCACTCCTTCTGGACCAGAAAAAATCAATATATATTGCCCGAAGGTTTTGATCTCTATATCGCGCAGTTTTCCTTAGTTTTCGTTTCGAGCTTGTAGTCTGCCGCAGATTTAGAGCAAAGATGTCTCAGGAATCTATCGGGGAGAATGATCTTCACCAAGTTCATGAGGAAGTAGATGATGATCTGAAAATACAAAATAGTAGAAGTCACGGAAGCCAGGGACCAAGCTAAGGAGAAAACCCAAGCTAGGGAGGAAGTTCAACCTATGTTCAACATTGAAGACGTTGAAGGAGTAGATTTTCTCCAAACCTTCCTCCACGTGTTGTCTCCATCCTTGATTGAACTCTTGAGGTTTTGCCAAACAACTCGTGCTCGCAATATTTCCCTTTCTCGTGAAGTTGTTTTGCTGGAAAACCATGTCACAGATCTCAAAGGTATAAATCAAAGATTGATAGCTCTCTTGGAATCAAAGGCGACAACTCCACCACCTTCACCACCAAAGGAAGACAAATAAGCATTGGTATGGGAAATCCCCTTGGCTTCTGCCAAGCTTGGGGGAGTTGCCCTGGTATCGTATCACCTTTATATCTTTTGCTTTTACCTTTGTTTTAGTTCTTTCCTTTTCAGTTTTTATTTCTTCTCTTAGAGGAATAAGTCTTTAGTGTTTAGTTTGAGTCTTCTGCTTTTGTCTCTCCCCCGATGTATTCGAGCTTGCGAGCTATATAATAAAGAGTATCTTAGTCAAGGGCTTTGCTTTGTGCCATGATCAGAAGTATGAAAAGAAAAATAGCATGAAAGATCATGAGACGATCTTATGGAAAGTGATAACTTCACATATGACACGTATGATGATTGAAACTTGTTGAGAATAAATCAACATAGACCTCAGTCATTGTTGCAATTAATAAGAAGTAATAAGGAAAGAGAGGTCCACATATAAATATATCATCTTAGACCCTTTTTACAATTGTGAGCACTCACCAAACTATTACATGCTTAGGAGTAGATGTTGGACAAGGAAGACAACATAATGAATTGTGTTTGCTTGGTTCCGAACAATGTTGTATGATTAGAGATCCCTTAGCATGTGACCATTGCTTCCACCTCATATTAGCCAAAACTCCTGTACCAAGTAGAGATACTACTTGTGCATCCATAAACCTTCAACCCAGTTTTGCCATGAGAGTCCACCATACCTACCTATGGATTGAATAAGATCCTTCAAGTAAGTTGTCATCGGTGCAAGCAATAAAAATTGCTCTCTAATATGTATGTTCTATTAGTGTGTGGAAAATAAGCTTTGTACGAACCAGTGATGAGGAAGACATAAAAGCGACAGACTGCATAATAAAGTTCTTTATCACAGGAGGCAATATAAAGTGACGTTCCTCCGCACTAAGAGGACACGCATTCAAACCTCAAAAGCGCATGACAACCTCTCCTTCCCCCTGCGAAGGGCCTATCTTGTACCTTTACTTTTTGCCCTTGTAAGAGTCATGGTGATCTTCACCAATTCCCTATTTTTGCCTTTGTCTTGGCTACCGTCACATGCTTGGGAAAGATCTATATTCATATATCAACTTGGAGTTGAGTACTTATGCTTTATTATTGTTGACTTTACCCTTGAGGTAAATCGTTGGGAGGCAAAACTATAAGCCCCTATCTTCCTGTGTGTCCAGCTGAAACTTTGACACCATGAGTACCTCATGAGTTGTAACAATTGTGGAAAACAAAAGAGATGATTAAGTATGTGGATTTGCCTTACAAGCTCTTACTTGATTATTTCTGATGTTGTGATACATTGCAATTGCTTTAATGACTTTGGACTGTTGTTGGTTACTTCTCGGTAAAGTTTTTGCTTCATGCTTTAATTTGTGAAGGAATTGTTACTTTCCCATAAGAATCTTTATGATGTATTGTTGTTATATGTGTGATCATGATGCCCTCATGTCCGTATTATGTTTTATCGACACCTTCATCCGTCAACATGTGGACATGTTTATGGAACTAGGTTTTCGCTTGAGGACAAGCGAGGTCTAAGCTTGGGGAGTTGATACGTCCATTTTGCATCATGCTTTCATGTTGATATTTATTGCTTTATGGGCTATTATATTACTTTGTGGTACCATATTTATGCCTTTTCTCTCTTATTTTGCAAGGTTTATTTGAAGAGGGAGAATTCAGGCAGCTGGAATTCTGGACTGGAAAAGGAGCAAATCTTGGTCCACTATTATGCACATCTCCAAATGCCCTGAAAAGTTACGTGGAATTTTTTGGGATTATAGAAATAATACTGGGCGAAAGAAGTACCGGAGGGGGGCTAACAGGGCGCCACAAGCCCTGCCACCGCCACCCCCTGGTGGCGGATGGCAAGCTTGTGGGCTCCCTGACGGCCCACTTGCCCCCCTCTTTTTCTATATGAAGGGTTTCGTTCCAGAAAAAATCAATCGGGAGCTTTTTCGTGGTTTCGCCGCCGCCACAAGGCGGAACTTGAGCAGATCCAATCTAGAGCTCCGGCAGGACGATCCTGTCGGGGAAACTTCCCTCCCGGAGGTGGAAATCGTCGACGTCGTCATCACCAGCACTACTCTTATCGGAGGGGAGGCATCTTCACCAACATCTTCATCAGCACCATCTCCTCTCCAATCCCTAGTTCATCTCTTGTAACCAATCTCCGTCTCACGACTCCGATTGGTACTTGTAAGGTTACTAGTAGTGTTGATTACTCTTTGTAGTTGATGCTAGTTGGATTACTTGGTGGAAGAGTTTATGTTCAGATCTTTGATGCTATTCATTACACCTCTGATCATGATTATGATTATGCTTTGTGAGTAGTTACTTTTGTTCCTGAGGACATGGGATAAGTCATGCTGATAATAGTCATGTGAATTTGATATTCGTTCGGTATTTTGATATGTTGTATGTTGTCTTTTCCTCTAGTGGTGTTATGTGAACATCGACTACATAACACTTCCCCATATTTGGGCCTAGAGGAAGGCATTGGGGAGTAGAAAGTAGATGATGGGTTGCTGGAGTGAGAGAAGCTTAAACCCCAGTCTATGTGTTGCTTCGTGAGGGGCTGATTTGGATCCACTAGTTTAATGCTATGGTTAGACGTTGTCTTAATTCTTATTTTGTAGTTGCGGATGCTTGCGAGAGAGGTTAATTATAAGTGGGATGCTTGTCCAAGTAAGCGCAGTACCCAAGCGCCGGTCCACCCACATATCAAACTATGAAAGTAACGAACGTAAATCATATGAACATGATGAAACTAGCATGACAGAAATTCCCGTGTGTCCTCGGGAGCGTTTTTACTCCTGTAAGACTTTGTTGAGGCTTGTCCCTTCCTACAAAAGGGATTGGGCCACTTGCTGCACCGTTGCTACTACTTGTTACTTGTTACTCTTTGCTTGCTACGTTTCACCTCGCTACACCATCACTTGTTACCGCTACTTTCAGTGCTTGCAGTTATTACCTTGCTGAAAACCGTTTATCAGAGCCTTCTGCTCCTCATTGGGTTCGACACTCTTACTTATTGAAAGGACTAAGATTGATCCCCTATACTTGTGGGTCATCAGGAATGCCTGGGCTGGCTTCTCGGTGAAGACTTGAGGGCGGTCTTGAGCGTCCCTGGCCCCAAATACCCATGGGACAGGCCGGTGCCTGTTACGAGGCTGATGTTCGGTCTCCCTTGCCTCCTGTCTCCACCCGGGCTATTTGGAACCTGACTCGTTGTGTCGGTCCATTGTTGCTTTCCTTTCTCCCACACTCGCTCTTCCTCCTGAGTCTCAACTCCAATGAATTTGCTATGATCGAGGATGAGAACCCTCATGAGCTATATAGAAGAGTTACAACTCTTGTTGTTGCTCTTCAGGATCATGGAAGAAAAGATGTGGATCAAACTTGGATCAAGGACAAGTTTCTCAAGGCCATCATGCCTTTGAACAAGTCTATGTCCTGTGTCATTCATCAAGGCCGGAATTTCATTCCTTTTCCTCAAGTGATGTGTTGGATGAGTTTATTGCCACAGACGTTTTGAACAAGACCGCCGACAGTGATTTGGCCCGAGTTCAACGGTCAAAAAAAGACTCCCCCAACATTTCTTTGAAGTCCAAGGATGGTGTGGAGGAAGATGAGGAAGGCGAAGAAGAATCTTGTCCCGAGGACACCAAGTATGCTTACCACGAGCACATGGCTCCTGCGTCAAGGCAGTTTTGTGGCAACAAGAAAAACTCAAGGCCCAACTTCTCCAAGAAAAACTCAAGCGGGTCTAAGGGAAAGCAACGCGTGAGAACTTGCTACAATTGTTGCAATGTGAGTCACTTTGTGGTAGATTGTCCCTATGAGCAGAAGGAAGACAATGGTGGCAAGCTCATTTGCAAAGACAATACCAAGTCTTTCCCAAACAAGAACAACTTCTACAAGAATATGCCCCCTATGGTGTTGGTGGCTCAAGAAGAGTACCTCTTTGATGAGGATGATGACGATGAGACAAGTGGTGAAGCAATGGGAATGGCCATGGTAGCCATTGCATCTTCTTCTCCAGGCAAGGTGTCTCTCTTCAAGGCCCCCAAAACGAGAAACGCGTTGCCAAGTGTGTGATGGCCAAGGCATCCAACAAGGTAACATCTAACTCTCAAACTTCCAATATCAAAGCTACCATTTCTGCTACCATGGATAGCAGAGATGAAAAGGAAGAGGTAGAGGAGGAGGAAATCTCCTTTGGTAAATTCATGACAGATCTCAAGGGTAAATCCAAGAAGCATGTTGTTGCTCTCTTGGAACAACTCGGTGAGTCTAATGACTTGATTGAATCTCATGCAGATACTTTCTCTATGCTAAAGATCATGATGAGATTGCGGATCTTTCCATTGCTCTTGAAAAAGAGCAAGGAGTTCGGTTGATTCTTGAGGAGTCACCTTACGATGACCTTGCTAAGTTAAAGAAAGATCTTGATCATGCTCACGTTCTTAGTCGTGTGCTTCAATCCTAAAAGAGTGCACTTCGGCTTGATCATGTTAGACTCAAGAAAGAGCTTGGAATATATGACAAGGCTCACAAGGCCTTGAAGAGTCTCATGCTCAACTCCAAGTAAAACTCACTAAGGAAATAGCCACTTGCTCTCCATTTGTTTTAATTGATAATGTACATGCTAATAACCCCTGTTGTGAGCATGCACATCTTGTGGAGGAGAACTCCAAATTAAAAGAGCACCTTGAGTAAGGCCTTGTGACATGCATCCAAGGTGAAAACAATCTTAATGACCTTTTGAGCAGTCAAAATGAAGTGGTTGCAAAGGAAGGAGTTGGGTTTGCACCCAAGTCCAAGGAGAAGAATAAGAAGAAGAACACCAAGCAATCTCCCCAGCTTATGGAAACCTTTTTTAAATCTGGGGAGGGTACTCATGGGAAGAAAAAATACCAAGCTAATGGTGGTAATGTCATGAAGAACAATACCCCTCTACCCAACACAGCCCGCGACTTCAACCCCTCCTATGTGTTGTACTGTGCGAGTGATGGAAATGTTTTTTGCTAAGTTTGCTTGTTCTTATGATGAGTACATTTCTAACGAATAAGATGCGAATCTTTCCTTATTTGAGGGCGAGGCCTCAAAAGGGGAAAGAGGCGCATCTAAGTGTTGCGCAAGCAGGATAAACATCGCAATACATAATGGATGGAGCAATAATAATATTTGGCGTACACTTGCCACAAGCTAAATTACAGAGTCACACAGTCATACATTATTCAAATGGAAAGCAGGGTCCGACTACGGACAAGATAAACGAAAAAAGCTAATGCTATCCTACCTTGCTAGGCCCACGATCACGACCAAGTGCCTCTAATCCTCGGGATATGTCACGTACAGTATGCCACAGGCCTCGTCAAACTCCCACTTCAGTAGGGTGTCCTCGGGAGCATCTGCATCTCGGGTACCTTTACCTGTGGTGATTTTAGTAAAATGTGAGCCACGAGAACTCAGCAATCTCATGATCTTGGTATCGAGTCTAACTAAGTTAGTAGGTGAGGTTGGGGTGTAAGTGTTTGAGTTTGCAGAATCCTAAGCATATATGGTGGCTAACTTACGAAGAACAGAAAATAAGTTATGGTGGTCTACGTAAGACGGTCGAGATCTAAGAATGATCACTAAGTGATCCTAAAGACCTACTTACGTCATTCTTAACCCCACCGTGTTCTCAATCAGAGAAGGAACTCTGAAAGAAATGGTCACGGTTACGCACACAGTTGGTAGATTTCAGTTAAGTTACTTTAAGTTATCTAGAACCAGATGTTAACATAATATCCATGTTTTCCACATAACCGCGAGCACGGCTTTCCGAAAGATTTAACCCTGGAGGGGTGCTCCAACTAATCCATCACAAATTACCATAGGCCGCATAGTAATCCTTGACCACGAAACTAGTGATGTCGTCAGGTTCGTTAGAGGAAAACCTCAACTATGAGAAGACCCAAGGTCTCACCGGATTTCCAACGCGCAAGATATATCGTTATGGTAGGACAAATCCGGCAAGATCTCCTGACGTGTCGACGGACCTGATAGGAGCCGCGTATCTCGTTCTCAGGACACGACGGATGGGAAAGCCTATGGGGAAAACCAGTCCTCGAGTTTCCTCGCGGTGGCCGCGTAGTGAGCCCGTTTGGACCAACACTCATGAGGATCACTAGCCCGGGGGGTGATGAAATTCCTCGGGGTAGCTATTCCCTATGCCTTTTATTATTAAGTTGTTAGCAAATTAACACCAAAGTTGGGTCTTGCCAGACAAGCCTTAACACTAGACAATTTACCAAGGGGTCCCCATAACAACCCCGAACGTGTTAGGAACACTCAGTTATGGAATAAAAAATCGGTAGCCGAAACTAAGGCGGCAAGAACGGAACGAATCACCCGGCAAAAGCCTTGGCCTTTTTCTCTTTACCAAGTATATAGGTGCATTAGTTAAATAGCATTTAAATAGGATGATATCAATTTGCCATGTTATCACATGGACTAGCTTGCACCTGCAACTAGCAACGCTAATATTAATGGTTGAGCATGCCTAACTTAGCCAAACAATATTTCCTAGGAGGGAAGGTGTTTGAGGTTTCATGGCAATGTTTGATGGCCTATATATCATGTGGTAGGCAGCGGAGATATAACTATGGAAACAAATCAACTAGGCATAACGAAGCTAGACACGGTGTCAAGGTCACGATCATCTTGCATGTGATTTCTTCTGAGTGGAACTATTCCTGATCTTCCTGCACGAACTCACTGGACTCCTTGAACTCGTTTCCGGACCTAGTAGCTACCCGAAAGAAACAATCATCCAATAGACACCAGCAAGAGATTATGCAACAATCAAACTGATGCATGCATACACAAACTCTAAATATGCATAGAAACAATTCTACTCACATAACCAAGTGCCACCTCATCAAAAAGTTATACTTTTGCAGAACTGCTCAAATCTAGAATCCAGTGCCACCGTTCGATTCCCAAGGGTTTTCTACCCCAAAACCATATATTATACTGCTATACATGCATGCAGAAAACATCACAAAACAGAAAAGAAATTATGTCCTAAATCATAAACTGCTCATGTCAAGAATAGGGGTTGTTCTTGCATATGTCAGGTTTGGCATATTCCTCTTCTGGAATATTCCAAATTTGGAAAACACATCACAAACAATAAAAAAAACTACACACAATTAACAGGGGGACCCACTGGTGATAGACACTTGGCCCCCTAGTATGACATGTGGGCCCTATGGCCCACCTGTCAGTGAGTGGCTACAGATAAATAAAAGGGCCAGGGGTACAATCATCCAATAAACAGCAGCAAGAGATTATGCAACAATCAAAGTGATGCATGCATACACAAACTCTAAATATGCACAGAAACAATTCTACTCACATAACCAAGTGCCACCTCATCACAAAGTTATACTTTTGCAGAACTGCTCAAATCTAGAATCCAGTGCCACCGTTGGATTCCCGAGGGTTTTCTACCCCAAAACCATAAATTATACTGCTATACATGCATGCAGAAAACATCACAGAACAGAAAAGAAATTATGTCCTAAATCATAAACTGCTCATGTCAAGAACAGGGGTTGTTCTTGCATATGGCCAGGGGTGGAGTCGAACCCACAACCCCCTGGTGGTATTCGCAGCGCCCAACCACTTGGCTATGCAGGTGTAGTTACTACTACAAAGGAGCTAACAGAATATGTACTCAGCCTATCACCTACCGCAACAGAGAACAAAAGCCCCCAAAAACTACAGCGGGAGGGGGGATCAAACCCATGACATATCGGTCGAGTCGCGCTCATTCAACCAGTCGGGCTACGAAGGAGGATCTGCTCTAACATGGGTACTAGCGTAGTTGTAACACGAGGGGGGGTGCTTGCTGAATCGCAACAAAAACACGCGCGATGGTGCAACCCCGGCAACGACACACGACGATGCGAGCGTTGCCAGGCGCGGCACGAACACAGTGCACTATTGGCTGCTACTGCTACTACAGCTGCATGGCTGCTGCTAACCTGCTGCTCCACGCGGATACTGTGGCTGCTACTCCTAGCGCTGCAGCGCTGCTTCTGTTGTGCTAGCTTTGCACACGTGACGGTGCAACTTCGGCATGCATCAACCTCTCGCGCTATGCGGCTCATCGAGGGTTCAGAGACGAGATCCGCGTGACGAGGAGGAGGAAACGACGACGAGGAGCTGCAGTATGGTTTGCCGGAGTTGAGGAAGGGGCCAGATCTTCTCTAAAATGGAACCCTCGTCGTGTTCTCTTGCTCCTGGCAGGGTCGGGGAGGAGGACGTTGCTGGATCACAATGGCCCCAAGCTCGTACCCGACTTGGCCAAGGTGCGGTGGAGCTCGGGGTCTCGCCCCGACGGCGCTAGGAGGGGAGTGGAGAGGTCGCACATGCTGCCGTTGAGAGGTTGAAGAGAGGGACGCGCTACAGACCTGGGCCGAAACTGGAAGGACCGGGCCTGGTTCTCCCTACCTCTCTCTGGAAACTCTTTTGCAATAAAAGCGAGAGGTTAAAAGAAAATGAGTAAAACAAAAATAAAATTATATTTGGGCTCCTAAAATGTTGCCAGTATTTATAAAAATAAGTGGGACATTTGAGGAGACCAAAATTAAATGCCTTTATTATTTAATGGGCTCTGTTTTTTTTAAATAAACCAAAAGTAAAACAATTCCAACCACAAGGGTGATGCACCGCAAAATAATAAGAAGGTTTTAAGGAGGGGAGGACCATTTATTTTTCTCAAAACAGAAACTTTAAATCTACCACAAAAATTAAAAGGAAGAGAGAGATAAGGTGCTATGGTGCAACAAGGGTTTTGAGATGAATCTTGTTGCAACACATCACATAACGATCACATGCCACTCTCACCCATGCCCTTTACTCAAACACCAAGGTGCCACAAGCAACACAAGACAAAACAAAATTAAATGATGTTATGCATGATAACATGATGTAACATAAAATGATGACACCAAAACTCATACCACTTGACATAACATCACAAGGTTGCCTTACAAGGAAAGATTACAAGGGGGGAGAATTACGTTGGTGCTGTCACAACATTGTATGGTCTATCTGGGTTCCTAAGAGCCTTGTACTAACATAAGAGGACCCATTAAGGAATGGGTACCTAAATGCTAGCATTGATTTTATGCAAGAGTTTCCTTCCGGTGGGGTTTCATGGTTGTTTGATAGTGGAGCAACAAATCATATGACCGGAAGCAAGGACTTGGTGATGGACGTTCATCCCAACCCATCCATTGCCACCCAAGTCTCCTATGGTGATGATGCGATTTCGAAGGTATTGGGTCGCGGCAAGGTGGTAATTTCTCTGGAACTTACCATTGAAAAGGTTATGCTTGTTGAGACCCTCGCATACAATTTACTTTTCGTTCATCAACTCACAATTATTTGCTTTTGTACTTTCTTTGGCATTAACTCTGTGGCCCTTTTGTGGAGCAAGACTCTTAAAGTAGCCTTTGTTGGGCATGTCGAGAACAGTCTCTATGTGGTTAACTTTTCAGAGCGATCCACTAAGAACGCGACTTGCCTAATGGCTAAAGTTGATGTGGGATGGCTTTGGCATCACCGGCTAGCCCATGTAAATATGAGATGTTTGCAAAGTCTCCTCAAATGGGATCACGTTCAAGGACTAACCAATGTGAGTTTCTCCACAGATCGTGCTTGCAGTGCATGTATTGAAGGAAAGATTCATGAGACAGCTTACCGCCCCACGACTATCATCTACACAGAAAGGACCTTGGAACCCCTTCACATGGATCTCCTTGGTCCTCCAACTTATCATAGTCTTGTGTGAAGAAAGTTTTGCTTGGTGATAGTGTATGATTACTCAATATATACCTGGGTATACTTTTTTAGGAGAAAGAGTGAGACTCAACAAACCGCCATCGACTTTGCTAACGAAGCTCAACGCCAACATAATGCAAATATATTGATGATCACAAGTGACAATGGCACCAAGTTCAAGAGCTACACCCTAAATGAATTTCTGAGTGATGAAGGAATCAAGCATCAATACTCTGCTCCTCACACTCCTAAACAAAATGGTGTGGCAGAAAGGAAGAACCGTACGTTGATGTATGCGGCAAGAACCATGATGGCAGAGTTTAAATCTACGTACAACTTTTGGGTCGAAGCCATCAACACTGCATGTCATGCATCCAATCGTCTCTACCTTCGCAGGCTTGAACAAGACTCCATATGAAATTCTTACCGGCAACAAGCCCAACCTCAAGTAGTTCCGGGTGTTTGGCTGTAAGTGTTTCATTCTTAAGAAAGGTGCTCATTTGTCTAAATTTGAACCTAGAGCTCAAGAGGGCATATTTGTTGGTTATGCTACAAAATCTCATGCTTACCGTGTCCTCAACAAGTCCTCATGACTCATTGAGGATACGTGTAACATGGAGTTTTACGAGAATAATGGCTGCCAAATAGAGCAAAGTGGTGTTTGTGATGTAGGTGATGAAATTCCTCCCAAGGCCATAAGAAGAATGGGTGTGGGATACTTCCTCCCCGTTGAAGAACCCCTTGTGGCTAAAGGAGAAGGATATAGTTCCATTCATGTGAACTATCACCGACGCAAGACCTGTTGGGGAACGTTGCATGGGAAACAAAACAATTCCTACGCACACGAAGACCTATCATGGTGATGTCCGTCTACGAGAGGAGATTTGGATCTATGAACCCTTTAAGACCGCACAGCACGAAGCGTTAAGAAACGCGGTTGATGTAGTGGAACGTCTTCACATCCCTCGAACCGTCTCACGAACCGTCCCTCGATCCGTCCCACGATCCGTTCCGATCTAGCGCCGAACGGACGGCACCTACGCGTTCAGCACACGTACAGCTCGACAATGATCTCGGCCTTCTTGATCCAGCAAGCAAGACAGAGAAGTAGACGAGTTCTCCAGCAGCGTGATGGCGCTCCGGTGGTGGTGGTGATCTACTCCTGCAGGGCTCCACCGGAGCTCCACAGAAATCCGATCTAGAGGTAAAACTATGTGGTCTAGGGTTGAGTTGCACGTGGCAAAAGTTGTCCCAAATCAGCCCTAAAACACCACTATATATAGGAGGGAGGGGGCAGGCTAGCCTTGAGGGACAAGCCCTCAAGGTGCGCTGTCCAAGGGGAGGAGGACTCCTCCTCCAATTCGGTTTGCGAAGCAGGAGTCCTCCTCTTCCTTCCCACCTCCCTCTTTTCCCTTTTTGTTTTATTTTCCTTTGGTATTTTCTTATGTGGCGCCATGGGCCCTTTGGGCTGACTACACCAGCCCACTAAGAGATTGTAGCGCCACCCTAGTGCCTTGGACTCACTCCCAGGTGGGTGGGCCCCTCCCGGTGAACTCCCGGAACCCATTCGTCCCTCCCGGTACACTGCCGGAATCAGCCAAAACTTTCGAGTGACCAAATGAAACCATCCTATATATCAATCTTCGTTTTCGGACGATTCCGGAAACCCTCGTGATGTCCTTGATCTCATCCGGGACTCCGAACAACATTCGGTAACCACACATATAACTTAACTATACTAAAACATCATTGACCCTTAAGTGTGCAGACCCTACGGGTTCGAGAACTATGTAGACATGCCCCGAGGCACTCCTCGGTCAATATCCAATAGCGGGACCTGGATGCGCATATTGGATCCTACATATTCTCCGAAGATATTATCAGTTGAACCTCAGTGTCAAGGATTCATATAATCCCGTATGGCATTCCCTTTGTCCTTCGGTATGTTACTTGCCCGAGATTTTATCGTCGGTATCCGCATACCTATTTCAATCTCGTTACCGGCAAGTCTCTTTACTCATTCAGTAATACAAGATCCCGTGACTTACACTTAGTCACATTGCTTGCAAGGCTAGTGTGTGATGTTGTATTACCGAGTGGACCCCGAGATACCTCTCCGTCACACGGAGTGACAAATCCCAGTCTTGATCCATACTAACTCAACGGACACCTTCGGAGATACCTGTAGAACACCTTTATAGTCACCCAGTTATGTTGCGACGTTTGATGCACACAAGGTATTCCTCCGGTGCGAGTGAGTTATATGATCTCATGGTCATAGGAACAAATACTTGACATGCAAAAAACAATAGCAATAAAACGACACGATCAATATGCTACATTCATAGTTTGGGTCTAGTCCATCACATGATTCTCCTAATGATGTGATCCAGTTATCAAGTGACAACACTTGCATATAGCCAGAAAACCTTGACTATCATTGATCAACTGGCTAGCCAAATAGAGGCTTGCTAGGGACATTGTTTTGTCTATGTATCCACACATGTATCTATGTTTTCATTCAATACAATTATCGCATGGATAATAAATGATTATCTTTAAACAGGAAATATAATAATAACTATTTATCATTTCCTCTAGGGCATATTTCCAACAAGACCCACACGCTTCCAAAGAACGCTCTAAAGGCCCTCATCCTCGTGATCCCGATCAAGGAGAAGATCAACCTCAAGATGCTCCTGCACGAAATGATGTCCTTGGTCCTGCTCACCCCTCTGAGGAAGCTCGATATAAAGAGCAAGCTCAAGAGCAATACCATGTTAAAAATCATGAGCAAGCACAAGAACAAAATCAAGCTCAAGATCATGGGCAAACTCAAAAAGGAGGTAAAAGTCTCAAACAGGCTTCTCAGCTCACCCCTGAGGAGATTCAAGAAAGACGTGTTGCCAAGACTGCAAAACACTCAAAAATCTTTCTCATGTGGTGAAGAATGTCTACGCGGTTTACAGAGAGGGGTAACCACACGTCGTCAATTATCAAACATTAGTGCCCATCATGCGTTTGTTTCTTGCATTGAACCAGTAAAGTTACAAGAGGCTCTCAAAGACAAGGATTGGGTTGAAGCCATGCATGAAGAGCTCAATAAATTCGAGCGCAACAAAGTGTGGCAACTTGTGCCATGACCAAAGGAGAACCACAATGTCATTGGAACAAAGTGGATCTTTAAGAACAAGAAAGATGTGAACGGTGTCGTTACTTGGAACAAGGCAAGATTGGTAGCACAAGGCTACTCCCAAGTCGAGGGTATCAACTATGGTGAAACCTTTGCTCATGTCACTCGCCTTGAATCTATTAGCATGCTGCTTGCATTTGCTTCTCACAATAACTTCAGATTATACCAAACGGATGTGAAGAGTGAATTTCTTAATGGTCCCCTTAAGGAGTTGGTTTATGTCAAGCAACCCCCATGGTTTGAGGATCCCAAGTTCCCTAATCATGTGTATGTTCTCGATAAGGCATTGTATGTCCTTAAACAAGTCCCATGTGCGTGGTATGAGCACCTTACCGAGATGTTACATGACCGTGGATTTGAAGTTGGGAAAATAGACCCCACTCTTTTTGCTAAGAATGTCAAAGGGAACTTGTTCATATGCCAACTATATGTTGATGATATTATCTTTGGTTCTCCTAACAAAGCTTTCAATGAAGAATTTGCTGCACTAATGAATAAAGAGTGTTAGATGTCTATGATGGGAGAGTTGAAGTTTTTCCTTGGATTCGAAGTCAAGCAACGAAGTTAAGGAACCTTCATCAATCAAGCCAAGGACAATACTGAAGACATGCTCAAAAGGTTCAATATGGATGATCTCAAACCAGCCAAGGGCAACACTCCCATCCTCTCAACTGCCATCTTGACCTCAATCCCAACGGTAAAACTGTGGATCAAATGGTATATCTCTCTATGATCGGATCTTTGCTTTACCTTTGTGCATCTAGACCGGATATTATGTTGAGCGTGGGAATTTGTGCAAGATTTCAATCCGCACCTAAGGAAAGTCGCTATGTGGCGGTCAAGCGAATCTTTCGATACTTGGCTCATACCCCAAACTTTGGCTTATGGTATCCCAAAGGGGCTTCATTTGATCTCACATGATATTCGGATGTGGATTGGGCGGGAAACCATGTAGATAGGAAGTCAACTTCCAGAGGTTGCCAATTCTTTGGCCACTCTCTCATAAGTTGGTCTTCCAAGAAACAAAATTATGTTTCTCTCTCATCCACCAAGGCTGAATATGTAGCTGCTGCAAGTTCTTGTGCTCAATTGCTATCAATGAGGCAAATTTTAAAGGATTATGGTGTCACTTGTGACAAAGTGCCTCTTTACTGTGATAATATTAGTGTCATCTCAATCTTCAACAACTCGGTTCAACATTGCAAGACGAAGCACATCGGTATTCGTCACCACTTCATCAAGGAACATATCAAGCGTTGGGAGATTGATCTTGTTTACCTCAACACTAATGAACAACTTGCGGATATCTTCACAAAGCCTTTGAATGAAGCAAGATTTTGTGTGTTAAGGCATGAGCTAAATACCATTGATTTGAGCAATCTACATTGAAATCAGGCACATCCCACCACTCTCATCATTATATTCTTTTTAGATGTAGGCATGAATTTAGGGGGAGTGTAGTTCGCCCAATGAACTATCCCTCCTCCTATTATGCATAAAACAATCAAATCTTTGACATTCGTCATTTTATATGATATTTGTATCACAAAGACAAGTTTTGGTCATGGGCCCAAGGTTAAAATCTTCATGATGCCATACCAGTTCGTTGAAACATAGGTGGCCTCGGCCACCGCCCCCACTTAGTGAGGTATTTGCTTTTGGTGCTTGTTTTAGTTGCATCTTTTTGTGTCCTTTTTGTGCTTCTTGTTTGCTTAAGTTTTAGGTGTGGTATCCTTCAAGGTTTGTATTCCTTTTGTGATTCTTCTGGATCACATTAGAGCTTACCCCACCATACTCCCTTGCGTGTTCTCTGTCCCAAGCTCTCCTCAAATAGAAACCCTCTCATTTCCATATTGTACGCATATATTCCTGATGGTCGTGACTGAGGCAGGGCGGTACAACCGGTGGTAACAGCGGTACAACCGCTAATCACCCATTGTCTCACCCCAACGGTAGAACCGATTTGAATTTGATGTTCTACCTCTAATTCCCAGGTTGTGCTGGGCCGGAACAACCGCCCTTCGGAGCAGTACAACTGGATACAGCAAGCAGCGCCTAAAATTAGGGCCACGCAGAAGGGGTACTCAGTTTCCCCTTCGTGCCAAACTCCTCTTCTTGGTGCCCTAGTCGCCTGACGCCGTCACCACCACTCCGGAGTGCCTGTTGCGCCCCGGATCTGGTTCCTCCCTCTAGATTCGCTCCATGGAGGCCCTTCTCCCCTTATCTCCTCCAATGGACACTGGTAATGCCCTCTTCCCTTCTTGTTTTTGGACCCTCTTCTTTGGATCCACTTTTTCATAGACATTGCTAGATCCCGCGTTTTTGGACAAACTATTGATAGGAGGAGGTACTATATATGCTTCTTATCAGTTATGCTATGTAGTACCTAGAATCACTAGCATAGATCTTAGATCTAGATGTACCAGCCTTCCTCAAACAGCAGTACAACCGCTCCGGTGACTGGTACTACCGGCCTTCCTGGTTCCTATGCCACAACTTCTTTGTTCTACTATGCATACCTGATCTATTCCTCTCTTTTTTGCGTACAATCCTCTCATCTTTTCTGGGTTTCTTTCTGTGTGCTTTTCTGGTGTACGTCTACAGGAGATTCTGGTTCTTGCTCTGCTCCTTGGAAGAACACCAAGAAGCATGCTCGCGAGTGTAGGCTCGTGGATGACTCTGAGCACGAGGAAGTTGTGATCCCTACCAATATCTCTCGCCATGCAAAAGCCTTGGTCTCCAAGTAGAAATCTGCCAAACCAGTACACTCATGGACGCAAGCTAATTACGAGCAGGTTCGTTTTTAGAAGCCGTATGAGGTGCCTGTTGCTCCCGCCTGGACCACCCCTCAGTTCCGGAATGCGCTTCGGATGCGCATTGTGCATGATCTCTATGACCATCACAAGAACAAGTTTGCCAAGCAGTGGACTATTTACATTGAGCACTGGAAGAACAACATGGAGTACTTTGGAGAAGCAAATACTCTCGGTGACGAATTTGATTTTCTCAAGCTCATGACACTCAACTTTCCCTTTGATGTGCATCCCATTCACCAGTTCTATGCCACTGTTCACTTTGGCTTGGATGACGCTCGCACCGTTACCTTCATGTGTCGTGATGAGATTTTCGAGGTCCTATGGCGTGCCTTCTCCAATGCTTTTGGGTATGATGATATCAGTCTCATTGGGGAGGGCGATATTCATCCTCATGATCGGGCTCGTCCTATGGATAAGGTGAAGCTTGTCCCCTTGTACATTCCCGGGCGTGGGATTCCTGGCTCTTCTAAGGACCTCTTGCCGGTTTACGATATTTTGCACCGTGTTTTACGGAATGTTCTCCTGCCCAAGTTGGGCAATGAAGGTGAGATTCATGGTTACTTCATTGATTTGCTTGTTGCCATGCGGGAGAAGGCTCGCCCCAGGGCTACATTTCATGCTTCCAAATGGTTATGGGAGAATCTCTACTCCACGGTCTTCTACAAGTTGCTCCCCAAGTGTGCTCCGTTTATTATGTGCTTCCTCAACTCTTTGTGGGCAGTTCGTAGGCTTGGCGAGCCTCTCTCTTCTTCTGAAAATCTCACTAAGCATGAGGTCCAGCAACTCTGGAAGAATAATCATGTTGCTCCTCGCTTCCCCGAGGACGCACCTGAGGATGATTTTGCTACTTCTAGTGACAGTGACTTTGAGCTTCCTGCGGCTGCCAAGCCATCGTGGGTCTCCTAGTTCTCATATAAGTTAAATAACACCTTCGGCCTCCAAGCTCATGTTTAGTAGAAGCTCTATGAATCCCATGTCAACGAGAAGCTTGCTAGGCGTAGACAGATTCAGATCCTCTGGGATCTCAAGCTTGAGGCAACTAGTGGTTCAGAGAAGTCCATAACCCCTCAGAAGAACTGGATCTATGGTCATAGCACTTGGACTGATAATGAGGTCTCGGGCCAGCCTACTACCTCCTCTGCTTTTGCTTCTCAGGATGTGTATGATAGTGATGATGAGTCCGCTAGCGGTGATTCCGAGGAGTCTAACGGATCTGACGAGCTCTACTGAGCACTGTGGCGATAGCACTACTCTTTTTTCCTTTTTGGTGTCCTAATGCCAAAGGGGGAGAGAGCTATATCATGACGTGATTTTCATGGGGGGCTCTGGCTGTCATTTCGTAGTATCTTTTGTTTTTATTTCAAGTTGAATTCTTATGTACTTGTTAGTTGGTCTTTGAACTTGTTAGTTGGTCTTGAACCTATCTTGTGTAGACTATTTGAGTTTCTTTGGAGACTATGTTTATTATTACCCGTATCATTTAAAGCTCTACTCGTTATCTCGTACATAAGCTCCTTAATGTTAATTCCTCTATGTACCCTGTGGATGGTGTCTAAAACCAAGGGGTAGCTCCAATTCCTGTTTCTGTCTCATTTGGGGCACACAACGAGGGGCAGCTCTCCTTCTACTTTAGAGACCATCTATGCAAACCGTGTTGTTGTCATCATCCACCAAAAAGGGGGAGATTGTAAGGGCATTCTCGTGCTTAAGTGTTTTGGCGATGATGAGAACTCACTATGTTATCTAACCGGGTGTCAAGTATGCATGTATCATATGTTAAACACAAGACAGTTAGGTATTATCTCCAAACATAAAATATCGAAGACGTGTTCCGTACGTGTTTGTTATCTTTTTCCGTATGGATCCCATACTATTAATAGGGACTCCACATTGGAAATCTATGGGTGAATCAATTCTTCTCACACTCTTTTGCACCCATCTCGTTCCATCGCATCATTGAGAGAGAGCCCCTGGTTTTCTAACTGACCGGTTGTACCACAGCCATGGGCGGTTGTACCGCTCAACACCTAGGCGGATGTACCGACCCGGCACCGGTCCACAACCGGTCACAGCCCCGTTTTACTGTTGTTGTTGTGCGGTGGTGGCCCGGTTGTACCGCTATATTAATTATAGCCGGTACTACCGGTGTTCCAAGCGGTTGTACCGCTTGGAACTTAGCCACGCCCAACGACCGTGGCTGGTGGAACCTCAGGGCCAACTTTCTGTTTTGGCCCGGTTATTGGGTGGTGGTTGGCCGGTTGTTCCGCTAATATAGGAAGACCGGTTGTACCATCCTGGTAACCTATTCTACCACATAGTGTAAAAACTGGCTGTAACGGTTAGAAATCTGGGAGCCTATATAAGGAGGGATTTCTTCCTCCTCCCTCTTATTTCTTACCTCTTACTCTCCACCATTGATGCACTCAAGCTTTCTTGCCCGATCTCTCTCCCTAGCCACCCAAACTTGTTGTCTTGCTAGGGATTAAAGGAGGAGACCTAGATCTACACTTCCACCAAAGGAAAATTGATTTCCCCAAGTTCTTGTGTGGATTTTGTTACTCTTGGGTGTTTGATCACCCTAGACGGAAGAGGTCACCTCGGAGCCACATTCCATTATGGTGAAGCTCCGTGGTTTTGTTGGGAGCCTCCAATTGAGTTGTGGAGAGAGCCCCAACCTTGTTTTAAATGTCTTGTTGCCACCTTCAAGGGCACCATGTAGTGGAATCACGACACTTCACATTGTGTGAGGGTGTGAGAAGAATACGGTAGCCTTAGTGGCATCTTGGGGAGCATTATGCCTCCACACCGCTCCAACGGAGACGTACTTCCCCTCAAAGGGAAGGAAGTTCGGGAACACATCCTCGTTTTCATCGGTTCCACTTGGGATTATTTCTTACCTTTACTTGTATTTACTTATAGCTTGTTATTCTTGTTGTTAGCATCCTATAGGTTACTCACCTAGTTGCATATCTAGACAACCTATGTGTTGCTAAAGCTAATTTGTTTCAAGAAAATCTTAAAGTCTGTTAGTTGCCTATTCACCCCCTTCTAGTCAACCATATTGATCCTTTAAACACCGTTCGCATCTTGCTTGTTCTTAAAGATCCACTTTGTCCCAATGACATCGTGGTTCTCCTTTGGTCTTGGCACTAGTCCCACACTATGTTGCACTCGAAGTTGTTGAGTTCTTCATGCATGGCTTCAACCCAATCCATGTCTTTGAGAGCCTCTTGTACCTTTAGTGGTTCAATGCAAGAAACAAAAGCACGATGGGCACTAAAGTTTGATAATTGACGACGTGTGGTTACCCCTCTTTGTAAGCCGCCGTAGACATTCTCCAGCACATGAGAAAGATTTTTGAGCGTTTTGACAGTCTTCGCAGCACGTCTTTCTTGAATCTCGTCAGGGGTGACCTCAGGAGCCTGTTTGAGACTTACCCGCCTTTTTCAGTTTGCCCTTGATCTTGAGCTTTATTATGTTCTTACGCTTGCTCTTTATGTTGAACTTGATCTTGATCTTGAGCTTGCTCTTGATCTCGAGCATCCTTAGAGGGGTGAGCAGGATCAAGGACATCATTTGGTGCAGGACCATCTTGAGGTTGATCTTCTCCTTGATCGGGATCACGTGGATGATGGCCTTCAAAGCGTTCTTCGGAAGCGTGTGGGTCTTGCATCGGTGATGCTTCCACATGAGTGGAACATTGTCCTTCTCCTTCAGCCACAACGGTTCCTCAACATGCTGGAAGTATCCCACGCCCATTCTTCTTATGGCTTGCGGAGGAATTTCATCACCTACATCACGAAGACCACTTTGCTCCACTTGGGAGCTATTATTCTCGTCAAACTCCACGTTACACGTCTCCTCAGTGAGTCCCGATGACTTGTTGAGGACACGGTAAGCGCCAGAGTTTGTAGCATAACTAACAAATATGCCCTCTTGAGCTCTAGCTTCAAATTTAGAGAAACGAGCACCTTTCGTAAGAATGAAACACTTACAACCAAACACCCGGAAGCACTTGAGGTTCGTCTTGTTGAGGATAATAATTTCATATGGAGTCTTGTTCAAGCTTTTGTGAAGGTAGAGCTGATTGGATGCATGACATGCAGTGTTCCCAAAAGTTATACGGTTATTTAAACTCCGCCATCATGGTTCTTGCCGCATCCATCAACGTCCGGTTCTTCCTTTCCGCCACACCATTTTGTTGAGGAGTGTAAGGACCAATGTATTGATGCTTGATTCCTTCATCACTCATAAATTCATTTGGGTATAGTTCTTGAACTCAGTGCTATTGTCACTTCTGATCATCAAAATCATTGCATTATGTTGGCGTTGAGCTTCACTAGCAAAGCTGGTGAGGGTTTGTTGAGTCTCACTCTTTCTCTTGAAAAAGTATACCCAGGTATATCTTGAGTAATCATCTACTATCACCAAGCAATAATTTCTTCCCCAAAGACTATCATAAGATGGATGACCAAAGAGATCCAAGTGAAGGAATTCCAAGGTCCTTTTTGTGTAGATGATAGTCGTTGGACGGTGAGCTATCTCATGAATCTTTCCTTCAATACACGAACGGCAAGCACGATCTCTGGCGAAACTCACATTGGTTAGTCCGAGAACATGATCCCCTTTGACGAGACTTTGCAAAGATCTCATATTGACATGGACTAGCTGGCGATGCCAAAGCAATCCCACATCAACTTTAGCCATTAGGCAAGTCATGGTCCTAGTCGGGGACTCTGAAAAGTTAACCACATAGAGACCGTTCTCAACATGCCCGACAGAGGCTACTTTAAGAGTCTTGCTCCACAAAAGGGCCACAGAGTCAATGCCAAAGAAAGTACTAAAGCCAATAAGTGCAAGTTGATGAACAAAAAGTTAATTGTATGTGGGGGTCTCAATAAGAATAACCTTTTCAATGGTAAGTTCCAGAGAAATTACCACCTTTCCGAGAACCAATACCATTGAAATCGCATCATCACCAAAGGAGACTTGGGTGGCAATGGATGGGTCAGGATGAACGTCCACCACCAAGTCCTTGCTTCCGGTCATATGCTTTGTTGCTCCACTATCAGGCAACCATGACACTCGACCAGAAGCAAACTCCTACATAAGATCAATGCCTGGATTTAGGTACCCATTCTTTAATGGGTCCTATTATGTTAGTAACAAGGGTCTTAGGAACCCAAATAGACCATGCATTGTACTCATCATAAGAACAAACAAACTTAGCAAATACATTTCCATCGTTAGCATGGCATAAAACATAGGAGGGGTTAAATTCGCAGATTGTGTTGGGTAGAGGGGTATTTACCTTCACGACATTATCCCCCTTAGCTTGGTCCTTTTTCTTCCCATGAGTACCCTCCCAGGATTTAACAAAGGTTTCCGTAAACTGGGGAGGTTGCTTGGTCTTGTTCTTCTTGGACTTGGGTGCAAACCCAACTCCTTCCTTTGCAACCACTTCCTTTTGACTTCTCAAAAGGTTATTAAGATTATTTTCACCTTGGAAGCATGTCACAAGGCCTTTCTCGAGATGCTCTTTTAATTTGGAGTTCTCCTCCACAAGATATGCATGCTCACAACAGGTGTTAGGGCATATTTCTCTCTAAGTGGTTTTAGTTATTGATGACAATGCATGTGCGGACTAATCATGTGCATTGAGCATTTCAGATAATTCACATCTAGGCACAAGACGATTCGATACCCCTCAGAATATCTCTAAGATGGTTGCTTTCTACGTTTCCCTTTGGTGGATTTGAGTCATAGGAAAGACGTAATATTAAGAGGGGGTCCGTGTCGGAAAGGTTTGGGTGGAATCATCACATACACATTTAGTGCACCACCTTTTCCCTAGCTACAATGGAGCTCCATACCCATCTATAATGTTTATGCAAAAGGGACAGCGGTAGTACCATCTTTAATGTTTATGCAAAAGAAGGAGGATCAAAAGGGACCATGTTTGTGGACTAAGAAATGTGAGTTTTGCCAAAGACCGTGCTTTGCAGTGCTTGTATTGAAGGAAAGCTTCATGAAACAGCTCACCGTCCCACAACTATCATTTACTCTAAAAGGCCTTTGGAGATCCTTCACATGGATCTCTTTGGTCCTCCTTCTTTTGATAGTCTTGGGGCGAGAAAGTATTGCTTGGTGATTGCGGATGACTACTCAAGATACACTTGGGTATATTTCTTCAAGAGGAAGAGTGAGACTTAGCAAACTGTCATCGACTTTGCCAATGAATCTTAACGTCAACATGAAGCAAAAACTATTGATGATTAGAAGTGGCAACGGCACTGAGTTGAAGAACTACACCTTAAATGAGTTCCTTAGTGACGAGGGGATCAAGCATCAATATTCAGCACCTTATACCCCCCAACAAAATGGTGTTGTGGAAAGGAAGAACCGGACGTTGGTGGACGCGGCAAGAACCATGATGGCAGAATTCAAATCTCCGTACAACTTTTGGGCTGAAGCCATTAGCACCGCGTGCCATGCATCCAACCGGCTCTACCTCCGCAAAGGCTTGAACAAAACTCCATATGAGATTCTTATGGGAACAAGCCCAACCTAAAATACTTTCGGCTGTTCAGTTATAAGTCTTTCATTCTCAAGAAAAGTGTTGGTTTGTCTAAATTTGAAGCTAGAGCTCAAGAGGGCGTATTTGTTGGTTATGCTATAAACTCTCATGCTTACCGTGTTCTCAACAAGTCCACCGGGCTCATTGAGGACATGTGTAATGTGGAGTTTGATGAGAATAATGTCTCCCAAGTGGATCAAAGTGGCCTTTGTGATGTAGGTGATGAAATTCCTCCTCAAGCCATAAGAAGAATGGAGATTGGTCAAACACTCCCCATTCAGGAACCCCTTGTAGCCGAAGGATAAGGCCAATTCTCTACTCAAGTGGAGCCATCACCCTCGCTAGACCCACACGCTTGTGAAGAACAAAGTGAAGGCCCTCAACCCGACGAAACTAAACAAGGACAAGATCAACCTCATGAAGATGGTGTCGCACAAAATGATGTCCAAGATCATGCTCCAGATTACGAGCCTGCTCAAGATCTAGTGCAACCTCAAGATCAAGTGCTACCACAAGATAAAGGGCAATCTAGTGAGCAAGCTCAAGACGGTGCTCAAAGTGGTCAAGCATACCCCCCCTTGTGGCCGAAGGATAAGGACAATGCTCTACTCAAGTGGAGCCATCACCCTCGTTAGACCCACACGCTTGTGAAGAACAAAGTGAAGGCCATCAACCCGAGGAACCTGATCAAGGACAAGATCAACCTCATGAAGATGGTGTCGCACCAAATGATGTCCAAGATCATGCTCCAGATTCCGATCCTGCTCAAGATCTAGTGCAACCTCAAGATCAAGTGATACCACAAGATCAAGGGCAATCTAGTGAGCAAGCTCAAGACAGTGCTCAAAGTGGTCAAGCATAACCCCCTACATTATCAAGTAGGGAAGTCATGAAGCGTCGTGCTGCCAAGATAGCCAACAAGCTCCAAGTTCGACAACACATCTTCAAGAATGTGCTTGGTAGCTTCAATAGAGGGGTAACCACTCGTCAACAATTATCAAAATTTTGTATGCATCACACGTTTGTTTTGTGTGTTGAACCCCAAAACGTAGATGATGTGCTTGATGACGAGGATTGGCTTGAAGCTATGCATGATGAACTTAAAAACTTTGAGCGCAATCAAGTTTGGGAATTAGTGCCAAGGCAAACGGAGGAACATAATGTCATTGGAACCAAATGGGTCTTCAAGAACAAGTAGGATGCAAATGGTGTTATCATTCGAACAAGGCAACACTGGTGGCGCAAGGCTACTCCCAAGTCAAGGATATCGACTACGGTGAAACATTTGCTCCCGTCGCTCATCTTGAATCTATTCGTAAGTTACATGCTTTTCTTAATGGTCCTTTAATTGAGTTGGTATATGTTAAACAACCCCCGGGATTCGAGGATCCCAAGTTCCCCACTCATGTATACAAACTCCGGAAGGCACTCTATGGTCTTAAACAAGCCACACGTGTGTGGCATGAGTACCTTACTGTGTTGTTGCAAGACCGTGGGTTTGAGATTGGGAAAATTGATCCCACTCTTTTTACCAAGAAGGTCAAAGGGGAGTTGTTCATATGCCAACTATATGTTTATGAAATTATGTTTGGTTCTCCTAGCAAATCTTTCAATGAAGAATTTGTTGCACTAATGACCGAGAAGTTTGAGATGTCGATGATGGGAGAGTTGAAGTTCTTTCTCGGGTTTGAAATAAAACAAGGAAGAGAAGGAACCTTCATCAAACAAGTCAAGTACACTCAAGACATGCTCAAGAGGTTCGAGCTCGAGGAGGTCAAGCCAGTCAAATTTCCAATGCCAACCAAATGCAAGCTCGACACTGATCCCAATGGTAAAGCCGTGGATCAAAAGGTATATCACTCCATGATTGGATCCTTGCTTTACCTTTGTGCATCAAGACCTGATATCATGCTGAGCGTGGGAATCTATGCACGGTTTCAATCCACACCAAAGGAAAGCCACTATGCGGCAGTCAAGCGAATCTTTCAATATTTGGCTCATACCCCAAAATTTTGGCTTATGGTACCCCAAATGAGCAACCTTTAGTTTAGTATGTTAATCTGACTCAAATTGGGTTGGAGACTGTGTTGGAAGGAAGTCAACCTCTGGAGAATGCCAATTCCTTGGTCGTTCCTTGGTAAGTTGGTCTTCGAAGAAGCAAAACTGTGTGTCACTTTCTTCCACCGAAGTTGAGTATGTAGCTGCTGCAAGTTGTTGTGCTCAAATATTATGGATGAGGAAACCTTTAAAGGATTACGGTGTCACTTGTGACAAAGTGCCTCTTCTGTGTGACAATGAGAGTGCTATCAAGATATCCCTTAATCCGGTGCAACATAGCAAGACCAAGCATATTGATATACGGCATCATTTCATTCGAGATCATATCAAGCAAGGAGATATTGAGGTCCTCTTCATCAAAACTCAAGAGCAACTTGCAGATATTTTCACCAAACCTCTAGATGAAGCATGGTTTCGCGAGTTACGGCATGAGCTAAATATCATTGATTCAAGTAATGTAGATTGAAACCAGGCACACCACACCTCACTCATCATTATATTTGGCTCTAGATGTAGGCATGGACATAGGGGGAGTGTTGTTCTCTCAATGAACTTCTCCTCCCCCTATTATGCATAAATTGATAAAGTCTTTCATATTAGCCATTTTTATAGCACGTGTGCTTCAAAGACGAGTTGTGATCATGAACCCAAGGATAATTCTTCGCGGTGTCATACCATTTGTCTCAAACATTGGTGGCTTCGGCCACCACCCTCTCTCCGTCAGAAGATTCGGTTCTGTGTTCCAGTGTGTACATGTTTCTTCTTATCCTTGTTTGGATTTTCAATGTTTTTATTTGATTACTGGCATTGTTCAAGCCCTTTTTATTGTCGAGGAGAGTAGAGCAAGTTTTTCAGGCAGTTTTGACAACAAGGGTACGGTACTACCGCCCCCAACATGGTAGTAAAATTTTACTACCGCTGGCCAAGCGGTACTACCGCCCCCACCACGGTAGTAAATGTTTACTACCGCTGGGCGATCGGTACTACCGTTAGCCAAGCGGTACTACCGCAATGCCAGGGGTACTACCGCGCCACCACGACATCAGGGGTTATTTAAGGGCAGGGACAATTCTTTTCCCCCTTTACCCATTCATCACGTGTTCTTCCTCTTTTTCTCTCTCTCCTCTCTCAAGATGCTGCCCAAGGGACTCGTCGGATCTCCATCTCCGTCCACCTTCTCTGACTTCGATTGGTGGGATCCTCTCCCTTGTGCCATGGACCTCGGTACTGCCCCTCGTTCCGTTCCCTTTTGCTTAGTTTTTGTTGAATCTAGGGTTAGGGGCATGTATGTGTTCTTTCCTTCATGGCACCATATCCTCTTGCTAGATGGATTGGAGAATTTCTTCGGTTGTAGACCCTTCCTGTAGTAGGATGCCTTGTGTGTTGAGGACCCCAGTAGTTCCAGATCTAAATTTTTGTTAGAAGGATTGGGGAGTTTTTGTTTCATGAAACTGTTAGATCTGGCACTCTGCTTCCCGTGCGGTACTACCACCCCTCCTAGAGCGGTACTACAGTTGTTAGAATAGTAGTAGAATTTTACTACCGCTCGAACAACGGTACTACCATTGCCAGAGTGGTAGTAAAGTTTTACTACCGCTCCAGCGGCGGTACTACCGCCCCTACTTTAGTACACACATTGCACTCCTCTTTTTTTTGGGATTTTCTATTGATTCTTGATCTTTGCCCTAACGTATTGTGTCCTTTGTGTTGTGTTTTCTTTTCGTGTATCATAGGTGGTGGCTCCAGGCGCTCTAACCCACCTCGGGATGCCAGCTCCAAGCGTCCCCGCTCATCAGATGTCCCTGAAGGTTCTATAGCTCCCAAGCGCAATTTCAAGAAGACTGCTCAGAAGCCCAGGAACACTATTGACTGGAATACCGTTCCACTTGCAGAGTTTCAGTTGTGCCGAAAGATCAACCCCTACAACAACAATAGGGATCAGTTCCCCAGAGGTGAAATTATCTGGAACAAAGAGCAGTTTCTTATTTTTGAAGACGTCATCAAAATGAAGAAGAATATATATGTTCCTGTGCAGTGGATTGATATCAACCATCTAAAGAAAGACCTTGCATACTTTGGTGATGCTCTGTCCATAGTGGAATAGCTTCAGATTGAGGAGCTCGTCGCTTTTCAGCAAGATTTTGATTATGAGGTACTGGCCCATTTCTTCGCTACTGTTCACTTTCACACTAATGATGACCGCACCATGACTTGGCTGAAAAATGGGGAAGTATTGTCTGCTAAGTGGAAGGATTTCATGAACCTGCAGAATGTCCAGGATGAGGGGCTTCACCACCCAGTTGGCTTGCGCCCACATGCTAACCTTACTGCTCTAGCAAAGGAGAAGTTGCTGCCATTCTACATTGTGAAGGAAACCCCGTCTGGTGAGGTCTCCTATGTTATGAACCCTTTTGTGGATGTCATGCACCGCATTTTTTGCAACACCATGTTTCCTCGAGTTGGCAACAAGGACTAGGTCCACTCATACCTGGTAGATATGCTTATCCTGTGTCAGAAGGGGCGGACTCACCCCTATGGACCATTGGATCTCTCTCATGTTATGTGGAGTGAGCTGTACTCCACGGTCTTCAACCGTAAGGTCCCAATCTACGGTCCTTACCTATTCTACCTAATCAAGATGACGTGGGCCAAGGAACTACCGGCTGTTGAGTTTCTTGCTCCTAATTGGATTCGACATGAGCCCATCGAACTACGCCAGAAGAACAAATGGGCAAACACCTCAACTACACGTGCTGCCCCTAGGGATTCTGATGAGGATGTGGCTGCTGCTAAGGATGAGGCTGTTCCAGAGTCACGTATGCCTTCCTCTGCCGAGCCGTCATGGGCCAAAAAGCTCACCGACATGATGAAGACCTTGTTCTCCATGCAGGCCAAGGGACAGTACATGACCCATGTCACTCTGAAGGAGAGCCGTCAGCGTGACAAGCTGATCATGAGGAAGCTTGATGTGCACATCTCTAGTGGATCCGAGCAAGAGATCACCCCGGAGGCTGAGTGGAAGCAGAAGAACAATCTGCAGCGGGGTGCGTCTGACCTGGACTTTGAGGAGGAGACCGAAGACGACTCAGATGAGGAGTATGTTCAGGGGGAGACCAAAGACAGATGGCTATATTCTCTCCAGTTCGAGCTACCACCTATGTCGTAGGTGTCCTCTCAGCCTTTTTGGTGTCCCGATGCCAAAGGGGGGAGAGTGTAGGATTTGCTCATTTTCTCGTTTTCGTGGTTGTTTTATTTGTTGAACTTTAGTTGCTTTGCTGGTTGTCTTTGCTTTATCAGTGAAACTATGAGACGCCAGAATTTATCATATCGTGTGATACATATGCTTTATCTTCCTTATCCTTTGTCTCATTATTATCTAATTTATTAGTAGCTTGCGGGTCTTATTCTCTTTTGACTTTATCTTCATGCTCACATGCTATGACTTGCTTCCATATATAAATATATATACTTTTATATTGCAAGGATTGCTTAGTCTATAAAATCTAGGGGGAGTGCTTTTCCCTTGGTTGTGTGTTGGTAGGCACACATCCAGGGGGAGCTTGTCTCTAGTTTATAGATTTTGGGTTTTGCATATGCTTTCTCTATATCCTTTATGTGCAAATCATGTATTGTCATCAATCCACCAAAAAGGGGGAGATTGTTAGGGCATATTTCTCTCTAAGTGGTTTTAGTGACTGATGACAATGCATGTGCGGACTAATCGTGTGCATTGAGCATTTCAGATAATTCATATCTAGGCATAAGACGATTCGATACCCCTCGGGATCTCTTGAAGACGGTTGCTTTCTACGTTTCTCTTTGGTGGATTTGAGTCGTAGGAAAGTCGTACTATTAAGAGGGGGTCTGCGTGGAATGGTTTGGGTGGAACCATCAAGTACACATTTAGTACACCACCTTTTCCCTAGCTACAATGGAGATCCATACCCATCTTTAATGTTTATGCAAAAGGGCCAGCGGTAGTACCGCTGGTGTCAGCGGTACTACCGCCCTCAAAGCGGTAGTAGTTTTTTACTACCATTCCGACGAACTTTATCGCATACTTTTCCCCACTCGGTAGTAGGCACGGTAGTAATTTATTACTATCGTGGTTGGTGAGATGTAGAGAGGTTGTACCGCTCCCAGAGCGATAGTACCGATTGGCTATTACTGTGGTGGGTGGGTAACGGTTGGATTTCCCCCCCCCCCCTCCGCTATATATAGGTGTCTTCTTCCTCGAGGAGCTCACCTTTAACCTCTCCAAGCTCCATTGTTGCTCCATAAGCTTATTATTTCCCGATCTCTCTCCCTAGCCAATCAAACTTGTTAATTTTCTAGGGATTGCTTGAGAGGGCCTTGATCTACACTTCCACCAAGACATATTTGATTCCCTCGACTACTCCCATGCGGATCTTGTTACTCTTGGGTGTTTGAGCACCCTAGACGGTTGAGGTCACCTTGGATCCACATTCCATTGTGGTGAAGCTTTGTGGTCTTGTTGGGAGCCTCCAAGCTTTGTGTGGAGACAACCCCAACCTTGATTGTAAAGGTCTGGTCGCCGCCTTCAAGGGCACCAATAGTGGAATCGCGACATCTTGCATTGTGTGAGGGTGTGAGGAGAATACGGTGTTCCTAGTGTCTTCTTGAGGAGCATTGTGCCTCCACACCGCTCCAACGGAGACGTACTTCCTGTCAAAGGGAAGGAACTTCGGTAACACATCCTCGTGTTCACCGGTTCCACTTGCGGTTATCTCTTACCTTTACTTTGCACTTGTTATTGTTTTGGTGTATTCTTTGCTTGCACTTGTTATCCTTGTAGGTAGCATCATATAGGTTGCTCACCTAGTTGTTCACATAGAGAACCTTTTTTTGCTAACGCTAATTTGTTAAGATAAGCTAAAAATTGGTAGTTGCATATTCACCCCCCTCTAGTCAACCATGTCGATCCTTTCAACAGGTGTTAGTAGCATGGACATTATCAATTAAAACAAATGAGTTTTACTTGGAGTTGAGCATGGGACTCTTTTAAAGAGACATGAGCACTGTTCAAGGCCTTCTGAGCCTTGTAAAGTGTTGCAAGCTCTTTCTTGAGTCTAACATGATCAAGCCCAAGTGCACTCTTTTCGGATTGAAGCACACAGGTAAGAACAAGAGTACGATAAAGATCTTTCTTTAACTTAGCAAGGTCATCGTTAGGTGACTCCTCAAGAATCAAACGAAGTCCTTGCTCTTTTTCAAGAGCAATGGAAAGATGTGCAATCTCATCGGCATAGTCACGACTATGACCTTGTAATGTAGAGATAGTTCCTTCATGAGATTCAATAAGGTCATTAGCCTCACCGAGTTGTTCCAAGAGAAGAAAAAAAATGCTTCTTGGATTTACCCTTGAATTTTATCATGAATTTACCAAAGGAGTTTTCCTCCTCCTCTACATTTTCCTTTTCATCTCCGCTATCCATGGTAGCATAAATGGTAGCTTTGATGTTGGTGGTTCGAGCGTTAGATGTTACCTTGTTGGATGCCTTGGCCATCACACACTTGGTAACGCAGTTCTCGTTGGGGGCCTTGAAGAGAGACACCTTGATTAGAGTAGAAGATGCAATGGCCACTGTGGCCATTCCCATTGCTTCACCACTTGTCTCATCGTCATCATCCTCATCGGAGAGGTACTCTTCTTGAACCACCAACACCATAGGGGGCATCTTATTGGGGAAGTTGTTCTTCTTTGGGTAAGACTTGGTCTTGTCTTTGCGAATGAGCTTGCCACCATTGTCTTCTCTCTACTCATTGGGACAATCTTCCACAAAGTGACTCACATTGCCACAATTGTAGCAAGTTCTCACACGTTGCTTTCCCTTAACCCACTTGAGTTGTTTTTGGAGAAGTTGGGCCTTGAGTTTTTCTTGTTGCCCCAAAACTACCTTGATGCAAGAGCCATGTGCTCATGGTAAACGTACTTGGTGTCTTCAAGACAAGTTTCTTCTTTGTCTTCCTCATCTTCCTAGACAATAGCCTTGGCCTTGAAAGCAAGGTTGGGGAGTCTTTTCTTGACCGTTGAACTCGGGCTACAACATTGTCAGCAGTCTTGTTCAAAACGTTCATGGCAATAAACTCATCCAACACATCACTTGGGGATGAGGAATGGAAGTCCGGCCTTTGACCGATGATAGTGGACATGGACTTGTTGAAAGGCAAGATGGCCTTGAGAAACTTGCGCTTAATCCAAGTGTAATCCACATCTTTGCTTCCATGATCTTGAAGAGCAACATCAAGAGTCATAACTCTTCGATATAGCTCACGAGGGTCCTCATCCTCGATCATAGCAAATTCATCAGCCTCATCAAGAACCACTTCATAGTTGGACCGTTGAATGCTAGAGCTTCCCTTGTAAATGGAGATGATGTGCTCCCAACATTCTTTGGCTTGAGTGAAGGGACGCAAGTGAGGAAGGTCTTCAACAAGAACAACTGCTTGAAGAATGAACAAGGCGGAGTGATTGAGTTGATTGTCGGCCTCTTCTCTTGGCGTGAGGTTTCTTTTATCATGTGGGTAGTACCCTTGCTCAATGATTCTTTAAATTTGTGTTGAGTTGTGGTTCAAATGAGACTTGATACGAAAAACCGAGTTAGCAAAATCATTCTTAACAAGATTTGGTGGAGGATCTAGATTAATAATATGCGGTGGGTGGACCGGTCCTCCATAGACCATGGGAGGAGCAAAAGTGGCAAAGAGATTTACAACACTTGTTCCTTGAGGTGTTTTATCAATTTCGCTACTAGCAATTTCCTTTTCAGAATTGCCCCCCGAATCCGAAGTTGTGGGATTAGCCACCAACAACGGGTCTGTAGGCGGTTTGTAAATATCAAGGAAATCCTTAAGCATGTTTTTGGCTTCGATAGCCACTGAGGATTTAAATGTGGACATGGACTCATTTAATTCCTGTCGGGTGACCGAGTTTGCAGCAGCTCCCTCGGGCACCACCTCAACATGTTGCTAGTCATCAACCATACTCTTTGGGTGGTGAAACCCTTAATAAAGAGACGAGGCTCTGATACCAATTGAAAGGGTCGATATGGTTGAATCGAGGGGGTGAATAGGCAACTAACAAATTTTAAACTTTTGTTTAAACAAATTAGGTTTAGCAACAAAAAGGTTGTCTAGATATGAAACTAAGTGGACAACCTATATGATGCTAAAAACAACAAAAATAGGCAAGAAGTAAATTCAAGTAAAGGTAAGAGATAACCACAAGTGGAACCAATGAAGATGAGGATGTGTTTCCGAAGTTCCTTCTCTTTGAGGGGAAGTACGTCTCCATTGGAGCGGTGTGGAGGCACAATGCTGCCCAAGATGCCACTAAGGCCACCGTATTCTCCTCACGCCCTCACATGATGCGAGGTGTCGTTATTCCACTAAGTGGTGCCCTTGAAGGGGGTGACCAAACCTTTATAAATAACGTTGGGGCAATCTCCACAACTTAATTGGAAGCTCCCAACGAGACCACGAAGTTTCACCACAATGGAATATGGCTTCGAGGTGACCTCAACCGTCTAGGGTGCACAAACACCCAAGAGTAACAAGATCCGCAAGGGATTGGTGGGGGAATCAAATTTCTCTTGGTGGAAGTGTAGATCAAGGCCCTCTCAACCAAACCCTAGAATATCAACAAGTTTTGTTGGCTAGGGAGAGAGATCGGGCTAAAATGGAGCTTGGAGCAACAATGGAGCCAAGGGGGCAAAAGGTAGCTTTCTCGAGGAAGAAGAACCCCATTATATAGTGGGGGAGGGAATCTTCCTGTTACCCACCCCGTGTGCACGAGCCAGAGCGGTACTACCGCTCGTCAGAGTGGTAGTACTGATGAGAAGCGGTAGTACCGCTCAGGGGAGCGGTACTACCGCTCAGGGAAAGGGAGGCCAGGCCAGAACCAAGGTAGAGCACCTAGTACTTCCTTGAGCGGTAGTAACGAGCGATAGTACCTCTCTGTGGGCGGTACTGCCGCCAACTACTACCGCAGAACTCATCCACAAAAGTTTTCGCACTTTTGGAGAGTGGTACAGGACACATGCAACAACAGAGCACTACCGCTCAGAGCGGTACTAATGTCGGTCGGGCGGTACTACTAGTGATAAGCTGTAGTACCGCTCCTTGGAGCGGTACTACTGCTAGTAAACTGCGAGACAAGGCTAGGTGAGGTAGAAACACTACTGAAATTCAGAAATTTGCCATCTGCCATGGCAGACGGCAAAGGGGGCAACCACTGATGGCAAAGGCTTTGCCATCGGTCAGCAGACGACAAATTAGACGGCAAAAAAAATCCGGTGAAGAGGTTCTTTGCCGTCTGCTTTTTTCAAGTGGATGGCAAAGAAACTTTGCCATGAGGGGGCAGGCGGTAAATTAAATGGGACGACACATATTGCAATGGCCCCGTTAAGTGTTAACGGTAGGCCTCCTCTCTTTGCCGTCTGCCATCGCCCCTTTGCCATGTGGGGGCAGACGGCAAAGGGGGGAACCAGCCCCCTCTCTCTCCCCTCTTTGCCGTCTGCCATCCCCCCTTTGCCATGTGGGGGCCGACGGCAAAGAGGGGAGAGAGAGGGGGCTGATTCCCCCCTTTTCCATGTGGGGGCAGACGGCAAAGGGGGGAACCAAGCCCCTCTCTCTCCCCTCTTTGCCGTCTGCCATCCCCCCTTTGCCATGTGGGGGCAGACGACAAAGGGGGGAACCAGCCCCTTTTTAATTTATTTTTTATTATATCCAGCATTTTTAACAATAATCAGGATATATATATATAAATATATTTGACATAAATAAATTTATTTCCGTACTCATAACCATATTAAAATAACTCTCATCGATAGTGCATACATATTATGCAAGTTGCATCCGTACCAAACCATATATTACACCAGTTCCATCCACATGCATCGAAAGTTTCATATATATCCATATACAACAATAGTTTCAATACAAGCCATGGTACAAGAAATCATCTTCAAGCATTCCATCAATAAAATCCAACCTTCCCGTGAAGTGAATGTAATCTGCAAAATGACAAATAAGAAAGTTAGAAAAATAATACTAGATGAAGAAGTGTATATAGGTTATTTCGGAGAGAAATTAGCTAAGTATAGGCCATTTAGTAGCTAACTAAGCTAATTATCTCATTTAGGTGGAACCCTAGCAAACTATAGGTCGTTTCGGAGCTAACTTGGGTAAAATAGGTCATTCCGGAGCAAACTATGCTTATTAAGAAATTTTGGATCTAACTAGGCTAATTATAGGCCATTTAAAACCTAAGTTAGGGGGAATAGGTCATCTTGCAGCTACGTTAGCCTTATTATGTCATTTAGAAGAGAACTTAGCTAACTATAGGTCATTTTTTATTAAATAGGTCATTTTGGAGCTAACTAAGCTAATTATGTCATTTCATAGGATAATTAGCCAATTTAGCCTTTCTTGGATGAGTCTAAGCTACGTAGAAGAAGAGAAAGATAAGAAGAAGTAAAAGAAGGAGGAGGAGGAGAAGAAGGAAGAGGAGAAGAAAAAGAAAAGAGGAAGGAGAAGGAGAAGGAGGAAGAAGGAGGAAGAAGATGGAGAAAGAGGAGCTCCTTCTCCTTCTTCTCCTCCTCCTTCTCCTTCTTCTTATGCTCCTCCTTCTCCTTCTTCTTCTTCTCTTCTTCTTCTTCTTCCTTCCTTTCATTTTTCCTCTTTCTTCTCCTCTTGTCCCCTTCTTCGGGCTAAATTGGCTAAGAATGCCTTTTGGAGCTAATTATGTCATTTCAAGGATAATTAGCTAAGTATTGGTCATGTTTTATTAAATAGACCATTTAGGAGCTAACTAAGCTAATTATGTCATTTAGGTGGAACCCTAGCTAACTATAGGTCGTTTCGGAGCTAACTTGGGTAAAATAGGTCATTCCGGAGCAAACTATGCTTATTAAGCCATTTTGGATCTAGCTAGGCTAATTATAGGCCATTTAATACCTAAGTTAGGGGGAATAGGTCATCTTGCAGCTACGTAAGCCTTATTATGTCATTTAGGAGAGAACTTAGCTAACTATAGGTCATTTTTTATTAAATAGGTCATTTTGGACCTAACTAAGCTAATTATGTCGTTTCGTAGGATAATTAGCCAATTTAGCCTTTCTTTGATGAGTCTTAAGCTACGTAGAAGAAGAGAAAGAGAAGAAGAAGTAAAAGAAGGTGGAGGAGGAGGAGGAGAAGGAGAAGGAAGAGGAGAAGAAGGAGAAGGAGATGGAGGAAGAAGGAGGAAGAAGAAGGAGAAGGAGGAGCTCCTTCTCCTGCTTCTCCTCCTTCTTCTCCTTCTTCTTATCCTCCTTCTTCTCTTCTTCTTCTTATCTTCTTCTTCTTCCTTCCTTCCTTTCATTTTTCCTCTTTCTTCTCCTCTTGTCCCCTTCTTCGGGCTAAATTAGCTAAGAATGCCTTTTTTGGAGCTAATTATGTCATTTCGAGGATAATTAGCTAAGTATAGGTCATGTTTTATTAAATAGACCATTTAGTAGCTAACTAAGCTAATTATGTCATTTAGGTGGAACCCTAGCTAACTATAGGTCGTTTCGGAGCTAACTTGGGTAAAATAGCTCAATCCGGAGCAAACTATGCTTATTAAGCCATTTTGGATCTAGCTAGGCTAATTATAGGCAATTTAATACCTAAGTTAGGGGGGATAGGTCATCTTGCAGCTACGTAAGCCTTATTATGTCATTTAGGAGAGAACTCAGCTAACTATAGGTCATTTTTTATTAAATAGGTCATTTTGGAGCTAACTAAGCTAATTATGTCATTTCGTAGGATAATTAGCAAATTTAGCCTTTCTTGGATGAGTCTAAGCTACGTAGAAGAAGAGAAAGAGAAGAAGAAGTAAAAGAAGGAGGAGGAGGAGGAGGTGGAGGAGGAGAAGGAGAAGGAAGAGGAGAAGAAGAAGAAAAGAAGAAGGAGAAGGAGGAAGAAGGAGGAGAAGGAGGAGCTCCTTCTCCTTCTGCTCCTCCTTCTTCTCCTTCTTCTTATCATCCTCCTTCTCCTTCTTCTTCTTCTCTTCTTCTTCTTCCTTACTTTCATTTTTCCTCTTTCTTCTCCTCTTGTCCCCTTCTTCGGGCTAAATTGGCTAAGAATGCCTTTTTGGAGCTAATCATGTCATTTCGAGGATAATTAGCTAAGTATAGGTCATGTTTCTTCAAATAGACCATTTAGGAGCTAACTAAGCTAATTATGTCATTTAGGTGGAACCCTAGCTAACTATAGGTCGTTTCGGAGCTAACTTGGGTAAAATAGGTCATTCCGGAGCAAACTATGCTTATTAAGCCATTTTGGATCTAGCTAGGCTAATTATAGGCCATTTAATACCTAAGTTAGGGGGAATAGGTCATCTTGCAGCTACGTAAGCCTTATTATGTCATTTAGGAGAGAACTTAGCTAACTATATGTCATTTTTTATTAAATAGGTCATTTTGGAGTTAACTAAGCTAATTATGTCATTTCGTAGGATAATTAGCCAATTTAGCCTTTCTTGGATGAGTCTAAGCTACGTGGAAGAAGAGAAAGAGAAGAAGAAGTAAAAGAAGGAGGAGGAGGAGGAGGAGGAGAAGGAGAAGGAAGAGGAGAAGAAGAAGAAAAGAAGAAGGAGAAGGAGAAGGAGGAAGATGAAGGAATAAGAAGGAGAAGGAGGAGCTCCTTCTCCTTCTTCTCCTCCTTCTTCTCCTACTTGTTATCCTCCTCCTTCTCCTTCTTCTTCTTCTCTTCTTCTTCTTCTTCCTTCCTTTCATTTTTCCTCTTTCTTCTCCTCTTGTCCCCTTCTTCGGGCTAAATTGGCTAAGAATGCCTTTTTGGAGCTAATTATGTCATTTCGAGGATAATTAGGTTAGTATAGGTCATGTTTTATTAAATAGACCATTTAGGAGCTAACTAAGCTAATTATGTCATTTAGGTGGAACCCTTGCTAAATATAGGTCGTTTCAGAGCTAACTTGGGTAAAATAGGTCATTCCGGAGCAAACTATGCTTATTGAGCCATTTTGGATCTAGCTAGGCTAATTATAGGCCATTTAATACCTAAGTTAGGGGGAATGGGTCATCTTGCAGCTACGTAAGCCTTATTATGTCATTTAGGAGAGAACTTAGCTAACGATAGGTCATTTTTTATTAAATAGGTCATTTTGGAGCTAACTAAGCTAATTATGTCATTTCGTAGGATAATTAGCCAATTTAGCCTTTCTTTGATGAGTCTTAAGCTACGTAGAAGAAGAGAAAGAGAAGAAGTAAAAGAAGGTGGAGGAGGAGGAGGAGAAGGAGAAGGAAGAGGAGAAGAAGGAGAAGGAGATGGAGGAAGAAGGAGGAAGAAGAAGGAGAAGGAGGAGCTCCTTCTCCTGCTTCTCCTCCTTCTTCTCCTTCTTCTTATCCTCCTTCTTCTCTTCTTCTTCTTATCTTCTTCTTCTTCATTCCTTCCTTTCATTTTTCCTCTTTCTTCTCCTCTTGTCCCTTTCTTCGGTCTAAATTAGCTAAGAATGCCTTTTTTGGAGCTAATTATGTCATTTCGAGGATACTTAGCTAAGTATAGGTCATGTTTTATTAAATAGACCATTTAGTAGCTAACTAAGCTAATTATGTCATTTAGGTGGAACCCTAGCTAACTATAGGTCGTTTCGGAGCTAACTTGGGTAAAATAGCTCAATCCGGAGCAAACTATGCTTATTAAGCCATTTTGGATCTAGCTAGGCTAATTATAGGCAATTTAATACCTACGTTAGGGGGGATAGGTCATCTTGCAGCTACATAAGCCTTATTATGTCATTTAGGAGAGAACTTAGCTAACTATAGGTCATTTTTTATTAAATAGGTCATTTTGGAGCTAACTAAGCTAATTATGTCATTTCGTAGGATAATTAGCAAATTTAGCCTTTCTCGGATGAGTCCAAGCTACGTGGAAGAAGAGAAAGAGAACAAGAAGTAAAAGAAGGAGGAGGAGGAGAAGGAGAAGGAAGAGGAGAAGAAGAAGAAAAGAAGAAGGAGAAGGAGACTGAGGAAGAAGGAGGAAGAAGAAGGAGAAGGAGCAGCTCCTTCTCCTTCTGCTCCTCCTTCTTCTCCTTCTTCTTCTCCTTCTTCTTATCATCCTCCTTCTCCTTCTTCTTCTTCTCTTCTTCTTCTTCTTCCTTACTTTCATTTTTCCTCTTTCTTCTCCTCTTGTCCCCTTCTTCGAGCTAAATTGGCTAAGAATGCCTTTTTGGAGCTAATTATGTCATTTCGAGGATAATTAGCTAAGTATAGGTCATGTTTTTTTAAATAGACCATTTAGGAGCTAACTAAGCTAATTATGTCATTTAGGTGGAACCCTAGCTAACTATAGGTCGTTTCGGAGCTAACTTGGGTAAAATAGGTCATTCCGGAGCAAACTATGCTTATTAACCAGTTTGGATCTAGCTAGGCTAATTATAGGCCATTTAATACCTAAGTTAGGGGGAATAGGTCATCTTGCAGCTACGTAAGCCTTATTATGTAATTTAGGAGAGAACTTAGCTAACTATATGTCATTTTTTATTAAATAGGTCATTTTGGAGCTAACTAAGCTAATTATGTCATTTCGTAGGATAATTAGCCAATTTAGCCTTTCTTGGATGAGTCTAAGCTACGTGGAAGAAGAGAAAGAGAAGAAGAAGTAAAAGAAGGAGGAGGAGGAGGAGGAGGAGAAGGAGAAGGAAGAGGAGAAGAAGAAGAAAAGAAGAAGGAGAAGGAGAAGGAGGAAGAAGAAGGAAGAAGAAGGAGAAGGAGGAGCTCCTTCTCCTTCTTCTCCTGCTTGTTATCCTCCTCCTTCTCCTTCTTCTTCTTCTCTTCTTCTTCTTCTTCCTTCCTTTCATTTTTCCTCTTTCTTCTCCTCTTGTCCCCTTCTTCGGGCTAAATTGGCTAAGAATGCCTTTTGGAGCTAATCATGTCATTTCGAGGATAATTAGCTAAGTATAGGTCATGTTTTATTAAATAGACCATTTAGGAGCTAATTAAGCTATTTATGTCATTTAGGTGGAACCCTTGCTAACTATAGGTCGTTTCGGAGCTAACTTGGGTAAAATAGGTCATTCCGGAGCAAACTATGCTTATTAAGCCATTTTGGATCTAGCTAGGCTAATTATAGGCCATTTAATACCTAAGTTAGGGGGAATGGGTCATCTTGCAGCTACGTAAGCCTTATTATGTCATTTAGGAGAGAACTTAGCTAACGATAGGTCATTTTTTATTAAATAGGTCATTTTGGAGCTAACTAAGCTAATTATGTCATTTCGTAGGATAATTAGCCAATTTAGCCTTTCTTGGATGAGTCTAAGCTAAGTAGAAGAAGAGAAAGAGAAGAAGTAAAAGAAGGAGGAGGAGGAGGAGGAGAAGGAGAAGGAAGAGGAGAAGAAGAAGAAAAGAAGAAGGAGAAGGGGAAGGAGGAAGAAGGAGGAAGAAGAAGGAGAAGGAGGAGCTCCTTCTCCTTCTTCTCCTCCTTCTTCTCCTTCTTGTTATCCTCCTCCTTCTCTTCTTCTTCTTCTCTTCTTCTTCATCTTCCTTCCTTTCATTTTTCCTCTTTCTTCTCCTCTTGTCCCCTTCTTCGGGCTAAATTAGCTAAGAATGCCTTTTTGGAGCTAATTATGTCATTTCGAGTATAATTAGCTAAGTATAGGTCATGTTTTATTAAATAGACCATTTAGGAGCTAACTAAGCTAATTATGTCATTTAGGTGGAACCCTAGCTAACTATAGGTCGCTTCGGAGCTAACTTGGGTAAAATAGGTCATTCCGGAGCAAACTATGCTTATTATGCCATTTTGGATCTAGCTAGGCTAATTATAGGCCATTTAATACCTAAGTTAGGGGGAATAGGTCATCTTGCAGCTACGTAAGCCTTATTATGTCATTTAGGAGAGAACTTAGCTAAGTATATGTCATTTTTTATGAAATAGGTCATTTTGGAGCTAACTAAGATAATTATGTCATTTTGTAGGATAATTAGCCAATTTAACCTTTCTTGGATGAGTCTAAGCTACGTAGAAGAAGAAGTAAAAGAAGGTGGAGGAGGAGGAGGAGAAGGAGAAGGAAGAGGAGAAGAAGAAGAAAATAAGAAGGAGAAGGAGAAGGAGGAAGAAGGAGGAAGAAGAAGGAGAAGGAGGAGCTCCTTCTCCTTCTTCTCCTCCTTCTTCTCCTTCTTCTTATCCTCCTCCTTCTCTTCTTCTTCTTCTCTTCTTCTTCTTCTTCTTCTTCTTCATTCCTTTCATTTTTCCTCTTTCTTCTCCTGTTGTCCCCTTCTTCGGCCTAAATTAGCTAAGAATGCCTTTTTGGAGCTAATTATGTCATTTCGAGGATAATTAGCTAAGTATAGGTCATGTTTTATTAAATAGATCATTTAGGAGCTAACTAAGCTAATTATGTCATTTAGGTGGAACCCTAGCTAACAAAATGTCGTTTTGGAGTTAACTTGGGTAAAATGGGTCATTCCGGAGCAAACTATGCTTATTAAGCCATTTTGGGTCTAGCTAGGCTAATTATAGGCCATTTAATACCTAAGTTAGGGGGAATAGGTCATCTTGCAGCTACGTAAGCCTTATTATGTCATTTAGGAGAGAACTTAGCTAACTATAGGTTATTTTTTATTAAATTGGTCATTTTGGAGCTAATTATGTCATTTCGTAGGATAATTAGCCAATATAGCCATTTTGGAGCTAACTAAGCTAATTATGTCATTTAGATGGAAGTCTAGCTAGTTTTTATTAAAGCGGTAGAAATAACATACCATTATCGTCCTCACGGCGGTGAAGCACGGTGGCTCTGGCTTGTTTCACCTGGAGAAGGCTGCCCTCGAGAAGGCTCGACTGTAGAAGGGTCGTGCGATGCGTTTCGGGAGATACTCTGCACCAAACATTGTTTGCAATTTGTAGTTAGCATGAGGACACTCTTAAGATCACTGCACTGAAATGAAACTCACCATCCCCGCCACGTTAATGACTGCCATCGGCGGAGGGACTTGGCCGCTCTTCTCGCACATAGACTATACATTTGGTTTCAACAAGTCAAACTTTTTATTTATTAATGAAACGGACATTCAAATGCAAGATTTGAAATAACATGAAGAAGAAACTTACCACGAAGCGCTCGTATATGGCCCTGTTAGACGCATCATTCCGTGCCCTCTCCGCCTCCACCAATGCAGTCGTCCTCTCCTCCAGCTCCCTAATTTCCTTATCCTTCTCCGCCATAGCCGCATGCATTGCCTCTCTCTCTCTTTCTGAATAGCAGCCTGCAACACAACTCATTGTTAGCAATGTATTCATATTGGTTCCAACGCACAACATAATGCGGAAAGATAGTTGAGTCCATTAAACTAACCTCGATGGCGAGCTCGACTGGCCGTGGACGACGTGTTATCTCCGGACAAGAGCTCGTTTGGCGTGCCTTTATCTGCCGGAGAGTGCTAGGACAATGTATAAGGCCATCTCCAATGGCGATCGAGCCATGGGGCCTCCTGTTGCCAGTTATGATCACCAGCTCTGGATCAATAGGCCCCTCGCTCGGGTTAAAGTCCTCCCCTTTCCTCGCCTTCCCGTGATCTCTGTACTTCACGAGCTTGTGGTGGGAGGAGATGTTGGTGAAGTTTTCTGGATGCTCGAGGTCAGACTCAGAGAATGCCTTGACCTTCTTGTACGAGGCAATATGGGCCATCGCATACAGGCCGTACATCTATGGCACCTCCGTCTTATTGTGACGCGCCTAAAAGAGAGAGAGAGAGAGGAAAATTGTATTAGTAAAGGGATCAAGATAGCATTAAGAATGAATTGCATGAGGCATGAAGCAAACCACATACCCAGTTCTCGCCAAATTGGATTAAGTTGATGCTCCCTTGATGGTGTGGCACGCCAACCATTTTGCCACGCCTCTCCTTTGCGTTGTTGTGGCTGGCCTCCCATGTTTCGGAGCACCACTGATCCACCAAGGCCTCCCAACAATCCATCTTATCCACACACCATCTCGGGGGCACCTAAGTTAATAAAGAGAAATATGAGCGCGTAAGAACCAAATCAAGGAAACTAACTACAAAGCCTTAATAATATGTAATTACCTCCATGTAATGCTCCTTCTCCATCTTACAATCACGGCACTTCGCCTTGTCAATCCTAATACGCCGCGTGGCATAGTACTCTCGAACAGTCTGCACCCGAGCCTCGTGCCGGAAGTTTTGAAGTAGGCGGCGACATTCGGTTTCGGTAACCTTTGCCGCGTCCTCCTCGTATCCCTCCTGACACCTGTAGTAGGTCTGCAAACGAGACAACACCGATTAGTACAATAAATAGCTACGGTTGATTTATAATTGTGTGAAGGAGAAATTACACAGAACTTTCGGATCACCATGTCTGCCCTCGTGTCACACAAAACACCGTCGATCTCGGCACCCAAGTAGTGCTCCCAGGTCATTCCTACCTCTCGCTCCCGACCGGACAACGTAACAAACCCTGGGAAGTTTTTACGGCAAAGCACACCAAGGACGATGTTGGGCTTGCGAGCACCCTTGGCAACAATCCAACCCCTACAGTATGACAAATTAAAGCCAAAACATTAGATATTTGAGAAAGCGCGAAGGCAAAAGGTTAAATAAGAGTAAATTAACTTATTTGTCTTAATCGACCACCTCTGCTCGGGGGTCGCCGGCACGAGCGGGAGCCCCGAACTACCACGCTGGTAGACGGTAGCCCCCTCACCCAGCTCCTCGTCGCTACTAGCATGGCCACTTGGCTCAGCCCAGGTATCCCACTGGGTCTCTTGGGACGTACCCTCATCCCTGCTTTGCTCCGGAGTTGCCTGGAATGAAGCCTTTGGGACACGAGTCTCGTGGGTCGAAGGCTCGTCGACCTGAGGCTCGTCGACCCGAGGCTCGTGAACTGGAGACCGTGTAGCCTCCACCTCAGACGAATCCACCCTAGAAGTCCTGTGCTCAGGTGAATCAGCTTGGGGTGGTGGCGGAGACCGTGTAGCCGCCACCTCAGAAGGTGTGGCAGCCACTGCCCTACCTCTCCCGCGGCCACGTGTACCTTTAGTACAACATAAATACCAACATGAGTAATAAAATGTATATAAATACCAATATGCATACAACATGAGTACAACATAAATACCAACATGAATACAACGTGTACCTTTAGTACCTCTCGGCTTCACGGGGGGTCGATCTCCTCTCACGGGGGGCGCTCCTTGCAGAGTAGAGAGCAACGCTCTCCGAAGAGGCGAGGCAGGAATGGAAGTACCCATTCCATCACCCGCCGACGTAGAAGGAGCCGCGGAGTGCTTTCGACCCTTTCCCACCATCTTTCAACACCTGTCATGACAAAGAGTAAATGAAATTAGTACAACATAAATACTTGCATGAGTAATAAAATGTATATAATTTAAGTGTATCATCGTCATAAATACCAACATGAGTAATAAAAATTGAATACCTAACATGAACTCAAAATTTATATATAGTATAATAGTTGAATACCTGACATGAACTAATAACAATCGTGCTCGTCTATATATGATTCGGGGTCAATAAATGCATCATGATCATCACTATCATCAATAAATGCATCATCATCATCACTATCACGAAGACCATGTGGAAGGCCACCATTATGTCATCGGTCAAGAAGTGACAGGTCATCCGCAGCAGTAACCTCTTCTTCTTCCATCTCTTCCTGTTCGGGCTCAGGGGTTAAGACAGATTCACTGTTGTTGTCTACTTCAATGTTTTGGGGTCAAGTAGAGCGGTTCTTGAAACGTTTCTTGGACATACGTGTTTCTTGGAAGAATTCCCCTTCATATGTGTCTGGGTTAATGTGAGGTTCGTAGTCCTCTTCATTGAGGGTAGGTGGTCTAAAATGTGGTGGCACTTCATAAACGACATCCCAACCTTTGAGATTTGGATCAGATTGGCAGGCCCACGGTAGATAGAAAACTTGTGTCGCCTGTTGAGCCGTAATATAGACATCGGGAACATCTAAGTGGGTGTTTTGGTTGATTTCGACTAGTCCTATATGTTCATGAGTCCTTCTAGTCTCCCTCGGCTCAAACCAATAACATTTGAAGACTACAACGGTCGGTGGGTTTTCACCATAGAATAGAAGTTCATAAATTGCTTCAACACTTCCATAATACTCGGTGTCTCCTTCGCCGATAGCAGAGGCATACCAATTTGTAGTCTTTAGGTCGGGCATAGATGGCTCTTTGCCAAAGGTACGAAAGTGATACCCGTTGATGTTGTATTTGTCAAATGAACGGACCTTATAGTCAAAACCATTAGCGACTTGTCTCAACTCAGCGTCCATAGACTCTGCATCAGCCTACAAGTTTAATACAAAAGAATGGATGCATTAGCCGCAAATTAGACCAAGAAATCAAATGGGTCCTTAATGGTAATTAATTACCCTTTGTTTGAACCAAGAGATGAAACCGGGATAGTCGCCTCCATGCTTTGCGAGAAGCTCATACTCTTCGACAGAATCCTTTTCGATGACCGCTCCATCTGAGAATTCGGCGACGTATCGACTATATCAAATATCCAGGAATAAGAGTAGTTCATAGCAATTAGAAGTTGCGGAACAATAAATTACCGAGAACTTACTCGATGTACGGCCGCACTTCTGTTAGGTTGGTGAAGATATACAAAGAAATGGTCTGCGATTCTTCGACATCCAATGATTTCCCTTTCGAAGCACCGGATGGTGCGAGCTTACCTTTGAATAGGCTGAGGTTGGATTGAACTTTTTTTGGATCGCCATCATTGTACCGAGGCTTCGGGTTATGCAAATGATGATTTTTGGCTTCGTAGTGTGCTATCACGAAGTTTGCCGCCTCCTCAGTAATGAATGCCTCAGCCATCGATGCTTCAATTCTATGTTTATTTTTACACTTAGCTTGAAGCGTCTTTTGCATCCTCTCAGTTGAGTACCACCATCGATTTTGAACAGGCCCCCCCATTCTTGCCTCGGTCGGGAAGATGCAAAATCAAATGTTGCATTGGATTAAAGAAGCCCGGTGGAAAGATCTTCTCTAATTTGCAGATCAACTCCGGCGCCAACTCTTCCATTTCATCTAGCACGCCTGGCCATAGTTCTTTCGCACAAAGAGAACGGAAGAAATAGCTCAGCTCTGCCAGTACTAGCCATTCATCCTTAGGGATAAAGCCACGCAACATCACTGGCATTACCCGCTCAATCCATATGTGCCAATCATGACTCTTGAGCCCAAATATTTTCATTTTCTCAAGACTCGCTCCCCTCTTTAGATTCGCAGCATACCCATCGGGGAACATCAACCACTTTTTATCCACAATAGCATTTCCCTCATAGCTGCCTTTCAAGATTGAACCATGCCTTTGGCTTCGCTATGCTTTGCTTTCCTTTCGGTTGTCGCAAGTTTTGCAATGGTCTATCACATAGAGCCTCCAGGTCGATTCTAGCCTTAGGATTATCTTTTGACTTCCCCTCTATGCCGAACAATGTACCAAAAATGGCCTCCGCGATATTCTTTTTAGTGTGCATCACGTCAATGTTGTGTGGGAAAAGGAGGTCTTTGAAGTAAGGCAGATCCCATAAGAATGACTTGTGAGTCCAGGCGTGTTCCGTATTATACCCTTTGAAGTATCCTGGACGCAAAGGATCAGGCTCGAGAGCGTTTAACTGATCAAGGGTCTGTTGGCCTGTCAACGCAGCTGGTGCAGTGTTTTTGACAACTCTACCTTTGATGAAATTCTTCTTGTCTTTTCTGAACATATGGTCAGGATCCAGGAATTGTCCGTGCATGTCGAAGCAAGAATACTTGCGACCAGCCTGCAGCCAACGGAACAGAAGAGCTGCCTTACATGTGGTGCACGGGAACCTTCCATGCACATGTTGGCATTATGCCCTAGAGGCAATAATAAATATAGTTATTATTATAATTCCTGTATCAAGATAATCGTTTATTATCCATGCTATAATTGTATTGAATGAAGACTCATTTACATGTGTGGATACATAGACAAAACACTGTCCCTAGCATGCCTCTAGTTGGCTAGCCAGTTGATCAAAGATAGTCAGTGTCTTCTGATTATGAACAAGGTGTTGTTGCTTGATAACTGGATCACGTCATTAGGAGAATCACGTGATGGACTAGACCCAAACTAATAGACGTAGCATGTTGATCGTGTCATTTTGTTGCTACTGTTTTCTGCGTGTCAAGTATTTGTTCCTATGACCATGAGATCATATAACTCACTGACACCGGAGGAACACTTTGTGTGTATCAAACATCGCAACGTAACTGGGTGACTATAAAGATGCTCTACAGGTATCTCCGAAGGTGTTAGTTGAGTTAGTATGGATCAAGACTGGGATTTGTCACTCCGTGTGACGGAGAGGTATCTCGGGGCCCACTCGGTAATACAACATCACACACAAGCCTTGCAAGCAATGTGACTTAGTGTAAGTTGCGGGATCTTGTATTACGGAACGAGTAAAGAGACTTGCCGGTAAACGAGATTGAAATAGGTATGTGGATACTGACGATCGAATCTCGGGCAAGTAACATACCGAAGGACAAAGGGAATGATATACGGGATTATACGAATCCTTGGCACTGAGGTTCAAACGATAAGATCTTCGTAGAATATGTATGATCCAATATGGGCATCCAGGTCCCGCTATTGGATATTGACCGAGAAGTCTCTCGGGTCATGTCTACATAGTTCTCGAACCCGCAGGGTCTGCACACTTAAGGTTCGATGTTGTTTTATGCGTATTTGAGTTATATGGTTGGTTACCGAATGTTATTCGGAGTCCCGGATGAGATCACGGACGTCACGAGGGTTTCCGGAATGGTCCGGAAATGAAGATTGATATATAGGATGACCTCATTTGATTACCGGAACGTTTTCGGAGTTACCGGGAATGTACCGGGAATGACGAATGGGTTCCGGGAGTTCACCGGGGGGGCAACCCACCCCGGGGAAGCCCATAGGCCTTGAGGGTGGCGCACCAGCCCTTAGTGGGCTGGTGGGACATCCCAAAAGGGCCCTATGCGCATTGGAAGAAAAATCAAAGAGAAAGAAAAAAAAGGAGGTGGGAAGGGAAGGAAGGACTCCCACCCACCAAACCAAGTCCAACTCGGTTTGGGGGGGAGACCTTCCCCCCTTGGCTCGGCCGACCCCCTTGGGGCTCCTTGAGCCCCAAGGAAAGGCCCCCCTCTCCCACCTATATATACGGAGGTTTTAGGGCTGATTTGAGACGACTTTTCCACGGCAGCCCGACCACATACCTCCACGGTTTTTCCTCTAGATCGCGTTTCTGCGGAGCTCGGGCGGAGCCCTGCTGAGACGAGATCATCACCAACCTCTGGAGCGTCGTCACGCTGCCGGAGAACTCTTCTACCTCTCCGTCTCTCTTGATGGATCAAGAAGGCCGAGATCATCGTCGAGCTGTACGTGTGCTGAACGCGGACGTGCCGTCCTTTCGGTACTAGATCGTGGGACTGATCGCGGGATTGTTCGCGGGGCGGATCGAGGGACGTGAGGACATTCCACTACATCAACCGCGTTCACTAACGCTTCTGTTGTACGGTCTAAAAGGGTACGTAGATCTCTCATCCCTTCTCGTAGATGGACATCACCATGATAGGTCTTCGTGCGCGTAGGAAATTTTTTGTTTCCCATGTGACGTTCCCCAACTGCACACACCAGCCAGCGAATAGCGCAAACGCTAGATAATCATGCGTCGAGTACATCTACCACACATGCATTTTGAAATTTGTTTTGGTAGCCGCGTCGTAGGTCTTGATCCCATTATCCCAGGCTTCTTGCAACTCATCCTGAAGCGGCTGCATGTACACATTCATATTCTTCCCCGGATAGTTGGGCCTTGGAATTATCAACGTCAGGAAAATGTTCTTTCTTTTTATAATCTCTCCGGGTGGCAAATTTAGTGGAATGACAAATACAGGACAACAACTGTATTGTGCTGCCGTCATACCATACACAATGAACCCATCCGTGCTGATGGCAACTCTAGGTTGCCTTGGATCTTCCGATTTATCCTTATGTAATGCATCGAAGTGCCTCCATGCAAAACCATCTGAAGTGTGTACCAGCATCTTGTTCCCATCCACATCTAGTTCGGTTCTTTTGCCCAATTTGTGCCATGTCATCTGTCTGGCCGTCTCTTCGACCATGAAAAGACGTTGAAGTCTTGGTACGATTGGCAGATACCAAAGAACACTAATGGGGATTTTGGTCTGATTCTTCTCACCCATGTCGTTGTCTACCACATTATACCTGGAAGAATTGCAAATGGCGCAATAGTTCAAGGCCGCATACTCAAGCCTAAATAAGGCACATCCATTCTCACACGCATGTATCTTCTCATAGGGCATCTTAAGTACACGGAGGATTTTCTCTGACTGGTACAGGTTTGCAGGCAGTACATGGCCTTTGGGTAGAAAGCGTCCAAATATCGTCATCATCGTGTCGTAGCATTCTCTGCCTAGGTTGAATTGAGCCTTCAGAGCCATTACTTGCGCGATGGAATCCAGCTGACAAAGCTCAGTCTGCTCGTGGAGAGGACGTTTTGAAGACTCCAACATTTCATAGAAGGCCTTTGCAGATTCCTCCATCTCATCGTCCGAATCCCGAGCATCATCAAAGTCTTGCACCATGTCTTCAATCCCGGTACCATGCTCGTCGGTGCAACGACGAATCACCTCAGCTCTGGCACGTTGGTCAGACTCACCATGAAAAGTCCACACCGTATAATTAGGCGTAAAACCCCACTTCTGCAGGTGTTTACCCATTTCAAACTCTGTCTGCTTTTTCCAGTTGTCGCAGTTGGGACAGGGGCACCATGTTTTTTGCTGGCCATTTGCAAATGCGGCTCTCACAAACCCCCTGGTTTTTGTTAACCATTCATGGGTCATGTCTTTCTGACTAGGGTGACTAGTGTACATCCAAGCACGATCACTCATGTTGCCTAGCTACCTATGGGGGCACAAGAAATAAATATATAATTCATCATCTATATTCATACGCTAATCAAGTTTGTCAGTTTTATTATGTCCATGCAACCTACACGCTAATAGGTAAAGATAGGTCCTAATCCCACCCGAGTATGTGTAGATTGGGTTCGTTTTCCCATGCTCTGCTCCAGATGCGACGCAGAATTTCGGCAGCACCTCCCTGATGTTCTCCTGATACACGTCTCGGCAATAAGCAGAGAGGATGTGTACCCGGAGAACAACAGGGGAGGCACTGACGAAATTCTGCATCGGATCCGGAGCACAGCATACGGGAAAACAAACCCAATCTACACATACTCGGGATGTCCATGGATAATGTTGGACAATTCGAAAGGATGGCGGTTATAAATATGCAAAGAAATGCATATTTATAGATGTCGCCCTTTCGAACGGGAGACGTATACTGGTCACACATACTCATGATTGAAGAAACCTATAGCTAGCAAGTTTCATCGGCACGAAGACCGGGACAGAGCAAATTAACGGGGTAGGAGGAGAAGTCATTTGTGCTCACCAACAAACGCAAGGGTGGAGCTCGTCCAACACACGTGGAGGTCGTCGAACAACTGCACATTGAAATTCACACATCAACACAAATATGATGTTTTTATAATTAACATAATCGGAAAATATGTGACCTAACTCATAATTTACAAAACTATGACCTCGTGGGCCTCTAGAAGGCCGAAAAGCACCTTCTCGTTCAACAAAAGGCAGAAGAGGTGTCGGGGGTCGGGGCTTATTGGCGTCGGGAGTCAGTGCCGTCGAGGGTCGATGGTGTCGGGTGTCGGTGGTCGGGAGTCGGGTTAAATGCGTCGATGGTCGGGGGTTAGTGTCGTCGGGGGTCGAGCGTCACTAGTGTCGGGGGTTGGGGTATTTTCGATCAACAAGAGGCCAAAGAGGTGTCGGGGGCCCGGGGTTGGGGGTTAGTGGCATCGGGGGTCGGGGGTCAAGGGTTAGTGGCGTCGGGGGTCGGGGTCGGGGGTCAGTGGTGTCGGGCGTCGGGGGTCGAGAGTCTGGGGTCGGGAGTCGGGGGTCAGTGGTGTCGGGCGTTGGGAGTTGGGGGGTCGGGGGTCAGTGGTGTCGGGCATCGGGGGTCGAGGGTCGGGAGTCGGGTGTCAGTGGCGTCGGGGGTTGGGGGTCGAGGGTCGGGGGTTGGTGGCGTCGGGCATCGAGGATTGGTGGCGTCGGGTGTCGGGGGTCGGGAGTCGGGTGTCAGGGGTCAGTGGTGTCGGGTGTCGGGGGTCGGGAGTCGGGTGTCAGTGGTGTCGGGGGTTGGTGGCGTCGGGCCTCGGGGGTTGGTGGCGTCGGGCATCGGGGGTCATGGGCGGGGGGTCGTGGGTCGGGGGTCGGGGTCCTTTTGTTTCTTCTTCTCCTCTCTCCTCTTTTTCTTCTTCTTCTTCTTCTTCTTCTTCTTCTTCGTCTTCTTCTTCTTCTTCTTCTTCTTCTTTCTCCTCCTCCTCTTCTTCTTCTGCTTCTTCTTCTTCTTCTTCTTTTCTCTCCTCCTCCTCCTCTTCTTCTTCTTCTTCTTCTTCTTCCTCCTCCTCCTCCTCCTCTTCTAACAGTAACCTAATTAACACTAAACTAATAGTAACCTAATTAACCTAAACTAACAATAACCTAATTAACAGTAAACTAATAGTAACCTAATTAACCTAAACTAACATTAACCTAATTAACACTGACAGTAACCTAAACTAACAGATGCAATGAAATGAAAAAAATAAAAAAAAGAAAGAAAATGAACTCACCAGGGAAGGTGTGGTGGTGGGGGAGGAGGGCCGCGGGGAGGGGGTCGCCGCGGGGAGGGGGTGGCCGCAGGGAGGGGTCGTCACGGGGAGGGGTGTGGCCACGGGGAGGGGTGTGGCCGCGGGGAGGGGGTGGCCTCAGGGAGGGGTCGCCGAGGGGAGGGGTGTGGCCGCGGGGAGGGGCCGGGGTGGCCGCGGGGAGGGGGTCGCCGCGGGGAGGGGGTCGCCGGTGGGAGCGAGGCGGGGCGGCCGGGGGCGAGTGACAGTGTGAGCGCGAGGGGGAGAGAGATACAGTGTGGGGGAGAGAGAGACAGTGAGTGCCAGGGGGAGAAGACGGCTGTTACAGGCTCGGCCCCTTTGTCGTCCGCCCCCAACGGCAAAGGACCGCGCGGCAGACGGAAAAGGCCGACGCATGGCAAAGTTAGCCTTCCGTCGGACACGGCAGGCATGGGACCCACCCGTGCTCTTTGCCGTCTGCCCTTGGTCCCTTTGCCGTCCGCTGGCAAACGGCAAAGGGCCGACACATGGCAAATAGTATTTTTCCCATCAGTCGGCCCTTTGCCGTCCGCCTTGTGTCAACGGACGGCAAAGAGGTTCTTTGCCATCAGCCAGCAGATGGCAAAGACATGGCTGACGGCAAAGAACTGGATTCCAGTAGTGAAAGCTCCATCGAAGCGGAAAAGGGGTGAGGAAGAAAGTGTACGTGATGATTCCACCCAAACTTTTCCAAAGCGGATCCCCTCTTAATAGTACGGCTTTTCCTACGACCCAAGTCCACCGACAACAAAGCATAAGAGCAAAAACCTTCGTCACATCAAACCACCGAGGGGCAAGAATCATCTTTATGCAAACCAAGGAAATACGTGACATGCTTCTTGCACACGATTAGTCCACAAAAGTGTCGTCATCAATCACCAAAATTACTCGGGTAGAAAGATGCCCTTACACCGACAAGGAGCTCTGGATCTTGTGCATGGTGGATGGCAAAGAGCTCTTCATACTTCCTCTGCAATAAGACCACTGTGTCCAAGGAATGACATGTCGAGATCACTGCCGCTAGGAAACAGCGCCACCAGCTCCTTCTCCTCATCGAAGATGTAATCCAAGAAGAGGTGAGGGTCGTTGTCAGCCTCCAAGCTTTGCTTTCCTCACAAGACGCTGATATGTCTCCAATGTATCTATAATTTTTGATTGCTACATCTGTTATATCATCATTCTATGATGATTTTTAGGCATGTACTTGCTGAATTTATATTATTTTTAAGAACTAACCTGTTAACCCAGTGCCAAGGACTAGTTGCTGTTTTTTTGCATGTTTTTTGCTTTTTGGGAATATTGTTCCAAGCAAAGTCCAAATACCTTGAAACTTTTTGATGATTTTTCTAGACAAGATAAAGACATGGAAGCTTCGGAAGGAGAATGGAGGCCCCACGGGGTGGCTCCAAGCCAACAGGACGCGTCCATGGGGTGGTCATGCCCTCATAACTTGGTGCCACCTTCCTTTGCCTCCGGTATTCCTGTCTATTTTATAAATCCTCATTAATACCAAAAACCCTGAGGAGCCACCATAAAACTTTTTCGGCTCCCACAAGTCTCTGTTCTGCCGTGTGCCCATCTAGAGCCCTGTTCCGGTGCTCTACCGGAGGGGGGTCAATCATGGAGGGCCTCTACATCATCCTTGCTGCTCCCATGGTAATTTGTGAGTAGTTCACCATAGACCTACGGTCCTGTAGTTAGTACCTAGATGACTATCTCTCTCTATGTTCTTCATTGCCATGATCACCGCGATTCCCATAGTGATCTATCTTATGTGATCATTCTTGTGCGGTACTTTTGTCAGAATCCGATGAATTGTGGGTTTATGAGATTATTCATGAGATTATATTGAGTTCCTTGCTGGTATTTCATATATATGCATGATTATGATAGCTTCATAATTCTATTTGGTCTATCGATGTAGTTTGGCCAACTAGATTGATTTATCTTCGGTGGGGGAGGTGCGTTGTAGTGGGTTCAATCTTGTGGTGCTCAATCAGCAGTGAAAAAAAGGGACGCGACATGTATTATATTTCTGCCACTAAGGGTAAAACGACGGGGATGATTCATATTAATTGGATTTTCTTTGTCTACATCATGTCATTGTTCTCCAAGAACTACTTTGTTTCACTTAATACTCTAAATGCATGCTGGATAGTGGTCGATTGGTGTAATAGTAGTAGATGTAGGCAGGAGTCGGTCTACGTACTTACGGACATGATGCCTATATGTAATTATCATTGCCATGAATAAATATTGCATAATTATGTGCCTTTCTATCAATTGCCAATAGTAATCTGTTTACCCACCATATGCTTTCTACGAGAGAGAAGCCTTTAGCAAAACCTATGTCCCAAGGTCCATTCACAAATATAAATACAAAAACTCAAAATACCTTGCTGCATTATTTACTTTTCAATTATTTTATATTTTATATTTATCAAACTATCCAATTACACTACTTATTGCTTGCAAGTAACGAGTTCAAGGGGATTGACAACCCTCTTGCCCGTGTTGGGTGCAAGTTTGTGCTATTTTGTGTGTAGGCATTGCAGATGAGAAATTACGTGGTTCTCCTATTGGTTCAATAACCTTGTTTCTCAGTTAGGGAAATACTTATGTATATCGTGTTGCATCATCCCCTCCTCTTCAAGGAAAAACCAACGCGGATCATAAGTATCACGAAGGATTTCTCGCGCCATTGCGAGGGAGTATCATCAATTTCCTATCAAGTGCCTTCTAAAAACTTATCATTCACTTGTTATACTTTTTATTTGTTGTTATATTTTGCTTTCTATAAAAAACAAAAATAAAAATTATTTATGTTTGCTAGTTTACTTGCTTGCTTGCTTTACTTGCGAGTTTACCCGTTCTACTTGTTACTTTGCTTTCTTTGTCACCATGTCTCAAGATATATTTTATAATATTTACTACTACCAAATGATGACTAAAATTTAAAGCCCCATGAAAAATTCTATGAATACTCAACATGAGCACAATAAATTCTCTGCTGCTGAAATAAGGATCACTCAACCCTGCTAGATATTATTAGTAAGCAACTTGATGAAGTGAGTAACGAAGTATCTAGTCTCCAATCACAATTTGCACAAATTGAAGAGTTGATAGAAAAGATATCTGATAAGCAAACCACTCTACTAAATAGGATGGTCGCTAAACCATGATCTTTTCCTATTAGTAATCATGATGAAGATCCTAAAATGATTAGTACTTATCCCATTGAATCTTTGTTTACTAATATGAAAATAGATGATAAAGGGACCGTAGATCAGTCAACTTTATCTAGAAGGCATCCAATTTGTTTGGATGGTGATGATTCCAGTGATAAAAATGAAAAAGGTGGGTTTGGAGAGGTCAAAACTATAAATGGAGATGTGCCGCCTATCTTGGATTTCATGGACTTTAATTAAGAGAGTTGCTCTTTAGTAGAATGTATTTCCTTGCTTCAATCCATTATTAGCTCACCCAATGCTTATGAACAAAACAAAGCTTTTACTAAACATATAGTAGAAGCAATGATATAAGCTTATGATGAGAAACTTCATTTAGAAGTTTCTATACTTAGAAAGTTGCATGATGAATGGGAACCTACTATTAAAATTAAGCTCAAAGATTATGAACTCAATGCTTTGTGTGACCTTGGTGCTAGTGTTTCAACTATGCCTAAATCTCTATGTGATGTGCTCGGTCTAACCTATATACATGAGTGTTCCCTTAACTTCCATCTTGCGGATTCTACCATCAAGAAACCTTTGGGTAGAATAAATTATGTTCTTATACTTGCTAATAGAAATTATATGCATGTAGATTTCATAGTTATTGATATTTGATGCAATCCATCTTGTCCAATAATACTTGGAAGACCTTTCTTACGAACTATAGGTGCAATTATTGGTATTGAAGAGGGAAACATAAGGTTCCAATACTCATTAAATGAAGATATGGAACAATTACCTAGGAAGAGAATTAAACCACCTTACGAATCTATCATGAGGGTTACTTATGGGTGGAGTGTCAAAGATGACAACACTTGAAACTATGTATTATGCCTAGGTAGGGGTGTAAAATGATAGCGCTTGTTGGGAGGCAACCCAATAGTTATCTTTTTTTTCTTGTTCCACTTTGTGTTTGTGTGAGATAACATGATTATTTCTATTGTAATGATTGTATTTTCATATTAAAATTAGTGTTTGTGCCAAGTTAAGCCTTTGTGAAGATTTGAATGATAAGTAGAATTGATACGGCGGAAAAAACATAAACGTTTGCGTCTAGTGCAGAATTTCTCTGATTTTACTGGAACGTCTTTTCGATCTCAATGTTTTACTAAGTATTTATATACTAGTAACTCAGGTTTTCCAAATTTTAGGAGTTAGAGAAGTAGTGTGTCTTTGCTAATCACTACAGGTTGTTCTGTTTTAGACATATTCTGTTTTGATTGCATAGTTAGCTTGTTTTGATGGTGCAATGGATTATATCACGGGGTATATGTCATGGACAAGTTAGAATATAATACCTTATGAAATAATAAAATACGTGTAAATTTACAACAGTACCTAATTTTTATGGTTCGCCTATCCTACTAACGGATCTCACGAGTTTTCTCTTGAGTTTTGTGTGCTGAATTTTTGAAGTTTTGGGTGTTATCATGATGGATAAAGGAATAAGGAGGGGCAAGAGACTAAGATTGGGGATTCCCAAGGAACCCCAAGGTAATATTCTAGGAATACTCAAGCTTCTAAGCTTGGGTATGCCCCGAAAGGGATCCCCTCTTTCATCTCAATCCATCGATATGTCACATGGAGCTATATTTTCATTCATCACATGATATGAGTTTTGCTTGGAGTGTCATTTGCTTTTGTTTGCTTTAGTTTCCCACAATCATTGTTTGCTGGACACATCCACTTTAGATAGACACATGTTCACCATGATTTATTAGGATACTCTATGTGCTTCACTTATATCTTTTGAGCTAAGTAGTTGCTCTAGTGCTTCACTTAAATCTTTTAGTGCACGGTCGCATATAGATTTTATATAAATAATTGCACTATTTTTCTTCACTTAAATTTGTTTGAGATTTAATAAATAGTGACGGTAATTTTCAAGGGTTATAAGACAAGCCCATAAATAATTGGTATTCAAAGAGGGCCTAATCAAAACCTTCATGTCGCATATAAAAGAGAAATTGTGGGCTAATGATATAGATGTGGTAATATGAATGGGCATGAGTGCATGCTTGTTGGTTAGTAAAACTATCGATCGTTAAAGGGTTTTAATTTGTTTTTCATCTAAATATTGGTTATGGCATGGTGATGATGTGTGAGCATTCTTATTCCTCGTTGAAATCCTAGTGTTGTTTAGATTGGGGGCGCGATGGTTAACTCCTACCAACCTCCTCCCTAGGGGCATGCGAGTAGTACTTTGCTTTGAGAGAGCTAATAAAACCTTGCAATAAGTATGTGAGTTATTTATGAAAATTGTGAATCCTTGGATGTACGCACTCTCACCACCTCATATTTGCTAGCCTCTTCAATATCGTGCATTGCCCATTCTCACCTCGAGGATCGGTGCAAACTTCAACGGTGCATTCAAACCCCGTGACATGATACACTCTGTTGCACATAAGCCACATTATATCTTCCTTAAAACAGCCACCATACCTACCTATCGGGGCATTTCCATAGTATTTCCGAGACATATTGCCATGCAACTTCCATCGTTACATCATATGACTAGTTACCTCATTGTCATATTGATTTGCATGATCATCCAGCTGACATAGTATTTGTGGCGATGTCACCATTCATCATTATTATACATGTTATGTTGGATCATTGCACATCCTAGTACACCACGAGAGTGAAAGCACACCTTCTCCCTAAGGTGGGTTTGGTAATTAATAACAACATATGTGTCATTGATCTATTGATCCCATCTAGTATATTTTAGGAAAAGTTCAATGATGCATTGGCTAAGGATTGTGACGAGAACCCCTGGATGCAAGGAACATCTATTGGCACGAAGCTTGAAGATTCTACATTTTATATTTTGTGAAAAATCACATTTGAGTCCATAGGAAAGCCAATACTATTAAAAGGGTGTGTGTTGACTGTGATGATCTGGTTGTTGTAGTGCTTAAAGAGAGCCACGAAAACTACACACGAAATTCTCCCAAAAATATTATGTCCAAACGCTAAATATCCAAAATTCGGTGCCACCAACTTTTCATTTGGTCCTACTAAGTTTTTCATCAGACATATGCCATGCCAAACCCTAGAGTCTTAGTACCACCATGTTCCATTTCGGTGCCATCGAAATCAATTCCCCGGATCTGTTAACCAACTTCTCAAAATCGGAATTTCCGAGTTTTGAGAATCATTCTCACCGAGTTGTGGAAACTGACTAGGCCAACCAAAATCGGTACCACCGAGATTGATATATCGGTCTCACCAAAAAGGCAAAATTTGCCACATTTTTCACTAGTTGGTGCCATCGAGTTTTACATCGGTTTCACCGAGTTGGGCAATAAAGTTGTAACGTTGGATTTTTGGAGATGCCTATATATATCCCTCCACCACCTCTCATTCGTAGAGTGAGCACTCATAACGACCCAACACTTTCCATATCCATTTTTCCGAGAGAGAGACACCTACTCATGTGTTGAGATGAAGATATTCCATTCCTACCATATGAATCTTGATTTTTAGCCTCCCAAAATTGCTTTCCACCCAATCAATCTCTTCTATCCCAAGCCAAATATGTGAGAGAGTGACTGAGTGTTTAGGCGATTATATTTTGAAGCACGAGAGCAAGGAGTTCATCATACTACTGCATCTATTACCTTTTGGAGAGTTGTGTCTCCTAGATTGGTTAGGTGTCGCTTGGGAGCCTCCTAGTTGTAGAGTTGAACCAAGAAGTTTGTAAGGGCAAGGAGATCGCCTACATCATGAAGATCTACCCCGAGTGAGGCTAGTCCTTCGTGGATGTAGGACGTGATGGAATAGACAAGGTTTCTTCTCCGTGGATCCTTCTTGGGTTGAGCCCTGCATGGACTCGCACACCTGTTACCCTCCATAGGTTGAAGTCTCCATCTACGTGCACGTATGATAGCACCACCTATTAGAACCACGCCAAAAATCTTTGTGCGTTTCATCTTCCTATTGCTACCCTCTATTAACATGTGCATGTATTTACTTTCCGCTGCTATACTCTTAGACTTGCATGTGTAGGGTGTGCTTGACTTTCTACAATAGCTAAAACTTGCCCACGGCTAAAATTCGTAAAAGGCTAAGTCTTTATTTGGTCAAGTAGTCTAATCACCCCCCCCTCTAGACGTACTTCGGATGCTACAAGTTGAATGAGATCTTTGATATCCATTGCATTGGTTTCACAACGTAGGAGAATATGGCGTCTAGTGAGGAAACTAGCACCATGGAGGTACATACTTTGATGGTACAAATTTTGCTAGTTGGAAGCATAAAATGAAAATGCATATTCTTGGTCATAACCCTGCCATTCGGGTTGTTGTTCGTGCTGGTTTGCAAGTTGAATTCTTTGGTGATGGAAGGGAACCATATTGTGAAGCAACCTTGAAATAATTGAAGATGTTGCTAGACAACGCTCAAGCATGTGATATTATATTCAACTGCCTATGCCTTGAAGACTTCAACAAGATTAACCGTCTTGAGAATGCAAACGAAACTTGGGATACTTTGGTTGATATGCCCGAAGGTACCGAATCCGTCAGAGAATCTAAGTTGGATGTGCTACAAAGTCAACTTAACAAGGTCTAGATGAAGGATGGTGAAGGAGTCGCTGAGATGTACTCTAGGCTTGCTCTCATCACAAATGAAATTGCCGGCTTAGGAAGCGAAGAAATGACCGACAAATTCATCATCAAGAATATCCTTAAAGCCTTGGATGGAAAGTATGACACCGTGTGCACATTGATCCAAATGATGCCAAGCTACAAATATATCAAGCCAACGGAAGTCATTGGAAGGATTGTTCCTCATGAAATGTCACTCAAGGACAAATAAGAGCTTCATAACAAGTAAAGTGGTGCTTACAAAGCTTGAAGTGATACTCTTACTACTTCAAATTACAACCTTGTCACCAATGAATATATAAGCCTCATGGTCAATAAATTCAACAAGTTCTAGATGAGTAGAGGCAAAGAAAGAAGATCCAACTCAAGATATGAAGAGAAGCGTTCATCTAGTCGTGATCGAAACTGCTATAATTGTGGAAGGCCCGAACACTACTCTAATGAGTGCTCGTACCCCCACAAAAGAAGAGAAGAGTCACCAAGAATACGAAGCTCAAGAGATGAGTCACCTTAAAGAGAGAGAAGGAGTGGTGAAGATCGTTATGAAGGAAGACCCTCCGGGAGAAGGAAGGAATCGGAGAATAAGAATAAGGACAAGTACACCAAGAGCCACTCAAGAAGAAGACATCGAGCTCATATTGGTGAATGGGTAACCGGCTCTGAATCTGAAAACCAATCTGAAAGAAGCTACCACTCCAACTCCGACTATAGTCAAGATGAAGGTGTTGTCGGCCTTGCACTCGTATCCTCCAACTCCTATGACATATTTGATTCACCAAATGAAGGGATTGGAAACTGGTTCATGGCTAAAGGGCCCAAGGTATCACACCCCAAGTACTTTGAGTTTAATAGTGATGAGGATGACTTACTTGGATATGACGACTTGTTCTTTGATAAAACTAGTGATATCAATGAAATTGTACTTGATGATAATCATTCTAGTTAATATAAGTCCTGTGATGATGATAAGAAGGAGATTGAGCGTCTAACCAAAGAATTAAACACTCTTAAGTTAGCCCATGAACCTACTCTAGAAGATCAAGAGAGCTTGCAAGAACTCATGAGAAGCTACGCTTCGAGAAGCTAAATTTAGATAAAGAGCATGAGTTTCTAAAAGAAATCAATGATGATCTTCGAAAGAAGAGTTGTTCTTATCTAGCTAAACGATTACTCTTTTCTACTTTTGTTCTACAAGTTAAATCAAGTAAAGTAGTAACAAAGACAAGAAAGTTTCTTCATCTAGTAACAACAAAATAATGCTAAATCTAATGATATTGTTGCTAGTAGCTCTCTTGAATCCACTAATGATTCTCTTAGCCAAGTTACACTTGAGCAAGAAAATGATTTATTGAAAGGAATTATAGAGAGAGGTGTCTTCAGTGTCTTGTCAGAAGTAAGCAATTCAAGGAGATTGTACACAAGCAAGGTAGGCATCAGAAGAAACAAGTCATTTGATACTTCAGTGCCAATGGAGTTGAATGGGGAGATGGTCAATACCTCTACCCAAAGTTTGTTCCCCAAAAGGAGAAGTGTGATACGACTCTCCTCAAGGTAACAAATACTCAAGATGACCTTCCACCACAAGACCACAAGCTCAAGGGAAAGGACAAGCTTCTAGAGGAGATTGAATCATTTGAAGAAGAATCCCAAGCCATGGTCAAGTGTATTCCCAAGTCCACCACTATCTCTACTTCATTAAGCGCTACCTCAACTCCAAGGATCCCCAACAAGTTGATGTGGGTTCCTAAGAAGAAGAAATAGGAAAGTTATTGAGGGGCGACTCCACCAACAAAATTGACTCCTATTCATTTTGGTAAGAACTATTTGCAATCAACTTCAACCCTATGCATTAGTTTAAGGACTCAAACATTCCCTCAAGGGTAAGCAAGGGACAAGGTAATTAATGTATCAATGGACATCTTATCATATGAAATTCACTCCATGTTCATAGATATCCTAGTATTTGTTCCTTGTGTGGGACTAAACCATGTAGGTGAGAACTGAGAAGAGTCTGAAACAACAAGGATTGCTCGCAACTCAAGCTGATCTTCATCAACAATGAGCATCCACCACTAATACACCTAGATGATGAGGAAGAAGAGGAAGTTGAACCAACTAATCCACCTCCTTCGAAGAAGAATAAGTTAATGGGAGATGCTATGTCCACCAAGCGTGTAACCAAGGCAAAGCCGTCTACTCATGTCGTGGTTTTGTCATGGCAGATGTCCTCGTGAAAGGACTTAGGTATGAGGCCATCGCAACTAGGTGGCGAATTCTGAGGGGTTGGTCGGAATCGAGAGATGCGAGTTTACCCACATTTGGCCCCTTCGATGGAGGTAAAAGCCTACGTCATTCTTTGTGTGTATTGACAATGATGAGGATATCGATTACAAGGGTGTGGAATCGCTACCTCTAATCTCAAGGGTTTCTAATCTATCTATCCCTAATGGCTTGTCTTGTCTTGACTTAACTTGTCCCTCTTGGGTTGCCCTTCCCCTCCTTAGATAAGTTGAAGGGGTAGGCTTACATAGAGTCCTACAAGGACTTGGACTAGCTTCTCTTGAATCCTAATCCGGGTCTCACTTCCCTTGAATGAAATCTTTCCTATTTCTTGTGCTTTCTCTTGAGCCGTCCTTGAGGCCTCTCCATGAGCCACCTCAATACCATATTTCACACTTTGCCTTGGGCCTTGTCGTCCAGGTTGACCCGGCAAGCGGGATGACCCATGAGCCGCCCGATGATGGGCCAGGTCATACCTCATCGCCAGGTTATACCTCCTAGCCGGGTTATACCTCCTGGCCGGGTCAAATCGTGGGGTATATCCCCGATATTAGCCCCCAGGTTAAGTTGAATTTATTCATGGTAAGTTTTGAAATAATAATAATAAATATGTTAATGGATCCGCTTGCTCCTTCACCATCTTTTTTCAATGATGTGGCTCCTTGAAAATCCAGGTTTCTCCTTCAACGAGCCGTCCTTACAATCATTTCGTAGGTTCGTATCCTTTGCCATAAAGTTTTAGGAATAATAACCCATATGTCGTTGAGTTCGCCTCCAATGCTTTGACTTGATGAAAATTTTGGGAGTAAGAAATTCGTCCATTGTTAAACCACTTTAAACTTATAAACTCGGGTTTCTTATATAAACTGTGTCGGGTTTTGATCTTTGATAATGTTGGGTCATGATTGTTTGTGATTCCGGGTCAAACAACTAGACTCCATTCGACTTGATAAAATTATTGGGAATAAAGAAGTCTGTGTGATGTTGAGCAGGTCTTTCAATGCTTCAGCTAGATAAAAATATGTTGAGCCGGTCTTTCAATGCTTTAGCTCCATGAAGAAATGAGACCAGTCTCACTCACAATTGAGATCTTGAAAGCGCTCTTCTATTTTCATATATCCATATTACCTGTAGCCCCCAAGCTCCAAGTTTATCAGTTTCATGATGACTTGGTGATTTGCAATAATATCTTTTACTGTGTAGCCCCCAAGTGCCAGGTTGTCTTGCTTGCAGCAACCTCGAACTTTGTAATTGTCTTGTACTTTATCAAGCTTCAGCTATTGTAACCCCCAATGCCCGGGTTGTTTGCTTGCAACAACCTAGGAATTTTGAACTTGGTTTTGAATGTTGTAGATAGATTGCTTTGGAGAAATCCGGGTTGTCATCTGAGTCGCTAGATATGCACTGAATGTCTTGAATTTGAGGTGTGTAGGCCCCAAGGGTCGGCTCATCAGTATGTGATGGACCGGATCTTAATTTTGGACCTTATAATATGTTTAAACAGCCGAATACTATAGCTCCCAAGTGTCGGGTCGCATGCCTGCAACGACTCGAGACTTTTAGAAAATTTGGTCTCAGTAGTGTATCCGCCAAGTGTTGGGTTGTTTGCATGCACCGACTCGAAACTCACATGTACTTCTCCTTTTGAAAAGAAAATTATCATATGACGTAGCCCCCAAGCTTCGGGTCACTCTGAATTTTTGATAGGACAAATTGGTAGCCGCAAGGACCGGCTCATCATTACGTGATGGTTAGGTCTTCAATGAGACTAACTAAAATGATCATGCATTGGCCCACAAGTGTCATAGTGCATGCTTGCAGCGACATGAGATTTTCATACTTGATGTAATCTTGATTTGCACAATTTAGCCCCCAAGTGTCCGATCATATGCGTGCAATGACTTGGAACTCAGTGAGAATAGTATAACCCATCATAATGCACTTCAGAAATTCTCTAGAACTGATATTAATCTGATTCGAATGAATCCTTTTCCGTGGTTGAAACGTAACCCGATATTTTATCGTTTTTATGAATATCCTGGAATAATACCAATGTCATTGAAATGAAATTCCTACTCGTGGTTGTAGTGCATCCCGACAAATATATGCTTGACAAAATCCATAAGTTTTGTAGTTTACTAGAGAGCACAAGTTGAAGATATCGAAGAATCGGTCAATTAGATGACCTAGCATTATAGGCGATAGGCCAGGCCAGCAATATGTAATAAACCAGCTTAGCAATATGTGATAGACTGGCTCTTCGAGAATATTTATTTCCCCTGAGCTGGTTTTAAAACCCCAATCATTTAATACGAGTTGTGATAAACAATGATAGAGATTCGGCCAATTTGGCTATCAAAGATTTATTTGTTCCTGTAGAAATTGCGACGTAACCCAGTTTGAAGACCAACTTTTCGCAACAATAAACAACTATATATATGTATGTATGATGGATTGTGCAATGATTTAATGCAAGATGATGTGTGTGTATGATAACATGGTTGTTGGCATTCTGGGAATGAGGGTACCCAGACCTACCTGCCTGCAACCCAGGGTTGGCCCGCCTCATCGACCGAAAACCAACACGCCGGAACTACTCCAGGCAAGGCCCTCGCGAGGAGGAACAACATCAAGACCCGCAGGGGGCCTCATCAGGACCCCTCCGGAGAGGTAGATATTCTGAGGCAAAGGCCCGGCCTCGGGAGTCAAAGATGACACGGGTAAGGACAGGTGAGCAGCGGACAACAGGACGGAGCAGTTTCCTCTTTAGTGCAAAGGGGGCAAGGACGTACGCGGGTTCCCAAGGCATCTTCTAAAGGTTTCCCTTCTGGTGTAACAAAGCCATCACCGCCCGCCAGCAGGACAAACGTCATCCCTGGACCCGTCCCTACAGCGTTGGCAGCCGCTTTGCAGGCGAAGACCAACTTTGGGCAAAGAGTGTGCTCCCCTTAAAAATTGGCCATTGTGGGGTCCCTTCCCACCGAAACGATAAGGGAAGAGGACCGGGGCCACCACTATATATAGAGGGTAGCTTACTTCATAGAAAGGGACCCGATCCATTCATTCGCCCATTGGCACCACACAAATGCCATCCAGCCTCCGGAGGCCCTCGAACACTGTACTAGTTCGTTCACGAACCTCCACGAGAGGCAATCCACCAAAGCAGGGGTAGGGTATTACGCTTCCCAGCAGCCCGAACCTGGGTAAACTGTCGTGTTCTGTGTCTTCCTCACCATCGAGTGAGTTCCCTGCCAACCTCATCGAGTAGCGAGCTAGGTGAGGCGAGCCCACGAGAGATCTGCGTACACACCGCTGAGTTCGAATCTTTCGGGTTTTGTAGATCCCGAAATCCGACATTTGGCGCGCCATGTAGGGGGCGTGTCAAGGTATTCTATAAGCTTCATCTTACCTAAGCCCCGCTGCTCCGATGGCTGGCACCCAACAAGCTTCTTCGAGCCTCGTCGAGCTGGGTTCCAACCGTCATACCACAGTGGTCGGAACCATGTGTACCGGCGTTATGGTACCACGCGGCTCGTACCAGATCATCAACATCATCTCCACTGCCGCAACCACCAGTGCCGCCCAGGCGCATGGAGGCTAGGAGGCGCCCCCGGCATCCACGACGCTCTGCATCAACCTGGGGGACCTCAGCGTGCACGACGCGCTGCAGATGGCGAGCGAGATGGTCCACCAGCGACCAAGGCAAGGGGGCTTCGACGCGTGGGCGGACCACGTCATGGAGCTGATCGTCATCGCCCAGAAGCACATCAGACCCCACTCTTCTCCAGGGCCGCAGGCGCCACGCACCGGGGGCTCACACCCCCTGCCGGTCCTCGTGCCTGCAAGCGACGGGGCCCTTCCGGCACCGGACGGTGTTGAGAGAGACGCGTCACATGCTGCCCTCCTCCTCCTCAATATTCCGGTGGCCGGCCTCAACGGGCAGCATGCCTGCAACCACTAGAGGCGCGATGAGAGCAGCAGGACGTTTGATTCTCACACCGGTGCGCATCACCAAGACCGGGTCAGCCCCCGACAACCCAGGGCATCCACGCAGGAGCGCTCCCTCGGGCGTAGCTAGTAGCGGGCGGTGGAGGTGCCGGCGCGGGCGAACCACGGAAATGGAGACATGCCAGGGTACCAAGGGAGGAGTCTGCACCGAGCAATGCCAGGACCACCCAACGGCGGCAACGGGAACAAGAGACTTCGTGCAGAGGCCCATCGCAAGAAGAACTCCGAGCAACGCGACCGGGGGACATCCCCCCGCCGCCGAGAGTGACCGCCACCGTCGCGCTGCTGAACGGCTTTGGAGGTGGATCCAACACCTATGCGGAGACTTATTTGTCGTGCTATGTAACACCACCTGACCCTCCCGATGAGGAAGAGCCTCACGCGTCCACCCCAGGCGCTAGTCCCCCTCAAGAGTAAGGAACACTCTAGGGGTTCCCTTTGAGGCGTGCCCTAGGGCTCGTGATGGCGGAGCACTGGGCCCAAGAGGCGCGGACAGGGACGCGCCCCCAAGCCGCGGGGCATGACGCCAGCCGCCGCGCCCGCGCAGGAACTGCGAAGGACCGGATTCCCGGCCTTAGGAGGACGAGTCGGAGAAAGCAACGTGACACAAGTGGCGTGGCTCGCCCGAGGCGACTACGATGCTGGTGTGGGCGCCAAGGGCCAAGCCTCACGAGGCGCCCCTCAGGCGCAAAGAAGCTATGCAAGGTAATATTTTGGTTCATTGCTCTAGGGAACATCTGCTGGCCGCATGAACTTCAAGTGTTCAGGGCACGCCTCTGCCCATCATGACATTTATGCATGCTTCGATAACTTCTGCACCATCCATTCAGCGATTTGACATCTTGCTTTGCTTGCATCTTTTGGCGGTCTACCAGCCTGCTCGGGGGCTCCGGCCGGTGCGCGTCGCCCCGTCGCGGGACCTGGGGAGGCCCCGCGGTTCCCCAGGGCCACAATCGACGAGATGAAGTGGGGGCCACTTGAGAGTCAAAAGGGGGTTCTGAGCATCGAGCCTCAGGAGCCTTACCGGTCATAAGGCCACTTGGCATCCTTGATGCCGTCCACGGACATTTTGTCATTATCAGGTGTGGTAGGGCTTGACCTCGTAGCTGCGATCATCCATTCGGTCGCAAGCAACGGTTGTCGGGAAATGTGCGCGATCGGGTCTTGGCGATGCAGAGCCGCTCGTACGTCAAAGGGGGCTCCTGAGCATCACGCCTCAGGAGCCTTACCGGTCACAAATCCACTTGACCACCCTGGTGCCGTCCACGCACATTCAGTAGGCATTGGGGGGTGTCGGGGCCTTGCCCCGTGAGGTGCCTCACGACGGCAGGCAAATGTGCGGGACTGGGACCTGCCGACATAGAGTAGTAGAAAAGCCCTACACTAGTCTCAGGAGAAGGAGGAAACATCGCGGAGCCGGAGCGCCCTCACGTTCGCCCTACAACTCCCACGGGACCTGCACCAACTCACAGCACCTCTTCATCATCCTTCAATCCTTTTGGAAGCTACTTCACCCCATGAACCACTCACGTAATAACGAGTTGTGGTTGTATACACCCAGAGCCCCCCGAGGACGCGGAAGGGGTCCATCCCATGCTGAGTGGATGACCTATGCTCCGCACTGGGTGGAGACGGAGGCAATCAACACAGTCCAGCAATGACTTCCGGAATCAGGCGCCTATGCCTCGGGGGTAGGGACACTCGCGAGGCCAAAGCGTCCTCGCGACCTCCCAGATTTTAACACCCTGTGTTTAGCTTCTTGACTAATTAGCTTATTTCAAAAATTAGGACCAATTTAAAAATTTTGTGAAAGCTTGTGATGCTTGAAGTGACTGTTGTTTCCTTGCTTGCTGGTATGACTGTGTTGGTTCTAAAAAATTCTTTTTATTCTCCAACTCACCTCCTTAGCCCAAAACTCCTTCCTAATGATCATGCATTGTGTTTAGGACCAAACACTATTTCTACCAAATATTATTTTCACCAAAATGCATTTCTTTGAATTAAGCCTTCAAAACCCGTGAGATGAGGTTGTACCACAAGTCCTCAAATTAGCGAATTTATTTTTGCACCAATTATTTATTTATTTCTATTATCAAATGTCTTCCAAAAACAACAATATTATTATTTGAAAAGTTATTTTATCATTCTATTTAAATGCCTTTCTGTGAGGCCAGAAGTGGTCTCTTATGAAGGAAAGTTATTTTTATTGCTTTCAAAATTTTTGAGAAAATGTAGAGAAACTCAGTGGACATATATATTCCATATATATGAGTTTCAACACATGGTCATGTTCAAAATATTGGGCAAACCCCTTCAAAACCCTTCCTGCCTATTTCAAGCTTTTGAAATATTTCTATAAGAAATATTCTCCATAAATTCCCGTAAACTTCCAGCATGTCACCTATGATATCTTTGATGATCTTGCCAAGTTTCATCTCAATCCAAGTTGATTTGACTCCCCTAATTATTCTAAAACCCTATCTGTCCAGATCCAAAATTGAGCAACTCTACATTGTCAAGTGTCTTCTATTGTGCTCAAATTTGGTAGACATGTTCTTATACTCCAATAATGCATCCACACTAAGTGGTGCATCAAGGAGGATAGAAGAACTTGTCCCAAGCCCCTCAAAACCCTCTCTATTGATTTCTGACTTTTGGAATCTTTACATTACAAAGTTTCTCCAATTGTACCCAAACTTTTTGTGCACGACTTAATGCTCAAATAATGCCCCCACACCAAATATTGGATTTATGGAAATTGATTTGAACGGAAGTGTAAGCACAAAGCCATTTCTACCCATCTTAAGGGTTTTCCAAGTCTACATTGGAAACCTTCTCCACCAAATCCCAAATTTGATGTCCAAGCTTATTTTCATCTATTATTTCATCATGTTAAGTTTCATATCGATTGAAGTCCATCTGATTGCTCTGCCACTCATCAAACACCTTGTGTGCATTCACTTTATTGGCTACTTTGGACTCTTCCACTTTAACCCTTGAGCTCAACTTTCTACCACAGCTTCATATAGTTACATTTTACCTCCAGTAACATTTCCATGGCCACTCGTCAATTATTGGAGAGAGGCTCCATGTAACTACTCCTCATTTTACCCTTGGGATCACCATCTTTACCCTATTGCCTCACTTCTGCTTAAGCCAAAGCCCCCATCTCTTTCCAGAGGGTACCTAGCATCCCAAAGCATTGTTGCAAACCAAGAGATGGCATGCTCATATGGAGAAAATGAGCAGCACATCTACAACTAGATTTCTCGCTGTAAAGTGGCTTTGTACAGCAAGTAGTAGCTACCCTCTCTTGCTTGAGTTGAAACTTTGCAGAAATGTAGTCCTTCCATGCTTAAGGCTACTAGACATGCTTTTCCCCTACTATCCCTCTTGTTAGTGCCCTCTTTGGTAGCCCTAAGTTTGTTGCTGCAATCTTAACAACAGTCAAAACCTATTCAAACCAGCTCCACTTGGGACCAAACTTCACGAGTGCCTTGAGGCCTGCATGCCTTGCATGTTTGACAACTTGGCCTGGCCAAAGGGTGGCCCACGACACCAAGTGGTGTGCTGACCACCACCCTGGGGTGCACAAATGGTGCTCTGCACTTTGTATCCTTCCTACAGTCCATTTCTAGCTGGTCCAGGATGTATCAGTGTGTCTTAGAGCTTTCGTTTGACCGTTCAAACCACTCCCCATCATCAGCAAGCTTCCAAGCTTCTTCAGGCACGCGTGGCATCCATGCACGAGGAAGCTCCAAGTGCTCTCGAGCTCTCTCTTCTCTCCCCCTCTCCATATGGCCTTCCCGAGCACCCTGGGACCTGATCCACTTCCCACTCTCCTTAGAAGCCTCCCAAACCTCCCCAAACAGCCCAAGACTGCCCCGAGCTCCTCCTCTTCTTCCATGGCTGCCATGGCCGTTTCGGCCATGCCTGCATCCGAGCCGCCCTGAGCTCCCTCCTTCTTCTTAGTGCCTCCAGGAGAACCCCCACACCTGTAGTACCCATCCCCTTCCTTCCTCTTCCTCTAGGTGTCCAGAGCTCCTCTCCCCACGGCCTCCATTGCCGCCCTCTGTCGCGGCTATGGGAAGCGCGCCCCGAAGCTTCCCCGCACGCGCTGAGCCTGGGAATGGGGCGGTGCGGCTCCCCGAGCCCGCCGGTGCTCTTTCCCCGGCGGGGGATGGCCGGAGCACCGCCGGAGTCGGCCCGTGCATCGACCAACCAGGCCTCTGTGCATTCCCAGGCCAGGGAGGAGGAGGGAGATGGAGCTGACAAGCGGGGCCCCCGTGTCAGCCACTCTCCAGTCGGGTCCCAGCCTTAAGTGGTCGTGCGCCCGTGGGAATGCACCACCTTGAGGCAGAAGCGCACTCCTGAGAAGCCGCCTTCGGCATAGCTGGCGCGAGAGAGCCACTGGGCCGGCCCACCTCCCTCTCCTTCGCCATGTGCGCAAGATAACCCCCGAGGCTGAGTTCCTTTTCTCTTTTTCCTACTTTGATTAACTTCAAAAATCCATCAAAAAATCATTCTAACTCCAAATTGTTTGATTCAAACCCGTGCAGGTTCCTAAAATTCAGGGCTATCCGAATATTTGCTTTGCACATTTTCCAAGCAATCTTTCATTGATGATTTTATTTAATTCCAAATTTGGATAATTTAAAACCACTTTGTGAAAATCCTAGAGGACTCCAATCAACTCCAATTGGAGTAATTCTTAATTCGAGAGCCTTCTAATATCATGCCCTATTTTTGAAGCCTTGGTCAACATTTTTGTCAGGCTTTATTCTGTTGCATTAAATAAATAGCCACCTATTTCTATGTATTCCTTATTAGAAAATTCCTAGGATTTTCATTTCAACTCCAATTCCAGTGAAACAACTTCCTAAATATTTCTAAAATTGTCCTCTCTTAAATGAGTGCCTTCACTAATTTTTATCCTAATATTTTTTGTGGGCTTCATAAAGAATCCCCTCCTCCTCCTTTCCTCCATTTAGAAATCCCTGATGATCCAAACCTTCTATGGAAAGCTTCAAGTATTTTTCTTATGACCAGGGAGGTCCAAGAAAAATATAACTTCAATTTATATAGCACTTTTTGTTCTTCTTGCCCTGTGGCTGACTGAGATTGTTTCTGACGATAGTTGATGAGTAGATGGAATACTCGGAGTTGGATCGGAAGACCTCGAAGACCCCAGAACTTATGTGAGCAAAGGCAAGTAGCCCTTTGACCATGACTGAGCATATGTTATATTGCATGTTAAGATAGCGAGTATTTTCGTTGCATATGATCATAAGTGCCGGTAAATCACTAAGGTGATGTTACCGATGGCTCCTCCAGAGCACATCTATTGAGCTTGATCCCACCTTTTGAGGATCATGCTATTATCATGTTGACAAGTACTGGTAGAATAAATAGCATGAGCATGTTGTTGGTATAATCAAAGATTTAGGAAAACCCCGTCGGGTGCCACGAATGCCCAAGGGTGATGATGAGTTAGGTGGTCAATTTTGTGTGAGTATGGTTTTGGAAATGGGATTAGATTTATGATGTGTCGGCCGTCCCAACCTTATAAGTACGACCACGTTACCCCTTATGGGACGGGGCTATGTTGATTAGTCTGGTCGGTTCTAGCAAAGAGCCACATTACTAGTGGCGGGAGTGATGTGTGGTCACTCTCGTGATGGGGTCGTGCCAGGTAGGACGACTATGCCATTTTTACGAGTTTCAGGCACACCGTTGGTCCCCGCATGGGTGAAACTGTTCAGAGTCGGTGCTCGTAAGATGTTCAACATGTGGGCTGGGTACCAATCAAGTGGACCTCTTTGTCTAGTATCGTCAGGGGAAAGGCATTGATCGGGTACTTACCTCGGGTATGTTATATACCGCGAGTCGTGGATGACACAGAAGTTTCCCGGATCTCATGGGTCCAGCGTACTACCTCTGCAGAGTGTAAAACTATTCGAATAGCCGTGTCCATGGTCAAGGACAGTTGGGTAATCCTACTTAAACTACGTCTAGTTGTTTCCGCATAAACCAAGTGTGTGCGAATTGTGATGAAAGGAGTTATTATGAAAGTAATCATATGACCAAGTTCGGTGAATTGGCATATAGGATGAAACCGGATGGTTCAGCCCTCAATAGATATATTGATATCTGTAACCTGTTCTTCAAAAGTAGTTCTTAACTTATGATGCAAACCTGTGATCATGTTTAATTACCACCAAGAGATATCCACCAAAGATGCATGTTATTGTTATCCTTCACTTTCAATGTTTATATCATGGGCTGTTTGCGAGTACAATCAAAGTACTCACTGGCTTTCCACTGGTTATTTTATTTACCAGGTATGAAAGAACATGATATGGCAAAGACTAACTCGGTGACGTTCTTGCGAGCTAGGAAGCTTCCCAGTCAGAATGCATGTAGGTTAAGGCTGATGGCATAGGTTCACGTTTTTTAACCAATAATACCGCTATTGGTCCAGTTTGGTTTGTTGGCCTTCAAGGCCCTATATATGTAAGACTCGACCGCAAGGGTCGTTTGTTGTAATAAACGGTATGTATGGATGTAAGACTCTTATTAATCAGTTTATGTGTGTTCGGTGAGCATTGATCTATTGGATCACTGAGCACGATCATTCATCCGACCTCGACTCGTAAGTCGGGGTCCCCACAGAGCTGATATCAGAGCCATCCTGACTGTAGGAAGCCCTTAGTTAGCACGGACGTTAGTCAGGGTAAAACTGATTTCTAGACCCTTCAAAAGTGCTTACAGGCCTGTATCTTTCTCACCTCTCCTAAATCTCCAAAGGAAGCAAGGTTTTTGCCTTAGTACTCCCACTCTTATTTTCTTGACACTCCTCATGTGCTTCTTCAAAACCTACAAATAGCTGCTTGCACCCATATGCCCTCTGACCATGGGATTACTTGAAATCCTCGTGGGCAACTTGGAAGGAAGCAACCTTTCCAAACAATCACCCCTGTGTTGAAGGACAAAGAAGACAACTCTACGACCAGACGACACTAACAGAAGTACCTCCAAGAGGAACAAGGACATCGAGGCTTGGAAGATGGCAACACCCTCGGTACTTTTCCACAGTGATGCCACTTTCACCTATGATAATCCGGACGTAAAATATGCAAGCCATTATCTACATCACTAATAGAGTGACCCTGACAATAATAAGGATTGTGTCGACCACCACCGGTGGATGGGAACCTTGCCATTTGGTCCGCCTCTCGTTAGTGAGCAGGAAAACGGTTCTCTTCATCCCCCGCTCTAGGTGTCGATATCGCAATTAGTATGATTAACAGATCAGAACTCTATCATGTCTTGCAAATAATGATGCATGAAGATGTCCACTTGAGACTCTAGAAGCCTGAGAAGACAAGAAGACGATGATAGGATCATAAAGACAACACAAGACCCTGTCAATGACAGCAATGAAGAACTACCTTCGTCAGCGACTCCCCAGAAGAGAAGTCATCAATGATTCTTTCAACTCAACCCGAGACGTTCGGCGAGCAACAACAAGATACGTGGCAACACTATGAGAAGGTCCAGAAGACTTAGCGGACTCCTCCCCGGAGCACGAAGCAAGCATGACTTTCGAGTCCAAGAACCCTAGGGTAGAACGAGTCATAATTCCCCTATGCGTAGTCGAGTCCGTGGAATGGTTTGGATGGACCATATTGTGTGATGTTGTTTTTGTTGTTTGTGCTATGTTGTAAGTCGCACTTTGCTTAAGCAACAACCATGCGGTTGTATCACCTGTCTTATTTTGAGGTTCGAAATGGTTTGGCACTTGTTTGAGTTGACTTTCCAACGCTTGTTTGATTGCACTAAAACCCTTAGACACTCCCCTCTATGATGCTCTCTCTCCTTCACCCCTCTCGACGACTGAAGACCGACAAGACAAGATGCACCAAGGATCCGCTTCGCAGAATGACTGACACTGGAGACACTAGTTGTGATATGCTTACCCACACGCAACCCATAGTAGTTATGCTTTTCGCTCAAGATTGGGAACCACACTAGACCAGACTAACCTCCACAAAACCTTCCAGCTCAAATGTTCTAGTCATGTGTCTACTACACGGACTTGCCAGAGCACCCGTCGAGCCCCGATTAGAACCCCGCTTAGCACCGGGTTCCTTATGGAACAAGTGATCACAGTGAACGAGTATCCTTTTTTCTTAAGCTAGCACATAACCCTGATGCCATAAGAAGGACCGTCCTCTAATATAAGAGTATTATACTAAAGATTGTTGTGATGATGATAAGTTGTCTGAGGATATAGCCGGACTATCTTGGGGTACCGCAATACCCTCATAAAGCAGGTAAATTTGGTGGAACAAGTTAATATAGTAGCATAACCTACATATTCCTGGAGTAAGATTGGATTTAGTAGGACGATTTGTTCGCGAGCAACTAATTCTTGGTGGTATAATTGACTTTATCACGTAGGTGACATAGTTTGATGATTTTACCATAATGACTTGCAGTAGCAAGTAAGAGTTATTGTTGGACTTGAGTTTTGGATTTAAATAGGTAGTCCCAATAGACTATTAATGGTATACGAGGCCACATGGTTCAGAGAAAATTGGATTTAGCCCCATGATCTTAATCGTGATACCATGTTTCTAGTGGACAATAAGTGTGTATGCTGGGAGTTGTCAAATTGATTCACAAACCTATGTGGATTGGATTTGGAGATTAGATGGCCATGATTATAGAAGTTGGTGCATATACTCTGACATAAACCATGCAATAATATATGAGTTATGAGGACTCTGAGAGATTATATAGAACCCCATCAATATTGGATTGTAGGAGTAATGGGTCCAGTATTGGATGAGCGGATTTGTAGAAAGGAAACAAGATATTGGGTTGGTATACTATGTGTTTCCTTAATATAGGAATGTGGTACCCTGTCCACTGAATGATCTAGCTGGACATTTGGATTTGTGGTGTCTTAAATTCAAGCTTAGGAGCTTGTATGCCTTCCCGAGGTTCTTGCATAAAAATGCATGTGCATTGTAGCTACGCCATACTTGTAGTGTTTGGATTTAGTTCTCCCCCTCAACGCCGGAGTTGACTAGCATGAGCAGCGTGGAGATGACCCTGTGAGATGGTATCTTTGATCAAATGGGGTGATGTCGTGCCGAGTTAGAGGACGAACTACTGGCATCTAAGGAATGTGCTTAGAGATAAGATGATAACTGTTCGCCCACATCCTAAGTTCCTTGAGACCCTAAGCTTCACCCAGCCACAAGATGGAGGGACTAAGACCATAGAAAATGACTCTAAGTCATTGGAATATGGCTAGTACCCGCCATAGCGAGATTCCGTTCCCCTCACATGTCTCACGAGCACTGTGCTTATGTGATGCTTGGGGAAAATATGTTGTTGTCTTCGCGGATGACATACTTATTCGCCCAGTAAGAGGACGAACACCTCAGTCATGTTTAGATGAGCCACACACTCAGCACACTGCAACCCTCCGGCAACCAAAGAAAATTTCCCGCAAGCATGATGAAGCATCAACATGATCAAGGAGCCACGATGACGGAGAAGAAACAACACGTTCTATTGCAGCTCCTACGTCAACTATGCCGACTACGACATGAAAGACAATAAGACCAACAAGGACAGACGCACTGGGAGCAACCTCCAGCCGAACAACGACTACGTTCACGTCCACACACACATCAACACCTAACCACTTGCCACAATGGCACCCTCGGTTCTTTCGTAAGAAGAAACCACATATGTATTTATTCGCGGAGACACCACTAACACGCTAGCACCACACGTACACTGAGAAGATGCCTGATCGTGATGAACCCTGGCACCGCGGAGAGCCGCCATGCGGGCGACAACATCATGACGATCATCATGGAAGATCGCGCAGTACAGCGTAGAGACCCCGACCAGCAACGCCACCATCCCGTACAGGAAGATTATGAGCCACCCCGGGGTCTCGTTCGCCATTGGCATTCCTCCTCGAGCACCTGCAAGGAGAAGAAGGAGGAGGAAGACGACTGGAGAAGCAGCAAGGAACAAGGCCGGGTCGGAGAACAAGAAGGACTCCCTGGTCAATTTATAGCCAAGCTCGACGATCCATTAGCAAGGCCACCAGCCCCGCTTGCCGCTCGACCGTCGGTGCTCGCTGGGAATCCCAAAGCAGTCTCGACATGCCTAGGCCTGCAAGGTGAGTGCTCGCTGCGACGGCAGTTGGCTCACCGCGCACCACCGCACGGCGGCCCCAGACACCCTACGCCCTAGGCACCGCAAGTGGAGGCAGCAGATGGGACTCACCCAGGAAAGAAGAATCAAAGGAAGAAGAAGAGACTGACGGCGGCCCCTGGGCCCACCTGTTAGCCGGAGTAGGTGCCAAGCACCAGGTACGACTAGCAACCAGGTATTGCAATTTTCCTTTCTCCAACATCTTCGTAGAACGCAGATGCACCAATAAGTGGCACTCTTGAGGTGACCACGCCGGACCGTGTGTTTAGATTATTGATACCGGTGTATCCAGCAGCATAGCAGGAGCAGGCCCTTGTTATCGCTTTAACAAATCTTGGGGACAAGATTTTCTTAAGGGGGTAAGGTCTGTAGCACCCTGTGTTTAGCTTTCCTGACCAATTAGCTTATTTCAAGAATTAGGACCAATTTAATTTTTTTGTGAAAGCTTGTGATGCTTGAAGTGACTGTTGTTTGCTTCCTTGCTGGTACGATTGTGTTGGTTCTCAATAATTTTTGTTATTCTCTAACTCACGTCCTTAGCCCAAAACTCCTGCCTAATGATCATGCCATGTGTTTTGGACCAAAAACTATTTCTACCAAATATTATTTTCACCAAAATGCATTTCTTTGAATTAAGCCTTCAAAACCCCTCACATGAGGTTGTACTACAAGTCCTCAAATTAGGGAATTTATTTTTGCAGCAATTATTTATTTAAAACCTATTATCAAATGTCTTCCAAAATCCATAATATTAATATTCTAAAAGTTATTTTATCATTTTATTTAAATGCCTTTCTGTGAGGCCAGAAGTGGTCTCTTATGAAGGAAAGTTATTTTTATTGCTTTCAAAATATTTGAGAAAATTTAGGGAAACCCGGTGGACATATATATTCCATATATATGAGTTTCAACACATGGTCATGTTCAAAATATTGGGCAAACCCCTTCAAAACCCTTCCTGCCTATTTCAAGCTTTTGAAATATTTCTATAAGAAATATTCTCCATAAATTCCCGTAAACTTCCAGCATGTCACCTATGATATCTTTGATGATCTTGCCAAGTTTCATCTCAATCCAAGTTGATTTGACTCCCCTAATTATTCTAAAACCCTATCTGTCCAGATCCAAAATTGAGCAACTCTACATTGTCAAGTGTCTTCTATTGTGCTCAAATTTGGTAGACATGTTCTTATACTCCAATAATGCATCCACACTAAGTGGTGCATCAAGGAGGATAGAAGAACTTGTCCCAAGCCCCTCAAAACCCTCTCTATTGATTTCTGACTTTTGGAATCTTTACATTACAAAGTTTCTCCAATTGTACCCAAACTTTTTGTGCACGACTTAATGCTCAAATAATGCCCCCACACCAAATATTGGATTTATGGAAATTGATTTGAACGGAAGTGTAAGCACAAAGCCATTTCTACCCATCTTAAGGGTTTTCCAAGTCTACATTGGAAACCTTCTCCACCAAATCCCAAATTTGATGTCCAAGCTTATTTTCATCTATTATTTCATCATGTTAAGTTTCATATCGATTGAAGTCCATCTGATTGCTCTGCCACTCATCAAACACCTTGTGTGCATTCACTTTATTGGCTACTTTGGACTCTTCCACTTTAACCCTTGAGCTCAACTTTCTACCACAGCTTCATATAGTTACATTTTACCTCCAGTAACATTTCCATGGCCACTCGTCAATTATTGGAGAGAGGCTCCATGTAACTACTCCTCATTTTACCCTTGGGATCACCATCTTTACCGTCTTGCCTCACTTCTGCTTAAGCCAAAGCCCCCATCTCTTTCCAGAGGGTACCTAGCATCCCAAAGCATTGTTTCAAACCAAGAGATGCATGCTCATATGGAGAAAATGAGCAGCACATCTACAACTAGATTTCTGGCTGTAAAGTGGCTTTGTACAACAAGTAGTAGCTACCCTCCCTTGCTTGAGCTGAAACTTTGCAGAAATGTAGTCCTTCCATGCCTAAGGCTACTAGACATGCTTTTCCCCCATTATCCCTCTTGTTAGTGACCTCTTTGGTAGCCCTAAGTTTGTTGTTGCAATCTTAACAGCAGTCAAAACCTATTCAAACCAGCTCCACTTGTGGCCAAACTTCGCCGGTGCCTTGAGGCATGCATGCCTTGCATGTTTGACACCTTGGCCTGGCCAAAGGGTGGCCCAGGACACCAAGTGATGTGGTGACCACCACTCTGGAGTGCAGAAATGGTGCTCTGCACTTTGTCTCCTTCCTCCAGTCGATTTCTAGCCGGTCCAAGATGTCTCAGTGTGTCTCAGAGCTTTCTTTTGACCGTTCAAACCACTCCCCATCATCAGCAAGCTTCCAAGCTTCCTGAGCCACGCATGGCATCCATGCACCAAGAAGCTCCAAGTGCTCTCGAGATCTCTCTTCTCTCTGCCTCTCCATATGGCCTTCCCGAGAATCCTGGGCCCCTGATCCACTTCCCACTCAACCTAGAAGCCTCCCAAACCTCCCCAAACAGCCCAAGACTGCCCCGAGCTCCTCCTCTTCTTCCATGGCTGCCATGGACATTTCGGCCATGCCTGCATCCGAGCCGCCCTGAGCTCCCTCCTTATCCTTAGTTCCTCCAGGAGAACCCCACACCTGCAGCACCCATCCCCTTCCTTCCTCTTCCTCCAGGTGGCCGGAGCTCCTCACCCCACGGCCTCCGTCGCCGCCCTCTGTCGGGGCTATGGGCAGCGCGCCCTGACGCTTCCCCGCATGCGTGAGCCTGGGAATGGGGGCGGTGCGGCTCCCCGAGCCCGCCGGTGCTCTTTCCCCGGTGGGGGATGGCCGGAGCGCCACCGGAGACGGCCCCTGCATCGACCAACTGGGCCTATGTGCGTGCCCAGTCCAGGCAGGAGGAGAGAGATGGAGCTGACAGGCGGGGCGCTTGCGTCAGCCACTCACCGGCCGGGTCCCAGCCTTAAGTGGTCGCGCCCCGTGGGAATGCGCCACCTTGAGGCGGAAGCGCACTCCTGAGAAGCCACCTTCGGCGTGGCTGGCGCCACAGAGCCACTGGTCCGGCCCACCTCCCTCTCCTTCGCCATGTGCGCAAGATAACCCCCGAGGCTGAGCTCCTTTTCTCTTTTTCCTATTTTGATTAACTTTACAAATCCATCCAAAAATCATTCTAACTCCAAATTGTTTGATTCAAACTCGTGCGGGTTCCTAAAATTCAGGGCTATTTGAATATGTGCTTTGCACATTTTTCCAAGCAATCTCTGTGTGATGTTTTATTTAAATCCAAATCTGGATAATTTAAAACCACTTTGTGAAAATCTTAGAGGACTCCAATCAACTCCAATTGGAGTAATTCTTAATTCCAGAGCCTTCTAATATCATGCCCTATTTTTGAAGCCTTGGTCAACATTTTTGGCAGGCTTTATTCTGATGCATTAAATAAATATCCACCTATTGCTATTTATTCCTTATTAGAAAATTCCTAGGACATTCATTTCAACTCCTCCAGTGAAACAACTTCCTAAATATTTCTAAAGTTGTCATTTGTTAAATGAGTGCCTTCACTCATTTTTATCCTAATAGTTTCTGTGGGCTTCATAAAAAATCCCCTCCTCCTCCTTTCCTCCATTCAGAAATCCCTCATGATCCAGACCTTCTACGGCAAGCTTCAGTTATTTTTCTTATGACCAGACGGGTCCAAGAAAAATATAACTTCTATTTATATAGCATTTTTTGTTCTGCTTGTTGTGTGGCTGACTGAGATTGTTTCCGACGATAGTTGATGAGTAGATGGAATACTCAGAGTTGGATCAGAAGACCTTGAAGACCCCGAGAACTTATGTGAGCAAAGATAAGAAACCCTTTGACCATGACTGAGCTTATGTTATATTGCATGTTAAGATAGCGAGTATTTTTGTTGCATATGATCATAAGTGCCGGTAAATCACTAAGGTGATGTTACCAATGGCTCCTCCAGAGCACATGTATTGAGCTTGATCCTACCCTTTTGAGGATCATGCTATTATCATATTGACAAGTACTGCTAGAATAAATAGCATGAGCATTTTGTTGGTATAATCAAAGATTTATGAAAACCCCTTCGGGTGCCACTAATGCCCGAGGGTGATGATGAGTTAGGTGGCCACTTTTGCTGAAGTGGTGCACTAGGTATTTGTGTGAGTATGGTTTCGAAAATGGGATTAGATTTATGATGTGTCGACTGTCCCAACCTTACATGTACGACCATGTTACCCCTTATGGGACGGGGCTATGTTGATTACTCTGGTCGGTGCTAGCAAAGAGCCACATTACTAGTGGTGGGAGTGACGTGTGGTCACTCTCGTGATGGGGTCGTGCCAGGTAGGACGATCATGCCATTTTTATGAGTTCCAGGCACACCGTTGGTCCCCGCATGGGTGAAACTGTCTAGAGTCGGTGCTCGTAAGACGTTCAACATGTGGGTTGGGTACCAATCGAGTGGACCTCTTTGTCTTGGATCGTTAGGGGAAAGGCATTGATCGGGTACTTACCTCGGGTATGTTATATACCGCAAGTCGTGGATGACACGGAAGTTTCCCGGATCTCAGGGGTCCAGCATACTACCTCTACAAAGTGTAAAACTATTCGAATAGTCGTGTCCACGGTCAAGGACAGTTGGGTAATCCTGCTTAAACTACGCCCAGTTGTTTCCACATAAACCAAGTGTGTGTGAGTTGTGATGAAAGGAGTTATTATGAAAGTAATGATATGACCAAGTTCGGTGACTTGGCATATAGGGTGAAACCGGATGGTTCAGCCCTCAACAGATATATTGATATTTGTAACGTGGTCTTCAAAAGTAGTTTTTAACTTATGATGCATACCTATGATCATGTTTATTTACCACCAAGAGATATCCACCAAAGATGCATATTATTGTTATCCTTCACTTTCATTGTTTATATCATGGTATGTTTGCGAGTACAATCAAAGTACTCATTGGCTTGCCACTGGTTATTTCATTTACCAGGTATGAAAGAACAGGATATGGCAAAGAGTAACTCGGTGACGTTCTTGCGAGCTAGTAAGCTTCCCAGTTAGAATGCCTGTAGGTTAAGGCTGATGGCATGGGTTCACGCTTTTTAACCAATAATTCCGCTATTGGTCCAGTTTGGTGTGTTGGCCTTCGAGGCCCCATATATGTAAGACACGACCGCAAGGGTCGTTTATTGTAATAAACAGTTTGTCTGGATGTAAGACTCTTATTATTCAGTTTCTGTGTGTTCGGTGAGCATTGATCTCTGGGATCACTGAGCACGATCATTTGTCCGACCTCGACTCGTAAGTCGGGGTCCCACACAGATACACCCCCACCGTGTAACTCTCACGTAATAACGAGCCAAGGCTGTATATGCCCAGGGCCCCCCGAGGATGGGGAAGGGGTCCATCCCACGCCTAGTGGAAGCCCTATGCTCCGCGTTGGGGAGAAGACGGAGGCAATCAACTTATTCCGCCAATGACTATGCCAGCAGCTGGGGGAGATTAGCCTAGGTGCCGGACGCGGCGTTTGCTTGCTTCTTCCTGGAGCTTGTATTATCCTCTGCTGGACTTGAATTTGCAGATTTCAAAGTTGATGTTTGAAAACAAAATGGGAGGAATTTTTCTTGCACTGTCTCGCTTTGCCGGCTTTGAAGCCTCCATTTCTGGGTTTTCTATGGAGTTGAACACTCTACACTGCCCGTAGGTGCCAAGAAGCGTGAACGCAAGGATTTGCCGCCCCAAGGGCAAACAATTTCAGCGGTCGACCCCCGCTCAGGGGCTCGGGTCGGATCACGATACCACCACAAAGAGTCTCGGGGGGCCTCAGGGCTCCCTGGGGCGATGACCAAAGGGTCTCCACCCCGTCTCACCGACAAAGCAGGAGCTACTCACGAGGAGCTGTGGAAAGGACCGGCGCAAACCCACACGCCTAAGGACTAAGTTGCGGTGAAAAATGTGGCCATCGGCCAAGCGTGCAGCAGCACGAACGATGCCTCAGGAGGATGGGACCTCCTGAGGGCCCTGGCTACAGTTGCCCCGGAGCAACGGCTGAGTCATCGACGGGCCCTATGCAAGGAAGCCAAGCCGCAACGACTACCAACGAGCAAGCTGACGATTCAAGCAAAAGGAAAAAAAGGAGAACAACGAAGGTAACATGCAAAAGTTTAACGCCCGACAGGGCAAACTTCATGGTCCACTATTACAAGAATGGGGAAACAGAAGCTAGGGGACACCTAGGGGGATGGGTTGCCGACGTCGCCCTTCGTGCCAACAGGCTCGGTGTCGGAGCCCTCCTCCTCACTGGAGACGGGCACCTGGACGTACCACTCCACAAGGGCGTCCACGCGCGGGAGGACTTTGCACGAAGAAGACGCCGGGACTCAGCAGGCACTGGCTCGACGACGCGCTGGAGGTCAAGCTCCGGGATGAGGTAGCATAGGTTGAAGAAGACGAGCGTTAAGGCAAGGCCCAGAAGCTCATGAGCATCGGACGCGTTGTCCTCCTCCACGCAGGAGACGCCGGCCTCCAGCGTCTCCACCACCTTCTGGAAGAAGGCGAGGTTGCCCCGTTGCTGCTCACCCTTGGCAGCGCCGGGGAATTCCCCATGAATCGACGCGTCGCGCGCACCGCCTGGCCGGCGATGCCCTCGAACTGCTTCACTTGCTGGGACGCCAGCATCCGGGCGTACGCTGCCCCGACCTGGGTGGCCTGAACGGCATCGGCCGCCTCCTGGACCTACCTCTGCAGCTATGCCAGCTCCGCCTTGGCCTCCTCTTCACCCTGGCTGGCGGCCTGGAGGGTGGCCTCGGTGCTCTCGAGTTGAGCCTGCAGCCCCTCCGCCTCCTCCTGAAGCTCGCCGAATTTGAGCTCCTTGGTTGCAGGCACTCTGGAGAAAAGGGAAGATCAACCACCAAGTAGCAGATGGGACAACACGGAAAGGGAGTGCAAGCAGGGAACTTACTCGTCGGCCAAGGCCCAGCGGTGGCGGACGTGCGGCGACCCTGAGGGTCCTCCGCCGTTGCTCCCGGGGGCTGATAAGGGCGCAGACGGAGTCGCACTTTCCCCTGACCAGGATCGCCACCTCGAGACACCATGGAAGACGAAGAAACAAAGGGGAGAAGAGGTTTTTCTCAGCGGAGCAAATGGAGCAGAGAGGGAGCTCAAGATCGCAGTTCCTCCCCCGTGCCAGGGGCGAGGCAGATTTATAGGCGGGCTTCATCCACCAACCGTCGTGGGAGCGCGAGCGTCGCGCGCCTCTCAGGGGCCATGAGGTGGGCCAGCGGGAGCGCTGGCGCCCACGTCGCCTCACCTGTCAACTAAGCGGTCGCGTCCGTAAGGGCCGTTGGGCGTGGTGAGGCCGCACCGATGCCATTTATTCAAAACAATGATGGCCAGCGCGGTTCTTGGATATCGTGTCGTCATGGTCTGGTGTGCCCCGGATGCCTCGAGGAGCGGGAGCGTCGCCGCATGGCGGCTGGACACGTGTGCCACGTGGCCTGCCGGTAGTGAGGATAATAACGTAGTATCAACCAAGCAAAGCGTATGATCAAACACACGTAACTGGATAAAGTCATCCAAAAGACCAAAGTTTTGTAAAACCAAATGAGAGCAAATAAAGTCCAAAGCTCTCTCTGTCTCAAAGCCATATGATCTATAAAGTTCTCCCCCTTTGGCAACAAGTTACCAAAATGTTCACGAAGTATAGAGCTAATCGTCTCTCTGGATCTGATGACAGAGTCGATAGGAGAGCATCCACAAAGGCATCTGTTGAGTGTCCTGGAGCTGGAGGAGAGGATAATGGAGGTGCTTGAGTTGGACCTAGTGCTGGAGTTGAAGGTGCAAATTCTTGAGCTGATGAAGTTTGTCTTGCCTCTGGAGCAGGTACAAGAACTGACCTAGGCTTGGTGCTGAAGCGTGTGGTAGTGAGAGGAGGACTTTTCATCGTCGTCATTTGGGTGTGGAATCTGCACTCAGTCGACTTCATGTTGAAGTTGTTTGACTATAATGATCAACTCCGTTACCTTCATATCCATGTCATGAAACTTTGTTTCCACGACTCTCTATAGGATTTTTTGATTTTGTAGCATCTCTGAGATGTTCTTCTCTGTACCTTGGATAGAACTAACTAGAAATGCCATTTGCTCAGCTTGAGTTCTGTGATGTGGAACTGGTTGTGGCTCATTTCTAGCAGCCTCAGCTTTTGTTGCCTCTGGTGTTCTAGCTACAGCTGAGCTGGGATCATTGCCATCCATCACCACTTCATTGTCTTCAAATTTCGGTTGAAGAGGTAAATGGGGATGATCAAGGAGATATGCATGCTTGCCTAGCTTGGCATTGATAAGCATCTGAATCTACATGGCATATCCACAAGATCTTTTGTGATCAACAGCAGTCCTCTGGATAGTCTCTACTATCAAGTCCATCACACTGAATCTAGTGTGAGAGTTCAAATGGTGCAGCAGATTAATGGAGTGTCCTCTAATCATCCTATCATCACATGATTTAGGCATCAAGGTGTGTCTCAGGATGGTGTTAGTTGTGGGTATCCCTACTTGCAAGAAGTACATTGAGCCCATCTTGTGAGTTGCCAAAAACTTGTGAGGAATTAGCTTGTACATCTTGGCCATGCAGTTGTGACTCATTCCCGGCTCAGAGTATACATCAACATCACTCTCTTTCTGCTTAGGGGCACCAATGATAGTGGACCACTCATCAGTCGTTGACTCATAGTTGTGACCATCAGTAATCCAGATAATAGAACCATCTCCATAGAAATTAAGAGACGAGTAAAATTGCATGATCAGTTCATCATTCCATGGGGTCATCTCTTTTCCAACAAAATCTTCAATGTCTACAAACTTGAAATTGTCTTGCACATGGGGAAAGAAATTTTCATTGGCTTTGATGTAAGCCGTGTCGAAATATCTCATGTCACTAACAGCTGGATTTGGTCATACAAGACACTCCCATAAAAGTCTTGTTTTTCCTTGGTGTGAAACCATGGAACAATGACAGTTCTTCTCCTTACGACATATGGATCTGCATCTCTCCATTTCCTCAAACCTACATCTTTCCTCTTCTTCATATCTTCGGATGCTGGATGAGCAGCATTGTGCAGTCGCATATTTGGTCAAAGTGTTTTGAGAATTGGTGCATTCTCTTCTTCTTCCTTTGTAGCAAAGGTACTGGAAGCAAGGCCTTTCTCCTTGGAAACTTCAGGAATATCCTTTGTAGTCTTCCTATGAGCTACAACCTTTTTAGCCTTAGAAGGAGGCCTAGGAGCAGATTTCCACGGCATGGAATCAACCATGAGCTTCTTCTTTTTAGGAGGAGAAGGGGTCTCATCTTCTCCAGCAGGATCTTCTGGTTCCTCATACATAGAAGTTTTTCGCCCAGTAACATGAATTACCCTCTTCCTGTCTCTCTCCACACCAACCTTCTTAGCAGGTTTATCAGTGGAGAGTGTCTTGATGTGCCTTGCAGACTCAAGAGCTCTAAGATTAGCAGGTCTTGCATACTCTTTCCTCACAGACTTCTTAGGAGCCTTTGGAGGAGCTGAAGTTTCCTCTCGCACAAAATCTGAGTCCTCTTCATCTGAATTAAGCTTCTTTCTGTGCCTGGTGCCTGCCTTGGGCAAGCCATGGGAGCTGTAAGATCCATGGTCAGAGTCTATCTTCTCACGACTTGTGCCTGAGTCCATCTCAACACTGTTTTCTCTAAAATCATTCTGGCTATCCTCAGATCTTGACATCTTGGCAGACAAGCAATAATTCAGCAGCAAACCAACAAACAACAATCCTGTGAAATTGATATAGAAGAGCAGAAGGGTTGAGCATCACAAAACATAGAAGGATATTTAAAAAAAAATGAATTCAGAAACTTAGGGTATATCTTCTGCAAAATGTAAATCAAGAGCACCGGGTTGGTCCTTTGGGAGTCACCGAGAAAGTCTACTCGAATAACAGAGACTTGGTAGTCTTTTTCGGTGTCACTGAAAATAACTACTCGGTCTCACCCAGTTGCTCCTCGCGAACCCTAAAACTGAAATCGGTGGAACCGATTTTACCAACTCGGTCTCACCGAGTTGCATGCTGCGGCAGATCAGATCCTAAATTCCATCGTTCTCTATGCTACGAGATTTTCTGGTGGAAGGAGGGGTTTTCACATGATGGCTTGTAGAGAAAAATTCCTAATGCGCATGAGTTGGATTAAGGGAGTGCAAGAGGAGATCGGTACCGTACCCTAGCTCAGTGGCGGTCCAACTACGGTGGTGAAGATTTCGTTGACGGCGGCGCATCCCAACGGCAAAGATGCTCGGGGAGGCAAAGGCGACGACCGGGGGTCCTTCGGCGACAGCTTAGGGTTTGGGAATAAAATGTTTGAAGAGAGGATTTCGAAACGTTCGGTCCAGGAGATTATATACCCGTCACTGTCGGTTTCACCTAGATTCAAAATCGGTGTCACCGAGTTCCTCTGATGTGAGCTGACAGGGAAACTCGGTGTAACCGAGTTGGTGATTTCGGTGGTACCGAGATTGAAGAACCAGATCAACTTTTGAAATTCGGTGGAACCGAGTTTGTGGGGTCGGTTTCACCGAGATTCACAAAGAGGTTTTGGAAGGCAGCCTTTGATGAAAGGAACTCCGAGTGCTCCTTCACACAGAGGGATTGACAAGTGCTTGTAAATGTTTTGTGATGAAGCATGAATAGAACTTGAGATGAGATAGCATAGATAGCTAGAGGAGGGTCCTAGGCATTCTTGTCCATCCAACTGGCAAAAGATAAATCAAGAGCCAAAGAACAACAATTGGATGTCCTTGAATGAGGAAAAAAATGTACACCAACATGCTCACACAATAAGATGATAGATAAAATATGGTGAACATGCACAAACATCCTTGCATCTATCAAGCACTTGGGTGATGACAAAGTCATCTATATATGAGTATATTGACTTTGGAGCCAAGTAAGAATACTTGATGATAGGTCATGCTCATCGCTAAGCACAAGTGGGGTTACCACTTTTACATAATGCATTAATGTGTTCATATCCTTAGGAGACGCTTATACTCAAGATTTAGAGTAAAGCTCCCCTTGATATGACATCCCCCCTAAGAGGGATAAAATAACCTTGGGTTTTGTCGTAGAAGACTTCAAGTAGGTCAAGTAGTGGTGGATGCTCAATGTTGATGAGGATCATCTTGAGTTGGGAGCAATACTTGTTGTTTCTTATCCTTCTCACCTACATGGGTTAGTCCCAAAGCACAAGGAACACATGCAAGAATATCTATGGACATGGAGTGAAACACACGTGGGAGGATGTCCAAAGAAACATTAATTACCTTTTTCCTTGCTTACCTTTTAGGGAATGTGTGACTCCTTGTGCTAATGCATATGGTTGAGGTTGATTGCATATAGTTTTTGCCAAAATGAATAAGAGTGAATTTCATTGGCGGAGTCACCCCTCAACAACTTTCTAGTTCTTCCTCTTGGGGATCCACATCAACTTGATGGGGATCCTTGGAGTTGTGGTAGCACTAGATGAGGTAGTGCGAGTAGTGTCCTTGGGAATCCACTTGACCTTGACTTGGGGTTCTTCTTCAAATAAGTCAATGTCATCTTGAAGCTTTCCCTGGCCCTTGTGGTCTTGTGGTAGAAGGCCATCTTGTCAGCTTGTTCCTTTGGGATGAGTAGGATCATACTTCTCCTCTTGAGTAACAAACTTAGGAATGGGGTGTGGTCCTTCTTCCCAATCATCTTCGTTGATGTTCAAGTAGCCAATACCTTGTTTCTTCCGTTGTCCTCCTTGCCGGCGCACAATTTCCTCAAATAGCTTACTTCCGGTAAAATTCTTGAAGACACCTCTTTATAATCCCTTTCAATAAATCGTTTTCTTGCTCATGTGTAACTTGGCTAAGAGAATCATTAGTGGAATCAAGAGAGCTACTAGCATCAACATCATTAGATTTAGCTTTAGCATTGTTGTTACTAGATGAAGAAACTTTCTTGCCTTTGTTACTAGTGTTCTTAGGTTGAACTTGTGGAACAAAAGTAGACAAGAGTAATTGTTTGGATAGATAAGAAGAGCTCTTCTTTCGAAGATCACCATTGATCGCTTTTAGGAACTCATGCTCTTGCTTCAAATTTAGCTTCTCGAAGCGTAGCTTCTCATTAGTTCTTGCAAGCTCTCTATGATCTTCTAGAGTGGTTTCATGAGCTAACTTAAGACTATTTAATTCTTGAGTTAGTCATTAAACCTCTTTCTTATCATCATCACTCGATTTTGTCAGCATTCTGGGAATGGGGGTACCCAGACCAGCCTGCCTGTGGCCCAGGGCTGGCCCACTTCATCAAGCAAACACAATCGAGCGCGGCACCACTCAGGGCAAGGCCCTCGTGAGGTCCCGAGCCTCGCGAAGAGTTGTAGCATCAAGACCTGCAGGGGGCCTCCTCAGGACCCCTCCGGAGCGGCGGAGATTCCGAGGCAAGACCCGGCCTCAGGAGTCAAGGATGGCGCAGGGGAAAGGACAGGCGAGCAGCGAATTGCAGGATGGTGCAGTTTCCCCCTTTCGTGCAAAGGAGGGAAGGACGTGCGCGGGTTCCCAAGGCATCTTCCAAAGTTTTCAATTCCAGTGTAACAAGGCCACCACCGCCCGCCAGCAGGACGAACGTCATCCCTGGACCCGTCCCTGCTGCGTTGACAGCCACTTTGCAGGCGAAGACCAACTTTTGGACAGGGGAAGCATGTTCCCCTGTTCCCCTTCAAAATTGGCCATTGTGGGATCCCTTCCAGCCGAATGCTAAGGCAAGAGGACCCAGGCCGCCGCTATATATATAGACGATAGGTTACTTCGTAGAGGGCTCCGATTTATTCGCACGCCCAGACCACACAAAGGCCACCCAGCCTCCGGAGGCCCTTGAACACTATACTAGTTCATCCACCAACCTCTGTCGGATTTCGGGATCCGCAAAACCCTAAAGATGCGAACTTAGGGGCGTGTACGAAGATCTCTCACTCGTTCGCCTCACCTAGCTCGCTACTCGCTTGGGATGGAGGAAACTCAGTCGATGGTGAGGGAGACACAGAACACAGCATATTACCCAGGTTCGGGCCGCGGTGAAGCGTAAAACCCTACTCCTACTTTGGTGGATTGCCTCTCACGGAGGTTGGTGGATTAACTAGTGCAGTGCTTAGGCGCCTCCGGAGGCTGGGTGACCTTGCGTGTTGCTAGTGGGTGAATGAATGGTTTGGATTGGACCCCCCCCCCTACGAAGCAACCTATCCTCTATTTATAGTGGCGGCCCCGGTACTCTTCCCTTATTTTTTCAGCGGGAAGGGATCCCACAGCGGCCAATTTTGAAGGGGAACAGGGGAACATGCTCCTCTGCCCAAAGGTGGTCTTCACCTGCAAAGTGTTTGTCAGCACGACAGGGCCGGTTACAGGGATGGCGCCCGTCGTGCTGGCGGGCGGCGACGGCTTTGTTACACGAGAAGGGAAACCTTTGGAAGATGCCTTGGGCACTCCAGTACGTCCTTGCCCCCTTTGCACTAAAGGGGAAACTGCACCGCCCTACTACCTGCTGCTCGCCTTCCCTTCCTACACGTCACCCTTGACTCGTGAGGCCGGGCCTCGCGTTGGAATATCCGCCGCTCCGGAGGGGTCCTGAGCGGCCCCCCTGCGGGTCTTGATGTCGTTCCTCCTCGTGAGGCTTGGTCCCTCACGAGGGCCTTGCCTTGAGTGGTGCCGAGCCCGTTGATTTGCTTGATGAAGTGGGTCAGCCCTGGGCCACAGGCAGGCAGGTCTGGGTACCCCCATTCCCAGAATGCTGACAGTAGCCCCCGGGCCCAAGGAGTGCTCGGGTTTTCTTCTGGGCGAAGCCTCGGGGGCGATCTGAGATGACGCAGGACCTAGATGATTGTGGGTCATGCCTGTGCGCGTCACGCGGTCGGTGTTGAGTCTTCCTTGTCTTCTATCTCTGCCCCAGTTATTAGGAGTCTGGCTTGTTGCTTCGGTGCGTTATTGGTTTCCTTCTCCCACACTCGCTCTCCCTCCGTGGTCTTCGAATCCAACCGGCATCCCCCAGATCCAGCATCGCACCGCTCCCTCGCTAGTCCAGTGATGGCGCCCACCGGCAAGTAGAAGCCAGAGGCGCAAGGTCCATCCTCGGCTCCTCCGCTCTTGGAGTACGTCCTTTCCAAGGACGTGGATCTCGTCCGTGTGATCCCATGGACTGCGGTCAAGTCCAACGAGCATGGGCGGACCCCGATCTGGCCTGGCGCCATAGAAGAGCGGCCCACGTCAAAGGCGGTGTACCCCTTTTTCCTCCACATCGTCTACGCCGGGCTGGTGCCTCCTTTCTCCTCGTTCTTCACCGCCATCTTGAACCACTACAGGATCCAGGCCCTTCACCTCAAGCCCAACTCTGTCTTGCTCCTGTCCGTCTTCACTTTCTACTGCGAGGCTTTTGTAGGCGTGCGGCCTTCAGTGGCCCTCTTCCGCCATTTCTTCAGTCTTCACCTGCATGACAGCGCCCATTCATCAGCATGCGTCTCCTTCGTGGCAGCCCAAAGCGGCAACCTGCTGCTGAAGGCCGAGAAGAAGGTGGAAAACTTCACGCAACGTTGGGTTCTTATGAGCCTCCAGGATGCCAACCCTCATCTGGAGGAGCCGAAGGGGTTGCTGGAGAAGACTTCCGCGTGGAGCACGGCGAAGCTCACCGACCCTCGGGCCGCGTCTGTCCTGGAGGGCTTCTCCCGCGACATCTGCGCCAAGAGGCTGACCGATGGGATTATAGTGAAGGAATTCTTGGCACAGCGCCTGACGCCCCTTCAGGCCCACGCCAGGCCTCTGTGGGACTACCGTGCTAGTGATGACGAGCTCAGTCTCTTGTCCTAGGACCTTCCCACCGAGGAGCTGGGAAGGGTCGCGGCGATCTTGTTGGGCGACGACCCTGGTGACCTGCCTCATGCTCCGGGTCCGTTGTACCGCCTTGACGACTGGAACGATGTGATCGTCGGGCTGCCTGCCTTTGATGAGAGGGGGCTTCTCCCAGTCGAGGGCTCCGGTCCAGTAGAGGTGTCATCTCGCGATACCTCAGGTGAGGGGGATTCGGAAAAGATTGTCGATGACTGCCCGGCGAGCGTGCCTCTGTTGTCACAGGCCGCCCTTCTGCGCGAGCTTGCAGATGATGATGCCGCCGGTGAGCTCTCCATGGGGGTCCCCTCGCGCCCGAGCAGGACCTCCAAGGGACCAGCATCGACCCCGCGCGCTACACGGTCAGCGTGCGTGTCCGCCCCACAGAAGTGCGAGGCTGGGTCATCCTTGGCGCATCCTGCCTCCGCTGGTGGAAAACCTGAGGCGTCAGGCTCGCCCACCTCCATGGGGGGTCGTCTCGTTCCCGCCGGCGCGGGGGCGGCAAAGAGGAGGAGGTGGATTGACCCCGAAGAGTGAGTCATTTGTCTTGGCATGCTATGCGCGTCCGGAGCCCGTGCTTGGGTGATTCCCTATTTTGTCTGATGTCCAGGGACGTCGTCTCGCCGAGGGCGAAGAGGAAGAAGACGGGCATCAAGCCGAAGGTGACTCCTGATGCACGGCCAGCTCTCCCCAACAGGTCGTCGTCAGCCGATGGAGAGGGGGAGGCTCGCAAGGCTACCTCCCAGGCCTTTATCATCGCGTCCCCCGAGCCCCCGAAGCGCCCTGAGGCGATCGTGGTGACGCCGCTGCCCAAGGGGCAGGCTCCGGGGGAGCCTCAGCCTGCTGATGCGCAATGCATGCGACCTCCAGGCAGCCTTCGGAGCCCCCTATTCCTCATGACGCTCCCTCTCCGACGGCACTGTCAGATTTCGGCCTCCGCAAAACCCTAAAGATTCGAACTCAGGGGCGTGTACGAAGATCTCTCCCTGCTTGACCTTGCCTAGCACGCTACTCGATGGGAACGACGAAGGACTCACCCGATGGTGAGGAAAACACACAACACAACAGTGTACCCAGGTTCGGGCCGCTGCGAAGCGTAAAACCCTACTCCTGCTTTGGTGGATTGCCTCTCACGGAGGTTGGTGGATGAACTAGTACAGTTCTCTCGAGCCTCTGGAGGTTGGTGGCTTTGTGTGTTATTCAAGGGTCAGAATGAACTCTCCTCTAAAAAATATCTTACCCTCTCTATTTATAGTGGAGGCCCGGGTCCTCTTCCCTCATCGTTTCGACGGGAAGGGATCCCACAACGGCCAATATAGAAGGGGGACAAGGGAACATGCTCCCCCTCTCAAAAGTGGTCTTCGCCTCCAAAGTAGCCGCCTGCGCTGCTGGGGTGGGTGAAACGATGACGTTCGTCCTGCCGGCGGGCGGCCATGGTCCTGTTCCACCAAAAGGGAAACCTTTAGGAGATGGCTTGGGAAACAGCGTTCGCCTTTTCCCTCTTTGCACCAAAGGGGAAACTGCGCCGCCTCCTGCCTGCTACTTGCCTGTCGTCCCTCTACGTCAGCCTTGACTCCTGAGGTTGGGCCCTGCCTCGGAATATCCACCGCTTCGGAGGGGTCCTGAGGAGGCCCCTCCGGGTCTTGATACTGCTCCTCCTCGCGAGGGCCTTGTCCTATGTGGTGTCGTGCCAATTGTCTTATGTTGATGAAGTGGGCCAGCCCTGGGCCACAGGCAGGCAGGTCTGGGTACCCCCATTCGCAGAACGCCGACAGTAGCCCCCGGGCCCAAGGCGCGCCTGGGTTGGCTTATCGGCGAAGCCTTGAGGGCGGCCCAAAGTGTCGCGGGCCCCATTTGCCTGCGGGCCAGGCGGCTCACGTGTCCTGCACCCGCGCGGTGACGTTCTCGCTCCTCGAGGCGCCCGGGTTGCGCCAGGCCACTATGGTACAATCCCCAAGAATCGTGCAAGCCATCATTGCTCATTGAATGGCATGGGTGTGGCCTGACCACACCCAATGGCCCTCGTGGACGTGACCGCTCGGTGGACAGGTGAGGCGACATGGGCGGCATCGTTCCCATCGGCCCACCTCACGACCATCGCGGGGCACGCGACGCTCGCGCTCCCATGATGACTGGTAACCCTGACGATGCGTGGCTGGCCCGCCTATAAATTTTCCCAGCCACGTCGAGGGAGAGGCACCGCAACCTCGAGCTTCTTCTCTCCTTCCTCTGCGTGCCACAAGAAAACCTCCTCCCCCTCGATCTTCATCCTCATGGCGTCGCCCGGAGATGGTTTTGGCCGGGGGAAGCGCGCGGCGCATCCCGCACCTTCGTCCTGCTCCGGAGGCAGCAGCGGAGGGCCCTCGCCCCCCCCCCCCCCCCCCCCGCGCGTCCGCCACCGCTAGGCTATGGCCGACGAGTAAGTTTGTCGTTGCGTCTCCTTTACTTGTTGCTTCATTTGCTGTGTGATGGTTGATCTTCCTTCTTCTCCAGCGCGCCCTCCTCTAAGAAGCCCAAGCTTGGCGAGCTCCAAGAGGAGGTGGAGGGGTTGCGGGCTCAGCTTGAGAGCGCTGAGGCCGCCCTCCACGCCATCCGCCACGGCGAGGCGGAGGCCCAGGCAGAGCTGGCGTCGTTGCAGCTGCAGGTCAAGGAGGTGATTGACGCCGTGCAAGCCGCTCAGGACGAGGCGTCGTACGCCCGGCTGATGAAGTGGGCCGGCCCTAGGCCACAGGCAGGCAGGTCTGGGTACCTCCATTCCCAGCGAGAGGCAATCCACAAAAGCAGGAGTAGGGTATTACGCTTCTCAGCGGCCCGAACCTGGGTAAACTGCCCTGTTTTGTGTCTTCCTCACCATCGAGTGAGTTCTCTACCATCCCCAGCGAGTAGCAAGGTAGGTGAGGCGAGCTCAAGAGAGATCATCGTACACGCCCCTGAGTTTGAACCTTTAGGGTTTTGCGGAACCCGAAATCCGACATTTGGCGCACCAGGTAGGGTGTGTGTCAAGGTTTCCTCCAAGCTCCGACTTCACCAAGCTTCGCCGCTCCGATGGCTGACGCTCGCCGGGCTTGCGCAGAGTGCCGCACCACCCGCGTTGCTCAACGGCGCTAGTGGGCCCCGTCGGCGCGTGCTGGTGACCATCGCCCATGGCAAACACCGCCACGGGCCCCGACGCTCAAGAACAGCAAGGTTCCTCTGAGCCGGCTACCGAGCAGCCCGACGGCGCCACCGCCACTCCGTCGCTCATCGGAGCTTCCGGGTCGGCCTCACGCGGCCGGCCAGAGATGCCACATGGTCGGCGCGCTCTTGCCATGGCCACCAAGATGCTCCGCTATCCGCCCGCCCCTAACCGCCACGACGACTGGCTCCAGTGCATCGAGGAGCTTGTCGCCGCTGCCGGTGATCCCGCGGTGTTCTCCTGCTCGTTTCGACCCCAACCGTCCCTAGCGAACGACAAGGAGCAAGACGTGCCACCCCCACCTCCGCGGCGTGGCGCGCACCCCGAGCTGAGGCAGGAAGCGCGTCCCCGCGACCGGCCTCGCGAACCCAGGGCGGGGCCGGGAGATGAAGCAAGCTGTCAGGTGGTTCCTCGGTCATGCGCAGATGCGCGTGCGCTCCCACCACTGCAAATCCCGCGCCGTGAGCGTGCCCGGCTCGAAGCAGACGCAATGGAGCACCATGACCAGATCGCCCCCTTGCACGCTGCACCCATCGGGCCGGTGGGGTGCCTCGCCATCGCCCCTGAGCTCTACCCAAGTACGTGGCCCTGCAAGTTCAGGCCCGACCTACCCCCACGCTATGACGGCACCCTAGACCCAGATAAGTTCCTGCAACTCTACACGCTGAGTATCAGGGCGGCAGGAGGGGGGAGACAAGGTCATGGCGTGCTGGTTCCCCATGGCTCTCAAGGGCGGCGCGCTCTCTTGGATCCTCAACCTCCCAAGGGCGTCCATCACCTCCTAGGATGATCTACGTGAACGCTTCATCGCCAACTTCCAGGGCACCCGCGACCGCGCTCCCACCGTGAACGACCTGCGGCACATCAAGCAGCAAGAGGGGGAGACCCTGCACAAGTTCATACAGCACTTCCCAGCCATGCGCCTCAAGATCCCCAAGGGGTCGGATGAGGCCGTCATCTCGGCCTTCTCCCACGGAGGCACTGACCTCAAGATGAAGGAGGAGCTCGCCATGAGTGATGAAATGAGCACTGCACTCGAGATGTTCAACCTGGCAAAAAGTGCACCAGGGCAGAAGATGGTCGCATGTCGCTCCTCGGGCCTCAGGCGGCGGAACCAGAAGAGAAAAAGACCAGGCAAAGGAGGCGAAGCACAAGGCTCCGGTGGTGCTCGCAACCGAAATTGAGGCGAAGAACGGCCGAAAGGGAGAGCGTCCATCAGGAGGGGGCCAACTTGCATCTTCCATGGCACCTGCGGCCATGATACCTCCAAGTGCCATAGGCTCTAACTGGTCTGTGACGAGCACTTCAGCACGCGCCCCGGACGGGGAGACAGAGGCCCCGCGCGGAGGCCGCTGGGATGACCAGGAGCCGCGTCAGGGGTGAAATGAATAGCCTCATGAAGACCGTTGGCGCGGCCAGCCTCAGGAGGACCGCTGGCGCAACGACCTTCAAGAGGGGCAACAACGCGGTCGGCCTCATGAGGTTTGCCCTCGTGAGGCTGAGCTGCCTCTGTCACCCAGAAGGAGGGATGAAGACAGGCAGAATGATGGGACTGGGAACTTCGAGGAGGTAAGGGTAGTGGCCTCCATCCTGGGCGGCGTCGAGACCCCGGTCTCGAACCGCGCCTTCAAGCAGTTCGCCCGGGAAGTGAATGCCGCTCTCCCGAAGCCTGAAGCGATGTGCCCCCTCAACTGGTCCCATACCACCATCACCTTCGACCCTAGTGATTAGCTCAGGTGCTCGTTCATGGCCGGCAAGCTACCCATGATGTGCACCCCGACCATCAGCAACGTCCTCGTCACCAAGACCATTACCGACAGTGGAGCGGGGCTCAACGTCCTCTCGGTCGAGACCTTCGAAACACTCCAGCTGTCGTACGAATAGCTCATGCCAACCAAGCCCTTCTCACGAGTCGCAGAAGGGTCCACCGTGCCCATCGGGCAGGTGCGTCTACCAGTCACCTTCGGCAAGCGCAAGAACTACCATACTGAGATCATCGTCTTTGATGCTGCGCACATCCACCTGTCGTACAACGTGATCCTTGGGTACCTGGCTCTCGTCAAATTCATGGCAGCACTACTAGAAAAAAGGTTGTTAGTGGTGCACCTATTTTGGCTATTAATGGCCCACTATAGGTGCACCACTATTATCACGCCACTACTAATAAGTAGTAATGGCACACGCCTGATGCGCCACTGTTAATCTACATAATAGTGACGCACCACCTGGTGCGCCATTACTATCCCTGACACTAATGACGCAGCTAAAGTGCGCCATTACTAGGCCCAGAAGTGCGTCACTGTTGTTACTCCAGGGGACCATGTGTACCTTGTGCTCTGGGTTACTAATGGCACACTTTTAGATAATGCGCCACTAGGGTGTTTATTTATGTGCGCCACTAAAATGCAATATGGTGCGCCACTACTATGAATATTAGGAATTAATTTTTTTGCTTTTCTGATATTTGCACAGGTTACAAAATAAATTACAGCACAGAATATAAACAACAGATTTATCGAATACAATAGAAGATTAGTCTCCGAATACAATTCATCATATTAGTCTCCGAATTCAAAATACCGAACAAAGTTAGAACATTACAAGTCTCGAGACCGCGAGTAGCGAGTTTGTCTTCACATTACAAGTCGATATCTAAAATACCATCACATAGAAGAGGGTTGCGGTCATGATGAGCATCATCGCGATGAAACTGATCTTCATCCGGTTCCTCCTCCGCTCCCTCCTCTCTCCCGCTAGATAGCGCGCGTATCTAGCTTCCGCCTCCGCCCTACAATTTTGCTAGGATGGGTCACATGAACGTTCAGCCTCTTCTTTTTTCTAATTTGTGTGACAGAGATCACACTGAGAACTTCATAGTCGACAAAATCATATATTCAAGTGACATATGTGCAGCTGTTTTATAATTTAAAACCTCGACGAGAAAATTATAATCAGTTGACTCGTCAACACTGGGACTATGTACCATTGTAAGAGAATTAAAAAGAAAAAATGTTGCCGTCTTTCGCAAAGTTGAGCAAGTGGCTACAAGGATCACACCATAGAGCTGATTAATAGATCAAGAAATCTGACTCAGTGTTGCAACGAAAGTCCAATGTTCAGGGTGATACTGGTTATATAACTTGAATGCCTGTGAGCATGTCCCTTCTATCCTACAGTGAAATCTTCAAATTTTAGATACCAAAAAATTGTATATCTCTTTAACTCACACCACCATCGGCATCTAGTTAATTAAAACATTGCCAAAATTAATGCAAATAGAATCACCCCTACTAGCTTCCTTAGCAAATAACCACATGAACCAAATGTCGACTCAGTAGGAAGGTGCTTGTTTTATTCACGTAGGGATGGTGATTCAAACGGGGTTGGTGGTTTAGGAGTTCTGCATAGAGGACTAGCTCCAATTTCGTGTTCATAATCCTCACCAGAAGGGAAAGGCAGCAGCTTAGCTTAATAACTTATACCGGTCACTAGTGGGGCCATGTTCAGGGAGGGTGCCTCCAACTTATTTAGCACAAACTACTTGTCACCCACTAGCTGTGGTACCTTATTAGAATGATGAAGGGAAGCAGAGATGCAAATTGGAACAGCTTGGAAAGTTGGAGTATCACTGGGTTACTGCAGTGATGATGCTACCACACTAGGTTGACGATGAATTATAGTGTACATTTAAACTGGAATGATGGGAATGTACAAACAAGTTCTTTGATATTGTGATTATGAGCAAGAACAAAAGGTATGCTGAAGATATCACATCATTAATATGGAAAGTGGCTTGTGTTTTCATTTGAGGTAACCACCTGCCTAATTTATTATAAGATTTAGCTTGATATATTCATGAGTAATAACGACAGTAAATGCCACATCCAACATTTGAAAAGCTGCAAGAGAATTTGTTATGTCCTGCTAACATATAAAACATTGTCCAAGGAAAGTCGTTGAATATTTCACCTCAAAGACAGATTATGTATGCATACAGCTAGCAACCAAAAATGTCTATTGACATAGCTGAACGGAAGTTCTATTATATAGGCTATCTTGTTCATATAGCTAGTTTAGTTAAAGGCGAGAAAATAAAATGATTTTTAATAGCAATAGATGAGAAATTCAACAGGAGATAAGAACTTTTCTTGCAAGTAACAGAACATAACACTGAAGACTCGAACGATTAACCATTATACAGATGTCGATGATAGCTGTCCAAACCCGAAAAAATGACCTGCATTTAACAAGGTCAGCGGGCCAAACGAGACAGTCCACCACCAACGGAACAGTGAGAGAACTTAGAACGCAAAGCACAAGGCACCTCCATTTACAAGGTCATGCATCTGGACTGGCGATCCCACCAAATCTTCCTTTTCTAGTATTGGAACCGAAAGGCGAGTTAAAGCACCTCAACAGTGCAGCTACTCTGAAAACTGGAAAGGCACACTGGAGGACTAATACTGGAACGATTAACCATTATGGAAATGTTGATGGTAGCTGGCCAAACCCAACAAAAAATGAACAAGGTCAGCAGGGAAAACGAGACAAACATAGAACGCAAAGCACAAAGCATCTTCGCATCTAACAAGGCCATGCTTCTGGTAATCCCATGAAAACTTCCTTTTTCATGTAATGGAATAGAAAGGCGATATAAAGCCAGCTAAACCGTGTCGCTACTCCAAAAACTATCAAAGGCACAACTTGAGGACAAGGGTGGTGGTGGTGACTTTCCGCTAACGAATGGAATCTTGGCAGCTAACCGACCGACAGCTAGACGTTAGATTAGGTTAGGCAAGGAACATTCCCACACATCATATGCAAAGCTAGCTAATCAAAATAAGCGCCACCACCGGAGGCATAAACAAATATTTCTCTCTCCCTGAGAGGAGAGGGGGGGAGAGGCGCGACACGATGGAGTTTACCTAAGCAGATGTGCCCGTTGCTGTAAATGTGCGGGTGCATTGGCGCCGGGTTGAGAAAAATGACCTGGAGACATATAGGGGCAGGGTTATTTATTTTCCAATTGATGCAGCAGAACCAAACTGAGGCAACTTTAATAACACTAGAATAGAGTACGATAACTGATGGTGCAAGTGCAACCTCCATCATCATCATTGGAGAAAAAGGAGAGAGGAGGAGGATTCACCTGGGGTGCCTCCATGGGGTAATGCTCGGGGAAGTCGACCTGCAGCTGGTACGTCTTGCCGGCTTAGAGCGTGCCCTCGGCGCCGCCCACCTCGATCACCCACCTGCACATCCAACGGAGAACAAATAATTTCTTCTGTTAGGCAACCACTAGCCCGAACCAATCAATCAATCAATCAATCAATCAATCTACCTGGAAGGGGGGAGAACACCATCCCCGCGCAAGAATCATCATAGACATAGACATGGAGGGGTGGGGGGAGGAGGATCGGAAAGGGGCGGGGTGCACCTTTGGAGGTTGTCGGAGACCTTGTACTTGAAGCCGGCGGGCGAGCCGACCTGCCACTCGGCGAGTTCCTTCTGCAGCCGGTTGCAGGCGATCTTGCTCAGCGCCTGCCCACGCCCACGCCCACGCAATCAGAAACAAAAGGTCAGAGATTTCCGGCCCAATCGCGCGCGGAGACGGCCAATCCGCTGCTCCCGACGGCGGGGAATCGGTTGGAGGGTTAGGGTTTGGTACCTTGCGGGACGGCGTGGAGGAGCTCGTCATGGCGGGTCCGGGTCCGTGGAGAGGGAGGGGAAGAGGAGGAGGACAAAGGCTCTTTATTCTATTTTTTCCTCTCATGTTACCAATGACCCAACTCCTAAGAATGTGCCATTAGTAACTAGGGTTACTAATGACGCACCTGATGCGTCATTATTAGTTTTTAAAAAATTGAAAAAAATTGTTAGCAGTGGCACACCGTGGGTGTGGGCGCCATTACTAACTAGTAATGACGCACTTTTCCCTGGTGCGCCACTACTAAGTCTAGTAAGGGTGTGGGGTCAGGACAAAAACTAGTAATGACGCAACACACACTACGTGCGCCATTAGTAATATGACCATTAATGGCGCACCTATATCTGGTGCACCACTGCTATATAGCAGTGGCGCATCACATACATGGTGCACCATTAATGCCCATATTAGCTATAGCCGTTTTTTTAGTAGTGCAGTGACCCACCATGGCTACAACGTCATCACCATCGCCTGCGACGAGAAGGATGTCGTCTGCACACTCGAGCGCGCCTACCGCACCGCGGCGGTGGAATGCTCGGACGACGAAGAAGACAAGCCACCTCGCGGGGACCCACGCAAGAAGAAGAAGCAGCTCCTCCCCATGTAGTGTCCTGGGACTTCAAGCTCCGTTCCCGGGGACGGGGTCTTTCCTCCCATCGCATAGGAAGACACGCTCGACGCCCCCCTTGGGTCAGGCCTCGGAGCTCCCATGGGGGAGGTTCCCCCGCCTGACCAGTGAGGCGAGGGTGGCGCTCGAGCACAACCCGAGGGCGCACTCCATTGCGCGTCTGCCCACCTCTCGTGAGTCCGTCATCACGGTAATCCAAGAACTTCGTGAGGCCTAGGTCGTGCGAGGCGGGGACTACCCTGCATCACCAATCGCCATCGCCATCGTCGGCACGGTCGACCAGCCCCGCATCTGCATCAACGCGCTCGCAATCGACAGAGTCGTGGTACAAGGCCCCTTCTGGCCCGCGCAAGCTGACCATCGGTGGGTGTGCCCAGGCGCCTGCACCCTCATGCCCTTCGGGCTGGAGGAGACGCTTGAGCCAAGAGAAGGTCCTGAGGCTCGGCAGATGGCGGACCCGTGAGGGTCGCGATCGTGGAAGCACGAGGTCGAGCGACGACGGCGTCCTCGACACTTCAGCGGCATGGCTGCGAGGTGAATTTTTGTTGGCTGCTGCCAGATAATTTGTTGGCTCACTCTGTCCGAGGGCGCCCACAGGGTCATGTGGCCTCTAGGAGTTCGGGGCACTCCCCAACCGCTACTTTAATTTACGCATCCTTCAGTTGTTTCTGTCGCACCCACTTCAAACACTAACGTTCTACCTTGCTTGCATCTTTGGGCGGTCAACACCCCGCTTGGGGGCTCCAGCCAAAGCTTATCCTTGCAGGCCTCCTGAGGCAGCAGACACCCAGCCTCACTCCCGAAGAAGAAGAAGTCAACAGGGTTTACCAATGACCCAAAAGGAATCAGGCACCTATGTCTCGGGGGTAGGGACACTCGCGAGGCTAAAGCATCCTCCCAACCTCCCAGATACACCCCGACACTCTCACGTAATAACGAGCCGAGGTTGTATACGCCCGGGGCCCCTCGAGGACGCAGAGAGGTCCCTCCCATGCCGACTAGATGGCATATGCTCCATGCTGGGTGAAGACGAGAAAGGAATCAGGCGCCTCTTCCTCGGGGGTAGGGACACTCGCTACGCCAAAGCGTCCTCGTGACCTCCCACATACACCCCCACCATGACACTCTCACGTAATAACGAGCCGATGTTGTATACGCCCGGGGCCCCGGAGGACATGGAGGGGTCCCTCCCACGCCTAGTGGCACCCTACGCTCCACACTGGGGTGAAGACGGAGGCAATTAACTCAGTCCACCAATGACTATGCCCGCAGATGGCAAGGAAATCAACTCAGTCCGCCAATGACTATGCTCGCAGCTGGCAAGGAAATCAACACAGCCCACCAATGACTATGCCCACAGCTGGCCAGGAAGTCAACCCAGTCCACGTACGACTACGCGCACGCCCAGTGCGGGGGACATACAACTGGAGGTACGGAGCTGCTCGTACGTCAAGGGGGACCCCTGAGCATCGCGACTCACGGGCCTAACTGCGCCCGTAGCCCCTTCCCTCTTGGATCATCCTGGAATCCGGTCGGTTCAACGACTGTGGAGGTACGCGCGGGGCGGGCCCTGCCAACGCAGAACCTAATCCGCTTGACAAGCCACTTAAAATCTCTTAGGGAGAATGCTGGAGTCACTCGTACGTCAAGTGAGACTCCTAAGCATCACGACTCGGGAGCCTGAACTGCACCCGTAGCCCCTTCCCTCTTGGGCCACCCAGGCGGTCCAACGGCGGAAGAGGTATGGGCGGGGCATACCCTACCGATGCAGAGTGGTGAAGGAGTTCGGGAGTCTCAAATTGTCAGTTTCTTAGGAGGAACATCAGAGTCGCTCGTACATAAAGGGGGACTCGTGAGCATCGCGACTCAGGGGCCTAACTGTGCTCGTAGCCCCTTCCCCCTTTGGGCCGTCCTGGTATCTGGTCGGTCCACTGGCGGCGGAGGTACGCGCGGGGCGGGCCCTGCCGGCGCAGAGTGCTGAAGGTGTTCTACAGTTTCAAAATCCTCGCCGCATTCCCCTCATGAGGGCTACTCGCACGTCAAGGGGACTCCTGAGCATCACGACTCAGGAGCCTAACTAGACTCGTAGCCCCTCGCCTCTTGGGCCGTCCTCGAATCCATTCAGTTCAATAGCGGCCGAGGTATGCGTGGGCCGAGCCCTGCCGACGCAGAGTATCACAACAAACAAGAAAGAAACGAGTCAACGAAAACATTCGAGCAGTAAGCCAGTTATTACAAGCCTTAACAAGTTCTTGAAAAGGCAAATGAGTTTGACGCCTCCACGAGGCACGATATGCCTTACAAGGAAAAACAAGGGGAAGAAATCATGAGGAACCGCCGCCGCCGATCACTCCATCTTCAGGGGGCTTGTCGTCAATGTCAGTGGCGCCGTCTTCCCTGTCGTCGGCTTTAGCGGCATTCGGAGATGGGGGAACGGCGACGCGGGTGAACCTCTTCACCAACGCCTCCACGGGGCCCTTCATCGCCTCCGCAGCGTTGTCGCGGGCCTCAGTAGGCACCGGCCGGATCACGAAGTCGAAGTCAAACCCCAGCTCACGAAGAATAAGACGACTGAAGACGCGTGTCGCAGCCTCAGAAAAGAGGTTGCGGCACTCACTGTCCAAGACCTTGTCCACCTGGATGACGGCGTCCTTACGCGAGCATGGCAACGCCGCCCTCTGGGGTGGCCAGAGGCTCGTCGAACCCGTCCCGGCAGAGGGTGTGGAGCATTGTTTGAAGCCTGAGCTCAACGTCAAGGAAGTCGACCAGCTCCGCGACCTTCTCCTTCTCGTCCGCGGCGAGGGCATCCCCCTTGGCATCAAGAAGGGTCTTCTTCAAGGCGATCTCCTTCTCCTGCTCGTCCAAGCATGTCTGCTTCGCGCCGAGGCGAGTTTCCTCCTGGGACAACTCTTCTTCCCAGGCGGCGAGCTTGGTCTTGCGGGCCTCGAGTTCTTCCTCCCGCAGGTGAAGCTGATCGGCTAGCTCGGCTTGTTCTTCTTGGAAGGCCTTCAGGCGAGCCTCCGCCTCTTCATAGCGTTTGGCAGCCGGTGCGGCTTCCTTCATCGCCTCTTCACACGCGGCTCGAGCGGATTCGTCTTCCTCCATCACCTCCTCGCGCACAGTGCAGGCGGCCTTGGCCTCCTTTTCGCCCTCCGCCATCACGATCGCAACCTTGCCCAGGGTAGCGAAGGCCTCGTTCAGGACGCCCTGGGCATATACTGAAGTCCTCTGGATCTCCTCCTGGGGAGCCTCAAGTCTGTCGCGGCTGGTACCGTCTAGGAGGCAGCGTCACGAGGGACAGGGGGCTCCGAAGGTTGCTCGAAGATTGCGAGCATTTCCGCATCGGTGTACTAAGGGGCCTCAAGAGCCTGCCGCTCGAGCAACGGAGCCGCCACGACCGCCACGGGACACTTCGGGGGCTCGGGGGGCTCGTTGACCAAGGCCTGAGAGGCCGCCTCGCGAGTCTCCCCTTCTTCTCCGGCAGGCGGCGACGCGTTGGGAAGGGCCAATAGTGTGTCAGGAGTCACCTTCGCCTTGACGCTCACCTTCTTTTTCTTCTCCCCCGGCGGGGCAACTCCCCTGGACATCGGGCAAAAAGGAAAACAACCATGCACGGACGATGGACGTGCTCGGTGTGCCAAGACGAGTCACTTACTCCTCGACGTCGACCCATCTCCTCTTCCTCTTTGCCCTGGCGATGATAGGGCGACAGAGCCCCCCACGGAGGGGGGTGAGCCCGGCGCCTCAGACTTCCTGCCGGTGGAGGCAGGATGCGCCGAGGGAACCTCAGCCCCGTGCTTTTGGGGGCGAGCACGCTTGTGGACCACGTGGCGTGCAGGGTCGACGCGGGTCCCCTAGTGATCCTGGTCAGACGCGAGGAGATTACCACGGAGACTTCTCCAGTGACATCATCATATTCAAGCTCGCGCAGAAGGACGACCTTCGATGGGAGAGGCGCGCTCGTCGCGTAGTCCTCGACGGTCTTCTCCGAGTACTACCCATCGAAGGTGTTGTCCGATGACACCGCTACCGGGCCAGATCCCTCGCCCGAGAGGAGCCCCCACTCATCAAAGACAAGTAGTGCGGCGATCAGCTTGGCCCGGTCGTCGAGACGGTACAGCGGAACCAGAGCCTCGGGAAGGTCACTAAGGTCACCACCCAGCAGGGTCGCCACGACCCTGTTCAGCTCCTCAGCAGGAAGGTCCTGGGACCGAAGCCTGAGCTTGTCATCATCAATCTGGCAGTACCATAGGGGCCTGGAATGGGCCTGAAGGGGCGTCAGGCGCTGCGCCAAGAATTCCTTCACTATCATCCCACCAGTCAGCCTCTTGGCGCTAATGTCGTGGGAGAAGCGCTCCAGAATGGGCGCAGCCCGAGGGTCGGCGAGCTTCGCTGAGCTCCACTAGAAGTGTTCTCCGGCAGGCCCTTCAGCTCCTCCAGCCGAGGGTTGGCATCCTTGAGGCTCATGAGAACCCAACGGTGCCTGAAGTTTTCCACCTTCTTCCCAACCTTCAGGAGCAAATTTACGCTCTGAGCCGCTACGAATGAGATGCATGCCGACAAATGGGCACCGCCATGCAGGCGCAAACTAAACAAATGGCAGAAGAGGGCTACTGAAGGCCACACACCCACGAAGGCCCCGCAGTAGAAAGCAAAGACGGACAGGAGCAAGATGGAGTTGGGCTGGAGGTGAAGGGTTTGGATCCCATAGTGGTTTAGGATGGCGGTGAAGAATTAGCAGAAAGGCAGCACGAGCCCGACGAAGATGTTATGGAGGAAGAAGCGATACACCGCCTTTGACGCACGCCTCTTCGCTGTGGCGTTGGGCCAGATCAGGGTCCGCCCGTGCTCATTGGACTCGTTCGTGGTTCATGGGAGCACGGGGGTGATATCCACATCCTTGGAGAGGGCGCACTCCAGGAGCGGAGAAGCCGGGGCAGGACCTTGCGTCTCTGGCTTCTGCTTGCTCGCGGGCGCCATCACTGAACCGACAAGGGAGTAGCGCGATGCTGGATCTGGGAGACGACGGTTGGAGTTGGAGACCGAGGAGGAAGAGCGAGTGTGTGAGGAGGGAAAGCAATAGTGGACCAACGCAACGAGACAGGTTCCTAATAGCTCGGGTGGAGACAGAAGGCGAGGGAGACCTGACATCAGTCGTGTGACGCACGCTAGACCTGGCCCGCACGCGTTTAGGGCCCGCGGCGCTTGAGATCGTCCCCGAGGCTTCGCCCAGAAGCCAACCCGAGCGCGTCGTGGGCCTAGGGGATACTGTCCGCGTTCTCAGAATGGGGGTACCCAGACCTTCCTGCGTGTGGCCCAGGGTTGGTCCACTTCATCAAGCAAACACAATCGGGCGTGGCACCACTCAGGACAAGGCCCTTGCAAGGGCCCGAGCCTCGCGAGGAGGAGCAACATCAAGACCCGCACGGGGCCTCCTCAGGACCCCTCCGGAGCGGTGGAGATTCCGAGGCAAGACCCGGCCTCACGAGTCAAGGATGACGCGGGGAAAGGACAGGCGAGGAGCGGATTGCAGGATGGTGCAGTTTCCCCTTTCATGCAAAGGAGGTAAGGATGTACGCGGGTTCCCAAGGCATCTTCCAAAGGTTTCCATTCTGGTGCAACAAGGCCACCACCGCCCACCAGCAGGAAGGACGTCATCCCTGGACCCGTCCCTGTTGCGTTGACAACCACTTTGCAGGAGAAGACCACCTTTTGGACAAGGAGGCATGTTCCCCTGTTCCCCTTCAAAATTGGCCATTATGGGATCCCTTCCCGCTGAACGATAAGGGAAGAGGACCCGAGCCGCCGCTATATATAGAGGATATGTTACTTCGTAGAGGGCTCTGATTCATTCGTACGCCCAGACCACACAAAGGCCACCCAGCCTCCGGAGGCCCTTGAACACTGTACTAGTTCATCCACCAACCTCCACGAGAGACAATCCACCAAAGCAAGAGTAGGGTATTACACTTCTGAGCGGCCCGAACCTGGGTAAACTGCTGTGTTTTGTGTCTTCCTCACCATCGAGTGAGTTATGTGCCATCCCCAGCGAGTAGCAAGTTAGGTGAGGCGATCCCGAGAGAGATCTTCGTACACGCCCCTCAGTTCGAATCTTTAGGGTTTTGCGGAGCCCGAAATCCGACAGATTTCTCTTGACTAACATGATAATTAGCATGTCCATTTTCATTGCAAACACTAGTTTTATCACAGAGCAAGTCATCTTCTCTTAATAAGTCATCCTCATCACTATTAAACTCAAGATACTCGAGGTGTGATACCTTGGGGCCTTTAGCCATGAAGCAGTTTCCGAACCCCTCATTTGGTGAATCAAATAGTTCGTAGGAGTTGGAGTAAACAAGTGCAATGCTGGCAACACCTTCATCGTGACTATAGTCGAAGTCGGAGTGGTAGCTTCTCTCAGATTGGTTGTCAGACTCGGAGCCACAAACCCATTCACCAACATGAGCTTGATGTCTTCTTCTTGAGCTGACCTTGGTGTATTTGTCCTTCTTCTCCGATTCTTTGCCTCTCTCTCTCTCTGCGAGGTGACTCATTCTGTGAGCTTGGTCTTCGAGGTGACTCTTCTCTTCATATGTAAGGAGCCGAGCACTCACTCGAGTAGTGTTCAGGCTTCCTACTATTGTAGCAGTTTCGGTCACGACTGGACGAATGTTTCTCATCATGTCTTGAGCTTGAGCTTCTCTCTTTGCCTCTAGTCTTGTAGAACCTGTTGAATTTTCTGACCATGAGGCTTATCTCTTCATCAGTGACAGGATTGTCCTTTGAAATAACGGGAGCATCACATGAAGCTTTGTAAGCACCGCTTGACTTGTTGTGCAGTTCATCTTTGTCCTTGAGTGACATCTCATGAGCAACAATCTTACCAATGACTTCAGTTGGCTTGAGATCTTTGTAGTTTGGTATCATTTGGATCAATGTGCATAGAGTGTCATACATTCCATCAAGGGCTCTAAGTATCTTCTTGATGATGAATTTGTCGGTCATCTCTTCGCTTCCTAAGCTGGCAATCTCATTGGTGATGAGAGCTAGCCTGTAGTACATTTCAGCGACACATTCACCATCCTTCTTCTTGAACTTGTCAAGCTGACTTTGGAGCACATCCAACTTATATTCTCTCACAGAATCAATACCTTTGTGCATATCGATCAAAGTATCCCAAATTTCTTTTGCATTCTCAAGGCGGGTGATTTTGTTGAATTCTTTGGGGCATAGACAGTTGAAGATGATGTCGCAGGCTTGTGCATTGAGTTGCAACATCTTCAGTTCATCGGCTATCGCATCATGATCCGGTTCATGCCCTTCTCCGAAGAAATTACCTTGCACACCAACACGAATAACAACCCAAACGTGAGGATTAAAGCCAAGAATATGCATTTCCATCTTATGCTTCCAACTAGCAAATTAGTGCCACCTAAGTATGGACCTCTATGGTGATAGTTTCCCTCACTAGACGCCATACTCTCCTAGGTTGTGAAACCAATGCAATGGAGACCAAAGCTCTCATACCACTTGTAGGATCGAAAGTATGTCTAGAGGGGGTGATTAGACTACTTGAGAAGATAAAAGTTTAGCCTTTTCCCAATTTAAGTTGAGGGGCTGATTTGGTAGTTATGGCAAGTCAAGCACACCCAACACATGCAATTCTAAGAGTGTAGCAAAAGAATGTAAAACATGCATGTGTAAAATAAGGAGTAAGGTAGGGATATCAAATGCATGAGGTTGACACGGAGATTCTTGGCATGGTTCTGATAGGTGGCGCTATCGTATGTCCATGTTAGTGGAGACTTCAACCCACGGAGGGTAATGGTTGCGGGATTCCATGGAGGGCTCCACCCATAAGGGGTCCACGAAGAAGCGGCCTTGGCTATTCCACCACGGCTTCCACCCACGAAGGACTAGCCTTACTCAAGGTAGATCTTCATAAAGTAGGCGATCTACTTGCCCTTACAAACATCTTGGTTCAACTCCACAACATAAAGTTGGAGGCTCCCAAGAGACACTTAACCAATATAGGAGGCACCACCCTCCAAAATGTAATAGATGTGGTAGAGCAATTATGTAATGCCCCAAGAGTGTAACTTGCCTTATTTGGAACCTTCTGTATGTGGGTCCACCTTGTCATTGCAATGAGAGTTCAATGCATGTGTCATTTCATGTGTTGTCACCTTGTCTTTTTTTACTTTGCATGCATGCATCCATTCATCCATGCCATTTGTGTTTGTTGCCTTGTGTATCCATGTGATCATGTGTATGTGGTGTGATGATATGTTGTGATGTGATGGTGATATGTGAAATGATGTGGGTGTGGTTTGAAAGTAGGAAGCTCTATGTGGATTGCATTAGGATTAAAAACTTCCCCCTCTCTATTTATCTCAAGCCATGATTCAATTGCTCCTTCCCTATTTCAAAAATGCCCATGCTTTAGCATTATTTGTGGTGGATGTGATGTTATAAATTTGTTGTTTTGAAACCATGTTTGGTGGTGCAAATATTCACAAAACAGATCTATTAAATTCTGTTTTGTAAATATTTTGATGGTCCAAAAATTTCTTTTATTTTTTATTCAATTAGGTCATAATTCCCTTATGACCAGGGGTATTTTGTTTTATTTTTAACTCCAACAATTTAGCCTGTGTATTTATTTTTTGTCTGCGTTGGTTTTAAATGAGAAACCCCAGTGGGTTTCTTTTCCCTTAACACGCGCCAACATGGGCCTCTCTCTCCCTCCCGAGGCCCATCTCTCCTCTCTGTTTCCCCGCGGCAGCCCACCGCGTGCTCCTTCTTCTTCTCCTGACGGCGTCGTCCCGTGCATGCTTTCCATCACAGACTTCAGGGAGAGAGCGAGCGACGCCGTGAGGATCACGGACGTTGAGGCCCTATTTATCCTCGGCGTGCGTGCCCTCTAGCCTAGGGTTCCGCGTCCCCCTCCTAGCGCCGCCACTTTCCCCTCCATCTCTCTCTCCCTTTGCCAAAGGTAAGATGTGCAGAGGAGAGTAGCAGAGAGATAGCAGTAGGCCGCCGCCGTTGTCAACCGCGCATCCATCGCCTCCATCGCCTCCGGCTCTAGCCAGCATGTTAGGGAGCTCGGGGAAGGCCTCCGCGTTCCATTCCCGTCGTCGTTGAGGTCGGGGCGCGACCACAGGGACGGGCAGGAGCTCTTCTCCGACGTGATCCCAGTGTTCCCGTTCCCCTTCTTCGGTTCTGCATCTGATCTGCATCAACTTGTCGTCGGTCGTCTCTCTCCGGTCAGGACGTCCTCTACTTCTTCCCCTCGGTGAGCCTAGCTCCTTCCTCCATTCCCCCTCGTTAGATGCAGCGTAGGAGATCATGGCTGTGCCTCTGTTCAGAGAGGAGTACGACAATGCAAGTGCCTGTGTGTTCTTGTATGGGTGTGCTCGGGCTTGTGCAGAGTAGCAGAGCAGGGGCTTCCAACATGGCAGTGGTGGTAGAGTAGATGATCCCCGCGGTGCAGCAACAGTAGTAGGAGGCGCTCCAGTGGCATGCTACGTCGTCTCTCTGTGCAGAGCAGATCAGGGCGACCTTGTGTTTGTTACCTTGTAGAACCTCTCTTCTCTGTTAAGTTTCGTAGCGCGGGGTAGTGGTTTGCAGTGTGGTGTGTTGATCAAGCGGTCGTGGTATCGACACCCCGTGGCGCCACCCCCCTTTTTTGAGATTTGTTCGGCATAGTAGCGCAGGGGGATGGCTTACCCTGCTTGACTTCCCTGTTCTGTCGAGCAGAGGAGCAGTAGCAGAGTGGTGTGCTTCTGTGTGTTGTAGTAGGTGGTCTTGGGTTCGATTCCCCCCATTCCTTTTATTTTTCTTTGCTATTTCTTTTGTTGTGTTCTACTTCTTGCTATATTGTTGCTGCAGCTGCTTGAGAAGCAAGGTTTGCTTGCCAGATATTATTCCAGCATGTTGCCTAGTATTTTATTGCTAGTATGTGTAGTGATGATGGTGTAGGCTTTGAGTGCAAGCGTATGTTGAACTAGAGTCAAGTATGTGAGTGTGTTTAGCATGTGTGTTTTGCACTAGGCCAGTTATGCTTGTGTGTGTTTGTTACTCTTGTCCATATGTGATGAACTTGAGCACTAGCTTGTGCAAGTAGTGTGTGTATGTGAGTGTGTGTGGGTTTCCCCCCCACATACTTTGTGTGTGTAGGGGTTCATGTGATGTTAGGTGTGCTTGTGTGTGTGTCTCACACATGCCCAAGGCATGGTGTGCCTTGATAAGCACATGTGCAAGTTTATATGTGTAGGTGTATGGCATATGTGCATGTGTGTGTAAGTAGTGTGTGTGTTCCAACTAGCATGTGTAGGTGCTTAACATGTTTGTGCTTGAAGTATGTGTGTGGTGGTGGTGTGCTAAGGCACATGAACATGAGGTATACCCCTCATGTGCACCATTGTAGTGTTGATAGTGTGCAAGTGGATGTGTAGGTGATAATCTAGTGAGAAGCACATGTGATGATGCACTATTCACCTCTATGTGATTCCATGTGGATTTTCTTCTTAGTTTTGTGCCCATTTGTTCTATGCAAGTACCTAGGTATTATATATGTTTTTGGGGTAGAATCGTCCCAAGAATCCAATGTTGGAATCAGTTTTGCCTTTGGAACACTTTCTCGGAATGTCATATTTCTGTTTTGTTCAATGTTTAGAGCTTGGTTCCATGTGATGTGATGAGCCCAAGAGGTTGATTCCTTGTTGTGGCAGTAGAGGGTGAACCCCTCTATAGCATGGTGTTGTTGTTTCATGCTTAGGAGTTCATATGTGCAAGTGGTGCTTAGTCAAAGTAGGCATGTGGTTGTAAATTTAAACTTAGTGAAAATCTGTGATTTTCACAAAGTCTGAGAAACTGCTTATATTTTCTTCTCCTCTAGTTGTGCTTGTAAAAGTTCATGTGTTGGGAATCAACCCTTGCTATGAACTGGAAAGTTGTAGATTTTATGTTTGTCTAGCTCTCTGTCAATTTTCATTCCATTTGGCTTCCTATTGATATGGTTTTGGGTGCTGCCAAAATGCTTCAGAGCATAAACAACTAGTGAGAATCTAAGAATTTCACTAAGTCCGTGAAAACTGATATTTTTGGCGAAGTTAGCAGCTGTAGAACTTTCTGTATGAAACTCCTTTGTATTATCTTTTTGATCATGCTTGTATTGGTTTTGAATAGCTTCTGCCACATATCTTATTTGGCACATTTGGGTGGCTGTAGGTGCTTTGCATGTAGCTCTCGAACTGCTATGATGCTGTTTATGGCAGATTGTATAGTTTTGATGCTTTGATGCTTGTGAGTGCATAGTTGATGGTGTGGTGATATTCCTTGCACCACCCCATCCATACTTGGTTGTTTTGTGATATGGTAACCTGGGAATACCAGAAGTATGCCATTGGAGTGTGTTGTGATGGATTTGATCCGTAGGACTTGTTTTCTTGTTTCGTTGTTTCCGGTTGATCCGTAACTCTGTTTGTAACGTTCTTTATATGTTTTTGCATCGTTTTCACGTGATGCATCTGTTCATGACATCTTCATGCATGTCAAGATAGCTTAGAGTACAGTTCTGTCCAGAAGTTGTATTTTCTTCTCATGCATGTGCAAGTGACTAGAATAGGGATGCATGCTACATTTTCATCTCATGCATCATGTGTTTGTTGCATCTTGTGGTTCTGTTGTTCATTGGATGATATTTTTATGTTGGGTAGCACCGGGATCGGAGAGCGATTACGTGGATCCGGGAGAGTACGTGCAGGACGAACAAGAGCAGTTACAAGCTGAGAACATCACATGCAAGATGATATGACCTTGATTCCATCTCTAGACTTGTTATGCTAGATTCACGTTTCCTTATTCATATGCTCGCTGCCTGCCACTGAAATAATTGCCTCCTGATATTTCCATGAAACCCAAACACTTCTCCCCTCCTAGCAAATCTTGTATGGTTAAGTAGGCTTGATCAGCTAATAATGTTAGCGTTGCTAGTTGTAGGTGCTTTGTCTCATGTGATAACATGAGTTTGATATCATTATGTTAAATCTGTTATTTAATTAATGCACCTATATACTTGGTAAATAACGGAAGGCCTAGCCTTTTGCCGGGTGTTTTGTTCCGTAATTGCCGCCATAGTTTCCGGCTAGCGGTGTTTGATTCCATAACTGATCGCTCCTAACATGTTCGGGGTTGTTATAGGAACCCCCTTGATAAATCGTGTAGTGTTAAGACTTGTCCGGCAGGACCCAACATTGGTGTTAATTTGCTAATCACTTAATAATAATCTTCATAGGAAATAGCTACCCCGAGGAATTAATCAACAACCGGGGCCAGTGCTCCTCATAGTGTTGGTCCAAAATGGACAGATTGCGGGGGCCACCACAGAGAAACTTGAGGTTTGGCTCCTGTAGGCTTTTCCATCCGTCGTGTCCTGAGTCTGAGATATGCGGCTCTTATCGGGGTCATCGACATGACGGGAGGTCCTGCTAGTCTTGTCTTACCTTAGTGATATATCTTGCGTATAGGAATCCCGGTGAAGCTTTGGTTCTCCCTAGAGTTGAGGTTTTCCTCTACGGAATCCGACGAGATCACGAGATTCGTGATAGAGGATTACTTTGTGGACTGTGATCGTTTGTGATGGACTAGTTGGAGCACCCCTGCAGGGTTTAATCTTTCGGAAAGCCATGCCCGCGGTTATGTGGCAACTTGGAATATTTGTTAACATCCGGTTATAGATAACTTTAACCTAATCTAATAAAATTGCCAACTATGTGCGTAACCGTGACTGTCCCCTTCGAAGACCTCTCTTCGATGGGGAACACAGTGGGGTTATTATTGACGTAAGTAGGTGTTCAGGATCACTTAGTGATCAGCTAGTATTCGCCTGCTAGTATAGACCACCTTCAAATACTTGTTCTACGTAAGCTAGCCACATTAAAGCTTAGGATGCTGCAACCTAAACACTGAACCTTCCTGACCTAAATAACTTGACTAGTTCTGGCACCGAGGTCATAGGTTGCTGAGTCCCTGTGGCTCATAGATTACTTCAACACCCCAACAGGTTCAGGTATGCCCGACACAGGTGATCCCGACGGCACACAACTGACGTGGCAGTACGATGAGGAGAACGACCGCCTGTACGTGAACTATCTAGAAGACTAAGGCATGGTCGTGATCGTGGGCAAGCATGCAGGGTAGCATAGCCTATCTTTTCATGTTATGTAGTCCGTAGAGGAACTACCTTGTCTGAATAAATGTGTGATGTAAACTCTGATATTATCTATGAGATGGCAATGAATCCCTATTTGTCATTCTATTATTATGTATGTGCTATGTTACCGTGCTTGCGAAACGCTTAGATGCACTTCTTTCCATTTTGGGGCCTCGTTCCCTAAATCGGAAAGGACCGTATCTTAGTCGTTACAAATTAACTCCTTAATCTTGTGCTTCTAAAGATAGTCTCCTCAACATAAAATCACTCTCTCGCAGAATAGGCATGGGTAGGAGATATTGATTTGGTGGAAAGCAACTTGGGGAGGCTAGAGATCAAGTTTCAAATGATTGGATTGGAATATCTTGGTCTAAAGACATGAGTAGGTGGCTCTCTCTCAAAAAAATAGATCTGGCAATGAAGTGTGTGTTCTGAGTGCTTCTCCCACGAATGAGTGGTGGATGAAGGGGTATATATAGGTAGCACACAAAATCCAACCGTTACACTTAAAGAGGCAAACTCGGTGACACGAAGTCATAACCGCGTTGGTACTGACTTGCACTAAAGGTCGCAAGTTTTGAATCTCGGTGGAACGATATACACAACTTGGTGGCACCGAAAAGGTGGCTAACGGTCAGATGACACAACTCGGTGGCACAGATACTCAAACTCAGAAATTCTGATTTTGTGTATCGAGGCAACAGAAAGTTGGTCACCTAGAACTCGGTAGCACCGATATGGTGGGAATGGCTAGGGTTTTGTCTAAGATCAAACTCGGTGGGGCCGAAACGGGAAAGTTGGTGGCACCAAATTGGAGTGTGTGGAATTGGACAGAATGGTTATGTGGAAAAAGACTGAGTATTTTGGTGGCTAAATTTGATCACTAGATCAACCAGTTCATTTTAATACCTCACCCCCTTTTAATAGTATTGGCTTTCCTATGGACTCAAAAGTGATTTATCACGAATATAAAATGAGGAGTCTTCCAGCTTGAAGCTTGGGCCAATCCTATTCCTTTCTTGCATCAACGAGCATCTCCACATAAGCCTTTAGCCAAAGCATCTTTTGAACTATTCAGAAATATACTTGGATAAACATATTAGTCATATGTTGTGATCAATTATCAAAACCACCCTAGGGAGAAATTGTGCTTTTAGGAGGACTACAAGATACATACATGTAGTTGAGAAGAACACGGGTTCTGCATCAAGTGATGTTGCTGCAGAGGAGGAAGAACTTGTTGTTTTGAGGAAGCTAAGACTGACGGTGTTCTGGGAACGGGGGTACCCAGACCTGGCTGCCTGTCGCCCAGGGCGGGCCCACTTCATCAACACATGGACGACTAGAATGGCACCTCCCGGGACAAGGCCCTCGCGAGGGGCCAAGCCTCGCGAGGAAGAGCGACATCAAGACCCGCAGGGGGCCTCCTCAGGACCCCTCTGGAGCGGCCGATATTTCGAGGCAAGGCCGGGCCACAGGAGCCAAGGGTGACGCCAGGAAAGGACAAGCGAGCAGCAGATGGCAGGATGGAATAGTTTCCCCTGCAGTGCAAAGGAGGTGGGAGCGTACCAGGGCTCCAAAGGCATCTTCTAAAGGTTTCCCTTCTGGTGCAACAAGACCACGGCCGCCCGCCAAAGAGAGTTCATTCCAACCGTAGGGCAAGACACTTAGCCACACTGCCTCCGGAGGCTCGAGAGCACTGTACTAGTTCTTCCACCACTTCCACGAGAGGCAATCCACCAAAAGTAGGAGTAGGGTTTTGCGCTTCGCAGCGGCCCAAACCTGTGTAAACTGTTGTGTTCTGTGTTCCCCTCACCATCGCATGAGTCCTTCACCGTTCCCATCGACTAGCGGGCTAGGTAAGATCGAGCAGGGAGAGATCTTCGTACACGCCCCAGTGTTCGAATCCTTAGGGTTTTGCGGAGCCCGAAATCCGACATTTGACGGGCTAGGTAGGGGGCGTGTGAAGGTCTTTTTATAACTTCCTCCTTCTCAGGCCACTGCACCGTTGGCCGGTGACCAACCAGCTTCTCCGAGCCTCGTCGAGCTTGTGTTCGACCGCCACGTCACAGCGGCTGGAAGCTCGCATGCCGGCGTCGCGGGACCAGGCTGCTCGTACCAGGTCGTCAACATCGTCTCTGTTGTGGCAGCCACCCATGCCACCCAGGCAATTGGTGGCTGGGCGGCGGCCCAGGCACCCGCAGTGCGCCGTATCAACTTGGGAGACCCGAGCACACACGACGCGTTGTGGATGGTGAGAGAGATGCTCCGCCAACGATTCGACGCCTGGGCGGACCACATCATGGAGCCGATCGCCATCGCCCAGAAGACCATCCAACCCGGTGCATCCACAAGACCACATGCATCGGGCGCAGGGGGCTCGCACCGCATGTCGGTCCCTGAATCTGCAAGCTTCGGGGCCCTACCCGCTCTGGGCGGGGCCAAGAGAGACGCACTTCGAGATGCCCTCCACCTTCTCCAGACCCCAGCAACCGGCCCCGAGACGCACCACGTAGACAACGACCAGGGACGCGAGGAGAACGGCGGGACAACCGACGCACACGCTGGCGCGCATCACCGAGACCAGGTCGGCCCTCGACAGCCCGGGGAGGCTAGACACGAGCACTCCCTTCGACGCAGCCAGCAGAGGGCATAGGCGATGGCGCGGATGAACTACGACAGCGGAGACATGATAGGACATCAAGGTGGTAGTCAGCACTGGGCGGCGCCGGGACCAGCCGACGGCGGCAGCAGGAACAAGCGATTTCACGCGGAGGCCTTTCGCAGGAAGAATTTCGAGCAATACAGTCGGGGAGACCCCCTTCGCCACCAAGGGGGACCACCACCGTCGCACTGATGACCTACCGCGGGGGACGAGCAAGCGCCTACATGGAGCCGTACGTGCCAGGGTATGCGGCACTACCTGACCCTCCCGACGAGGAAGAGCTTCACGCGTCCCCCCGGGGCGCCTATCCTCCTCAAGAGTGAGGAACGTTGGGGGCTCCTCCTTGAGCCGGTACCAAAAGGCCTAGGAAGGGAGGCGCCCTCAAGCCGTGGGGCACAGCACCATCCGCCCTCCCTGCGGAAGGACTACATAAGGCCAAACCCACGGGCCTCAGGAGGATGAGTCGAATGCCGCGACGAGACGCAAGCGGCACGGATCACCTGCGACGACCACGTCGGAAGCATGGGAGTCAAGGGCCAGGCCTCACGAGGTGCTCCTCAAGTGCAAGGGGGCTATTCGAGGTAATTTTTTGGATTTACTGCCTTAAGAAGTGTCTACTGACCGCAGGGACTTCAACTGCTCGGGGCATACTTCTGCAAGTCGTATCTTTTACAATTTCCATTGCATCCACTTGGCGACCTAACACGCTGCCTTGCTTGCATCCTTCGGCGATCCACCTTCCTCACTCGGCGGCACCGGCCGCTACACATCGTCCCAACGCGGGATTGGAGAGCCCCACGGGTCCTCAGGACCACAATCGAAGGATAAAATCAGAATCGCTTGAGCGTCCAATGGGGCTCCAGAGCATCGTGCTCCAGGAGCCTTACCGGTCACAAGGCCACCTGCCGCCCTTGATATCGTCCATGGTGATCGGGTCATTATCAGGGGTGGTAGGGCCTGACCCCGTAGCTGAGATCGTTCATTCGGTTGCAAGAAATGGCGGTCGGGAAATGTGCGAGACCGAGTCCTGGCGACGCAGTGCCGCTTGAACATCAAAAAGGGGGCTCCGGAGCATGGCGCTTCAGAGGACTTACCAGTCGCAAGACCACCTACCACCGTCGATAGCGTCCTTGATCAAGCCGTTGTCGGGGGAGGCACGACCTGACCCCGTGGCTACATACGTTCACTCGGTCACACGCAACGGCGATCAGGAAATGTGCGAGACTAGATCCTAGCGACGTAGAGCCGCTCGAACGTTAAAAGGGTGCTCTTGAGCATCGCACCTCAAGAGCCTTACCAGTCACAAGGCCACCTGTCGCCCTTGACAGCGTCCTTGGTGATCCGGTCGGTGTGAGGGGAGGCAGGGCCCGACCCTGTAGCTACATCCGTTCACTCGGTCCCATGCAACGACGGTCGGGAAATGTGCGGGACTGGGACCTGTCAACGTAGAGTCATAACAAGCCCTTAATTGGCCTCACGGGAAGGAGCACGCAAGACCTGCATCAACCCGTCGCACCTCTGCATCGTCCTTCAATCCTTCTGGAACCTACTTCATCCTGTGACACTCTCACATAATAACAAGCCGAGGCTGTATACCCCCCTCTTGAGGACGCGGAAGGGGTCCACCCCATGCCTAGGGGAAGACCTATGCTCCGTGCTGGGTACAACACAATCCATCAATGACTCCAGAAGCTCAGGTCCCAATGCCTCGGGGGTAGGGACACTCGCGAGACCAAAGCATCCTCGCGACCTCCCATATACACCCCCACTGTGACACTCGCACGTAATAACGAGCCGAGGCTGTATACGCCCAGGCCCCCCCGAGGACGCGAAAGGGGTCCACCCCACGCCTAGTGGAAGACCTATGCTCCGCGCTGGGTATAGGACGAAGGCAATCAGCATGGCCTAACAATGACCATGCTCGCAGCTGGCAAGGAAACCCATATAGTCCTCCAATTACTATGCCAGCTTTAAATGCCAGACGCGGCACTTGCTTGCTTTTTCTTGGATTCGAACTATCTTCTGGTGAGTTTGACTAGCTGATTTCTTAAGTTGGTTTTTTCCAGACTTAATGCCCGACGTTTGAAAAATAAAAAAGGGGGGACTTTCTCTGGTGTTTCTTATTTCACTGGCTTTGAAACGTCCCGTCCGGAGGACGTGTTTGGAGACAACCGCTCCGCGCCACCCCAAGGAGTCAAGGATCACTTGCGGCCTTCTTCAGCCCTGGCGCACTTGTTTGCTAGGTTGAACATCTCCAGTGCAGTGCTCATGTCATCACTCATGGCGAGCTCCTCCTTCATCTTGAGGTCGGTGACTCCATCGGAGAAGGCCGAGATGACGGCCTCGTCCGACGCCATGTGGATGTTAAGGCGCATGGCCGTGAAGCGCATGTCGTTCGCGTAGATCATCCTAGGATGTGATGGACGCCCTTGGGAGGTTGAGGAGCCAAGAGAGCGTGCCGCCCTTGAGCGCCATGGGGAACCAGCACGCCATGACCTTGTCGCCCCTCCTGTCGCCCTGATAATCAGCATGTAGAGTTGCAGGAACTCGTCGGGTCTAGGGTGCCGTCGTAGCACAGTGGTAGGTCTGGCTTGAACTTGCAGGGCCACGCAGTTGGGTAGAGCTCTGGGCGATGGCAAGGCACCCCACCGGCCCAACGGGCGCAACGCGGGCGAGGGCGACGGCGTCTTATTGCTCCAATGGGTCTGCTTAGAGCGGGTCACGCTCGCGACATGTGATTTGCAGCGTCGGGAGCGCGTGCGCGTTTGCGCGTGGCTGAGGAACCACTTGACAGCTTGCTTCATCTCCTGGCCTCGCCCTAGGTTCGCGAGGCCGGTCGCGGAGACACACTTCCTGCCTGGGCGGTGCGCGCCACGCCGGGGAGGTGGGGGTGGCGCGTCTTACCCCGCGTTGTTCGCCAGGGACGGTGGGGTCGAAACAAGCAGGAGAGCACCACGGAATCACCAGCATCAGTGTAGAGCTCCTCGATGTGCTGGAGCCAATCGTTGTGGCGGTCAGGGGTCGGCCGGCAGTGGAGCAGCTCGGTGGCAATGGCAAGCGCGAACCGGCCATGCGCATCTCCGGCTGGGCGCACAAGGCCGACCCGGAAGCCCGCACGAGCGACAGAGTGGCGGTGCGGCCGTCGGGATACTCGGTAGCCGGCTGGGACGAACCTTGCCGTTCTTGAGCGTCGGGGCCCGTGGCGGCGTTCACCATGGGCGGTGGTGACCGGCGCACGCCGGCGGGGCCCACGGGCGCCGTATGAGCAATGCAGGTGGCGCGGCGCTCGGTGTGAGCCCGGCGAGCGTCACCCATCGGAGGGGCGAATCTTGGTGAAGGCGGAGCTTGGAGGAAACCTTGACATGGCCCCTACCTCGCGTGCCAAATGTCAGATTTCAGGCTCCACAAATCCCTAAATATTCGAACTCAGGGGCATGTACGAAGATCTCTCGCGGGCTCGTCTCACCTAACTCGCTACATGCTGGGGATGGTAGAGAACTCACTCGATGGTGGAAGAAACAGAACACGACAGTTTACCCAGTTTCGTGTTGGAAATATGCCCTAGAGGCAATGATAAAATAGTTATTATTATATTTTTTGTTTCAAGATAAACGTTTATTATCCATGCTATAATTGTATTGAATTAAAACATAAATGCATGTGTGGATATATAGACAAAACAATGTCCCTAGTAAGCCTCTAGTTGACTAGCCAGTTGATCAAGGATGGTTAAAGTTTTCTGACCATATGCAAGTGTTGTCACTTGATGACTGGATCACATCATTAGGAGAATGACGTGATGGACAAGACGCAAACTATAAACGTAGCATGTGATCGTGTCATTTTGTTGCTATTGTTTTCTTCGTGTCAAGTATTCATTCCTATGACCATGAGGTCATGTAACTCACCGACACCGGAGGAATACCTTGTGTGTATCAAACGTCTCAACGTTACTCGGTGACTATAAAGGTGCTCTACAGGTATCTCCGAAGGTGTCCGTTGAGTTAGCATGGATCAAGACTGGGATTTGTCACTCCATGTGACGGAGAGGTATCTCGGGGCCAACTCGGTAATACAACATCACATATAATCCTTGAAAGCAATGTGGCTAATGTGCTAGTCACGGGATCTTGTATTACAGAACGATTAAAGAGACTTGCTGGTAACGAGATTGAAATAGGTATAGGTATACCGACGATCAAATCTCGGGCAAGTAACATACCGAAGAACAAAGGGTATGGTATATGGCATTATATGAATCCTTGGCATAGAGGTTCAACCAATAAGATCTTCGTAGAATATGTAGGATCCAATATTGACATCCAGGTCGCATTGTTGGATATTGACCGGGGAGTGTCTCAGGTCATGTTTGCATAGTTCTCGAACCCGCAGGGTCTGCACACTTAAGGTTCGGTGATGTTTCGGTATAGTTGAGTTATAGGTGTTGGTGACCGATGGTTGTTCGGAGTCCCAGATGAGATCACAGACGTCACGAGGGTTTCCGGAATGGTCCGGAAATGAATATTGATATATATGATTGTTTCATTTGGCCTCCGGAATGATTTCGGGGATTTCTGGCAGTGTACCGGGAGTGACGAATGGGTTCCGGGTTTTTACCGGGAGGGGTCCACCCACCCGAGAGAGAACCCAATAGCCCATGGGTGGCGCACCAGCCCTTAGTGGGATGGTGAGGCCAGCCCAAGTGGGCTATGTCGGCTAGAAGAAAAATCAAAGGAAAATACAAAAAGAGAGGGAGGTGGGAAGGAAGGAGGGGACCCCTCCTTCCCCAAACCAAGTTGGAGTTGGAGTCTCTTCCTCCTCCTCTTGGCCGGCACCCTAGGTTCTCCCTTGAGCGCCAAGGCTAGCCCCTCCCCTCCTCTTATATATACTAGAGGTTTTAGGGTTTTTGAGACACAACTTTGCCACGTGCAACCCTAAACCTCTACTTCGTAGTTCTTCCTCTAGATCGGTTTTCTACGGAGCTCGGGCTGAGCCCTGCAGGAATAGATCATCACCATCACCGGCGCACCGTCACGCTACCGGAGAACTCTTATTCTTCCCTGTCTCTCTTGCTGGATCAAGAGGGCGGAGATCGTCATCGAGCTGTACGTGTGTTGAACGCGGAGGTGCCGTCCGTTCGGCGCTAGATCAGAACGGATCGTGGGACGACGGTGATTTGAATCACGAAGCTGTTCCACTACATCAACCGTGTTTCTTAATACTTCCCACTTAGTGATCTACAAGGGTATGTAGATCCGATCTCCCTCTCATAGATGAACATCACCATGATAGGTCTTCGTGTGCGTAGGAAAATTTTTGTTTCCCATGCGACGTTCCCCAGGAGTGGCATCATGAGCTAGGTTCATGCGTAAATGTTATTTCGAGTAGAACACAGAAGTTTTTGTGGGTGTTGATGTTCGATTTGCTGCCCTCCTTAGTATTTTCTCGAGTCAACGGTATTGTTGGATTGAAGCGGCCCGGACCAACATTACTCGTACGCTTACGAGAGACCGGTTTCATCGAAAAACATGCAACTTGATGCATAAAGATGACTGGCGGGTGCGTGTTTCTTCAACTTTAGTTGAATTGGATTTGACCGAGGCGGTCCTTGGAGAGAGGTTAAATAGCAATTTGCACATCTCCGTTGTGGTTTTGCGTAAGTAAGATGCGCTCATACTAGATACCCATAGGAGCCACGTAAAACAAGCAACAACAAATTAGAGGACGTATAACTTGTTTTTGCAGGGTATGCATGTGATGTGATATGGCCGAAGACATGATGTGATATATTGGATGTATGAGATGATCATGTCGTAATAGTTAAATATCGACTTGCACGTCGATGCTACGGCAACCGGAAGGAGCCATAGGGTTGTCTTTAAACTAACGTTTGTGTTTGTAGATGTGTTTACTATATTGCTAGGTAGTAGCTTTAGTAGTAATAGCATAGATAGCACGACAACCTCGATGGCGGCACAATGATGGAGATCAAGGTGTGGCACCGGTGACGATGAAGATCATGCGGGTGCTTTGGTGATGGAGATCAAGAAGCACAAGATCATGGCCATATCATGTCACTTATGAATTGCATGTGATGATAATCCTTTTATGCACCTTATCTTGCTTAGAGCGACAATAGCATTATAAGGTGACCCTCACTAAATTTCAAGATAAAATTTTGTTCTCCTTGACTGTGCACCATCGCGACAGTTCGTCATTTCGAGACACCTCGTGATGATAGGGTGTGATAGACTCAACATTTACATACAATGGGTGCAAAACAGTTGCACACACGGAACACTCGGGTTAAACTTGACGAGCCTAGCATGTGCAGACATAGCCTTGGAACACAAGAGACCGAAAGGTCGAGCATGAATCATATAGCTGATATGATTAGCATAGATATGTTTACCACTGAAACCACACTCAACTCACGTGATGATCGGACTTGACTTAGTGAATTTGGATCATGCCACACTCAAGTAACTAGAGGGATGTCTATTTGAGTGGGAGTTTATTAGTAATTTGATTAGCTAAACTCTAATTTTCTCGAACATAGTCTAAGTCCACTTTGCAATATTTTACGTTGTAGATTAATGGCTCACGCAGTAGAAACCCTGAATTTCAATACGTTCCTAGAGGAAGCTAAGCTAAAAGATGATGGTATCAACTTTGTAGACTGGGCTCGTAATCTAAGGCTCATCCCGCAAGCTGGGAAAAAGAATTATGTCCTTGATGCAGAGCTAGGAGATGAACCACCTGCTATGTCTGAATAAGATGTTTTGAACGCTTGGCAAGCACGTAAGGAGGACTACTCAGTAGTACAATGTGCAGTCTTGTATGGCTTAGAACCGGGACTTCAACGACGCTTCGAACGTCATGGAGCATATGAGATGTTCCAGGAGTTGAAGTTTATCTTTCAGAAGAATGCCCGGATTGAGAGGTATGAGACCTCCGATAAATTCTATGCTTGCAAGAGGGAGGAGAATTCGTTTGTTAGTGAACATGTGCTCAAAATGTCTGGGTACTCAAACCGTCTAGCTAAGCTGGGAGTTGAACTTCCGCAAGAGGCTATCACTGACAGAATTCTTCAATCACTGCCACCTAGCTACAAGAGCTTTGTGTTGAACTATAACATGCAGGGGATGAACAAGTCACCCGACGAGTTATTCGCGATGCTGAAAGTCGCAGAGTCAGAACTCCGGAAAGAACATCAAGTGTTGATGGTCAATAAGACCACTGGTTTCAAGAGAAACAACAAAGGCAAGAAGGGTAACTCCAAGAAGAGCGGCAAAACTGTTGCCACTCCAACGAAGAAACCCAAGGCTGGTCCTAAGCCGGAAATAGAGTGCTATTATTGCAAGGGGATGGGTCACTCGAAGCGCAACTGCCCCAAGTATTTGGCTGATAAGAAGGCGACCAACGCCAAACCAGGTGTATGTGATATACATGTTATTGATGTGTACCTAACCAACTCTCGTAGTAGTGCCTGGGTATTTGATACCGGTTGTGTTGCTCACATTTGCAACTCGAAGCAGTAACTGTGGAATAAACGTAGGCTAGCGAAGGTTGAAGTGACGATGCGCGTGGGAAATGGTTCCAAGGTTGATGCAATTCCCGTCGACACAGTCTCACTTCAGTTACCATCGATATTAGTTATGAACATAAATAATTGTTATTTAGTGCCTGCCTTAAGCATGAACATTATATCTGGATCTTGTTTATTGCGAGACGGTTACTCATTTAAGTCAGAGAATAATGGTTGTTCTATTTTTATGAGTAATATCTTTTATGGTCATGCACCCAATGTGAGGGGTTTGTTCATATTGAATCTTGATTGTGATGACACACATATACATTGAGACCAAAAGATGTTGAGTTAACAATGATAGCGCCACCTTTTTGTGGCACTGCCGCTTAGGTCATATTGGTGTAAAGCGCATGAAGAAACTCCATGTTGATGGGCTTTTGGAGTCACTTGATTTCGAATCACTTGACACGTGCGAACCATTCCTGATGGGTAAGATGACTAAGACTCCATTCTCCGGAACAATGGAGCGTGCAAGTGACTTGTTGGAGATCATACATACTGATATGTGTGGTCCAATGAGTGTGGAGGCGCACGGTGGATATCGTTATTTTCTCACCTTCACTGATGATTTGAGTAGGTATGGATATATCTACTTGATGAAGCACAAGTCTGAAACTTTTGAAAAGTTCAAGCAGTTTCAGAGTGAAGTTGAAAATCATCGTAACAAGAAGATCAAGTTCCTACGATCTGATCGAGGGGGCGAATATCTGAGTTTCGAGTTTGGTGCTCACTTAAGACAATGTGGAATCGTTTCACAGTTGACACCGCCTGGAACACCACGGCGTAATGGTTTGTCCGAACGTCGTAATCGTACTTTGTTAGATATGGTGCGATCTATGAGGTCTCTTACCGATTTGCCATTATCGTTTTGGGGTTATGCATTAGAGACAGCTACATTCACTTTAAATAGGGCACCATCAAAATCCGTTGAGACGACACCATATGAGCTATGGCATGGCAAGAGGCCAAAGTTGTCGTTTCTTAAAGTTTAGGGATGCGATGCTTATGTCAAAAAGCTTCAGCCTGAAAAGCTGGAACCCAAAGCGGAAAAGTGTGTCTTCATAGGTTACCAAAAAGAGACAGTTGGGTACACCTTCTATCTCAGATCCGAGGGCAAAGTGTTTGTTGCTAAGAATAAAGCTTTTATTGAGAAGGAGTTTCTCTCGAAAGAATTGAGTGGGAGGAAGATATAACTTGATGAGGTTGTGGAACCTCTGCTCCAACAGGATGGTGGCGCAGGGCATAGAGAAATCTCTGTCGAGGCAACACCAGTTGAGGAGGAAGCTAATGATGATGATCATGAAGCTTCGGATCAAGTTACTATCGGACATCGCAGGGCGACAAGATCACGTATTGCTCCTGAGTGGTATGGGAGTCCTGTCTTATCTATCATGTTGTTAGACAACAATGAGCCTGCGAAATATGAAGAAGCAATGGTGGGCCCGTATTCCAACAAATGGTTAGAGGCCATGAAGTCCGAGATAGGATCTATGTATGAAAACAAAGTATGGAATTTGGAAGTATTACATGAAGGTTGCAAGGCTATTCAAAACAAATGGATCTTTAAGAAGAAGATGGACGCGGACGGTAATGTGACTGTTTATAAAGCTTGACTTGTGGCAAAGGGTTTTTCACAAGTTCAAGGAGTTGACTACGATGAGGCATTCTCACCTGTAGCGATGCTTAAGTCCGTCTGAATCATGTTAGCAATAGCTGCGTTTTTTTATTATGAAATCTGGCCGATGGATGTCAAAACGGCGTTCCTTAATGGTTTTCTTAAGGAAGAATAGTATATGATGCAACCCGAAGGTTTTGTCGATCCAAAGAATGCTAACAAAGTATGCAAGCTCCAGCGGTCCATTTATGGACTGGTGCAAGCATCTCGGAGTTGGAATAATCGCTTTGATGAGGTGATCAAGGCGTTTGGGTTCATACAAGTTGTTGGAGAATCTTGTATATACAAGAAAGTGAGTGGGAGCTCTATAGCATTTCTAATATTATATGTGGATGATATATCTCTTATTGGAAGCAATGTGGAGTTTTTAGAAAGCGTAAAGGATTACTTGAACAAATGTTTTTCAATGAAAGACCTAGGAGAAGCTGCTTACATATTGGGTATTAAGATCTACAGAGATAGATCGAGGTGCCTAATAGGACTTTCACCAAGCACATACCTTGATAAAGTTTTGAAGAAGTTCAAAATGGAGCAATCCAAGAAGGGTCTATTGCGAGTGTTACAAGGTATAAAGTTGAGTAAGACTCAGTGTCCAGTAACTGCGGAAGATAGAGAAAAGATGAGTATCATCCCCTATGCTTGAGCCATAGGGTCTATCATGTATGCAATGTTGTGCACAAGACGAGACGTCAGACTGGCCATAAGTATGGCAGGCAGGTTTCAAAGTGATCCAGGAGTGGAACACTGGGCGGCAGTCAAGAATATTCAAAAGTACCTGAAAAGGACTAAGGAAATGTTTCTCGTTTATGGAGGTGACGAAGAGCTCGTCGTAAAGTGTTACGTCGATGCAAGCTTTGACACTGATCCGGATGACTCTAAGTCTGAAACCGGATACGTATTTATTCTCAATGGGGGTGCGGTAAGCTGGTGCAGTTCCAAGCAAAGTGTCCTAGCAGATTCTACATGTGAAGCGGAGTACATGGCTGCCTTGGAGGCAGCTAAGGAGGGTGTGTGGATGAAGCAGTTCATGACGGATCTTGGAGTTGTGCCGAGCGCACTAAATCCAATAACTATGTTCTGTGACAACACTGATGCCATAGCTCTAGCAAAGGAATCAAGGTTTCACAAGAAGAACAGACACATCAAACGACGCGTCAACCTCATCTGCGACTATGTCGAAGGAGAGGATGTAAATATTTGCAAAGTGCACACGGATCCGAATGTTGTAGATCCGCTGACTAAACCTCTTTCATGAGCGAAGAATGATCAACACCAGAACTATATGGGTGTTAGATTCATTCCAATGTAAATCACATAGCGATGTGAGACTAAATTATTGACTCTAGTGCAACTGGGAGACTGTTGGCAATATGCCTTAGAGGCAATGATAATATAGTTATTATTACATTTCCTGTTTCAAGATAATCTTTTATTATCCATGCTATAATTTTATAATGAAAACATAAATGCATGTGCGGATATATAGACAAAACAATGTCCCTAGTAAGCCTCTAGTTGACTAGCCAGTTAATCCAGGACGGTTAAGGTTTTCTGACCATATGCAAGTGTTCTCACTTGATGACTCGATCACATCATTAGGAGAATGACGTGATGGACAAGACCCAAACTATAAACGTAGCATGTGATCGTGTCATTTTGTTGCTATTGTTTTCTGCGTGTCAAGTATTCATTCCTATGACCATGAGGTCATGTAACTCACTGACACCGGAGGAATACCTTGTGTGTATCAAACGTCGCAACGTTATTGGGTGACTATAAAGGTGCTCTATAGGTATCTCCGAAGCTGTCCGTTGAGTTAGCATGGATCAAGACTGGGATTTTTCACTCCGTGTGACGGAGTGGTATCTTGGGGCCCACTCGGTAATACAACATCACATATAAGCCTTGCAAGCAATGTGGCTGATGTGTTAGTCACGGGATCTTGTATTACGGAACGAGTAAAGAGACTTGCCGGTAACGAGATTAAAATAGGTATACGGATACCGACGATCAAATCTCGGGCAAGTAACATACCGAAGGACAAAGAGAATGGTATATGGGATTATATGAATCCTTGGCACAGAGGTTCAACCGATAAGATCTTCTTAGAATATGTAGGATCCAATATGGACATCCAGGTCCCGCTGTTGGATATTAACCGGGGAGTGCCTTAGGTCATGTCTGCATAGTTCTCAAACCCGAAGAGTCTGTACACTTAAGGTTAGGTGACGTTTCGGTATAGTTGAGTTATAGGTGTTAGTGACCGAAGTTTGTTCGGAGTCCCCGATGAGATCACAGACATCACGAGGGTTTCTGGAATGGTCTAGAAACAAGATTGATATATATGATTGTTTCATTTGGCCTCCGGAAAGATTTCGGGCATTGCCGGTAGTCTACCGGGAGTGACGAATGCGTTCCGGGTTTTTACCAGGAGGGCGCCACCCACCCGGGAGAGAACCCAATAGCCCATGGGTGGCGAGGCCATCCTAAGTGGGCTATGTCGGCTAGAAGAAAAAATCAAAGGAAAAGGAAAAAAGAGGGATGTGGGAAGGAAGGAGGGGACTCCTCCTTCCCCAAACCGAATTGGAGTTGGAGTCTCCTCCTCCTCCTCTCGGTTGGCGCCCTAGGGGCTCCTTTGAGCCCCAAGGCTAGCCCCTCCCCTCCTCCTATACATACAAGAGGTTTTAGGGTTTTTGATACACAACTTTGCCACGTGCAACCCTAAACCTCTACTTCGTAGTTCTTCCTCTAGATCGGTTTTCTGCAGAGCTCAGGCGGAGCCCTGCAGGAATAGATCATCACCATCACAGGCGCACCGTCACGTTGCCGGAGAACTCATCTACTTCCCCGTCTCTCTTGCTGGATCAAGAAGGCACATATCGTCATCGAGCTGTACATGTGCTGAACGCGGAGGTGTCGTCCGTTCGGCGCTAGATCGGAACGGATCGTGGGACGACGGAGATTTGAATCACGAAGTTGTTCCACTACAACAACCGCATTTCTTAACGCTTCCCGATTAGCGATCTACAAGGGTATGTAGATCCGATCTCCCTCTCGTAGATGAACAGCACCATGATAGGTCTTCGTGTGCGTAGGAAATTTTTTGTTTCTGATGCAACGTTCCCCAATAGTTCGGGCCGCTGAGAAGCGAATACCCTACTCCTACTTTGGTGGATTGCCTCTCGTGGAGGCCGGTGGATGAACTAGTGAAGTGTTCGAGGGCCTCCGGAGGCTTGGTGGCCTTTGTGTGGTGCCAGTGGACGAGTGAATGAGTCCCGTCCCTCTACGAAGTAACCTACTCTCTCTATATATAGTGGCGTCCCTGGTCCTCTTCCCTTATCGTTTCAGCGGGAAGGGATCCCATAATGGCCAATTTTGAAAGGGAACAAGGGAACATGCTCCCCTGCCCAAAGGTAGTCTTCGCGTGCAAAGTGTCTGTCAGTGCAGTAGGGACGGGTCCAGGGATGACGTACGTCCTGCTGGCGGGCGGCGATGGCCCTTTTGCATCAGAAAGGAAACCTTTGGAAGATGCCTTAAGAACCATCGTTCGTCCTTGCTCCCTTTGCACTAAAGGGCAAACTGCATCATCCTGTTGTCTGTTGCTCGCCTATCCTTCCTCCGCGTCATCCTTGACTCCTGAGGCCGGGTCTTGCCTGGGAATCTCCGCCACTCCGGAAGGGGTCCTAAGGAGGCCCCCTCCAGGTCTTGGTGCTCCTCCTCCTCGCGAGGCTCGGGCCCTCGCGAGGCTCGGGCCCTCGCGAGAGCCTTGCCCTGAGTGGTGTCGTGCCTGGTTGTGCTTGCTTAATGAAGTGGGCCAGGTCTGGGTACCCCCATTTCCAGAACACCGACAAATACAAGAATTATAGGGGGTGATCTACGCATAAACGAACGTGAAGGAATGATGATCAAATGAATGATCTTGAACACCTACTTACGCCAGACATAGCCCCACTGTGTCCACTCTCGGATACAGAACTCACGAGAAGAGACGGTCACGGTTACGCACACAGTTGGCAAGTTTTAATTGAGTTTACTTCGAGTTTGCTACGACCGGGTGTTAAACATAGTTTCCAAGTTGCCATATAACCGCGGGCACGGCTCTCAGAAAGATTTAACCCTCTAGGGATGCTCCAACTAGTCCATCACAAACTACCACAAGCTCCATCGGAAACCTTAACTACAGGAAACCCGTGATCTCCTCAGATTCCTGGTGGAAAACCTCAACCTCAAGATAGCCCAAGGTATCCTCGGAATCCCTCGCACAAGACGTTCAACAAAGGTAAAACAAATCTAGCAAGGCCGTCCGAAATGCCGACAATGCCGATAGGAGCCGCATATTTCGTTCTCAGGGCACACCGAATGAGTGATGGTTACCACGCCAAATACCGAGTTGCCCAGGGTAGCGTTAATAAGTTGCTCTGGGTTGGAACAACACTCATGAGGAGCACTAGCCCAAGGGTTGATTAATTATCCACGGGGGTCGACGTGTCCCTATGCAAGTTTATTAGTTATTAGGCAAATGTAGTACCAATGTTGGGCCTTGCTAAAAGAGTTTTATCCCGAAACGGAAGTCAAGGGGGTCCCCATAACAACCCCAAGCATGTTAGGAGCGCTCAATTATGGAACATAACACTGGTACACAAGTAACTAGGGTGGAAAAGATGGAACAAAACACCAGGCTAGAAGGCCAAGCCTTCCACCTTTTACCAAGTATATAGGTGCATTAAATTAAATAGCAATTATATGGTGATATAACAAGGAACCCATGTTTTCACATGAAAGCAACTGCACCTACAACTAGCAGCATTATAAGAAGGTCGAGCAAGCAGTAACATAGCCAAATAGTGGTTTGCTGGGATGTGGAGGGGTTAGAGGCTTTTTCATGGCAATGTTGGGAGGCTTAACATCATAGGTGGTAGGCAGCGAGATATACCGATAGAATCAAGACAACTAGCATGGCTATGATAGTAATGGTATCTAGGAAAATGAACATCTTGCGTGTGATCCCGCTTGGAAGAAGAACGAATCCCTAAAGTAGACAAACCTATGTAGTCGAATGAATCCTCACACTCTGAAATGGTTCGGAACTTTATCGAGAAGAAACAATCCGGAAATAATAATCAACACACAATAAACACCACAGCATATTCATGACATGATGCACAAACACATACGATGCATGTCCAATTTAATTATGCATGACACGACAAAGCACGCCAATTTATTACTACACATTAAATGAAGCTCAATATGCAACCAATTGCATATTGACGAAACTCCATATTTGGATTACTTAGTTCACTCTCGTTTAGGTACACGACAATGTAAAATATCGTTAAACATGACAAGAGGTGAAGCATAAATAAACTACACTATCTAGGCTTGTTAAATGAGGTCAGAAACAACTTATAGTATTTCCGAAGCGACCCCATATGTTAATTCCTAAATTGTTTTATATCTGAACTAAACACATTTTATATTTACTAAACATCAAAATAAAGTGGACCATGTGATTCTACATGTCATTCTAGTCGATTTACATATATGGATCATCTGCAACGGAGTTAAGGTTTAAATGATATGATCATCACAAGATAATATGCGATGAATGCAAAATGTATGCAAATGACAGCCACAAACATGTTAAAACATGGGTGAACAAGATATTATCAAACTACATGAAATTCTAAGCAAGTTTAAATGAGCCCGGAACAACGAACAACAATTCCAGAAAGTCCCCATATGCAAATTAAGATTTCGGTACTGTTTTGCCTATAACACAATTTTAGAGTTGTTAAACAGAAAACTAAATGCCACCATATTTTTTACACATTTTTCTAGTCAAATTTCATATGTGAATCATTTTAATCGGAATTCAGTTAATTAATTATTAATTAAACCGTTTTAACATGGCATATGTGCAAAGATATTACAAACAACAAGTTAACATTTTTAATTATGGTTAAAAGTTTTATATTGTGAAACTACACAAAATTTCATGTATGGAGTCTTTAAATCTGACACACGGTTATTTTTCTATGAATTAATAATTTTTAATATGACATCACGCAAAACAATGCAAATACTAGGTTAAACATTTTTAAAATGCATGAAAGTGGGATATTATTAATCTACATGAAATTCTAGACATTTTACGTATCTAAAGTTTTTTACAAGCAATACACGGTTAATTAGTTATTAGCAAGTTAAAATGATGCATTTTATGAAAATATCAAATATCCTAACAATTGACAAAATCGCCCAACAGAAAAAATGGGCTGAATCAGCACGTACATGGGCTAAATAGACATGGGCGGCCATATACTAAACTGTGCTGTGAGAAACAAATAGATCGTTGACGGGGGGCTAGAACGGTGATCACCATGGGCCTGGCCCAGTTGGTGTGGGGTTGGAGTGTTGGAATTATGCCCTAGAGGCAATAATAAATATAGTTATTATTATAATTCCTGTATCAAGATAATAGTTTATTATCCATGCTATAATTGTATTGAATGAAGACTCATTTACATGTGTGGATACATAGACAAAACACCATCCCTAGCATGCCTCTAGTTGGCTAGCCAGTTGATCGATGATAGTCAGTGTCTTCTGATTATGAACAAAGTGTTGTTACTTGATAACTGGATCACGTCATTGGGAGAATCACGTGATGGACTAGACCCAAACTAATAGACGTAGCATGTTGATCGTGTCATTTTGTTGCTACTGTTTTCTGCGTGCCAAGTATTTATTCCTATGACCATGAGATCATATAACTCACTGACACCGGAGGAATGCTTTGTGTGTATCAAACGTCGCAACGTAACTGGGTGACTATAAAGATGCTCTACAGGTATCTCCGAAGGTGTTGGTTGAGTTAGTATGGATCAAGACTGGGATTTGTCACTCCGTGTGACGGAGAGGTATCTCAGGGCCCACTCGGTAATACAACATCACACACAAGCCTTGCAAGCAATGTAACTTAGTGTAAGTTGCGGGATCTTGTATTACGGAACGAGTAAAGAGACTTGCCGGTAAACGAGATTGAAATAGGTATGCGGATACTGACGATCGAATCTCGGGCAAGTAACATACCGAAGGACAAAGGGAATGACATACGGGATTATACGAATCCTTGGCACTGAGGTTCAAACGATAAGATCTTCGTAGAATATGTAGGATCCAATATGGGCATCCAGGTCCCGCTATTGGATATTGACCGAGGAGTCTCTCGGGTCATGTCTACATAGTTCTCGAACCCGTAGGGTCTGCACACTTAAGGTTCGACGTTGTTTTATGCGTATTTGAGTTATATGGTTGGTTACCGAATGTTGTTCGGAGTCCCGGATGAGATCACGGACATCACGAGGGTTTCCGGAATGGTCCGGAAACGAAGATTGATATATAGGATGACCTCATTTGATTACCGGAAGGTTTTCGGAGTTACCGGGAATGTACCGGGAATGACGAATGGGTTCCGGGAGTTCACCGGGGGGGGGGGGGCAACCCACCCCGGGGAAGCCCATAGGCCTTGGGGGAGACACACCAGCCCTTAGTGGGCTGGTGGGACAACCCATAAGTGCCCTATGCGCCAAGGAGAAGAAAATCAAGAGAGAAAGAAAAAAAAAGGAGGAGGTGGGAAGGAAGGGGGACTCCCTCCCACCAAACCTAGTCCAACTCGGTTTGGGGGGGGGGGGGAGAGTCCTCCCCCTTGGACTCGGCCGACCCCCTTGGGGCTCCTTGAGCCCCAAGGCAAGGCCCGCTCCCTCCCACTTATATACACGGAGGTTTTAGGGCTGATTTTAGACGACTTTTCCACGGCAGCCCGACCACATACCTCCACGGTTTTTCCTCTAGATCGCGTTTCTGCGGAGCTCGGGCGGAGCCCTGCTGAGACAAGGTCATCACCAACCTCCGGAGCCCCGTCACGCTGCCGGAGAACTCTTCTACCTCTCAGTCTCTCTTGCTGGATCAAGAAGGCCGAGATCATCGTCGAGCTGTACGTGTGCTGAACGCGGAGGTGCCGTCCGTTCGGTACTAGATCGTGGGACTGATCGCGGGATTGTTCGTGGGGCGGATCGAGGGACGTGAGGACGTTCCACTACATCAACCGCGTTCTCTAACGCTTCTGCTGTACGGTCTACAAGGGTACGTAGATCACTCATCCCCTCTCGTAGATGGACATCACCATGATAGGTCTTCGTGCGCGTAGGAATTTTTTTGTTTCCCATGCGACGTTCCCCAACAGTGGCATCATGAGCCAGGTTCATGCGTAGAGGTCTTCTCGAGTAGAACACAAAAGTTTTTGTGTGCGGTGATGTGCGTTTTGCTGCCCTCCTTTGTCTTTTCTTGATTCCGCGGTATTGTTGGATTGAAGCGGCTTGGACCGACATTACTCGTACGCTTACGAGAGACTGGTTTCATCATTACGAGTAACCCCCTTTGCTCAAAGATGACTGGCAAGTGTCGGTTTCTCCAACTTTAGTTGAATTGGATTTGACCGAGGAGGTCCTTGGATGAGGTTAAATAGCAACTCATATATCTCCGTTGTGGTGTTTGCGTAAGTAAGATGCGATCCTACTAGATACCCTTGGTCACCACGTAAAACATGCAACAACAAAATTAGAGGACGTCTAACTTGTTTTTGCAGGGTATGATTGTGATGTGATATGGCCAACGATGTGATGTGATATATTGGATGTATGAGATGATCATGTTGTAATAGAAATATCGACTTGCACGTCGATGGTACGGCAACCGGCAGGAGCCATAGGGTTGTCTTTATACTAACGTTTGTGCTTGCAGATGCGTTTACTATTTTGCTAGGATGTAGCTTTAGTAGTAATAGCATGAGTAGCACGACAACCCCGATGGCAACACGTTGATGGATGATCATGGTGTGGCGCCGGTGACAAGAAGATCGTGCCGGTGCTTTGGTGATGGAGATCAAGAAGCACGTGATGATGGCCATATCATGTCACTTATGAATTGCATGTGATGTTAATCCTTTTATGCACCTTATTTTGCTTAGAACGACGGTAGCATTATGAGGTGATCTCTCACTAAAATATCAAGACGAAATTGTGTTCTCCCCGACTGTGCACCGTTGCTACAGTTCGTCGTTTCGAGACACCACGTGATGATCGGGTGTGATAGACTCAACGTTCACATACAACGGGTGCAAAACAGTTGCGCACGCGGAACACTCGGGTTAAGCTTGACGAGCCTAGCATGTGCAGACATGGCCTCGGAACACATGAGACCGAAAGGTCGATCATGAATCATATAGTTGATATGATTAGCATAGGGATGCTTACCACTGAAACTATACTCAACTCACGTGATGATCGGACTTGGGATATTGTAAGTGGATCATGAACCACTCAAATGACTAGAGAGATGTACTTTTTGAGTGGGAGTTTAGCATATAATTTGATTAAGTTGAACTCTAATTATCTTGAACATAGTCTAAGTCCACTTTGAATATATTTGTGTTGTAGATCATGGCTCACGCGACAGTCATCCTGAATTTTAATACGTTCCTAGAGAAAGCTAAGTTGAAAGATGATGGAAGCAACTTTGTAGACTGGGCTTGTAATCTTAAGCTAATCTTACAAGCTGGGAAAAAGGATTATGTCCTTAATGCTGCGCTAGGAGATGAACCACCCGCTACGGCTGATCAGGATGTTAAGAACGCTTGGTTAGCACGTAAGGAGGACTACTCAATAGTTCAATGTGCAGTCTTGTATGGCTTAGAACCGGGACTTCAACGTCGCTTTGAGCGTCGTGGAGCATTTGAGATGTTCCAGGAGTTGGAGTTTATCTTTCAGAAGAACGCCCAGATCGAGAGGTATGAGACCTCCGATAAATTCTATGCTTGCAAGATGGAGGAAAACTCGTCTGTCAGTGAACATGTGCTCAAAATGTCTGGGTACTCAAACCGTCTAGTTGAGCTGGGGATTGAACTCCCGCAAGAAGCTATCACTGACAGAATCCTTCAATCACTGCCGCCAAGCTACAAAGGCTTTGTGTTGAACTACAACATGCAAGGGATGAACAAGTCTCCCGGCGAGTTGTTTGCGATGTTGAAAGTCGCAGAGTCTGAACTCCGTAAAGAGCATCAAGTGTTGATGGTGAATAAGACCACTAGTTTCAAGAGAAACGGCAAAGGTAAGAAGGGCAATTCGAAGAAGAGCGGCAAGCCTGTTGCCAATCCGCCGAAGAAACCCAAGGCTGGACCTAAGCCTGAAACGGAGTGTTTCTATTGCAAGGGTATGGGTCACTAGAAGCGCAATTGCCCCAAGTATCTGGCAGATAAGAAGGCAGGCAAAGAAAAATCAGGTATATTTGATATACATGTTATTGATGTGTACTTAACCGGCTCTCGTAGTAGTGCGTGGGTATTCGATACCGGTTCTGTTGCTCATATTTGCAACTCGAAGCAGGAACTGCGGAATAGACGAAGGCTGGCGAAAGACGAAGTGACGATGCGCGTAGGAAATGGTTCCAAGGTTGATGCAATCGTCGTCGGCACAGTGTCACTTCAGATACCATCGGGATTAGTGATGAACTTAAATCATTGTTATTTAGTGCCTGCGTTGAGCATGAACATTATATCTGGATCTTGTTTATTGGGAGACGGTTACTCTTTTAAGTCTGAGAATAATGGTTGTTCTATTTCTATGAGTAACATCTTTTATGGTCATGCACCGAATGTGAGAGGATTGTTCATAATGAATCTTGATAACGATACACATATACATAACATTGAGACCAAAAGAGTTAGAGTAAACAATGATAGCGCCATATTTTTGTGGCACTGCCGCTTGGGTCATATTGGTGTAAAACGCATGAAGAAACTCCATGCTGATGGACTTTTGGAGTCACTTGACTTTGATTCACTTGAGACGTGCGAACCATGCCTCATGGGCAAGATGACTAAGACTCCGTTCTCCGGAACAATGGAGCGTGCAAGTGACTTATTGGAAATCATACATACCGATGTGTGTGGTCCAATGAGCGTGGAGGCACGCGGCGGATATCATTATTTTCTCACCTTCACTGACGATTTAAGTAGATATGGTTATGTCTACTTGATGAAGCACAAGTCTGAAACATTTGAAAAGTTCAAGCAATTTCAGAGTGAAGTGGAAAATCATCGTAACAAGAAGATCAAGTTCCTACGGTCTGATCGTGGGGGTGAATATTTGAGTTTCGAGTTTGGTGCTCACTTAAGACAATGTGGAATTGTTTCACAGTTAACACCGCCTGGAACACCACAGCGTAATGGTGTGTCCGAACGTCGTAATCGTACTTTGTTAGAGATGGTGCGATCTATGATGTCTCTTACTGATTTGCCGTTATCATTTTGGGGTTATGCATTAGAAACAACTGCATTCACTTTAAATAGGGCACCGTCAAAATCCGTTGAGACGACACCATACGAACTATGGTATGGCAAAATGCCAAAGTTGTCCTTTCTTAAAGTTTGGGGATGTGATGCTTATGTCAAAAAAGCTTCAGCCTGAAAAGCTGGAACCCAAAGCGGAAAAATGCGTCTTCATAGGTTACCCAAAAGAGACAGTTGGGTACACCTTCTATCTCAAATTCGAGGGCAAAGTGTTTGTTGCTAAGAACGGAACTTTTCTCGAGAAGGAGTTTCTCTCGAGAGAATTGAGTGGGAGGAAGATAGAACTTTACGAGTTTGTCGAACCTCTCATCCCTCTGGATGGTGGCGCAGGGCAAGGGGGAAACCTCTGTCGTTGCGACGCCGGTTGAGGAGGAAGTTAATGATGATGATCATGAAACTCCAGTTCAAGTTTCTGTTGAACCACGCAGGTCGATGAGATCACGCGCTGCTCCAGAGTGGTACAGTAATCCCGTCTTATCAATCATGTTGTTGGACAACAATGAACCTGCAAATTATGAAGAAGCAATGGTGGGCCCAGATTCCAACAAATGGCTAGAAGCCATGAAATCCGAGATAGGATCCATGTATGAGAACAAAGTGTGGACTTTGGAGATACTACCTGAGGCCCGCAAGGCTATTCAGAACAAATGGATCTTTAAGAAGAAGACGGACGCTGACGGTAATGTGACCGTTTATAAAGCTCGACTTGTGGCAAAGGGTTTTTCACAAGTTCCAGGAATTGACTACGATGAGACTTTCTCACCCGTAGCAATGCTTAAGTCCGTCAGAATCATGTTAGCAATAGCTGCATTTTTCGATTATGAAATCTGGCAGATGGATGTCAAAACGGCGTTCCTCAACGGTTTCCTTAAGGAAGAGTTGTATATGATGCAACCCGAAGGTTTTGTCGATCCTAAGAATGCTAACAAGGTGTGCAAGCTCCAGCGATCCATTTATGGACTGGTGCAACCATCTCGGAGTTGGAACAAATGCTTTGATGAGGTGATCAAGGCATTTGGGTTTATACAAGTGGTTGGAGAATCTTGTATTTACAAGAAAGTGAGTGGGAGCTCTGTGGCGTTTCTAATATTATATGTGGATGACATATTACTGATTGGAAACAACGTAGAGCTTTTGGAGAGCATAAAAGGTTACTTGAATAAAAGTTTCTCTATGAAGGACCTAGGAGAAGCTGCTTACATTCTAGGCATTAAGATCTATAGGGATAGATCAAAACGCCTGATAGGACTTTCACAAAGCACATACCTTGATAAAGTTTTGAAGAGGTTCAAAATGGAACAGTCCAAGAAAGGGTTCTTGCCAGTTTTACAAGGTACGAGATTGAGTAAGACTCAGTGCCCAGCAACTGATGAAGATAGAGAGCATATGCGCTCCGTCCCCTATGCTTCAGCCATAGGTTCTATCATGTATGCGATGTTGTGCACTAGACCGGATGTTAGCCTGGCCATAAGTATGGCAGGTAGGTTCCAGAGTAATCCAGGAGTGGATCACTAGACAGCGGTCAAGAATGTCCTGAAGTACCTGAAAAGGACTAAGGAGATGTTTCTCGTATATGGAGGTGACGAAGAGCTCGCCGTAAAAAGTTACGTCGATGCAAGCTTTGACACAGATCCGGACGACTCTAAGTCGCAAACCGGATACGTATTTATTCTTAATGGGGTGCAGTAAGCTGGTGCAGTTCCAAGCAAAGCGTCGTAGCAGATTCTACATGTGAAGCGGAGTACATGGCTGCCTCGGAGGCGGCTAAGGAGGGTGTCTGGATGAAGCAGTTCATGACGGATCTTGGAGTGGTGCCAAGTGCACTGGATCCAATAACCTTGTTCTGTGACAACACGGGTGCCATTGCCTTAGCAAAGGAACCACGGTTTCACAAGAAGACCAGACACATCAAACGACGCTTCAACCTCATCCGCGACTACGTCGAGGAAGAGGACGTAAATATATGCAAAGTGCACACGGATCTGAATGTAGCAGACCCGCTGACTAAACCTCTTCCACGGCCAAAACATGATCGACACCAAAACTGTATGGGTGTTAGATTTATTACAATGTAATTCACATGGTGATGTGAGGGCTAGATTATTGACTCTAGTGCAAGTGGGAGACTGTTGGAATTATGCCCTAGAGGCAATAATAAATATAGTTATTATTATAATTCATGTATCAAGATAATAGTTTATTATCCATGCTATAATTGTATTGAATGAAGACTCATTTACATGTGTGGATACATAGACAAAACACCATCCCTAGCATGCCTCTAGTTGGCTAGCCAGTTGATCGATGATAGTCAGTGTCTTCTGATTATGAACAAAGTGTTGTTACTTGATAACTGGATCACGTCATTGGGAGAATCATGTGATGGACTAGACCCAAACGAATAGACGTAGCATGTTGATCGTGTCATTTTGTTGCTACTGTTTTCTGCGTGTCAAGTATTTATTCCTATGACCATGAGATCATATAACTCACTGACACCGGAGGAATGCTTTGTGTGTATCAAACGTCGCAACGTAACTGGGTGACTATAAAGATGCTCTACAGGTATCTCCGAAGGTGTTGGTTGAGTTAGTATGGATCAAGACTGGGATTTGTCACTCCGTGTGACGGAGAGGTATCTCGGGGCCCACTCGGTAATACAACATCACACACAAGCCTTGCAAGCAATGTAACTTAGTGTAAGTTGCGGGATCTTGTATTACGGAACGAGTAAAGAGACTTGCCGGTAAACGAGATTGAAATAGGTATGCGGATACTGACGATCGAATCTCGGGCAAGTAACATACCGAAGGACAAAGGGAATGACATACGTGATTATACGAATCCTTGGCACTGAGGTTCAAACGATAAGATCTTCGTAAATATGTAGGATCCAATATGGGCATCCAGGTCCCGCTATTGGATATTGACCGAGGAGTCTCTCGGGTCATGTCTACATAGTTCTCGAACCCGCAGGGTCTGCACACTTAAGGTTCGACGTTGTTTTATGCGTATTTGAGTTATATGGTTGGTTACCGAATGTTGTTCAGAGTCCCGGATGAGATCACAGACGTCACGAGGGTTTCCGGAATGGTCCGGAAACGAAGATTGATATATAGGATGACCTCATTTGATTACCGGAAGGTTTTCGGAGTTACCGGGAATGTACCGGGAATGACGAATGGGTTCCGGGAGTTCACCGGGGGGGGGGGGGGCAACCCACCCCGGGGAAGCCCATAGGCCTTGGGGGAGACACACCAGCCCTTAGTGGGCTGGTGGGACAGCCCACAAGTGCCCTATGCGCCAAGGAGAAGAAAATCAAGAGAGAAAAAAAAAGGAGGAGGTGGGAAGGAAGGGGGACTCCCTCCCACCAAACCTAGTCCAACTCGGTTTGGGGGGGGGGGGGAGAGTGCTCCCCCTTGGACTCGACCGACCCCCTTGGGGCTCCTTGAGCCCCAAGGCAAGGCCCCCTCCCTCCCACCTATATATATGGAGGTTTTAGGGCTGATTTGAGACGACTTTTCCACGGCAGCCCGACCACATACCTCCACGGTTTTTCCTCTAGATCGCGTTTCTGCGGAGCTTGGGCGGAGCCCTGCTGAGACAAGGTCATCACCAACCTCCGGAGCGCCGTCACGCTGCCGGAGAACTCTTCTACCTCTCAGTTTCTCTTGCTGGATCAAGAAGGCCGAGATCATCGTCGAGCTGTACGTGTGCTGAACGCGGAGGTGCCGTCCGTTCGGTACTAGATCGTGGGACTGATCGCGGGATTGTTCGCGGGGCGGATCGAGGGACGTGAGGACGTTCCACTACATCAACCGCGTTCTCTAACTATTCTGCTGTACGGTCTACAAGGGTACGTAGATCACTCATCCCCTCTCGTAGATGGACATCACCATGATAGGTCTTCGTGCGCGTAGGAAAATTTTTGTTTCCCATGCGACGTTCCCCAACATGGATATCTCGCTGGGCCGGTGCAGAGCGCGGAATTTGGGCATTGGCCTCAAGCTGGCTGCAGGCCACATGGGCGACGCATGTGGCCCAGGAGCCGGGCAAGCGAGGCTGGCTCGTCCTCTTGCTCGTACCCGAGCAGAGGACGGTGACGACGGCAGATGGCCATGGCATGGCGGCGCGATGCAACGAGGAGGCTCGGTAGGGCGGCGCGCGGGCAAAATACGCCGGGAACGGGCGGATCTAGGGTCCCGGGACACGGATCCCGAGTATCTAGGCGACAACATAGCTTGGAGCTTGACTCCCATGCCTAAGGCAGCTTCTTCACACGGTGGAAGAGAGAGATTAGTAGGAGAGAGACAGAAGTGGTCGGGGAAGGATAAGGGGGATGCGAGGTCGACCCGATGGTCACTGGCGGTAGGGCTCCAGTGGCCAGCCAGTGCTGGGGAAGTCCAGCGGGTGACGAGACTGTGGACTAGGAGCTTGCGGCCGATCTGGAGCTTGGGGCGAGGGCAGTTGCGGCTGCGAGCGTGGGGACGGCGGTGATCCGGGCTCAGACGGGCTCGTGATGGGACTTGCGGGCCTCGACTATGAGGTGGAGAGAAAGGGCACCAGGGGGAAGCGACTGAGCGGGTTGACTCGGCACGGAACCCGAGGAGGCTAGGGTTTTCCTTATAAGCAGGGAAGAGGTGTCTATATGTAGGGACATATGCTAGTGATGGGTTTTTTCACTGATTTTGACCGCGCGATCGCGATAGAACGGCTCCGGACATGGGGGTGGTGTAGGTGGGCTAGGTGGGATCTGCAACAATGATGGTCTAAGAGAAGAGAGCGAAAATGGCAGCCCGTGACACGGTTTTTAAAATACCGAAAGCATCCGACGTTTGACCGGCTACATTGCCGCTATGCATTTAACGGTTCGGGTATCAAATGAACTCTGATTACGATGAAATTTGGCACGCGGTCTAGTTAACCTATAATAAGACCGCAAACCAACTTTCAAACCAATCTAGGAAAGTTTTATACACACGTTGAAAAACAATATTTTAATAATGTCGCGTGCGTGTGCATGTGTGGTTGGTCCTGAAACGGTTAACGACAAAAATGAAGAGAACCTGCAACTAACACCGGATGCAAGTTTTGAAAAATGAAAACAACGGCGTGCCGATGCAATGCGGATGATGCGCATGATGCGATGATGAATGCGACAAACAAAAGAATCACGCGACGACAACGGAATAAAAGGGGAATCTTCTAGAGCGTCGGTTCCCGGCTGTTACATACTTCTAGTGTATTATTTAATCTCTACGATAATGCCCTTGGCATGAGTTTAGAAGAATTTTATATCGCATGCAAGCTCCCACTTTGGGGTGCACTTGAGAAGCCATCAAAAACTGATTATAATATGTTCCTCGAGAGCCCGTGAATTGGAGAAGGTAGAGGAGTGACGCGGCTAGAATTAATATCATTCATTTTCTCTTTATTCGTTACTTTGCATTATTTAATGGGAAATGTGTAGGAGCGAAACAAGATTGCAGTGCGTTATTTTCCCGTGACTTGAGTCTTATTCACACTGCTGTGACTAGTCAACAATGCTATAACCCTGGTGCAGTTGTTGCCTGAAGTTGCAGTCCAACTCTAGCAAAGGAGATTAGTATGGAGGAATTTATGCCTTCCGCATAGCTGCATAATTGGGAGTGTCACCCCAACCTTATGATCCTATTCTCCTTGATAGATATTTAATTATGAATCTATGCGTTATCATGAGTATACTGTAAATCGTGCTAGAGGTTATGAGTATAACTTAATATTTGACAAATACACACATGTGCCTCTCACTTTGCATGCACCTGCCCTCTTTAATTTTGAGGCTCGCCATAGATACTATGTTCTTGAAAATAAAGTGTGGGAGTAGTGTTTTGCAATCGAGGCTGCTCTCTTAGTAGAAGAGGCAACCAGAAATACCCCAACAAGCTACCATACCAACCACTTTATAGACTACCAGTGGTGATTACCAAGCTGGGTAAATGTTGGGGAAGGTTGCATGGGAAACAAAGAATTTCCTACGCACACGAAGACCTATCATGGTGATGTCCATCTACGAGAGGAGATTTCGATCTACGTACCCTCGTAGATCGCACAGCAGGAAGCGTTAAGAAATGCGGTTGATGTAGTGGAACGTCTTCACTCCCTCGAACCGCCCCACGAACCGTATCGCGATCTGTCCCGTGATATGTTCCAATCTAGTGTCGAACGGACGGCACCTCCGCGTTCAGCACACGTACATCTCAATGATGATCTCGGCCTTCTTGATCCAGCAAGCAAGACGAAGAAGTAGATGAGTTCTTCGGCAGCGTGACAACGCTCCGGTGGTGGTGACGATCTACTCTTGCAGGGCTCCGCCCGAGCTCCGCAGAAATCCGATCTAGAGGTAAAACTATGTGGTCTAGAGTTGAGTTGCACGTGTCAAAAGTTGTCTCAAATCTGCCCTAAAACACCACTATATATAGGAGGGAGGGGAAGGAGGCTTGCCTTGAGGTCCAAGCCCTCAAGGGGTGCGCCGGCCAAGGAGGAGAGGAGGATTCCTACTCCACTTAGGTTTGGGAAGGAGGAGTCCTCCTCTTCCTTCCCACCTCCCCTTTTTTTATTTTCTCTTTGGTTTTCTCTTCTTGGCGCCAAGGCCTTCTTGGGCTGTCCCACCAGCCCACTAAGGGCTGGTTCGCCACCCTAAAGCCATTGGGCTCCCTCCGGGTGGGTGGCCCCCCTCCCGGTGAACTTCCAGAACCCATTCGTCACTCCCGGTATACTGCCGGAATTGCCCGAAACTTTCCGGTAACCAAATGAAACCATCCTATATATGAATCTCCGTTTCCAGACCATTCCGGAAACCCTCGTGACATCCTTGATCTCATCCGGGACTCCGAACAACATTCGGTAACCACACATATAACTCAACTATACTAAAACATCATCGAACCTTAAGTGTGCAGACCCTGCGGGTTCGAGAACTATGTAGACATGCCCCGAGGCGCTCCTCGGTTGATATCGAATAGCGGGACCTGGATGCCCATATTGGATCCTACATATTCTCCGAAGATCTTATCGGTTGAACCTCAATGGCAAGGATTCATATAATCCCGTATATCATTCCCTTTATCCTTCGGTATGTTATTTGCCCGAGATTCGATCGTGGGCATCCCCATACCTATTTCAATCTCGTTACTGGCAAGTCTCTTTACTCGTTCCGTAATACAAGATACCATAACTTACACTTAGTCACATTGCTTGCAAGGCTTGTGTGTGATGTTGTATTACCGAGTGGGCCCCGAGATACCTCTCCGTCACACGGAGTGACAAATCCCAGTCTTGATCCATACTAACTGAACGGACACCTTTGGAGATACCTGTAGAGCACCTTTATAGTCACCTAGTTACATTGCGACGTTTGATACACACAAGGTATTCCTCCGGTGCCAGTGAGTTATATGATCTCATGGTCATAGGAATAAATACTTGACACGCAGAAAACAATAGCAATAAAATGACACGATCAATATGCTACGTATATAATTTGGGTCTTGTCCATCACATGATTCTCCTAATGATGTGATCCCGTTATCAAGTGACAACACTTGCCTATGGCTAGGAAACCATGACCATCTTTGATCAACGAACTAGTCAACTAGAGGCTCACTAGGGACAGTGTGTTGTCTATGTATCCACACATGTATTTGAGTTTCCAATCAATACAATTCTAGCATGGATAATAAACGATTATTATGAACAAGGAAATATAATAATAACTAATTTATTATTGCCTCTAGGGAATATTTCCAACAGTCTCCCACTTGCACTAGAGTTAATAATCTAGTTCACATCACCATGTGATTTTAACGAATCCAACACCCATATAGTTCTGGGGTCTGACCACGTCTTGCTCGTGAGAGAGGTTTTAGTCAACGGTTCTGAATCTTTTAGATCCGTGTATGCTTTACAAATATTTATGTCATCTTATTGATGCTGCTACTACGTTCTATTCGGAAATACTCCAAATATCTACTCTACTATACAAATCCGTTTTACTACTCATAGTTATTCGGATTAGTGTCAAAGCTTGCATCAACGTAACCCTTTACGACGAACTCTTTAACCACCTCCATAATCGAGAAAAATTCCTTAGTCCATTAGTTACTAAGGATAACTTTGACCGTTGTTCAGTGATTCAATCTTGGATCACTCTCTGTACCTCTGAATAGACTTGTGGCAAGGCAGACATCAGGTGCGATACACAACATGGCATACTGTAGAGTCTACGGCTACGGCATAGGGACGACCTTCGTCCTTTCTCTTTCTTATGCCGTGGTCGGGCTTTTGAGTCTTACTCAAATTCACACCTTACAACACAACCAAGAACTCCTTCTTTGTTGATCTATTTTGAACTCCTTCAAAAAACCTGTCAAGGCATGCATTTTATTTGGAAGTTTTGTTAAGCGTTTTGATCTATATCTATAGATATTGATGCTCAATGTTCAAATAGATCTATCCAGGTCTTCCTTTGAAAAACTACTTTCAAACAACCTTTTTGCTTCACAAAAATTCTACATTACTTCCGATTAACAATATGTCTACCACATATACTTATCAGAAATTCTATAGTGCTCCCACTCACTTCTACGAAAATACAAGTTTCTCATAAACTTCGTAAAAACCCAAAAGCTTTGATCATCTCATCAAAGCGTATATTCCAACTCCGAGATGCTTGCACTAGTCCATAGAAGGATCGCTGGAGCTTGCATACTTATTAGCATCCTTAGGATCGACAAAACCTTCTGGTTGTATCACATACAACCTTTCCTCAGGGAAACCGTCGAGGAAACAATGTTTTGACATCCTATGTGCAATATTTCATAAATAATACATCAACTACTAACATAATTCCAACAGACTTTTAGCATCACTACGAGTGAGAAAGTCTCATCATAGTCAACTCTTTGATCTTGTCGGAAACATCTTTGCGACAAATCGAGCTTTTCTTAATGGTGACTTTTCACCATCATCGTTTGTCTTCCTTTCAAAGATCCATCTTTACTTAATAGTCCTACGACCATCAAGTAGTTCTCCCAAAGTCTACACTTTGTTTTCATACATGGATCCTCTCTAGGATTTCATGGCCTCAAGCCATTTGTCGGAATCAGGGCCCACCATCGCTTCTCCATAGCTCATAGGTTCATTGTTGTTCAACAACATGACCTCCAAGACGGAGTTACCGTACCACTCTGCAGTAGTACGCGACCTTGTCGACCTACGAGGTTTGTAGTAACTTGATTCAAAGCTCTAATGATCACCCTCATCAGCTTCCACTTCAATTGGTGTAGGCGCCACATGAACATCTTCCTGCGCCCTGCAACACACTGGTTGAAGTGACGGTTCACTAACCTCATCAAGTTCCACCACCCTCCCACTCAATTCTTTCGAGAGAAACCTTTCCTCGAGAAAGGACCCGTTTCTAGAAACAAACACTTTGCTTCCGGGTCTGAGCTAGGAGATGTATCCAACTGTTTTGGATATCCTATGAAGATGCATTTATCCGCTTTGGGTTCAAGATTATCAGACTGAAACTTTTGCACATAAGCGTCGCACCCCAAACTTTCAAGAAACGACACCTCAGGTTTCTCCAAACCATAGTTCATACCGTGTCATCTCAACGAAAATATGCGGTGCCCTATTTAAAGTGAATGCGGTTGTCTCTAATGCATAACCCATAAACGATAGTGGCAATTCGATAAGAGACATCATAGTATGCACCATATCAAATAGGGCATGGCTATGACGTTTAGACACACCATCACACTATGGTGTTCTTGGTGGCATGAATTGCAAAACAATTTCCACATTGTCTTAACTGTGTACCAAAAACTCGTAACTCAGATATTCATCTCTATGATCATATCGTAGACAGTTTATCCTCTCGTCATAACGATCTTGACTCTGAAATAGCTTTGAATTTTTCAACATTTCAGACTTGTGATTCATCAAGTAAATACTCGTGTATCTACTTAAATCGTCAGTGAAGTAAGAACATAACGATATCCACTGCGTGCCTCAGCACTCATTGGACTGCACACATCAAAAATGTGTTACTTCCAATAAGTTACTTTCTTATTTCATGTGGTATGATTTGCATGTCTCAAGTGATTCAAAATCAAGTGAGTACAAACGATCCATCTGCATGGAGTTTCTTCATGCGTCTGTGCTAATAGGTATGGTTTGCATGTCTCAAACGTTTCAAAAAAGAGTGAGTACAAAGATCCATCACTATGGAGCTTCTTCATGCACTATATACCGACATGACTCAAGCGGCAGTGCCACAAGTAAGTGGTACTATCGTTACTACTTTGTATCTTTTGGCACCAATATTATGAACATGTGTAACACTAGGATCGAGATTCAATAAACCATTGAGGGTAATTTATTCAAGCAAACAAAATAACTATTATTCCTTTTAAATGAATAATCGTATCGCAATAAACACGATCCAATCATGTTCATGCTCAACGCAAATACCAAATAACAATTATTTAGGTTTAACACCAATCCCGATTGTAGAGGGAACGTCCGATGTTTTGATCACATCAACCTTGGAAACACTTCCAACACTTATTGTCACCTCGCCTTTAGCTAGTCTCCTTTTATTCCGTAGCTTTCATTTCGAGTTACTAATCACTTAGCAACCAAACCGGTATCCAATACCCTTGTGCTACTAGGAGTACTAGTAAAGTACACATCAATATCTTGTATATCAAATATACTTCTGTCGACTTCACCAGCCTTCTTATCTACCAAGTATCTGGGGTAGCTCCGCCTCAGTGACCGTTCCCCTCATAACAAAAGCACTTAGTCTTGGGTTTGGGTTCAATCTTGGGTTTCTTCGTTAGAGCAGCAACTGGTTGGCCGTTTCATGAAGTATCCCTTCTAGCCCTTTCCCTTCTTGAAACTAGTGGTTTTACCAACCATCAACATTTGATGCTCCTTCTTGATTTCTACTTTCGCAGTGTCAAACATTGTGAATTGCTCAATGATCATCATATCTATCCTTGATATGTTATAGTTCATCACGAAGCTCTAGCAGCTTGGCGGCAGTGCCTTTGGAGAACCATTACTATCTTATCTGGAAGATTAACTCCCACTTGACTCAAGTGATTGTTGCACTCAGGAAATCTGAGCACACGCTCAACGATTGCGTTTTTCTCCTTTACTTTGTAGAGAAATAATCTTGTCGGAGGTCTCTTACCTCTCAACAAGGGCACAAGCACGAAATCTCAATTTCATCTCTTAGAACATCTCTTATGTTCCACGACGTTTCAAAACGTCTTCGGTGCCTTGCTTCTAAGCCATCAAGTATTACACACCGAACTATCACGTAGTCATCAAAAACCTGTATGTCAGATGTTCGCAACATCCACAAAGGAAACTTGAGGTGCAGCACACCGAGTGGTGCATTAAGGACATAAGCCTTCTGCGCAGCAATGAGGACAATCCTTTGTTTTACAGACTCAGTCCGCAAAGCTGCTACTATCAACTTTCAAATAAATTTTCTTTAGCAACATATAAAAACAGTAGAGCTATAGTGCAAGCTACATCGTAATTCGCAAAGACCATTAGACTATGTTCATGATAATTAGTTCAATTAATCATATTACTTAAGAACTCCCACTCAAAAAGTACATCTCTCTAGTCATTTGAGTGGTACATGATCCAAATTCAATAACTCAAGTCCGATCATCACATGAGTTGAGAATAGTTTTAGTGGTAAGCATATCTATGCTAATCATATCAACTATACGATTCAGGCTCGACCTTTTGGTCTCATGTGTTTCGAGGCCATGTCTGTGCGTGCTAGGCTCGTCAAGCTTAACCCGAGTGTTCCGTGTGTGCAACTGTTTTGCACCCGTTGTATGTGAACGTTGAGTCTATCACACTCGATCATCACGTGGTGTCTCGAAACGACGAACTGTAGCAACGGTACACAATCGGGGAGAACACAATTTCGTCTTGAAATTTTAGTGGGAGATCACCTCATAATGCTACCGTCATTCTAAGCAAAATAAGGTGCATAAAAGGATTAACATCACATGCAATTCATAAGTGACATGATATGGCCATCATCTTGTGCTTCTTGATCTCCATCACCAAAGCACCGACACGATCTTCTTGTCACCGACGCCACACCATGATCACCATCATCATGATCTCCATCAATGTGTCGCCATCGAGGTTGCCGTGCTACTTATGCTATTACTACTAAAGCTACGTCCTAGCAATATAGTACACGCATCTGTAAACACAAACATTAGTTTACAAAGAACCCTATGGCTCCTACCGGTTGCCGTAGCATCGACGTGCAAGTCGATATTAACTATTACAACATGATCATCTCATACATCCAATATATCACATCACATCATTGGCCATATCATATCACAAGCATACCCTGCAAAAACAAGTTAGACGTCCTCTAATTTGTTGTTGCATGTTTTACGTGGCTGCTATGGGTATCTAGTATGATCGCATCTTACTTACGCAAAAACCACAACGGAGATGTGCACATTGCTATTTAACCTCTCCAAGGACCACCTCGGTGAAAACCAATTCAACTAAAGTTGAAGAAACGGACACCCGCCAGTCATCTTTATGCAACGAGGTTGCATGTTAGCCGATGAAACCAGTCTCTCGTAAGCGTACGAGTAATATCGGTCCAGGCCGCTTCCATCCAACAATACTGCTGAATCGAGAAAAGACTAAGGAGGGCAGCAAATCGAACATCACCATCCACAAAACCTTTTGTGTTCTACTCGAGATAACATCTACGCATGAACCACTCTTGGGGAACGTTGCATGGGAAACAAAAAAATTCCTACGCACACGAAGACCTATCATGGTGATGTCCACCTACGAGAGGAGATTTGGATCTACGTACCCTTGTAGATCGCACAGCAGGAAGCGTTAAGAAATGCGGTTGATGTAGTGGAACTTCTTCACGTCCCTCGAATCGCCCCATGAACCGTCCCACGATCCGTCCCACGATCCGTTCCGATCTAGTGCCGAACAGACGGCACCTCCGCGTTCAACACACATACAACTCGACTATGATCTCGGCCTTCTTGATCCAGCAAGCAAGACGGAGAAGTAGATGAGTTCTCCGGCAGCGTGCGACACTCCGGTGGTGGTAACGATCTACTCCTGCAGGGTTCCGCCCGAGCTCCGCAGAAATTCGATCTAGAGGTAAAACTATGTGGTCTAGAGTTGAGTTGCACGTGGCAAAAGTTGTCTCAAATCAGCCCTAAAACACCACTATATATAGGAGGGAGGGGAAGGAGGCTTGCCTTGAGGGCCAAACCCTCAAGGGGTGCGCCGTCCAAGGAGGAGAGGAGGATTCCTACTCCATTTAGGTTTGGGAAGGAGGAGTCCTCCTCTTCCTTCCCACCTCCCCTTTTTTTCTTTTCTCTTTGGTTTTCTCTTCTTGGCACCAAGGCCTTCTTGGGCTGTTCCGCCAGCCCACTAAGGGCTGGTGCGCCACCCTAAAGCCATTGGGCTCCCTCCGGGTGGGTGGCCCCCCTCCCGGTGAACTTCCGGAACCCATTCGTCACTCCCGGTATACTGCCGGAATTGCCTGAAACTTTCCGGTAACCAAATGAAACCATCCTATATATCAATCTTCGTTTCCAGACCATTTTGGAAACCCTCTTGACGTCCGTGATCTCATACGGGACTCCGAACAACATTCGGTAACCACACATATAACTCAACTATACTAAAACATCATCGAACCTTAAGTGTGCGGACCCTGCGGGTTCGAGAACTATGTAGACATGCCCCGAGGCACTCATCGGTCGATATCCAATAGCGGGACCTGGATGCCCATATTGGATCCTACATATTCTCCGAAGATCTTATCGGTTGAACCTCAGTGTCAAGGATTCATATAATCCCGTATATCATTCCCTTTATCCTTCGGTATGTTACTTTCCCGAGATTCGATCGTCGGTATCCGCATACCTATTTCAATCTCGTTACTGGCAAGTCTCTTTACTCGTTCCGTAACACAAGATCACGTGACTTACACTTAGTCACATTGCTTGCAAGGCTTGTGTCTGATGTTGTATTACCGAGTGGGCCCCGAGATACCTCTTCGTCACACGGAGTGACAAATCCCAGTCTTGATCCATACTAACTCAACGGACACCTTCGAAGATACCGGTAGAGCACCTTTATAGTCACCCAGTTACGTTGCGACGTTTGATACGCACAAGGTATTCCTCCGGTCCCAGTGAGTTATATGATCTCATGGTCATAGGTATAAATACTTGACACGCCGAAAACAATAGCAATAAAATGACACGATCAATATGCTACATATATAATTTGGGTCTTGTCCATCACATGATTCTCCTAATGATGTGATCCCGTTATCAAGTGACAACACTTGCCTATGGCCAGGAAAGCTTGACCATCTTTGATCAACAAACTAGTCAACTAGAGGCTCACTAGGGATAGTGTGTTGTCTATGTATCCACACATGTATTTGAGTTTCCAAGCAATACAATTCTAGCATGGATAATAAACAATTGTTATGAACAAGGAAATATAATAATAACTAATTTATTATTGCCTCTAGGGCATATTTCCAACAGTAAAAGCCTAAGCTTGAGGAGTATGTATTTGGCACCGATATTGTAACAGCCCGAGACCGATGCACCAGAAGATTCCCCTTTTTATTCCGTTGCCGCGCTGTGATTATATGTTTGTCGCAATATTCACATCATATGCATTACATCGGCACTCTGTTGCCGTCAATTTTCAAAACTTGCATCCGTTATTAGTTGTCGGTTCTCTCTGTTTTCGTCGTTGACCGTTTCGAGACCAACCACACACACGCACCCGCGGCATCGTTAAAAATATTATTTTTTAAAGTGTGTATACCATATTCTCAGATTGGTTTGGAACTTGGCTTGCGGCCTTATTTTAATGTAGGTAGGCTGCCTGCCAAATTTCGTCGCAATCGAAGTTCGTTTGATACTCGTACCGATAAAAATATAACGACACTACAACTGGTTTAATTGTCGAATGTTTTAGTGTTTTAAAACTCTGTAACGGGCCGCACCATCTCCCTCGCATCTTAGCCCAAGACCCCCTCTACAGGGCCACTAAGCCCACCTAGCCTTTCCCGCGATCGGTCACGTATGATCATGATCGGAGGGTCCGAAAAGGCGCTAATTTCCCCTAACCCTAGCCCCCTTTCCCTATATAAACAACCTCACTTGCCTAATGTGGACCCTAACCCCTCTCCCCTCGTTTTCCGCGCCCCACCAACCACCAGCCGCCACACAGCCAACCCCTCCTCTCTTCTTGGCCACACACGGCTCATAGGACCCAAATCCAGCCCTCTCGGGCCCGGGTTGTGCCACTGCCAGCTGCCCGAAGCCCCGCAGCCGACTCCGCCCGCAGCAGTCACTGCTTGCCCGAGCGTCGGCCGGTTGCCGGAGCGCCATCACCGTGCCGCCCTCCGTCATGCCCGCGCCGCCAGCCGTACCTCGCCGGAGCGCCGCCCCATCGTCGGACCGAGGCCAGTGCCACGCGACTCCCTTGGCTGCCCCGAGCTCCCCCACCATGCCGCCTGTAGCCGTGTTGCTCCTGCCGGTGGTCTCCGAGCGCGCCTCCGCCCGGATCTGACAAATCCCACCCAGATCCGCTCATCCCCGAGCCGCCCCGAAGAACCCCCCCTTCACCGGCCTGCTGAGCCTCGTCGGAATGCACGCCGCCACCATTGCGTGCCCTGATCCGTTCGGGATCGGGAGGAGGAGGACAAGCGTTGTGCGCCCGCTCGCACGACGGCCACGTGGGCATGGCCAAGCCCCGTGCCAGTCGCAGCCCACCTCGCCCGAGTTAGCCGGCCTGCTCCACCCCCTCACCCCCACTACTGGAATTCAGTTTTTTGTCGTCTACCAAATCTTTGCCATCAGCCAGCAGACGGCAAAGAGTGTCTTTGCCGTGAGCTGCCTCAAAGCGGACGACAAAGAAATGGCTGATGGCATAGAAGGTCTTTGCCATTAGTCACATCTTTGTCGTCAGCCATAGACGACAAAGAGCCGCACAGCAGACGGCAAATATACAGGTAGGGCCCACCTGACTGCGGGGACGTTAGGTTAAACTGGAGTCCCTTCTTTGCCGTCTGCTAGCGGATGACAAAGAGTCAGGAGGCAGACGGCAAAGAGTCTAGACTCTTTGCCGTCGGCCGGCAGATAGCAAAGAGCTAACTTCGTAACGGCTCTTTTTTCCCACCCCGCCCCCCTCTCTCTCTCTCACTCACTGTGTAACGGCTCCACACTTCCTACTCTCTTCCACTCCTCTCCCCAATGTCCACCGCCGCCACCACTGTCACGCCGCTGCCGCCCCCGGCGCCGCCCCGGTGCCCCACAGCCTCGCCCCCGCTGCCCCACCGCCCCCGCCGCCGCCCCGCAGCCCCAACACCCCCGTTGCCGGCCCACCACCCCAACACCCCCGGCCCCGCCACCCACGACGCCACAGCCGCCCCTGCCGATGAGCCCCCACACCCTCACCCCCACGGGAAAATTAAATATTTGTTATTTAGTTTTTTGGAATTAGATTATAACTACAAAGTTGATTTTTTATTTTTGTTCTAGTAGTTTTTCTTGTTATTGTAGTTGTTGGAGTAGTTGTTGTTATTGTAGTTGTTGTAGTAGTTGTTGTTGTTATTGTAGTTGTTGTAGTAGTTGTTGTAGTAGTTGTTGTAGTAGTTGTTGTTGTTATTGTAGTTGTTGCAGTAGTCGGTGTACCGGTTGATGAGCCCTATATTCTTAGCTTTTCATATAAAGACCATCTGCCACTAGTTAGTTAGCTTAATAGAAAGAAGAGGAAGAAGAAGAAGAAGAGGAGGAGAAGAAGAGGAGGAGGAGGAGAATAAGAAGAAGAAGAAGCAGAAGAGGAGAAGAAAAAACTAAGAAGGAGAAGAAGAAGAAGAAGAGGAGAAGAAAAAATAAGAAGGAGAAGAAGAATATAAGAAGAGAAGAAGAAGAGAAGAAGAAAAAATAAGAAGGACAAGAAGAGAAAAAAAGAAGAAAATAAGAATAAGTAGAAGAAGAGGATAAAGAACAATAGAAATAGAAATAAGAGGAAGAAGAAGAAGAGGAGGAGGAAGAAGAGGAGAAGAGGAGGAGGAGAAGAACAAGAAGAGGAGAAGAGGAGAAGAAAGAGTAAAAATGAAAAGAAGGAATAAGAAGAAGAAGAAGAAGAAGAAGAAGAGAAGAAGAAGAGAAGAAGAAGGAGAAGGAGGAGGAGAAGGAGCCCTCCTTCTTCTCCTTATTCTCTCCTCCTTCTTCTTCTCCCTCCTTCTTCTCCTTCTTATTCTCCTTCTTCTCTCCTACTTCTTCTCCTTCTTCTTCTCATTCTTCTTCTCTTCTTCTTCTTTTCCTCCTCCTTCTCATTCTCCTCCTCCTCCTTCTTGTTCTCCTCCTTCTCCTTCTTCTTCTCTTCTTGCTTCTTCTCTTTCTTCTTCTACGTAGCTTATTTTCCCCAACAAAGACATACTTAGCTAATTATCCTCCAAAATGACATAATTAGCTTAGTTACGGTAAAATCATCATAAGAACCTTGGTTAGCTCACAACTTAGCTAATTATCCTCCAAAATGACATAATAAGCTCAAAATGGCATAAAAACCTTGGTTAGCTCATGAATATTATATTCTTAGCTTGTTTTCCTCTAAAATGACATAATTAGCCCATATAGCTCCAAAAAGACATAATTAGCATATTTGTGTTGATCGGGTGGATTTACATGTTACAGTTGTCTCGTTGCTGTGAGGTCTTCTGTGTGAAGGCCTCCCCGTGCATTGTATGAGCTCCGACCCTGCATTTGTGGGTTAGTACAAATGTCATCTCCTCCTCGCCCCTTCATTTACTGTGGGTCGGTTTTCGGATGAAACTTGCTAGATTTAGATAATTAAATTAATTTATCAGTATGCGTGACCAGTATGCGTCTCCCACTCGAAAGAGTTACAGTTATAAATATGCATGCATTTGCTTATATTTATAACCGTGATTCTTTTGAATTGTCCAACGTTATCCATGGACAGCCCGAGTATGTGTAGATTGGGTTCGTTTTCCCATATGCTTTGTTCCAGATCCGATGCATAATTTCGTCAGTGCCTCCATGTTGTTCTCCAGATACACATCCTCTATGTTTATTGCGGAGACGTGTATCAGGAGAACAGCGGGGAGGTGCTGCCGAAATTTTGCATTGGATCTAGAGCAGAGCATGGGAAAACGAACCCAATCTACACATACTCGGGTGGGATTAGGACCTATCTTTACCTATTAGCGTGTAGGTTGCATGGACATAATAAAAATGGCGAACTTGATTAACTAATGAATATATATGCTAAATTATATATGAATATATTTCTTGTGTCTTTAGTAGCTAGGTAAGATGAGTGATCGTGCGTGGATGTATACCGGTCACCCTAGTCAGAAAGAGATGACGAAAGAATGGTTTCTAAAAACCAAGGAATTTGTGAAAGCCACATTTGCAAATGGCGAGGAAAGAAACTATTGCCCCTGTCCTGGATGCGACAACTATAAAAAGACGACAGAGGCTGTAATGATTAAACACCTGCAGAGGAGGGGTTTTAAGCCTAATTATACGGTGTGGACATTTCATGGTGAGTCTATACAACGCACAAGAGCTGAGGTGGTCCATCGTCGCACGGACGAGCATGGTACTGGGATCGAAGACATGGTGCAAGACTTTGATGATGCTCGGGATTCAGAAGAAGAGATGGAGGAATCTGCAAAGGCCTTTTGTGAAATGTTGGAGTCTTCAAAACGTCCTCTCCATGAGCACACTGAGCTCTGTCAGCTGGATGCAATTGCACAAGTAATGGCTCTGAAGGCTCAGTTCAACTTGGGAAGAGAATGCTACGACGCGATGATGACACTATTTGGACACTTCCTACCCAAAGGCCATGTCATGCCTACAAACCTGTACTAGTCGGACAAAATACTTCGTGTACTTAAGATGCCCTATGAGAAGATAGATGCATGTGAGAAATGATGTGTCTTATTTAGGAAGGAGTATGCACACTTGGACTATTGTCCCAATTGCGAGTCTTGCAGGTATCTTGTGGTAGACAACGGTATGGGTGAGAAGAGGCAGACCAAAATCGCTGTTATTGTTCTTCGGTATATGACAATCGTACCAAGGCTTCAACGTCTTTTTATGGTCGAAGAGATAGTCAGACAGATGACACGACACAAATTAGGAAAAATAACCAAACTAGATGCGGTTGGGAATAAGATGGCGGTACACACATCGAATGGGGAAGCGTGGAAACATTTCGATGGATTGCATGAGGATAAAGTGGCAGATCCAAGGAATCCTCGAGTCTGCGTTGCCAGGGATGGTTTTAATCCCTTCGACATGACGGCAACCCAATACAGTTGTTGGCCTGTATTTGTCATTCCACTCAATCTCCCCCCCGGAAGATTATGCAAAGAAAGAACATATTTCTGACGTTGATAATTCCAGGGCCCAATTATCTGGGGAAGAATATGAATGTGTACCTGCAGCCTCTTAAGGATGAATTGGACGAAGCTTGGGATAATGGGGTCAAGACATACGATGCGCTAGAAAACAAAACTTCAAAGTGCATGTGTGGTACATGTACTCTATGCATGACTTGCCGGCGTATGCGCTATTCTCTGGATGGTGTGTGCATGGAAGGTTCCCGTGCCCCCAATGCAAGGCAGCTCTTTAGTTTCATTGGTTGCAAGAGGGTCGGAAGTATTCTTGCTTTGACTTGCATAGACAGTTCCTGGATCCTGACCATCAATTCAGAAAAGACAAGAAGAACTTTACCAAAGGTAAAGTTGTCAAAAACTTGGCACCACCTGTGTTGACAGGCCAACAGATCCTGGATCAGTTAAACGCCCTCGAGCCTGATCTAGAGCGTCCAGGGTATTTCAAGGGGTATAATTCAAAACACACCTGGACTCACAAGCCATGCTTCTGGGATCTGCCTTACTTCAAAGACCTCTTTCTTCCACACAAGATCGACATGATGCACACTGAAAAGAATATTGGACAGGCTAGTTTTGGTACATTGTTCGACATAGATGGGAAGCCAAAGGATAATACTAAAGCTAGAATCGATCAATAGACACTATGTCATAGACCGTTACAAAACATGCGAGAAGGCAAAGGAAAGCAGAAGTGGTCGAAGCCAAAGGCCTGGTTCAATCTTGGAAGGACAGCTATGAGGGAAATTATCTTGTGGGTCAAAATGCACTTGATGTTCCCTGATGGGTATGCAACGAATCTAAAGAGGGGAGCGAGTCTTGAAAAATTAAAAATCTTTGGTCTCAAGAGTCATGATTGGCACATATGGCTAGAGCGGGTATGCCGGTGATGATATCTGGTGGCGGGAGGTCCAATGGCTCGATAGCCATTGGAGATGGGATAATACGTTGTCCACTCACTCTCCCGGAGATCAAGGCGCGCCAGTCGAGCTCCTGTCCCGAGATAACGCCTCATCCACGGTCAGTCGATCTTGCCATTGAGGTTAGTTGTACGGATTCAGAAAACTTTCATCCATTTCATTATGTGGGTGACCATCAATCATTATTGTGGTAATGAGGAATGGTGTTGCAGGCTGCTCTCCAGAAAGAGAGAGCGGCAAACGAGGCTACTCTTGAGAAAGAGAGATTGGCAAGCCAGGCTGCTCTTCAGGCTGCTCTTGAGGAGAGGGACCAGACCACGACACAATTTATTGAGGAGGAGAGGGCCCGGAATGATGCGGGTCAACGGGCCCTGTACGAGCTTTTTGTGGTAAGTTTTTTTTCACATTAGCCAAATCATGTGTGTAATGTCTGTTTCATTACTAACTAATACAACCGACTCTTCAGGGTCTGTGCGAGAAGAGCGGTCAAGTCCCTCCGCCGATGCCCGTCTTCTATGTGATTGGCACGGTGAGTTTCATTTCAATGGTCATTATCAACTAGTATTAACAATTGAGTGTCATCATGCTAACTGAGACATTGCAAAATATCTTTTTTGCAGAATAACTCCCGAGCGGCATCGCATGCCACTTCTCTAGGGCAATCGTCTCCAAACAAAGCCGCCGCGAGCAACCCTGGTGTTTCTCCTCCTTGATGACCACGAAGGTAAGTTTCTTCTCTAGTTCATTTTTGACATAATTAGAAGAAATAGGAGAAGAGGAGAAGAGGAGAAGAAATAGGAAAAATGAAAAGAAGGAAGAAGAAGAAGAAGAGAAGAAGAAGGAGGAGGAGGAGAAGAAGGAGAAGGGGGATCTCCTCCTTCTGCTTCTTCTCCTCCTCCTCCTTCTCCTCCTTCTCCTTCTTCTTCTTCTTCTCCTTCTTCTTGATTTCTTCTTCTTCTCCTCCTCCTCCTCCTCTTTTTTCTCCTCTTTCTTATTCTCCTTACATTATTTTCCCCAACAATGACATAATTAGCCAATTTAGCTCCAAAATGACATAATAAGCTCAAAATGCCTTAAAAACTTGGTTAGCTCATGAATATTATATTCTTAGCTTGTTTTCCTCTAAAATGACATAATTATCCCATATAGCGCCAAAAAGACATAATTAGATAATTTAGATCCAACAAGAGGAGAAGAGGAGAAGAAATAGGAAAAATGAAAAGAAGGAAGAAGAAGAAGAAGAAGAGAAGAAGAAGGAGAAGGAGGAGAAGGACGAGAAGGAGGAGAAGGTCTTCTCCTCCTTCTCCTCCTCCTCCTCCTCCTCCTTCTTCTTCTCCTTCCTCTTGATTTCTTCTTCTTCTTGTCCTCCTCCTCTTTCTTCTCCTCTTTCTTATTATGCTTACCTTATTTTCCCCAACAATGACATAATTAGCCCATTTATCTCCAAAATGACATAATAAGCTCAAAATGGCATAAAAACCTTGGTTAGCTCATGAATATTATATTCTTAGCTTGTTTTCCTCTAAAATGATATAATTAGCCCATATAGCTCCAACAAGAGGAGAAGAGGAGAAGAAATAGGAAAAATGAATAGAGGGAAGAAGAAGAATAAGAAGAGAAGAAGAAGGAGAAGGAGGAGGAGGAGAAGGAGGAGGAGGAGAAGAAGGAGGAGAAGAAGGAGAAGGAGGAAAAGACCTTCTCCTCCTTCTCCTTCTTTTTGATTTCTTCTTCTTCTCCTCCTCCTCCTCCTCTTTTTTCTCCTCTTTCATATTATCCTTACCTTATTTTCCCCAACAATGACATAATTAGCCCATTTAGCTCCAAAATAACATAATAGGTTCAAAATGGCATAACAACCTTGGTTAGCTAATGAATATTATATTCTTAGCTTGTTTTCCTCTAAAATGACATAATTAGCTCAAAACATCATATGTTCTTCTTCCTATGACTTTCTTATTCACATTTTTGCAGATTGGATGTACTACATGCATGGAAGCCAGCATTCATGGAGTGCCTTATTAGTTCTAGTTTTCATTTGAGTTGATGAACAATGTCGAACTATATGTATATGTATTTATGGATGAACAGTGTAAAACTTTGTATGTTGGTTCTTTCGATATATGGGATGTACATTGATGAACTTTATATGTATATCATATATGTGTCGTGAACTATATATATGTGTTGGGAAATATATATCATATATGTGCTATGAAATATATATATGTGCTGTGAAATAATAAAAAAACAAACAAAACAGAAGCTATATGGGCTCTTTGCCGTCTGCCAGCTGATGGCAAAGAGCTTTGCCATTAGCTAGCCGATGGCAAAGGTGCCACATGGCACCAGGGTGCACCCCGGGGGGCAGCAGCAGCTGGCCAGATAGCTTTTTAGCCGTCTGCTGCCGGGGAGGCTGGCGACAAAGAGAAGAAAAAATGGTTGGCCTGTTATGGGACGGCACATACATGCAGACGACAAAGACTACAAGGTAGCAAACGACAAAGGCTACGGGGGAAGCAGATAGCAAAGGTTACGGGGCAAGCAAACGGCAAAGCCTCCGTTAGCCCTAACGGAGGCGTCGCCTGTCGGCTGCCGTCTCAAATTATTTGCCGACTGTTCAATGCCAGATACTGGCGGCAAAGAGCTTTGCCGTCTACTTAGGGAAGGCTGACGGCAAAGAAGCTACAATGTCGTCGTAAGCTGATTCATAATCTTTGCCGATAGGAGGCTGACGGCAAAGAGCTTTGCCGTCGGTGGGGTCCTCTTTGCCGTGTGTTATGGTGGACGGCAAAGAAGCTGATTCCTGTAGTGCCCGAGCCTGCCCGTGAGCCCTGGGTGAGCACCACTCTGTCCTACCCTTTTCGGCGTCGTAGGCGCAAGATAGTTAAGTTGCGCTCGTGGTCCGGTTTGGCCCAATAGCCAGATTCAGCATGTAGATGATTTATTTAACCTCCGAATTTATTATTTCAAAAAATTGTCAAATTTTAAAATGCTTATATATTTTAAACCATGCGTCGGATCGAGACATGTTATATATGTAAAACTTGTAGAATTTTGTGTAGATTAATATTTTCCAACTTGCATGCATATTTAAAACTGTTTAACCTGTTGTTTGCATAGATTTGTGTGCTGATCTTTTAAGATGTTTTGTTTCGTAGCTATTTAAGCGCGCATCCGGATTGCTTAATCCTAGTATGTAAAACGTTCAAGTTGTTGGCAACGCCTTGCTATGCATATTAGGAACATTCATCTTGTTGTTTTCCATGTGGGTGGTATATATATTTAGCTAAGACGGGTTTAGGTCATATTCTCGCATATATGTGGTGGCATTAGTTTTACTTAAAACTCCACATATTATATATGTTTCCAGGGTAGAAAAATCCATAGAATTTGTCTGTGCATTTAGTTTTGTCTCTGGAGGAAGTTAGCGTGCATGATATTTTGTCATGTTTCCCTTTTGTTTAATTCGTGTGAATTATTCCGTGCATGATATGAATTACTTCTGAACATGAGATATGCCCTTGGACATGCATGCTAGCCCCTCGCAATTTTAGTTGCTATATAAATCAATGTTTAGGTGTTTTTTCGTGTAGCCAACATGCTAGAAAATAGTGCTGATTTGAGATGCTAAAATATTTCTAAGTCTGGAATCTGTAATATTTTGTTGTTGTCTTGCCATGAGATTTGCTAGTGATCTATAGCCCCTTTGGGGTTGGTGTAATGGAGTTATTTGTAGTGCTTAAGATTCTCTAGCATGCTGTTAATTTTCATGCCATTCTATGCCCTGTAGCATATCGTTTTACTGCTGCCAATATGCCTTCTGGTCGAAAACTGCATTGTCAAAACTGTTGTTTTCACAAAGTGTGAAACTATGTACTACTTGCCATTTTGTGAGTTCTTTTCCTAGTGATCCATGCTTCCATGCTAGTTGTAGTTAGTAGGGTGTTGTTGTGCATCTTGAACACTATTGCGTCATGTCTTGTTTGAGCATTTTAGAATTATATAGCTTGTTGTTTTGGGGTGTAGAAAATGCCATGTTGCTGTTTTTGGCAGATTGTAGCTATTTATTGTTTTGCTTGTAATTGTTGAACCGTTGCTCCGTTTAGAACGTCTCATATATGAAACTTTCTTAGGATCTCGTGTAGTTTCACTATATCTTACCGCCTTCATGGTTTGGAATGCTTGTGGCTGTCATTTGCATACATATTGCATTCATGGCATCATATCTTGCGGTGATCATATCTTTTGAACTATACTCCGTTGGAGATGATCCATATATGTACTATAATGACTCGTAGAATCACGTGAACCTCTTTATTCTACTGTTTAACAAACATTAAAATATGTTAGTTCAGATCTGGACAGATTTCTTAATTAACGTATGGGGTCATTTGAAAGATGTTATAAGTTGATTCCGACCTCATTAAAATGCCTCGATAGGTAGTTTAATTATGCTTCACCTCCTGCCATGTTTAACAACATTTAATATTGTCGTGTACCTAAACGGGACTAAACAAAATAAATCATATGTGGAGTTTCATCAATATGCAACTCGTTGCATATTGAGCTTCACTTAATGTGTAGTGTTTGATTGTTGTGAATTGCCATGCCTTGCCTTGCATAATTGAAAGGGACATGCATCATCTTAGGTTGTGCATCGTATCATGCATGTGCCGTGGTGAATATTGCGTGTTGATTCTTGTTTCCGGTTTGCTTCGTCTCAATAGAGTTCCGCAAGCGTGTCAAAATGTGAGGATCCGTTCGACTACGTCGGCTCGCCAGGTTCACAGATTTGTTCTTCTTCCAAGCGGGATCTCAGGAAAGATAACCATTTCCCAAGGTACCATTACTATCAATGCCATGTGAGTTGTCTCGTTTCTTTCGTTATGTCTCGCTGCCTACCACGTGTTAAACGTCAACCTCTCGACATTGCCATGACACCTTCAACCTTTCTACAACCTAGCAAACCACTCATTGGCTATGTTACCGCTTGCTTAACCATGTGATAGCGTTGCTAGTTGCAGGTGCAGTTGCTTCCATGTGCAAACATGGATTTATTGTTATATCACCATATTAATGCTATTTAATTTGATGGACCTATATACTTGGTAAACGGTGGAAGGCTCGGCTTTCTAGCCTGGTGTTTTGTTCCACCTTTGCCGCCCTAGTTTCGGCTACCGGTGTTATATTCCATAAGTGAGTGCTCCTAACACGCTCGGGGTTGTTATGGGGACCCCCTTGATAATTCGTTTTAGTTTAAAACTGGTCTGGCAAGGCCCAACTTTGGTACTATTTGCCTAATAACTAATGAACCGCATAGGGAGTAATTAACCCGAGGAAACTTAATCAACCCCTAGGCCAGTGCTCCTCATGAGTGTTGGTCCAAACTAGAGCCGTTTGCGAGCCCACCCGGGGCAACTCGGGAGATTTCCATTAGGCCACCGTATGTTGTGCTTATTCGTCGTGTCGTGAGAACGAGATACGCGGCTTCTATCGGGTTTGTCGACACGTCGAGCAGCCTTGCTGGACTTGTTTTATTTTTTATGAAATATCTTGTGCATCGGGATTCCGGTGATACTTTGGGTTATCTCAGAGTTGAGGTTTTCCACTAAGGAATCTGAGGAGATCATGAGATTCGTGGTCGAGGGTTTCTATGCAGATTGTGGTAGTTTGTGATGGACTAGTTGGAGCACCCCTACGGGGTTAAATATTTTGAAAAGTCGTGACCGTAGTTATGTGGCAACTTGGAAACTTTGTTTAACATTTGGTTCTAGATAACTTGAAGTAAGCTTAACTAAAATATGCCAACTGTGTGCGTAACCGTGACTGTCTCTTTCGTGAGCTCCTTCTCCGACTGAGGACACGGTGGAGTTTTGTCTGACGTAACTAGGTGTTCTAGATCATTCATTTGATCATGAGTAATTCACATCCATTTATGCGAAGATCGTCCCCTTTTGTTATTCTTGTACTCGTAAGTTAGCCGCCTCAAATAAATGCTTAGTCGCTTGCTGCAGCCTCACCACTTAACCATACCTCACCCATTAAGCTTTGCTAGTCTTGATACCTTTGGAAATGAGATTGTTGAGTCCTTTGTGGCTCACAGATTACTACAACACCACTTGCATGTATAGGTAAAGTGATATTATGAGCGCGATGAGTGTGCTTTTGGAGTTCCTTCTTCTTCATCATCGATCTAGGATGGGTTCCACGCCAGTAGCCTGTGTAACACCCTGTTTTTAACTCTTGTGACTGATTTGACTTTTCTCAAAAATCAGGACTAATTAATTTTTTTTGTGAATGCTTATGATGCTTGATGTGATGTTTGCTTGCTTGCGTGTTGCTTGTGTTTGAATCCAATGCTCGTGCTACTCTCTAAACTCAGCTCCTTGACCCAAACACTTGCCTAATGATCATGCCATGTGTTTAGGACCAGAAACTATTTTTTACCAATTATTATTTTCACTAAAAAGCATTTCTTTGATTTAAGCCTTCAAAACCCGTGAGTTGGGATTTGTACTACAAGTACTCAAATTAGGGAAGTTATTTTTCACCAAATATTTTATTTAAAACCCATTATCAAAATTACTTCCCAAAACCACAATATTACTATTTTAAAAGTTATTTAACTACTTTATTTAAATGCCTTCCCGTGAGGCCAGAAATTGTCTCCTATGAAGGAAAGTTATTTTTATTGCCTTCAAAATATTTAAGAAAATTTAGGGAAACTCAGTGGAAATATATATTCCATATATATGAGTTTCAACACATGGTCATGTTCAAAATATTGGGCAAATCCCTTCAAAACACTTCCTCCCTATTTAAAGCTTTTGGAATATTTCTATAAGCAATATTCTCAATAAATTCCTGTAAAATTCTAGCATGTCACATATGATATCTGTGATGATCTTGCCAAGTTTCATCTCAATCCAAGTTGATTTTATTCCCCAAATTATTCTAAAACCCTATCTATCCAGATCCAATTTTGAGCAACTCTACATTGCCAGGTGTCTCCAATTGTGCTCAAATTTGGTAGGCATTTTCTGATACTCCAATAATTCATCCACACCAAGTGGTGCATCAAGGAGAATAGAAGAACTTGTCCCAACCCCCTCAAAACCCTATTTGTTGATTTCTTACTTTGGGAAACATTACATTATAAAGTTTCTCCAATTGATCCCAAACTTTTTGAGCATGCTTTAATGCTCAAATAATGCCCCACACCAAATATTGGATTTGAGGGAATTGATTTGAATAGTTTTGTAAGTAGAAGGCCATTTTTGCCCATTTCATGGGATTTCCAGGTCTACATTGGAAACCTTCTCCACCAAATTAAAAATTTGGTGTCCAAGCTTATTTTCATCTATTAATTGATTATGTTAAGTTTCATAACAACTGAAGTCCATCTGGTATCCCTAACACTCATCAAACACCTTGTGTGCACTCACCAAAGTGGCTACTTTGGCCCCTTCCACTATAACCTTGAGCTTCAATTTTTACCACAGACTCCCCTAGTTACTTTTTACCACCAGTAGCTTTTCCATGGCCTCTGGTCAATTATTGGAGGGAGACTCGTTGTAACTACCCTTCATTTTCACCATGGCAACACCATTTTTACCCCTCTTCCTATACTTCTGCTTAATCCAAAGCCCCCACATTCTTCCAGGGCATCTCTAATATGTCAATGCATCATTTCAAACCAAGAGATGGCATGGTCATGTAGAAAAAACGAGAAACACATCTACAAGTTGATTTCTGGCTGAATTGTAGCTTGTACAACAAGTACTAGCTACCCTCCTTTGCTTGAGCTCAAACTTAGCAGTATTGTAGTCCTTGCATAGCTAGCACTTCTAGGAATGGTTTCATTCCAAAACCACCCCACTGAAAACTACTTTTGCCAGCCACAAGTTTGCTGCTACAAACCTAATCAGAGTTCAAGCCATTTCAAACCAGACCCACAAGCTACCAAACTCCTCGATCACACCCCACCAAGCATGCCCCACACCCAAACATCTCTGACTGGTCAAAATGGCACTCTGGGCACAGGTGGCCGTGGTGACCACCACCCTCGTCTGCAATAGGGATGCTCTGCACCTTGTTTTCTTCCTCCACGCCATATTCGACCGTTGCTGCGTGTCTTAGAGCACCAGGGCATCCCTTTTTGCTGGTCCAAGCCCTTCCCCGACGCTGGCTAGCCTCCAAAGTGCCCCAGGGACGCATGTCTTCCCCCATGCCAGAGAGCACCGAGAGCTCCCGAGCTTGCCTCGGCTGCCCCCTCCATTTATCCTCTTCCCCGAGCCCTCTCTTACTCTGGCTAGATCTCTCCTCCTCCTGGGCGCCTCCGAGACTCCCCCAAACTAGCCTGAGGCTGCCCTAAGCTTCTCCTCTCCTTCCATGGTCGCCATGGACCCGCTTCGGCCATGCTCGTGTCCGGGCTCGCCAGCCCCCCTCCTCTCCTCCTCAGGCTGCGTAGGGGTGCCCCGAAAGCCCATGTAGCCTCTCTCCAACTTCCCTTCCTCCATGGGTAGCCACGGAGCCATGCTTCCACCTGTGATGGTCGCGCCACCCTTCGCTCCATGGTGGAGCAGCTCGCCACCACGAGCGCTCCGGTGGCTGGAGCACCACCAGGGGTGGCCTGAGCCGCCGGGGCGGAGCGCTGGAGCTTCGGCCTCGCCTCCCTGGTCTAGCCACACGAGGTCACCACACGGGGAAGAAGGACCTGACTGGTGGGCCCGCAGCCCCACCAGTCAGTCGCTGGTAGCCGGACCTGTGTGTAGTAAGTGGAGGCGCATCCTCCCGAAGCCGCCTCCCGTGCGGCCTGGGCCGTTTTCAGCAAATACGCCTTCGAAGTGGCCCTCTACTGGCGCATGCGACTTGCTGGGCTGTCCCACTTCCAACTCGAGTGCCATAGGCGCAATATACTCTCTGGTTCAGCCCCCTCTCATCTTTTCTTTTATCACAAACTTCATAATTCCATCATAAATTCATCTTAACTCCAAAAATGTTGATTCAAATTTCTACACGACCCTAAAGTCCTTGTCTATCCAAATATATGCCTTCAACATTTTTCCAGGTAGACTTTCAGTATAATTATTATTCAAATACAAATTTGAGTAATTCAAACCCCACCTTGAGAAATTCCTATAGGGTTAAAATCAACTACAAATGGAGTGGTTCCAATTTCTAGAGACTTATTATATCATGCCCTATTTTTGGAGCCATGGTGAACATTTTTATCTCGCATATTTTTGTTGCCTTAAATGAATAGCTTCCTTTTTGCTATTCATCCAATATTAGAAAATCCCTAGAATATTCATGCCAACTCCAAATCCAGTGAAACAACTTCCCAAATGTTTCTAAAATCATGCTCTGTTAAATGAGTGCGTCCACTCATTTTTATCATAATACTTTTTGTAGGCTTCTTAAAGGAGCACGTATTCCCCGTTTCATCCATTCAAAAATCCTTGATGATCCAAAACTCCTATAGAAAGCTTTAGGTATTTTTCTTATGACCAAAGAGGTATAGGAAAAATGAAACTCCTATTTATATAACTCTTTTGTTTCTACTTGTTGTTGGCTTACTGTGTTGTTTTTGACGATCGTTGACGGAGTACTCGGAGTTGAACTGGAAGACCTCGAAGACCCCGAGGACTTATGTGAGCAAAGACAGGCAGCCCTTTGACCATGTTTGAGCAAAATATATATTGCATGCCAAGTAGAGCAATTATTCACGTTGCATATGATCATGACTGTTCGGTAAATCATCGATATGGTGTTACCGATGGCTCCTCCGGAGCCCTTGCATTTGAGCATGATCCTACCATCTATGAGGGCACACTAATATTATGTTGACAAGTAGACATTAGTGCTACGCATAGAAAGAGCATGTGCATGATGATGGTAACAAAGAGTTGATATCAAAGGTTTTACAAAAATCCCGTCGGGTGCCACTAATGCCCGAGGGTAATGATGAGTTAGGTGGACACTTGTGAAGAAGTGGTGCACATGGTAAAGTTTTGTGTGAGTGGTTTCGGAAACAGGATTAGATTTATGATGTGTCGACCGTCCCAACCTTACATGTGCGACCACGTTACCCCTTTATGGGACGGGGCTTTGTTGATTACTTTGGTGGTACTAGAAAAGAGCCACATTACTAGTGGAGGGAGTGATATGTGCTCACTTCATGACGGGGTCATACGAGGTAGGTCGACTATGCAGTTTTTACGAGTTCGGAGCACACCATTTGCTCCCCACTTGGATGATATTGTCCAGAGTCGGTGCTCGTAAGATGTACATCATGTGGGCTGGGTACCAATCGAGTGGAACTCTTTGTCTAGTATCGTCAATGGAATGGCATTGATCGGGTACTTACCTCGGGTATGTTATATACCGTGAGTCATGGATGACACGGAAGTTTCCCGGATCTCGTGGGTACAGCGTACAACCTCTGTAGAGTGTTAAACTATCCGAATAGCCGTATCCATGGTCAAGGACAGTTGGGTGGTGCTGCTTAAACTATGTCGAGTCGTTTCCGCATAAACCAAAAGTGTGCATGTGTTCAAGGAGTTATGTGAAAGAGTTGATATGACCAAGTTTGGTGACTTGGCATATCGGGTGAACTCGAAGTGTTCATCCCTTAGTAGTTATGTTGATATCTGTAGCTTGTTCTTCTGAATACCATCTAGCTTATGATACATATCCACACCCGTCTATGATCATGTTTATTTACTTTCAAAGCTTGCTTTCCGCAAATGCTGCAATCACTTAATATCGTACCAACTGCATTATCCACATCATGGGTTGTTTGCGAGTACATTCAAAGTACTCATTGGCTTGCCACTGGTTATTTCATTGACCAGGTATGCGAGATTAGGATATGGTGAAGTGTACCTTGGTGACGTTCCTGCGAGCTAGGACGCTTCCCAGTCAGAATGCCTATAGGATAAGGCAGATGGCATGGGTTCACACTTTCGACCAATATTTCCGCTATTGGTCAAGTTTGGTGAGTTGGCCCTCAAGGCCCTATATATGTAAGACTTTACCGCAATTGTCATTTATTGTATAAAAGAATATTTATGGATGTAAGACTCTTGTTATTCAGTTTCTATGTGTTTGGAGAGCACTGATCTTTGGGATCATTCAGCATGTTCATTCGGCGATCTCGACTCGTAAGTCGGGGTCCCCGCAGAGCTGGTATCACAGCCATCCTGACTATAGGAAGCCCTTAGCTAGCACAGACATTAGTTAGGACAAAGCTGTTCTCGAGACCCTTTAAAAGTACTTGCAAACCTGTACCTGTCTCACCTCTACTGAATTTTTAAAGGAAGCAAGCTTTTGCCTTAGCACTTCCAGCCTTATTCTCTCACGCTCCTCGTCTAATTTTTCAAAACTTGCAAATGGTCGCTAGCACCATTGTGCCCTCTAACCATCGTATTACTTAAAATCCTCGTGGGCAACTTGGAAGGAAGCAACCTTTAGAAACAATCACCCACGTGCATGGAAGACAAGGATGACAACGCTACGACCAGGCGACACCAAGAGAAGCTACCTCCGCGAGGAATAAGGACATCGAGACCCAGAAGATGGCGACACCCTCAACACTATTCCGGAGTGATGCCACCTTCACCTACATTAATCAGAACATAATATGTACAAGACCATGATTTGCATCTCTAATAGAGCGACCCTGTCAACAACAAGGTCGAGTCGACCACCATCGGTGGATGAGAACCTCGCCATTTGGTCCGCCTCACCTTAGTGAGCAGGAAAACGGTCCTCTTCATTCCCCGCTCTAGGTGTCTATATTATCATCAACATGACTGACGGGTCGGAACTGTATCATGCCTTGCTGATGCCATTGTATAAAGGTCGTCCACTTGGAACACTTGACGCCTTGAAAGGCAAGAAGACAATGACAAGATTATAAAGACAACAGAAGACCTGTCAACGGCAGCCATGAAGAACCACCTTCGTTGGCAACTCACCACACGAGAACTCATCAAGAATTCTTTCAACTCAACCCGAGTCGTTTCGGCAAGCAACGAAAGAGACGTGGCAACACCATGAGATGGTCCAAAATACTTAGCAAACTCCACTCCGGAGCATGAAGCAAGCACGACTGTCGAGTTCGAGAACCCTAGGGTAGGATGAGTCGTGAATCCCCTATGCGAAATCGAGTTCGTGAAATGGTTCGGATGGGACCATGTTGTGTGATGTTTGTTCTTGTTTGTTTGTGCTTTGAGATAAGTCGCACTTTTGCTCTAGGCAACAAGCATGCGGTTATAGCATCTGCCTCATCTTGATGTTTGAGTTAACTTTCCAACACTTGTTTGATTGCACTTGCACTATAGCACCCCATAGGCACCCCCCTCTATGCTACTACTCTTTCTCTCTCTCTCTCTCTCTCTCTCTCTCTCTCTCTTTCTTTCTCTCTCTCTCTCTCTCACGCCTCTCGACAACTAAAGACCAGAAGACAAGATGCACCGGGAATCCACTTCGACGGACACTGACTATACCATGCTTAACCACGCAACCCATAGGAGATATGCTTTTCCCTCAAGACTGAAAACCCTCTCTAGACCAGACTAACCCCCACAAGCCTTTTCGGCTCAAATATATGGTCACGTGTCTAATACACGGGTTTGCCAGAACACCGTCGAGCCCCGATAAACCCCCTATTAGCACCGGGTTCCTTATGGAACGAGTGATCACAGTGAACAAGTATCCTTCAATCTTAAGCCAACACCAAAACCAAGATGCCATAAAAGGGACCGTTCTCGGATATGAGAATATTAGACTAAGTATTGTTGTGATGATAGGTGTCTTGAGGTTATCGGTAGACTATCTTGGTGGATCGTAATACCCTTATAAAGGTAGGTGGACTTGGTGGAACAAGTTGATATAGTAGCATAACCTACATGTTCCTGGAGTAAGATTGGAATCAGTGGGACGATTTTGATCACGAGCAAGAATTCTTGGTGGTATAATTGACTTTATCGAGTAGTTGACATGGTTTGATGATTTTACCATAATGACTTGGAGTAGCAAGCAAGAGTTCTTATTGGACTTGAGTTTTGGATTTAAATAGGTATCTCAATAGAGTATCGATGATGACAGAGACCACATGGTTTGGAGTAACTTGGATTTAGCCCGACGATCTCGATCATGATACCATGTTCTCGGTAGATAACAAGTAGTAGTAATTCGAGTTGTAGTAATGAGTTGCGAACCCGTGTAAGCATGGCCTTGGATATTAGTTCGCCATGATATTGAAAGTTGGTGGATACACTACGAAGTAGTTCTAGCGATAATAATGTGGATTATGAGGACTCTAAGTGATTATGTAGAACCCCATCAATACTGGATTTGTAGGAGTAAGGGGTCCAGTGATGATCGACTGGATTGATGGACCACTTGATCGGATTCGTAGAAAGGAAACAAGATCTTGGATTGGTATACTATGTGTTTCCTTAATATAGAAATGCAGTACCCTATCCATTGGATGATCTAGCTGGGCATTTGGATTGTGGTGTCTTAATTCAAGCTTAGGAGCTTGTATACCTCCCCGAGGCTCTTGCATAGGAATGCATGGCAATGTAGCTACCCCATACTTGTGGTGTTTGGGTTTAGTTCTTCCCTCAACCCTCGTGTTGACTAGCATGAGTGGTGTGAAGTTGAGTTATGTGAGATGGTATCTTTGATGAAATAGGGTGATGTTGTCCCGAGTTAGAGGTCAGACAATTGGCATGTAAGGAGTGTGCTTAGGATAAAATGATAGATGTTCACTCGCGTCCTAAGATCCTTGAAACCCCAAAGCTTCACCGAGCCATGAGATGATGAGGCTACGACCATAGGAAACGGCTCTAAGTCGTTGGAATATGGTCAGTACTCCGCCCGACCACCACCCCTCGTGTCTATGCCAAACATGGACATGAAGGACTAGATAATGTTGGACCACGAACCTCTCGGCCAAAGACTGCCCATAGCAGGTCCCCGCTCTCCTCACCTGTCTCATGAGCACTGTGCTTATGTGATGCTTGGGGAAGTATGTTGTTATCATCATGGATGACATACCTATGCACCCAATAAGAGGAGGAACACTTTAGTCCTGTTTGGACGAGCCCCAGGAACGCCGATCGCTATGCCTCTCGAGAGTAAAGTGTTATCTCAAGAGGATGGGTTTCTCGAAGCGACCTCAAGACAACAGAAGTCTATCCTATACAAGACAAGACGAAGGACCGCCACGGTTGGGAAACCACGACAACGAATAAGAAGAAATAGAAGTCAACCACCAATCCTGCACCGACTACATCAACGATGACCAGAGGCCTCAACAATTCAAGCTGATGAAGCCTTTGGATAACGAGAGAAATCGGACGGCCTCTTCTTGGTCCAAATCAAGGACGAGAGTGCTAATTGGGTCATGGTGAAAATCTACTAAGGGTGATTCACCTGCTTGCCGAGCCATAGACCTTGGGGTGGATGACTCGTCTATACTGTTGGGTAGCCAGCTCATCCAGGACCCTCTCGAACCTTCTGAGATGGTAGAACATGTTTTGAACACTAAACCTCCGAGCTTAGACTCATGTGCTAGACCCAACTCAGACCCTTTCACGGGAAGCCTTCGAACACCACTGCAACACCCTCGAGGATGAAGACCACCCGCAACCATACCTTGCATGCCTTATGGAACTCAAGGACTTCCCCATCAGCAGGGAGCTACGCGAAGACCTCGACCATACGTTCTAACATGAGACATCTAGATGTCATTAACCGGCATGAGCAGCCCCACGACCAACAACCACACATGCTACCTTGCCACATGTTCCGACCTTGGGATACACATGTAACTTCGACACTTGCGAGAACTTAGCACACCAAGCACTTGACCCTTAGTCAAGCCTAACTTATTGCCCGAGCCTGCTCACGGTCCGGCAAGGATGTGCGGAGCATTCAAAGTTGTATCATCAAGCACCTCAAGACCCACAGGAGCAACGCGTGGACATGAAGACCACCTCCGACTCAAGATTTTGTATCTCAGCAACACCTAGCCTATAAATCTCAGGGACGATATTTTCTTAAGGGGGTAAGGTCTGTAACACCCTGTTTTTAACTCTTCTCACTGATTTGACTTTTCTCAAAAATCAGGACCAAGTAAAAATTTTGTGAATGCTTATGATGCTTGATGTGATGTTTGCTTGCTTGCCTATTGCTTGTGTTTGAATCCAATGCTCCTCCTACTCTCCAAACATAGCTCCTTGACCCAAACCCTTGCATAATGATCATGCCATGTGTTTAGGACCAGAAACTATTTTTACCAATTATTATTTTCACCAAAAAAGCATTTCTTTGATCTAATCGTTCAAAACCCGTGAGTTGGGATTTGTACTACAAGTCCTCAAATTAGGGAAGTTATTTTTCACCAAATATTTTATTTAAAACCCATTATCAAAATTACTTCCCAAAACCACAATATTATTATTTTAAAAGGTATTTTACTATTTTATTTAAATGCCTTCCTGTGACGCCAAAAATGGTCTCTTATGAAGGAAAGTTATTTTTATTGCTTTCAAATTTAGGGAAACTCATTGGACATATGTATTCCATATATATGAGTTTCAAAACATAGTCGTGTTCAAAATATTGGGAAAATCCCTTCAAAACCCTTCCTGCGTATTTCAAGCTTTTGGAATATGTCTATAAGAAACATTCTCAATAAATTCCTATAAAATTCTAGCATGACACATATGATATATGTGATGATCTTGCCGAGTTTCATCTCAATCCAAGTTGATTTAATTCCCCTAATTATTCTAAAACCCTATATGTCTAGATCGAAATTTGAGCAACTCTACATTGCCAAGTGTCTCCAATTGTGCTCAAATTTGGTAGACATGTTCTCATACTCCAATAATGCATCCACACCAAGTGGTGCATCAAGGAGAATAGAGGAATTTGTCCCAACCCCCTCAAAACCGTCTCTGTATATTTCTGACTTAGGGAAACTTTACATTATAAAGTTTATCCAATTGATCACAAACTTTTTGAGCATGCTTTAATGCTCAAATAATGCCCCTACCCCAAATATTGGATTTGTGGGAATTTATTCGAATAGTTTTGTAAGCAGAAGACCATTTGTGCCCATTTCGTGGGATTTCCAAGTCTACATTGGAAACCTTCTCCACCAAATCCCAAATTTGGTGTCCAAGCTTATTTTCATCTATTAATTGATCATGTTAAGTTTCATAGCAATTGAAGTCCATATCGTATCCCTAACACTCATCAAACACCTTGTCTGCACTAGCGAAAGTGGCTACTTTGGCCCCTTCCACTATTACCCTTGAGCTTGAATTTTTACCACAGCCTCCCCTAGTTACCTTTTACCTCTAGTAGCTTTGCCATGGGCTCTGGTCAATTATTGGAGGGAGACTCTGTCGGATTTCGGCTCCGCAAAACCCTAAGGATACAAACACAGGGGCATGTACGACGATCTCTCCCGGCTGGGCCTTACCTAGCCCGCTACTCGATGGAAACGACGAGAGACTCACTCAATGGCGAGGGTAGAATAGAACACTCCGCAAAACCCTAAGGATTCAAATACAGGGGCGTGTACGGTAGTCTCTCCCTGCTCAGCCTTACCTAGCCCACTACTCGATGGAAACGATGAGAGACTCACTCATTGCGAGGGTAGCAGAGAACACAACAGTTTACCCAGGTTCGGGCTGCTGCGAAGCGTAAAACCCTACTCCTGCTTTTGGTGGACTGCCTCTCGTGGAGGTTGGTGGATGAACTAGTACAATGCTCTCGATCCTCCGGAGGCCAAGTGACTACGTGTCCTTCTCTATGGTTCGAATGAACTCTCCCCTCCCAAGTATCCTACCCTCTCTATTTATAGCGGAGTCACGGGTCCTCTTCCGTCATAACTTCGGCGGGAAGGGGTCCCACAGCGGCCAATTTTGAAGGGGAACAGGGGAACATGCTCCTTTTCCCAAAGGTGGTCTTCATCTGCAAAGTAACTGCCCGCGCTACAGGGACGGGCCCGGGGATGATGTTTGCCCTACTGGTGGGCGGCATCGGCTTCCTTGCACCAGAAGGGAAACCTTTGGAAGATGCCTTTGGCACCCCTGTACGCTCGCGCCTCCTTTGCACCAAAGGGGAAACTGCCCTGTCCTACCATCTTCTGCTCACGTGTCCTTTCCTAGCATCACCCATGACTCCTGAGGCCCGACCTTGCCTCAGAATATCCACCGCTCCGGAGGGGTCCTGAGGAGGCCCAGTGCGGGTCTTGACGCCGCTCCTCTTCACGAGGCTTGGCCTCTCACAAGGGCCTTGCCATGAATGGTGCCGTGTCCGTTGGTTTGTTCCGATGAGGTAGGCCTGCCCTGGGACACAGGCAGGCAAGTCTGGGTACCCCCATTCCCAGAACGCCGACAGATTCCTTGTAGCTACCCTTCATTTTCACCATGGCAGCACCATTTTGACCCCTCTTCCTATACTTCTCCTTAATCCAAAGCCCCCACATTCTTCTAGTTCATCTCTAATATGTCAATGCATCATTTCAAACCAAGAGATGGCATGCTCATGTAGGAAAAATGAGCAGCACGTCTACAAGTTGATTTCTGGCTGAATTCTAGCTTTTACAACAAGTACTAGCTACCCTCCTTCGCTTGAGCTCAAACTTAGCAGTATTGTAGTCCTTGCATAGCTAGCACTTCTAGACATGGTTTCATTCCGAAACCAGCCCACTGAAAACCACTTTTGCCAGCCCCAAGTTTGCTGCTGCAAACTTAATCATATTTCAAACCAATTCAAACCAGACTCACAAGCTAACAGACTCCTCAGTCACACCCCACGAAGCATGCCCCACACTCTACACATCTTTGACTGGTCAAAATGCCACTCTGGGCATAGGTGGTCGTGGTGACCACCACCCTGTCCAGCAATAAGGGTGTTGTGCACTTTGATTTCTTCCTTCAGGCCATATCTGGCCGTTGTTGCGTGTCTCAGAGCACCACCACATCCCCCTTGACTGGTCCAAGCCCCTCCCCAACGCTGGCTAGCCTCCAAAGTGCCCACGGACGCGTGTCTTCCCCCATGCGAGAGAGCATCGAGAGCTCTGATAACCCACAAGTATAGGGGATCGCAACCGTTTTTGAGGGTAGAGTATTCAACCCAAATTTATTGATTCGACTCAAGGGGAAGCGAAAGAATATTCTCAAGTATTAGCAGTTGAGTTGTCAATTCAACCACACCTGAAAGATTTAGTGTCTGCAGCAAATTACAGTAGCAAGGTAGTATGATAGCAGCAGTAGGAACAGAGTAATAGTAGCAGCAAAGTAACAGCAGTAGTGGCAAGGTAACAGTAGCAGCAGTAACAGCAGTAGCGGCAAAGTAACGTAGCAAGGACCAGTAGGAAAAACTCATAGGCATTGGATTGGTGATGGATGATTATGACGGATGCTATTTATCATGTAACAGTTATAACACGGAGAGATACGTAACTAGCTCCCGTTCGTCAATCTAATGTAGGCATGTATTCCGTATATAGTCATACGTGTTTAGGGAAAAGAACTTGCATGACATCTATTGCCCATCCCTCCCGTGGCAGTGGGGTCCTAATGGAAACTACAGGATATTAAGGTTCTCCATTTAATAACGAACCGGACCAACGCATTAACACTTGGTGAATACATGAACTCCTCATACTGTGGTTATCTCCGGGGTTGCCGGGTCATAACACATAGTAGGTGACTACAACTTGCAAGATAGGATCTAAAACACACATATATTGGCGACAACATAATAGGTTCAGATCTGAAATCATGGCACTCAGCCCCTAGTGACAAGCATTAAGCATGGAAAAGTAGTAGCAACATCAATCTCAGAACATAGTGGATACTAGGGGTCAATCCCCGTCAAAACTAACTCGATTACATGATAGATCTCATCCAACCCATCACCGTCTAGCAAGCCTACGAATAGATTACTCACGAACGGTGAAGAGCATCATGGAGTTGGCGATGGAGCAAGGTTGATGATGATGGCGACGATCTCCCCTCTCCGGAGCCCAAAACGGACTCCAGATCTGCCCTCCAGATGAACAACAGGAGGTGGCGGCGCCTCCATATCGTAAAACGCGATGAATCCTTCTCCCTGATTTTTTTTCAGACGAAACAAACTATATAAAGCTGGATTGAGAGGCGGTGGAGTGTCGTGCGCTCCACAAGCCTGCCAGGCGCGGCCAGGGGGGCCCCGCGTGTGGTGGGCTTGTGGGCTCACAGCTCCACTGATTCTTGCGCCAGTATTTTTCATAAATCCCAGAAAAATTCTCCGTAAATTTTTAGGTCATTCCGAGAACTTCTATTTCTGCGCAAAAACAACACCATGGCAATTCTGCTGAAAACAGCGTTAGTCCGGGTTAGTTCCATTCAAATCATGCAAATTAGAGTCCAAAACAAGGGCAAAAGAGTTCGGAAAAGTAAATACGACGGAGATGTATCAACTCCCCCAAGCTTAAAGCCTTGCTTGTCCTCAAGCAATTCAGTTGACAAACTGAAAGAGACAAAAGAAAAACATTGATGAACCCTGTTTGATCTTGTTGTTGCAACTATGTCTAACTCATAACCATAATTTTAGCAAGATCACAAGCAAACCACATAAGAAATGACATCTAGGTCTCACGGTAAACTCATATCAATAGCATAATAAACTAGCGAGCAAATAATAATAAGTCTCAAACGTCAACACTTCAATCAAAACAATCATGAAGCAGTACGAACTGATGGTATCTCACTAGCTCTTTCTGAGATCGCAAAACATAAATGCAGAGCACCTTCAAAGACCAAGGGCTGACTAAACATTATAATTAATGGCAACGAAGATCCAGTCACAGTCATACTCAACACAGTTAAAAGCAAAGCATAAAAATGACATAGGTGCTCTCTAATTGGTGCTTTTATAAAAGGAGGATGACTCAACAGGAACATAAATAGACAGGCCCTTCGCAGAGGGAAGCATTGATTCGCAGAGGTGCCAGAGCTCAATCTTTGAAAACAGAGATAATAATTCTGGGTGGCATGCTTACATTGTCAACGCAATGACTAAGAGTTCTCACCATCCTCCATGCTACACATGCTATAGGCGGTTCCCAAACAGAAAAGTAAAGTTTTGACTCCCCCACCACCAATCAATCACACTCCACGACTAGCCGAATACTCGGGTGCCGTCCATACCAACATCAATCCAGGGGGAGTTTTGTTTGCAATTATCTTTTCGATTTGAGCATGGAACTGGGAATTCCAATTACCGGCCCCTTTCTCGTGAATGATAGTGAATAAACACATATCAAGGATAACATGCCTAGCATGGAAGATACTGATAGCCCCCTGTCACCACATGAGCGGTTCGGGCAAGCAAAACAGATTATTTCTTGAAGATTTAGAGAGTGGCACATGCAAATTTACTTGGAACGGCAGGTGGATACCGCATATAGGTAGGTATGGTGGACTCATATGGAACAACTTTGGGTTTAGGGAAGTGGATGCACAAGCAGTATTCATGCTTAGTACAAGTGAAGGCTAACAAAAGACTGGGAAGCGACTAACTAGAGAGCGACAACAGTCATCAAAATGCATTGAGATTAACCAACATTGAGTGCAAGCATGAGTAGGACATAAATCACTATGAACATGAACATCATGGAGGCTATGTTGATTTTGTTTCAACTACATGCCTGAACATGTGCCAAGTCAAGCCATTTGAATCATTCAAAGGAGGATACCATCCTATCATACTACATCATAGTCATCACAACATTCATGTGGGAATCCAAGACAAACCATTATAAGCTCCTAGCTAACTAAGCATGGCATAAGCAACTATGATCTCTAAGTTGTCATTACAAACATGTTTCTCTCACAACAAAGCTGAATCAGGCAGGTTGAGCTGGTCATATTTACAAATACAAAATAGATCGAGTTCATACCAGCTTTTTGAGGCTCAGTCACTTCATCATATATCGTTATTATTGCCTTCCACTTGCACGACCGAACAACGTGAACAATAATAAGAGTGCTCGTGCATTGGACTAAAGCTGGAATCTGCAAGCATACACAAAGGAGAAGACAAAGTAATATGGCTCTTTAACAGACAAACAGATATGCATGCGAGAGTCACTAAACATTGTCACCATGGTCTTCCACCTTGACCCAAAGAAAAAGAAAACTATTTACACGGGAAAGCTCCCAACAAGCAAAAGAAGAACAAGAAAATCTTTTTGGGTTTTCTCAAACTAGACAGACACACGAAAAGAAAACGAGAAAAAGAAAATAAACTAGCATGGATGATACAGTGGCAAAGTGTGAACACCGAGGAACAAAGTGAAAGCATAAGCAAGAATGTAAAGTCGGTGAGAAACATGTACTCCCCCAAGCTTAGGCTTTTGGCCTAAGTTGGTCTATTCCCAAGGAGGGAAATAACCAGCTCCGGGATACTCCGGAGTGGACTTAGGATGCCACTATTGTGTGAGCCCCTCTGGCTCCCACTGATAAACTGGCGTCTGGTACTCGACTGGTGGCTCGGGCACGGGCACCTGTGGTTGGTCTAGGCCCAAGATGCATAGATGTTCGAGGGCATAATAATGTACGTGCCTGCATGAAGATTGAACAAAGAAGGAGCAGGCAAAGTAATAGTCTCACGAGTACCCTGACTAAACACCAGGTTATAAATCATCCTTCTATTTATATCTCTATCAAGAAAGTCATGGCGAACCATGCTATCGTAATCTAGATATCTCTCGGGAAGAAGAACCTCTTATTCCTCCTCCAGTCTAATAGGTATCTCAAAATGTCTAGCAAGACGAGTAGCATATATACCTCCATAGACAAGGCCTTTAGAACGGTTCGTGTTCAACCATTGAGCTACTATAGCGCCCAAGCTATAAGTTTTATCATTATAAAGGGCTTCGCGCAAGACCACAAGATCTGGGGAACTAAGTGACCCAGCTTTCCCACAGCCAGTCAAATGTTTTCCCACAAATAATGAGAAGTACCGAAGCACGGGAAAATGAATGCTAGCAGCTCTAGTGCAAGACACTCCTCTCTCTTCTCCTACGCCAATAGTATCAATGAAAGCTTCCAAGTCCCATGGACGAGGTTCATGAATATCCCCAACGTAAGGTAATTTGCAAGCATTGCAAAAATCCTGGACTGACATGCGCTGGGGGATATCATAAAGTTTGAACTCAACCATAGGTGGATTCTTCCTCGGATAGAAGTTAAAGCTTTGTACGAAGATATTAGTGAGGAGGAGGTATTGCGGACACTTATCTTCAACGAAGACGGTAAGGCCTGCGTTCTCCACCAAGTGATAAAAGTCCTCATAAAGTCTGGCGACGCGTAAGAACACATCGCTTGGCTACTCGCACGTTCGAACTTCTGTGACTCGAGGGACCAGATACTTTGGCTTCTTCTCACTTCCATCATCCTTGGGGTCACGACTTGAAGAGCCTCTGAAGAACCTCCTCATCTTTCCCCTTTTCTATTTCTGAAAATTTCTGAAATTTTTAGTGATTCTAAGGAGAAGTGAACAAGGCTCAACAAAACTCATAGCAACTACTCCCACAAGTGCCTAGGGGCCATATTACGCATCAAAACTACTTGGGACCAGCTAGAATTAGCATGCAAATCTCAAGAACATGGTCACCAAGGCAGAAAAAATACGCAAAGTATAGGGCACTAGAGCAAAAACTAATTGGACCAATGGAGGAGTCACTTACCAAGGAATAATTTCCCCAAAACTGTTCGGAGAACGGTGATTTGAGCAAAGAGATCGAAAATCCCAGCAAGAGGAGCAAGAACACGGGTTTGAGCTGCGAAACGATTTTTTCTAGAGGTAGGAGAACCAGATGAGAGCAAGAATGAGTGGAGGGCGTGCACGTGGGCCCCACAAGCCTGGGTGGCGCGGCCAGGGGGTGCCCGCGCCTCCAGGGCTTGTGGCCCACTGGTGCAGCCCCCAGACAAGCTCTTTGTCTCAGTATTTTTCAAAAATTCCAGAAAAAATCATACTTGATTTTCACGGCGTTCGGAGAACTTTTATTTTCGGGGTACTTTTCTCCGGGACGCTAAAACAGAAAACAGGGAAAACTAAACTAAACCTATCATTTTTCTTCTAAGCAAGCGAAGGTGAAAGCTTGGAACACAGGTTGTGAATCCTCGATTCATCCATCTCATGGTCATCGAAAGAAATCCGTCAATGAGGTTGATCAAGTCTCCTCGACAAACCTTTTCGAATCGCAAAAGAAGGCGGAGAATTTTTGAATAGTTACTAGGTCACCTCAATGGGGATATGTATCTCCCCAACAAGCAAATCATACTTCATCTTAATAGGAGGAATAGGGCATTCGAAGCTCCCAATAAGAATCGATGAAGTGTTTTCGATAGCATTGATGCAATGTACTCGATATTGTTTCTTCAGGAAGTGCACCATATTCTCATTACCGTTGACATGGAAAGTGACATTGCCTTTGTTGCAATCTATAACATCCCCTGCAGTGTTTAAAAATGATCTTCCGAGGATGACCGCCATGGCATCGTCCTCGGGAATATCCAAGATAACAAAGTCTGTTAAGATAGTGACGTTGGCAACCACAACGGGCACATCCTCACAAATGCCGATAGGGAAAGCAGTTGATTTGTCGGCCATTTGCAGAGAGATTTTAGTGGGTGTCAACTTATCCAATTCAAGTCTACGATAAAGAGAGAGAGGCATAACACTAACACCGGCTCCAAGGTCGCATAAAGCAGTTGTAACGTAGTTACCTTTAATGGAGCAAGGTATAGTGGGCACACCGGGATCACCTAGTTTCTTGGGAGTTCCACCCTTGAAAGTGTAATTCGCGAGCATGGTGGAAATCTCAACCTTAGGTATCCTCCTCTTATTAGTCACAATATCTTTCATGTACTTAGCATACGGAGACATTTTGAGCATATCTGTCAAACACATTTGCAGAAAGACAGGTCCGATCATTTCAACAAAGCGCTCAAAATCCTCACCATCCTTTTTCTTGGATGGTTCGGGAGGAAAGGGCATGGGTTTCTGAACCCATCGCTCCCTTTCTTTACCATGCTTCCTAGCAGTGAAGTCATTCTTATCATATTTTCTATTCTTAGGCTGTGGGTTATCAAGAACAACATGTTCAATCTCCACATCCTTATCATTGCTAGGTTGAGCATCTTCATGAACATCACTATTGATATTATCATTAGGCTCATGTTCAACACCAGATTGTGTCTCAACAACAGAAACAGAGGCATCGTTTCGACTGTCAGGTGTGTCAGCATCAGGGTTGCTAGCATGCAAGTTCCTATCATCTTTCTTCTTCTTTCTAGGATGACTAGGTGCATCAGTGCTAACTCCTTGAGAATATTGTGCAATTCTCTTCGGATGACCCTCAGGATACAAAGGTTCCTGGGTCATTCTACCGCCTCTAGTAACGACTCTAACGGAATTGTCATTCAACTCATTGAGCAAGTCATTCTGAGCTGTAAGTACTTGTTCTACTTGAGTAGTAACCATAGAGGCATGTTTACTCAGGAGCTTAAGATCATTGACATTTCTGTCCACACAAGCACTTGAATGACTAAGCATGCGAGCATTCTTTTCCAATTGTGTGCTAACATAATCATTGAAACTCTGTTGTTTGGCAACAAAGTTATTAAATTCATCCAGGCATAAGTTAGCAGGCTTATCAAAAGGAATATCACTCTCATCAAACCTACGCAGAGAATTTACTTCTACTACCTGTATCGGGTTATCAAGACCATGGATCTCTTCGATAGGTGGTAGATTTTTGACATCTTCATATTTAATGCCTTTCTCTTGCATAGATTTCTTAGCTTCTTGCATATCTTCAGGACTGAGGAATAGAATACCTCTTTTCTTCGGAGTTGGCTTAGGAGCTGGTTCGGGAATAGTCCAAGCATTCTCATTGCACAAGATGTTATTCAATAGGATCTCAGCTTGTTCTACGGTTCATTCCCTAAAAACACAATGGGCATAACTATCTAGGTGATCTTTAGAAACATCGATAAGTCCATTATAGAAGATATCAAGTATTTCATTCTTCTCAAGAGGGTGATCAGGCAAAGCATTCAGTAGCTGGACGAGCCTCCCCCAAGCTTGTGGGAGACTCTCTTCCTCAGCTGGAGCAAAGTTGTATATTTCCTACAAGGCAGCTTGCTTCTTATGGGCAGGGAAATATTTTTCAGAGAAGTAGTAGACCATATCCTGGGGGCTACGCACACAACCAGGAGCAAGAGAAGTGAACCAAGTCTTAGCATCATCCTTTAGCGAGAAAGGAAACAACTTGAGGATATAGTAGTGGCGGATCTTTTCTCACTAGTGAATATGGTGGCTATATCGTGCAGTTTGGTAAGATGGGCTACAACCGTTTCAGACTCATAATCGTGAAAAGGATCAGATTCGACCAAAGTGATTAACTCAGGGTCGACAGAGAATTCATAATCCTTATCGGTCACAAAGATAGGTGAAGTAGCAAACTTCGGGTCGTATTTCATCCTAGCGTTCAAAGATTTTTCTTTCCACTTCAGCAGTAATTTCTCAACATCATAGCTATCCTTACACGCAAGAAAGTCCTCAGCTATCTCTCCCTCCATAACATAACGCTCAGGCATAACAGGCAATTCAGGCATAATAGCAGGTTCTAATTCAATAGTATCAGGAGTTTCAGAAGTATCATCACATCTAGCAGCAACTCTAGCAATTTGTGCATCAAGGAATGCACCAAGTGGCAAAGCAGTATCAAGCATAGAATCATCAGGCAAAGCAGTATCAAGCATAGCATCATCATAAGCATCATGGGCAGCAGAAGTAGCATCATCAAGCACATGCGACATATCAAGGTTTCTAGCAGGAGGTGGTGTCGCAAACATACTCATAACCAAAGGTGAATCAAGTGCAGAGCTAGATGGCAGTTCCTTACCTCTCCTCGTAGTTGAGGGCAAGATTTCAGTTCTTGGATCTTTCGGATTCCTCATAGTGATCAGCAGACGTCAATTCCAAGTGAATCAGAGAATATAGCTATGCCTCCCCGGCAACGGTGCCAGAAAAAGGTCCTGATAACCCACAAGTATAGGGGGTCGCAACAGTTTTTGAGGGTAGAGTATTCAAACCAAATTTATTGATTCGACTCAAGGGGAAGCGAAAGAATATTCTCAAGTATTAGCAGTTGAGTTGTCAATTCAACCACACCTGAAAGATTTAGTGTCTGCAGCAAAGTATCAGTAGCAAGGTAGTATGATAGCAGCAGTAGCAATAGAGTAATAGTAGCAGCAAAGTAACAACAGTAGCGGCAAAGTAACAGTAGCAGCAGTAACAGCAGTAGCGGCAAAGTAACATAGCAAGGACCAGTAGGAAAAACTCGTAGGCATTGGATCGAAGATGGATGATTATGCCGGATGCTATTCATCATGTAACAGTTATAACACCGAGAGATACGTAACTAGCTCCCGTTCGTCAATCTAATGTAGGCATGTATTCCATATATAGTCATGCGTGCTTAGGGAAAAGAACTTGCATGACATCTATTGTCCATCCCTCCCGTGGCAGCGGGGTCCTAATGGAAACTACGAGATATTAAGGTTCTCCTTTTAACAAAGAACCGGACCAACGCATTAACACTTGGTGAATACATGAACTCCTCATACTATGGTCTTCTCCGGGAGTGGTTCCGGCTATTTTCACTCCAGGGTTGCCGGGTCATAACACATAGTAGGTGACTACAACTTGCAAGATAGGATCTAAAACACACATATATTGGCGACAACATAATAGGTTCAGATCTGAAATCATGGCACTCGGGCCCTAGTGACAAGCATTAAGCATGGCAAAGTAGTAGCAACATCAATCTCAGAACATAGTGGATACTAGGGATCAATCCGTGTCAAAACTAACACGATTACATGATAGATCTCATCCAACCCATCACCGTCCAGTAAGCCTATGAATAGATTACTCACGAACGGTGAAGAGCATCATGGAATTGGCAATGGAGGAAGGTTGATGATGACGATCTCCCCTGTCCGGAGCCCAGAACGGACTCCAGATCTGCCCTCCAGATGAAGAACAGGAGGTGGCAGTGCCTCCGTATCATAAAACACGATGAATCCTTCTCCCTGATTTTTTTCCGGATGAAACGGACTATTTAGAGCTGGATTGAGAGGCGATGGAGCATCGTGGGCTCCACAAGCCTCCCAGGCACGGCCAGGGGGGTCGCGCCTGGTGGGCTTGTGGGCTCACGGCTCCACTCCCTCCGCTGATTCTTGCGCCAGTATTTTTCATAAATCCCAGAAAAATTCTCCGTAAATTTTCAAGTCATTCTGAGAACTTTTATTTCTGCGCAAAAACAACACCATGGCAATTCTGGTGCAAACAGCGTTAGTCCGGGTTAGTTCCATTCAAATCATGCAAATTAGAGTCCAAACAAGGGCAAAAGAGTTCGGAGAAGTAGATACGACGAAGACGTATCAAGCTCCCGAGCTTCCCTCGGCTGCCCCCTCCATTTATCCTCTTCCCCGAGCCCTCTCTTACTCTGGCTAGGTCTCTCCTCCTCCTGGGTGCTGCCCAGACCTCCCCAAACCACCCCGAGGCTGCCCTGAGCCTCTCCTCTCCTTCCATGGCCGCCACGGCCCACTTCGGCCATGCTCGCATCTGGGCTCGCTAGCCCACTCCTCTCATCCACATGTAGGGGTGCCCCGGATGCCCCTGTAACCTCTCCGCTGCTTCCCTTCCTCCGTGGGTGGCAGTGGCACCCTGCTTCCTCCTCTGACGGCCGCACCACCCCGGTCACATGTCGGCTCGACCGTCGGTCCCCAGTGTGGGGAGAAGCCCCGCGATGGAGCAGCTCGCCGCCACGAGCACTCCGGTGGCTGGAGCACCACCAGGGCTAGCCTCAGCCGCCGGGGTGGAGCGCCGGAGCTTGAGCCTGGTCTCCCTGGTTTAGCCACGCGAGGTGACCACGCGGGGAGGAAGGACCTAACTGGTGGGCCGACAGCCCCACTAGCCAGTCGCTGGTAGCCAGACCCGCGTGAAGTAAGTGGAGGTGCATCCTCCCGAAGCCGCGTCCCCTGCGGCCTAGGCAGTTTTCAGCAAATACGCCTTCGGCGTGGCCCTCTGCTGGCGCATGCGAGCTGTTGTGCCGGCCCACTTCCCTCTCGAGTGCCATGGGCGCAATACACTCTCTGGTTCAGCCCCCTCTCATCTTTACTTTTATCACAAACTTCATAATTCCATCATAAATTCATCTTAGCTCCAAAAATGTTGATTCAAATTTCTGCAGGACCCTAAAATACTTGCCTATCCAAATATATGCCTTCAACATTTTTCCAGATATACTTACTGTATAATTATTATTCAAATACAAATTTGAGTAATTCAAACCCCACCTTGAGAAATTACTATAAGTGTTCAAATCAACTCCAAATGGAGTGGTCCCACTTTCTAGAGACTTGTTATATCATGCCCTATTTTTGGAGCCATAGTCAACATTTATCTGGCATGTTTTTGTTGCCTTAAATAAATAGATTCATTTTTGCTATTTATCCAATATTAGAAAATCCCTAGAATATTCATGCCAACTCCAAATCCAGTGAAACAACTTCCTAAATGTTTCTAAAATCATGCGTTGTAAAATGAGTGCATCCACTCATTTTTACCATAATATTTTCTGTAGGCTTCTTAAAGGACCACCTATTCCCCCTTTCATCCATTCAAAAATCCCTGATGGTCCAAAACTCCTATAGAAATCTTCAGGTATTTTTCTTATGACCAAAGAGGTCCAAGAAAAATAAAACTCTTATTCATATAGCACTTTTGTTTCTTCTTGTTGTTGGCTTACTGTGTTGTTTCCGATGATAGTTGATGGATTAGACAAAGTACTCAGACTTGGATCGGAAGACCTCGAAGACCCTGAGGACTTATGTGAGCAAAGGCAAGCATCCCTTTGACCATGTATGAGCAAAATATTTATTGCATGCCAGGTAGAGCAATTATTCCCGTTGCATATGATCATGAGTATTCGGTAAATCATCGATATCGTGTTCTCGATGGCTCCTCTCGAGCCCTTGCATTTGAGAATGATCGTACCACTATGAGCGTCATGATAATATTATGTTTACAAGTAGACAGTAGTGCTACACATAGAAAGAGCATGTGCATGATCATGGTAACACAGAGTTTATATCAAAGATTTTACGAAAACCCCGTCGGGTGCCACTAATGCCCGAGGGTGATAATGAGTTAGGTGGCCACTTGTGAAGAAGTGGTGCACCGGGTAAAGTTTTGTGTGAGTGGTTGTGGAAACAGGATTAGATTTATGATGTGTCGATTGTCCCAACCTTACATGTGCGACCACGTTATCCGTTTATGGGACGAGGCTTTGTTGATTACTTTGGTCGGTGCTAGCAAAGAGCCACATTACTAGTGGCGGGAGTGATATGTGGTCACTCTCGTGACGGGGTCGTACGAGGTAGGTCGACTATGTCGTTTTTACGTGTTCCGAGCAAACCATTAGTCCCCGCATGGATGATACTGTCCAGAGTCGGTGCTCGTAAGACGTACGTCATGTGGGCTAGGTACCAATTGAGTGGAACTCTTTGTCTAGTATCATCAGGGGAAAGGCATTGATTAGGTACTTACCTTGGGTATGTTATATACCGCGAGTCGTGGATGACACGAAAGTTTCCTGGATCTCGTGGGTACAACGTACAACCTCTGCAGAGTGTTAAACTATTCGAATAGTCGTGTCCATGGTCAAGGACAGTTGGGTGGTGCTGCTTAAACTACGTCCAGTCGTTTCCGCATAAACCAAAAGTGTGCGTGTGTTCAAGGAGTTATGTGAAAGAGTTGATATGACCAAGTTTGGTAACTTGGCATATCCGGTGAACCCGAAGTGTTTAGCCCTCGGCAGATATGTTGATATCTATAACATGTTCTTCTGAATACCATCTAGCTTATGATGCATATCAATACCCGTCTATGGTCATGTTTATTTACTTTCAAATCTTGCTTTCCGCAAATGATGCAATCACTTAATATCATACCAGCTGCATTATCCACATCATCAGTTGTTTGCGAGTACATTCAAAGTACTCATTGGCTTGCCACTTGTTATTTCATTGACCATGTATGAGAGATCAGGATATGGTGAAGAGCACCTTGGTGACTTTCCTGCGAGCTAGGACGCTTCCCAGTCAGAATGCATGTAGGTTAAGGCTGATGGCAAGGGTTCGCGCTTTCAACCAATATTTCCGCTATTGGTCAAGTTTGGTATGTTGGCCCTCAAGGTCCTATATATGTAAGACTTGACCACAATAGTCATTTATTGTATCAAACTATATGTATGGATTTAAGACTCTTGTTATTCAGTTTCTATGTGTTCGGTGAACACTGATCTCTGGGATCACTGAGCACGTTCATTCGGCGATCTCGAGTTATAAGTCGGGGTCCCCATAGCCTGGGATAGCAAGGATGGACATCATTTTTTTATCGTTGTTTTCGTACGTAGTCGGACCCTGCTCTTCATGATGATTGTATATTGTTCTATTGATGTGAACTTGATGTAGCTTGTGGCGAGTGTAAGCCAATTCCATATACTCATCTATTATGTACATGTACTTGTGACGATATTCATTCTTGCAAAACGACGAAATGCTCTTCTGTACCTATCGAGGTCCTCGCACCAAAATAAGGATAGAGTCGCATCTTGGGCATTAAAGATATTTCGTTCATGTTCACACACTTCATACAAATTGTTAGTGTTCATCCTCTTTCATTGTGTATCCATGTTAGCTTTAATTTTCCGCTTTGTTCTTGTGTATTTGAAAAACTTTAGAAAATACAAAATAAATCTTGCTTCTTTTTTATTTTTATTTCCCGTTTAATTATGTGTACTACTACAAGAAAACCCAAAACAATTTCCTCTTGCATGTTCGGAGCTTTCCCGTGTAAATAGTTTTTCTCGTTCTTGTTTTCCCTTAGTTTATTTTCTTGCTTGAGAAAAAAAATGCCAAAAATATTTCAGTGTGTTCCTCTGAATCTATTTTCGTTTATGTTGAGTTATAAAAGGAGAAGACCACAATCAAATTGTTGAGTGGGTCATCCATGCTTTATCATCAATATAATAATGAGGCAATACTACCATGTCTTCTCCTTCATTTAAAACTGCACTGTAGATTCCAGCATAGTCCATGACACCCTTGCATTTTTATTATTATCACATTGTTCAGTCGTGCAAGTGAAAGCCAATAATGACCACATTTGATGAAGTGATCTTGGCAAAGAAAATGGGTATGAACTCTTCTTGTTTTCCTTTATGTAAATATGTAGGCTCGTTCGATCTTGATTCAGTATATCATGAGTGAACATTTTTATGACGACAATTAGAGATTATAGTTTCTCATGCCATGTTTAAATAGCTAGGAGTGGATAATGATTTATCTTGTGTGTCAACATGCATTAAAATGGTTAGGATGTGATATAGTAGAGTATTTCCCTCTAAGTAATTCGAGTGGTTTGACTTGGCCCAAGTGTAAACGTGTAGTTGATTCAAAACCAATGGAGCCTTCATCATATTTAAATTCATAGTGTTTATATCCTACTCATGCTTTGTCCGAAGTTGATTATTTTCAATGCATGCTTGTGACCGTTTTCTCTCTCTAGATGGTCGCTTATGAATATTTTGCTAGCCTTCACCTCTACTAAGCGGGAATGTTGCTTGTGCATCAAATATCCTTAAAACAAAGTTATTCTACATGAGTCCAACATACCTACCAATATGCGATATTACCCTGTCATTCCAAGTAAATTTGCATGTGCCACCTCTAAATATTCAAACAAATATCTATTTTGTGCATTCGTACTGCTCATGGAGCGAAGGGGCAATCAGTATCTTCCATGCTAAGTAAGTTTTTCTCACGATAGGCGTTTATTCGTTGTCATTGCGTGGGAGAGGTTGGTAAAAAGGATGCCCAGTCCTGCATAATCAAAATTAAATTAAAACAAAACTCCTTGGGAAGGTTGATATGTTGGAGGGCACCCGTTAATTCGGCTAGCCATGGCTGTGTATGAATGGTGGATAGGAGTAAAACTTTAAAATTCTATTTGGGACCACCAATAATGAGTTTAGCATGGAAGATACTGAAAACCTTTGTCGTAATGTTGACACTAAAGAACACCACTCAAAAACCATATTTCAATCCTGCTTTACAACTTGAGCTCCCGCAACTCTGCAAATCATTGCTTCCCTCTTCGAAGGGCATATCTATTTACTTTTATGTTGAGTGATCATCCTCTTACCTATAACACCAGACCAGAGAGCACTATTGTCATTTTCATGCATTGAGACTAGTCAATGTTGGATATGAGCATGACTAGGATCTTTCCTATTCTGAATTATAATGTTTAGTCACTACTTGTATCTCAGAGGTGCTTTGCATTTATGTTTTGCAGTCTTGATCCGCATACCCCAAGGTCACAATAATTGGGATTCTTTCCAAGGATTGTCGTAGTTTTAGTAATTCATGTATCCACCATGTGTTAATGCATTTTTCTGGTTCTCTATTCAAAGGAGGCTTTAATTTCCCTTAGTTTCCAATAGAACCCCACTGCCATGGCAGGGTAGGACAAAAGATGTCATGCAAGTTCTTATCGCAAGCACATATGACTATATACGGAATACATACCTACATTATATTAACCAATTGGAGTTAGTTCTGTGTCGCCCTAGTGTGTAACTGCTAGGTGATCAATGTCATCTAAATCATTATCCATCACTGATCCATGTGCCTATGCTTTACCTATATGAATCTTCCTCAGTTACTAATGTAGCTCCTACTATCACACCTGCTACTCAATTACTACTCTTACTATTATTACAAAATTTCTACTATCATTGTTACTCTTACAACTATAATTTGATGTGCTACTAAATCCTTGCTACGAGATATACGAGGTGCGATTGAATTGACAACTCAACTGTCAAGGCCAATAAATATTCTTTGGCTACCCTTGTGTCAAATCAATAAATTAGGGTGTAATACAACTCGTGAAGACTGTCGCGATCCCCTGTACTTGTGGGTTATCATTGGGCAATAATGTTGTAATGGTTGGATTTTTGGAGATTCCTATATATACCCCTCCACTACCTCTCAATTGTAGTAGAAGCACTCTGAACGACACAACACTTGTCATATTCATTTCTCTAAGAGAGAGACACCTCCTCGTGTGTTGAGATCAAGATATTCCATTCCAACCATATGAATCTTGATTTCAAGCCTCCCCAAATTGCTTTCCACTCAAACCAAATCTATGAGAGAGTGATTGAGTGTTGAGGAGACTATCTTTTGAAGCACAAGAGCAAGGAGTTCATCATACTACTGCATCTATTACCTTCTGCAGAGTGGTGTCTCCTAGATTGTTTAGGAGTCGCTTGGCAGCCTCCTACTTCGTGTTGCGGAGTTGAACCAAGAAGTTTGTAAGGGCAAGGAGATCACCAACTTTGCAAAGATCTACTGTAAAACCCCTAGATTTGAGCTACAGTGATGCATGTAATTAAGCTATAGTAAACCTTGAGGTTAAGCTAATGCTTTTGCCAAACGATGTTTGATCACAATGGAATCATATCTCATTTTGAATTCCTAATGTTTTTCAAAATTCTTTTAATATGTGGTTTAAATATTTTTGCAAACCTCAAAACTAAAATCATGTATGGATTGCAAACAATCCCATGGTATATATAAAATTGTAACCAAATTTTTCTCAAGTATTTTGGTGCCTCTAAAGCTTTTTAATAGAGGCCGAAATAATTAAATTAATTGCCATTTGATTTATGAAAATTCCAAACATTTTCAAAATTCCCCCAAACTTATTGGGGTGCGGCCTAATATTACTTTTGGAATAATGGGGAAGCTACCATTTTTTGCAAAATCTTTTTTTGTGTTAAAACATTTGGCAAATAGTTTATAATAAAGCTAAGGAGAAAGTTTTCTTTTCTAAAAAGGAAAAGGGTCATGTCCCCACCCCACCACTACGCCTCCTTCCCCCTAGCCGGACCAACCTGCCCCCCCCCCCGTCCCTAACCTCTCTCTACAGGGAGAGGGGGGCTCGATGCCCGCCACGACAAGCCTGCCGGCCACGCGCCGGCCATTGACGGCCTTAAAACACCGAGAACGCCCCCCGAACCCTAGCTCTGCCGCGATCCCCTCTCGCCCCCGTTCCCCTCCTTCCCCTCTGTCGCGCGTGGCCGAGCTGCCCGTCGTCATTGCCCTCTCCCCGTTGTCGCACTCCTACGCCTCCCTCTCGACGGTCGCCCTCAAGCCTCACCGCCCTAGCCCCCTGCACCGTCGATGAGCCATCGACCTCTTCCCCCCTTCCCTCTCCTTGCCACGCCGCTCGCCCCCCCCATGCCTATGAGCCCCACTCAGTCCCCGCTCGCCCCTGGTCGCGCTCGGCGTGCGCCTCTCCAATGCCTAGATGCACTCGGTGTACCCTTCGTTGCGGCCCTATGTGCCTCGTGCTCCATGATGTCGCTTCATCCCTACCCGCCCTCCTGATACGTCTTCAACTTATCTATATTTTTTTTCATTCCATGCTGATATATTGTCATTCTAGTATGATTTTGGAGTAATTATTTACCATCTTATATTAGTCTTGAGCATTAACTATTGACCCATTGCCCAGTGTCAGTTGTTGTTTTCTACGTGTTTTTCACTTTGCAGGTTTTCCATACCAAACGAGGTCCAATTGCCCTGAAACGTTCTCATTATTTTTTATGGACCAAAATAAGACTAATGAGTATTGAAAGAAAGTTGGAGGCCTCACGAGGGTCCCACAAGCTATCACGACGCGGCCTAGGGGGCCCGACCTGATAGCTTGTGCCCCCTTGTGGCCCTCCCGACTCTGTTCTTGGATTAAAAATTCTTATTTACCTTCAAACACTAGAGGGACTCCCGAAACACATTTAACGCCACCGCAAGTCTCTGTTTCGATTGGAGACCATCTGGAGCTCCGTTCCGGCACCCTGACAGAGGGGGATCAATGACGGAGGGCCTCTTCATCAACCTTGCTACCCTCACAATAATGCGTGAGTATTTCACCACAGACTACGGTTCCATGGTGAGTACCTAGATGGTAATCTCTCTCTTTGATCATCATCGCATCTTCGCTTTGATTCGTACAACATAATTCCTTTTGTGCGGTCCGTTTGTTGGGATCCGATGAATTGTGGGTTTATGTTCATATTATTCATCATAAATATTTAAGTCACCTCTAAATAATTATATGACTATTATGTGCATGATTATGATAGCTTCATAGTTCTCTCCAGTCTATTGAAATAGTTTGGCCAACTACATCGGTATTTTTTCGGTGAGAGAGGTGCGTTGTGGTAGGTTCAACCTGGCGAGTTTCTATATCCCACTGGGAAAAGTTGTGTCTTTGCGTTGCTGCTACTAAGGATAAAATGATGGGTTTTATTCATATTGCTTGAGTTCACTTTGTCTACATCATGTCATCTTACTCCATGCATTACTTCGTTCGTCATGAACTTAATACGTAGAGAGGCAAGCATAGAATCGCTCTTGAAGTGAAGTAATAGTAATAGGTGCAAGCAGGAGTCAGCGTATTTTTTCATGGACGTGATGCCTATATACAGATGATCATTGCCGTGAATATCGCATAACTATCCGCTTTTCTGTCAATTCCCAACAGTAATTTGTTTACCCACCGTATACTATTTTTCCATGAGAGTTGCCATTAGGGAAATATATGGCCCGGGTCTACTCACAACATATTAATAAAACCTTCATTACCTTTCTGTTATTTACTTGTTTTTAATCTTACTATCTACAGTTATCTACACACCCCACTTGCTTGCAAATAACAGTACAAGAGGATTGACAACCCTCTTGCCCGTGTTGGGGGCAAGTTGTTTGTTCTTTTGTGTGTAGTCGCTGAAGACGGTTGTGGTGGATATTCCTATTAGTTCGATAAACCTTGCTTTTATAATTGAGAGAAATACTTACCCACTTTGTGTTGCGATAACCCATTCCTCTTTACAGAAACCCAACGCAGATCCCGAGTATCATGAAGGATTTTTGGCGCGTTGCCAAGGAATATCATCATATTGGGTGAAGAATAAAAAGTTGATGCATAATGAAAAAGTACAATCCAGTTGCCTCACTTGAAAACCGTGGTGCTTGACATATGAATTAATGTGGTGAATATGGATCCATGCCTTGCTAATATAATGAAGATGGATGGGGGTAAAACAATCTTTGAGGATCGTATACTTTGAAAGAGTAATGATTTGTTGCTTATACCTATAAGTATTGCTATGTTAATGTTCGTTAATTCATCATTTCTCCAAGATCATGCATGCATGAGGTTACATAAAGATTAGCATGTCACATAAAAAAATATGTATTTATCATTTACCTACTCGAGGACGAGCTGGAATTAAGCTTTGGGGTGCTTGATATGTCTCCAACATATCTATAACTATTTATTGGTCTATGTTGATATATTATCATTCTAGTATGCTTTTGGAGTATTTATTTACCATTTTATATTATTTTTGAGCACTAACCTATTGACCTAGTGCCCAATGCCAGTTGTTGGTTTCTGTGTTTTTTCACTTTGCAGGTTTTCTATACCAAACGAGGTCCAATTGCCCTGCACTTTTTAATGTTTTTTCTAGACTAAAATAAGACCAACGAGCATTGGAAGAAAGCTGGAGGCCTCACGAGGGGCCCACAAGCTAACAAGGCGTGGCTTGGGGCACGGACTGATAGCTTGTGCCCCCTCATGTCTGTCCTCACTTCATTCTTCGTCTTATAAATTTTATTTACACGAAAAGCACCAGAGGGAGTCCCAAAAACAAAATTATGCCGCCGCAAGTCTCAGTTCCGATGACAAGCCATCTCGAGCTCTGTTCCGGCACCGTCACGATGATGTGTGAGTATTTCACCGCAGACCTGCGGGCCAATAGTTAGTACCTATATGGTAATCTCTCCCTTTGATCTTCAATACAATGATCATTGCATCTTATATTTCATCCATATGATGTAATTCCTTTTGTGTGGTGTGTTTGTGGGGATCGAGAGGTGTGTTGTGGTAGGTTCAACCTGGCAAGTTTCTATATCCTAGTGACCGAAGAGGACAAGTTGCATCTTTGTGTTGCTGCCACTAAGGATAAAACAATGATGTTTATTCATATTGCTTGAGTTTACTTTGTATACATCATGTCAACTTACTCCATGCATTACTTCATTCGTCGTGAACTTAATACATAGAGAGGCAAGCATAGAAGCACTCTTGGAGTGAAGTAATAGTAATAGGTGCAGGCAGGAGTTGGCCTATTTGTTTATGGACATGATGTCTATATACACATGATCATTGCCGTGAATACAATATAACTATGTGCTTTTCTGTCAATTGCCCAATGGTAATTTGTTTACCCACCGTATGTTATTTTTCCATGAGAGATGCCATTAGGGAAAGCTATGGCCCGCGGGTCTATTCACAACATATTAATAAAACCTTCATTACCTTGTCGTTATTTACTTTTTATTTTATCTTACTATCAACAATTATATACACACCTCACTTGCTTGCAAATAACAAGACAAGAGGGTTGACTATCCTCTTGCCCTCGTTGGGTACAAGTTGTTTGTTCTTTTGCATGCAGCTGCTCAAGACGGATGTGGTTAATATTCCTATTGATTAGATAAACCTTGGTTTCATAACTGAGGGAAATACTTACCCACTTTGTGTTGCAATAACCCATTCCTCTTCGTTGAAAACCCAACGCAGATCACGAGTATCACCTTCACGCACATGCACGGCCGCGCTCGCCGCTGTCGCCCGCAGTCGCGCGAGTCACACTCTCATGATTTGCTGCGCACCGCCGCTCCTCATGCATGCCGCTAGTCACGCTCCGCTGCTGCCCCGCTAACCTTGGCCTTCGGTGCCCGCCATGTCCAACCACTCCATGTGCACCTTCGCGCTCTCTGCGCGCGAGCCCAGCCACACGGCTGGCTCGGTCGACCCTCCATGTTTAGTGGGGTTAATCCCCCCACTTCACACTAACCCCCTAATCCCTCACTAAAACGCTGGCCCCATGCCGCTAACTAATTTTCTTAAAATATAATTATAAAATACATAATTAATTAAATAATTAGTGGATTAGTTAATTAACCTAATTAACTTTAAGTTAGTCAATTAGGCAACCCACTCTTGACAAGTCAACTTCGACTCGTCAACTAGAACCCCATGGACCCACTAGTCAGTCCCTCCTGCATCTCTAGGTGCATTGGACTAGGTGCACCTAGTAGATTATTTTCTTGAATTATAAAAACTTCTAGAAATTCACAAAATGATTTACAAACTTTGTAAAATCATATAAAATAATTCGTAGCTCGGATGAAAAAGTTTTACACATGAAAGTTGCTCAGAAAAATCCAACGAATCCGAATACGTTGTTCGTTCATCTCTCACATGCTCCTAGCATGATGAACATGGACATGTGGCGTTAGGATCACCTGTGCGGTCGTAGCCAAAGACCTGGGAAGTATCGTCACATATTTTCCCGCTCTGTCTGTGGCGTGTGCTTCCGCGTTAACTCATCCCTAGCATTGCATATTGCCATGACATGGATCGTGTTGCATTTGCTTGCTTTTACTTATTGTTTCTTCCCCCTCTTCTCTGTGGTAGACACCGAGACTGACGCTGCTGCCGGGTATGATACGCCACTGACGATCAGCCTTTTGCAGCAGAGAAACAAGGCAATCAAATCCCCCTTGATCATTGCGATATCACCCATTCTTTCTCCCTCATGCTTGCATTAGATTTTGCTACTATTGTAGATAACTCTTATTCTCATGCATAGCCTATTTTTGTTAAACTACCATTGTACCCTACTGCATATTTAATGCTTACTATAGGTTGACTAGTGATCCTAGTCACCCCACTTAGCCCCAGTTTCCCCTACTTCATCATCGAAGACTTGAAGACTCGATCAACCGGTCGACAAGCCATGACCCATCACATCACCTCACACCCATCAGTTGTATGATCATGCAGAGCTACTATCGAGTGTTGAGGGTGATACCTTGCAATATACTCCTAATGTTAACTCTGTAGTGTAGTTAACCGGAGGTGGATTACTGATGACACACAAGTATAGGGGATCAATTGTAGTACTTTCAATAAGTACGAATGTTGAATCCAATGAGGAGCAGAAGAAAATGATAAGAAGTTTTCAGCAAGAAATTCTCTGCGGGTGTTGTAAGTAAAAATGATAGATAGATTTGTAGCAAGATAATTCATAACAAGTGACAACTAACAATAGTAGCAAAGGTGCAGCAAGGTATCCCAATCCTTCTTATAGAAAATGACAGGCCTAAAAGTTCTCTTATATAAAGCAAGCGCTCCCGAGGACACATGGGAATTTTTGTCTTGTCATGTTCATCATATTAAATTGATTCGTCTTCGCTACTTTCATGATTTCATATGTAGGTGGACCGGTTCTAAGGTGTTGCTCTTACTTGAACTAACAACCTACTTATGATTACCCCCTCTCGCAAGCATCCACAATTACGAAAGAAAAATTAAGATAAATCTAACCATAGCATGAAACATGTGGATCCAAATCTGCCCCTTATGAAGCAACACATAAACTGGGGTTTAAGCTTTTGTCACTCTCTCAACCCATCATCTATTTGTTACTCCACAGTGACTTCCCTTAGGCCCATAACATGGTGAAGTGTCATGTAGTCGACATTCACATGACACCACTAAATGAAGTAACAACATGCATATCATCGAAATATCGAACGAATACCAATCTTTATATGATTACTTATAACAAGACCTCTCACATGTCATCGGTAACAATAGTAACTACTCACACCTCATCAACATGTTCAACATCAGATATATAATAATGATGATTAAGGATGTGAACATAATATCTTCCACAAAGTAATCCAACAAGCATCAACTATAATATGTAATTAACACAACTAGTAACCCACATGTACCAATCTGAGGTTTTGGGACAAAGATTCAGTACATGAGATGAACTAGGGTTGGATATGAAACGATGTTGGTGAAGATGTTGATGAAGATTGGTCCTCCTACGAAGGAGGAAGTGATGGTGATGACGATGGCTTCGATTTCACCCTCTGTGAGGGGATTTTCCCCGGCAGGATCTCTCTGCCGGTGAACAAAGGGGCCTCTGCCCAGGTTTCCGCCTCGAGATGGCGGCGCTTCGTCCCTAAATATCACTTAGATATTTTCTAGGGTAAAACACTCCATATAGGAGAAGATGGTCGCCACGAGGGCAGCTGGGGCCCCACAAGAAATTAGGTGCGGCCTGGGGGCGCGCCGTGTTGGCTTGTGCCCAGCTGGTGGCCCCTCTCCCATATATTTTTTGCCCGTAAATTCTCAAATATTCCAGAAAAATTCTCCGTAAAGTTTCAGGTCATTTGGTGCAAGTTGATTTTTCTGCCTTTTTCTCGGTTTCCCCGTCAAGAATTCCAGTTTCTAGATATTTCCCTCTTAGTGATGTACCTTGCATATTCAAAGAGAAAGAGCATAAGAATTGTATGATAATAAGGGATAATTGACATGATCAACACAAATATTAATAGTAATTTATGATGCAAAATGAGCGTATCAACTTCCCCAAGCTTAGACCTTGCTTGTCCTCAAGCGGAAGGCTAGCCCAAAAATAATGACCACATGATTTGAGAGAGAGGTGTCGATAAAAACGGAATGCGAGCATGAGAGCATCATGAATATTAGCATAGAAGCAAGTATTTTATCATATAACTTCTCGTAAACAATTAAAAATCCATTCACAACTATTGGAGTATGAAGCATAAACCTTATTGATAATCAACAAACTAGTTTCTCAGTCATTGGGGCAATCATAATTCATCATAATTCAGAGGAGAGTCTATGTAAGAGCTTTCTTTTTGTAAAGTTCACATACTCAACATTCATTTAATCTTCTATGATTGCTCACGCTCAAGGCATACTTTTGGAGCTCACGTTTCCATAGGACAGGAAGATAGGGGCATGAATGATTTGCCACCCAACTTATTTAACTTAAGGATAATGTCAACAATAATTAATCATGTTCATTTATATCCACTTGGATATATAAATCTTAGTATTTCCTCAACACGTGGTGCTTGCCACAATAGGACTAATAGGTTGGAGGAGGAATAAACTTTATTGACTCAAGTACAGGATTCAACTCCTGAAAGTAAAAGATAGGCCCTTCGCAGAGCAAAGCTAGGTTTGTTTAGATTGCAACAATGACTAGACTGCAACAATGACTAATACTATGTTTTTTACTATCAACAACCTTTATCACTTACACCATTTTTTTGTGAAATCGTTACTTCTCATGAGATGAGCATATGATATTTATCTTTCTTTTTATTGATATGCTATGATGATCGGTGCCCACAGGTAAAAAATAAAAACTCAACTAATCTTTATTATATAACTTGCATACTCAATTACAAGGATAGATGGAACTCAAAATAAAAAATTCTAGGCAAAGAAAAACTGAAATTTATTTCTCTAAATCAGGAAACAACTAAGGATCGAATTGAGATAGATAGTAATGATGGAAGTGATGGTGATATGATAGAAGGGCACCTCCCCCAAGCTTGGGACAAGCCAAGGGTGGTGCCCATACCCAAATACTCAAGCGTCCTCCTCAAGTGATGGTGGTGGTGTACTAGCGGTGTCCTCCGTACTCTAGGGCATAGACTCAGCGTCATAGAAGGAAAAAAATTGTCTCGGGAGCCCTACAACCAGCAGCGAAGCTCATCATCTAAATCCTAGATTCGTAATCACACTTTTGCCCTTGGAGTTCATAGATTTGATCTTGGAGGTGATCAATCCGATCTTGGAGCTTAGAGAGAATCTCTCCCATGCTCTTTGTGTCTAGCTTGTTTTCCCGGATGAAATCTGTGATCGTAGAGTGGTTAGCACTCAGACCATGCTCAACCATCTCTTGGCACTTGAAGATCTCCTGCTCCACTACTGCAAGCCTGGCCTTCTGATAACCCACAAGTATAGGGGATAGTTTGTAGCCTTCTTCAATAAATAAGAGTGTCGAACCCAACTCTACGCACGCTTGACGTTTGCTTTACCTAAAACAAGTATAAAACTATTTTGCAAGAACAAAACTACGAGTACTTTGCGAAAATAAAACTATGAATAAATTGCAAGGTAATAAAAGTGGATAGCTTTTGTTTACAAGAAGTGATTTGTCCCTAGGCAATCGATAACAAGTACCGGTAATCATTCTTGCAATTTTATATGTGGGAGAGGCATGAGCTAACATACTTTCTCTGCTTGGATCATATGCACTTATGATTGGAACTCTAGCAAGCATCCGCAACTACTAAAGATCATTAAGGTCGTGAAACCCAACCATAGCATTAAGTATCAAGTCATCTTTACTCCCATATGCCATAACCCACTTATCCGCGTTTAGGCTGTTGTCACCCCCGCAACACCGACAATAAGCAAACCATGAACATATTGCAACACCCTACAGTGGGGGCCCCTCACGTTTGCACGTCACGGAGGGCACCGTAGGACAGCACCATAAATAAAATATACAATCATACCAACCAAGATCAAGATTAACCCATAGGACAAAACGGATCTACTCAAACATCAAAGGATAGCGAAATATAACTGGGAAATAATATATGGATTTGAGCACCATGTTAAGTAAAGATTACATCAGGGAGAAGGGGTGTTACACCACTGCATAGAGGGGGAGAAATTTGGTGCTGGCAGTAGCAAGGTTGTTCATGTAGATCGCCGTAACGATCCTAGCCCCGGTGGCACTTCGACGCCACCGGGACAGAGGGGGGAGAGACCCCCTCCTTCTTATTCCTTGGCCTCCCACTAGATGGGAGGAGAGTTCCCCCTCTGGTCCATGGCCTCCATGGCGGCGGAGGGGTGGGAGCCCCTCCGAGATTGGATCTCCCTCTCTGTTCTCTTCTGTTTTTGCGCTTCCCAGGTTTGGCCCTTCACGGTTTCTTAAATTCCCGGACATCCGTAACTCTGATTGCGCTGAAATTTTTATACGATTTTTCCCATAAATTATCTTTCTTGCGCCAAAAGAAGAGCTCCAACCAACATTCAAGGAGGGCACAAGACACCAGGGCTCGCTTGGGGCCTGTGGCGCGCCCTGGTGGGTTGTGGGCTTTCTGGACCCCGTTTGTGTTGATTCCACCTCCCAAAAATCACATAAATTCCAAAATAATTCTCCGTAAATTTTTATCAAGTTTGGACTTCGTTTGATCAGGATTTTACGTGATACAAAAAACATGCAAAAAACAGGAACTGTCACTCGGCACTAGATCAATAGGTTAGTCGCATGAATCATATAAAAAATTGTCAAAAGTATGTGAAAGTTGCATAATATTGGCATGAAACAATCAAAAATTATAGGTACGACGGTGACGTATCAGCATCCCAAAGCTTAATTCCTGCTCGTCCACGAGTAGGTAAATGATAAAAAATAATTTTTGATGTGGAATGCTACCTAGCATAAACTTGATCATATATCTAATCATGGCATGAAAATTAAGACATAAGTGATTCAAAGCAATAGTCTATAATTTGACATAAAGACATCAATACTCAGGCATCCCAATAAACAATCATGTCTTTCAAAATATCAACGCTAAAGAAAGCTATCCCTACAAAGTCATATAATCTTGTCATGTTGTGTCTTCTTGACAGAAAGTATAAATCATGTACTATCCTGGTGTCAGCCAAGCAATTGGTTCATACTTTTTAACGCGCTTCAGCTTTTTCAAACCTCACGCAATACATGAGCGCAAGCCATGGATATAGCACTACGGGTGGAATAGAGTATGATGATAGGGGTAAATATAGAGAAGATAAAAAAGTAAGAAAGTCTCACATCGACGCGGCTAACCAACGGGCTATGGAGATGTCCATCAATTGATATCAATGTGAGGAATAGGGATTGACATGTAACAAGTGCACTAAGAACTATAAGTGTATGAAATCTCCATATAAAAACTAAGTGGGTGTGCATATAATCCTATAATGAAAAATTCCCACCGGTATATGAAAGTGGCAACATAGGAGACTCTCCATATGAAAAACATGGTGCTACTTTGAAGCACAAGTGTGCAACTACCATGCCCCTTCTATCTTTTTTTCTTTTTTTTCTTTTCTTTCTTTATTTTATATTTTTCATTTTTATATTTTTTTCTCTCATTGTTCGGAGTCTCGTCCCAACTTGTGGGGGAATCATAGTCTCCATCATCCTTTCCTCACTGGGACATGCTCTAATAATGAATAATGATGATCATCACACTTCAATTTACTTATAACTCAAAGAAATACAAATTACAACTCTATACCTAGAACAAAATATGACTGTACATGAATGCCTCTCGCAGTGTACCAGGATGTGCAATGATCTAGTGTAACATGTATAAAAATGTTGCACGGTGGCTGAGCCACAACTACTATGTCAGCTATATGATCATGCAAAGGAATACGACAATGAATGCTCAAGTCAAACGGAGGCAGTGGAAATTGCATGGCAATATATCTTAGAATGGCTATGGAAAGGCCATAATAGTTAGTTGTGGTGGTTGTTTTGAGGAAGATATAATAAGGCTTATGCGTGATAGAGTGTATCATATCACGGGGTTTGGATGCACCGACATGGTTTGCACCACATCTCGAGGTGAGAAAGGGCAATGCACAGTACTATAGAGACTAGAAATTGAGGAAAGGTAAGAGTGTGTACAATCCATGGACTTGCATTAGTCATAAAGAACTCATATACTTATTGCAAAAGTTTATTAGCCCTCGAACCAAAGTACTACTATGCATGCCCCTAGGGGGGAGGTTGGTAGGAGTTAACCATCGCGCGCCCCTGACCTTCACACAAAGATAGACAATCAAGGATAAATTGTGCTCCAACTTCCCGACATAACGAGAGACTATATGTGCATGCTATGGGAATCACAAACCTTAACACCAATATTCTTCCTAACCACAACCGTTTACTAGTTGTCACACCCTGTTTTTACTACCACTTCTGTGTATTGTGAAAATTTGAGCTTGTAAATTTTTTTCCAAAACTAATGTTGTGAGTGCCATGATTGTCATTGTATGCTTGTGTGTTTGATCATGTGATGATAAAAACCCTATTTCACAATATTGATTTCCAAAAACCTTTATTTGTTTTTGATCAAGGTAAAACCCTACTTTGAGTTGCACTACATGCCCTTGATGGCAAGAAGTGTTTCTACTCAAAGTGGGTGATCTGATTTTAACTTGTCTTTATATTCCAAAACCAAAAAAATAGTTATTTTTGTAATTATTTTCGAAATTAAATTGCATGTCCATTTCTCAGGCCAGAATTGGTATTCCTACTTGGAAAATACTTTTCTGCGTTAGAAAAATCTGATTAAATTTGGAGATGATCAAAAGGACATATATTTTCCATACATAAGATTTTAAACCCCTATTTATATTATAAATATTTGAGTAAAACCCTGAAAACCATTTCTGTCTGTTTTGACCTTTTGAAATATTTCCAAAGGAAATATTCTCAATAAAATCCTAGAAAATTCTAGTAGTACCCCTAAGCCATATTTGGTGTCCACATAAAGTTCCACCTTGATCAAAGGTGATTAAGTACCCCAAATAACCCTTAAACCCCTTCTGTCAAGATTGAAGTTAGAGCAACTCTACACAGCAAAGTTTATCCGATGATGCTGAAACTTTGCAGGAGTGCCTAATACCTCAAATGAGGGTTCTACACCAAAAATGGGATTTGTGAAACTTAGTTTGCCCACACTCTCTTTGGAGGGGATAGATCTGGTCAAATTGAAGTGTTTTCAAGTTTAAAAACCTAAACTTGCCCTATGGAGCTTAAACTTGGTGAAACCCCTTGTTTTAGCACCATACCCAAACCTGTTAAGTTGCATCACCAGTGGTGGGGTGCAGCACCCTCAAACCACTGTCGAGCACCTTCTAACAGATAGGGAAAATCCACCTTAGCCACAGCTAAACCCAACCCCTTTGCTCCAAACTCATAGATTAGGTGGCCACTATCTATATCTAACCCCCAGTCAAGTGGACCCTCACTGGTTCAAAGTAGAAAGGCCAAAAACTCCAATTTAGGCTTCAGTTCAAGGCTGACATCACCAGTATTTCATGTTCCCCTTGACCAGCTGAAGCTCCCACGAGACCCAAACTGCTAGCCACACTCCCAGCCAGTGCCAGGAAATGCTAGACACGTCCAAAGTGCCTCAGAGCGCATTAGCATGCCGTGGCATGCCAAAACTGCGCTCTGGGTGCACTACAGGAAGCCACCAAGGTGGGGGCAACGTTCTCGGCCAGGTCCAGCCTCCCTCGAGGTGTCCAACCTCTTCCCCGACAACCCCTCTGCGTCGAGCAACCCTCATGGCCCCTCCTCTCCCGCGCTAGAGCTCGTGCGACGCGTGGCCGCGCGCACCAGAACCGGCCACGGATGCTCGACTCCTCCCTCTCTTCCTCTGCAGCAGATGGTTCTGGCAGTGCAAAACCATGTCCTAAGACCGTGGTTTCGACCCCAGCCCCTCTCTGCACCCCCCATGCATGCCACGGTGAGTCACCGACGCTCCCGAATTGGCTCACCGTCGAGGACCTATAAATAGCCCTCCCCCTCGCTCCAGCACCCCTCGGATAGCTTCACCACAACCACTAGCACCTCCCTAGCCACCCCAGCAAGCTAGCAGAGCCCCGGTGGTCGAGATCGATCGAGGCCCCTCTGCCATGGAGCTCCGGTCGATCTCCGGCTACACGACGGCTCCTGCGCCCCTCGACCCACCAAACTGATCCCCTCAACCCCAGGAAGCTTTCCCCCAACTCGCCCGAGCATTTCTGTACGTCTAGCCACCTCCTCGACCACCTCCCGAAACTCCTCCGCCACGGCCTCCTCGTCGCCCGCGAACCCCTGCCTCTCAGACGTTGTTCCGACCACCAGCAGGTAGGCGACGTCATGGCAAACCCATTCCAGTCTTTGTTGGGGCTTGAGAGCGTCGGCAGCCTCGCCGACGTGCTCCTCCACCTCTCTGGCCAGAGTTAGGAGACGGCCCCGGCAAGTGTGCCCCACCTATCGGTGGCCTAGCCTCCCCTCCCGCGCCGTCCACAGCCACTGACCGCAGGGCCCCGCACGTCAAGTTCAAACCTGACGGCGCGCGCGCGTGGGCAGGCTGTCGGCTGGCCATGGGCCAGCCCAGTTCCAGGCCGAGCCAGGCCAGGAACTTAGCCTGTTTTTCTTTTATTTTTAAAACCTGATTTCTAAGATTTTTCTTAAAACATTTACCCAGTGTAAAAATATAATTTTCCACTTTTATTCTTCTAAAAATATGTAGTATTTGATGATATGATTGGATGGATTTTTCAACAACTACTCTGTTTTACAATAATAAAAAGGACTAAATTGGAATAGTTTTGCTTGTGTTTGGTTAATTTTAAAAATGTTCCTTCAAGAAAAATTAAGGCAAATATTTTTCAAAATGACAACTTAGATTTATGAGTAATAAAGAACATTTTTAAAATGACTTTGTGATTTGTTTCTGTGTGAGCTATTTCTTATTTATTGTTTTATTGACGATAGAAAATCCGTATGACGAGGGAATCGGAGCGGAAGACCTCGAAGACCCTGGATAGCTAGCTGACCAAGGCAAGCAGCCCTTTGACCATGACTGAGCATATGTTATATTGCATGTTAAAATAGCAAGTATTTCCGTTGCATATGATCATAAGTGCCGGTAAATCATTCGGTGTGATGTTACCAATGGCTCCTCCGGAGCACATGCATTGAGCTTGATCCTACCCCTTTTTAGGATCATGCTAGTATCATGTTGACAAGAAATGATAGAGTAAACAAGCGTGAGCATGTTGTTGGCATAAAACAAAGGTTTATGAAAAACCCATTGGGTGCCATTAATGCCCGAGGGTGATGATGAGTTAGGTGGCCACTTTTGGTGAAGTGGTGCACCGGGTATTTGAGTAAGTATGGTTTCGGAAATGGGATTAGATTTATGATGTATCGACCGTCCCAACCTTACCAGTACGAACACGTTACCCCTTATGGGATGGGCCTATGTTAATTACTCTAGTCGGTGCTAGCAAAGAGCCACATTACTAGTGGCAGGAGTGATGTGTGGTCACTCTCGTGATGGGGTCGTGCCAGGTAGGACGACTATGCCATTTCTATGAGTTCCAGGCACACTGTTGGTCCCTGCATGGTTGATACTATCCAGAGTCGGTGCTCGTAAGACGTACAACATGTGGGTTGGGTACCAATCAAGTGTACCTCTTTGCCTAGTATCGTCAGGGGAAAGGCATTGATCGGGTACTTACCTCGGGTATATTATATATACCGCGAGTCGTGGATGACACGAAAGTTTCTCGGATCTCGTGGGTCTAGCGTACTACCTCTGAAGAGTGTAAAACTATTCGCATAGCCGTGTCCACGGTCAAGGAAAGTTGGGTAATCCTGCTTAAACTACGTCCAATTGTTTCTGCATAAACCAAGTGTGCATGAGTGGTGTTAAAAAGGTGTTGTTATGAGAGTAATGATATGACCAAGTTTGGTTACTTGGCATATAGGGTGAGCCCGAATGGTTCAGCCCTCGACAGATATATTGATATGTGTAACCTGTTCTTGAAAAGTAATTCTTTAATTTAATGCATAGTCATGATCATCCCACCAAGAGTAGTTCCACCAAAGATGCATGTTATTGTAATCCTTCACTTTCATTGTTCATGTCATGGGCTGTTTGCCAGTACATTCAAAGTACTCATTGGCTTGCCACTGGTTATGTTATTGACCAGACATGGAAGCACCAGAGTTTGGAGATGAGTATGTCTTCGGAGACGCCCCTGTGAACTAGGATGCTTCCAAGTCAGAATGCCTCTCGGTGTAGGCTTGATGGCATGGGCACCCGCTTAGCCCCTATGATTTCCGCTTCTAGTTGCATTTGAGTGATTTGGCCTTAGGCCCTGCCTTGTGAACCTGACCATTCGGTCTTGTGTTGTAATAATCGGTATTTGGATGTGAGACTCTCTTATTCGGTATATGTGTTCGGTGAGCATTGATCTGTGGGATCACTGAGCACGGCGATCTCGACTCGTAAGTCGGGGTCCCCACAGAGCTGGTATCAGAGCCATCCTGACTATAGGAAGCCTTAGGTAGTATGCACGATAGCTAAGATGATTAGTGCACATAGACCTTAACATGAGGTTCTGCACCCACTAAAAACTTTCTAACTCTCTCCTCTACATCTTGTAGATGGCCGTCGTACCTGAGATGCTTCTGGAGACAGGCTTTCCTCTGCTTTTGAGTGATAGCCTCGAGAAGTGTCAAGTCCGCCGCACGCTCATCTTCCTCTACCACGAGCACTGGGTCAACGCTGACACTAAGGAATATCACGTGGACGTGATAGTGAAGGCTAATGACTCCCCGACTAGTTGGTTCTTTGAAGGGCCACAGATGGAAGATCTGATGTTGGCAGTGGAGCCGCAGCACGAGAGGCGCTCGTGCGAATCCGCGGCCTCCTTCCCGAGATGGCTGATGAGCCAGCTACTCGCGACCTACCTTTTATTAAGGATGGGGTAGATGGGAGTTGGACACTCAACCGGTCTTCCAAGGACGGGACGCCACTGAGGTTTCAGACCTACTTTAGTCTCTCCTCCGACACTTTGACGCACCTTTTGATCAAGGAGTCAACTAGGATTCGCCAGGAGCTACACCAAGTCAAGGACCTACTTCGCACGGAGAAGATGAAGAACCGCAAGGTGCAGAAGGAAGGAGCACCCGTAGGACCAGCTGGTTTTGCCTTCCGAGGAGGAATACCACCGCTTCAGGCCACTCCGCTTCTGAGTCGTCGCTTGACAGCGGAAGAGTACACCGAACTCTTCGCTACCTCGCCAACCAAGAGACGCCGTGATGGTCTGCTTCCTTCTCCTACTCCTTCAAAGAAGGGAAGCACTAATGAAGACGAAGATGAAGATGAAGATGAGGACGAAGATCACACATAACCCGCTTATGAGACCGCGCATTCGGCCGCTTAACTTTAGCAGTGTAGGCAATTAGGATGTACCCCCGAGCGTAGGAGTTCTTATATCGGTTTCTATGAACCATGAGTGTGGTGTAAGCATGTTGGATGCAAGTCGCATTCTGCCTTAGGCGGCTTGTGAGCAACTACATCGCTTGTTTTTAATCTAATGCAGTAGATCTTTCAAAACCATTGGCTTAAAATTTTCACACTAGCAACACCAGACCCCCTCTTTACTAGAGCATCATCCCTTATGATTTCAGCCAGTTCGGCAAATTGACCTGTCTACTCCCCTGACAGGATGGTGAATGCAACTCGCAATAGCACCTTCAACAACCCTGGCTCTGCCTCTTCAGTTCAGCAGCAGGGAACCAGAGGGGAAGCACAAGCTGGAGATCACCACGAGCAGCAAGACGATGTTCCAACGCCACCGCCTCCTCCTGAAAGCTTGATGATGGCTCAGTTCCTTCAAGCTCTTCGAGAGGAGCGTCAAGCCAACAATGTCGCTATTCAGCAGCTGGCTCAAACCTTGGTGAACAACCCGCCACAAAACGGGAATGGCAATGGTCGCTCTACTCTCTCTGAGTTTATGCGAACTACACCACCCATATTCGCGAAGACGACTGAACCATTGGATGCCGATGACTGGATCCATATTATCGAAGACCTCCTCGCGCTGGTCAAGTGTACTGATGATCGTGAGAAAGTTCTTTATGCTTCTCACTGTCTCGGAGGCACAGCCTGAGCTTCGTGGGATGGATTTTAGATCATGCAAGCAGGGCAAGTCATCACTTGGGTTTTGTTCAAAGATGGATTCAGCGTTGCTCACATTCCTCCCGGAATGATGACCATTAAGAAGCGGGAATTCCGAGCCTTAAGGCAAGGCAGTGGATCCGTCAAGGAATATTTGCAGAAGTTCAACCTCATGTCAAGGTATGCGCCTGAGGACGTCAACACTGAGGCTGCCAAAGTGGAACGCTTTATGGAAGGACTACAACAGTCACACCAGTATTAGCTGGTTGTTTGTGAATGTCGGACCTTCAGCGATCTGGTTAATAAGGCACTTATGTTGGAAGACAAGCGTCGTGCTATGGACGACACCCGTAAGCGCAAGCTAATGGGTAATGGAGGACCGAGTAACACGAAGCCCCGACCATGGCAGTCAGCTCCAGCAAGACCCAACTATCAGCAGCAGCAGTACAAGTATCCAACATTTCGCCAGAACTACCAGCCTCAGCAGCAAGTCAACACCAAGCCAGCAAGCAATCCACCGAACAACGCTGGAGTCAAGACCCATCTTCCAGCGCAAGTTACCTGTTTCGGATGTGGACAAACAGGGCACTATTCCAAGCAGTGCCCCAACAAGAAACATGATGCTCCGCGCGCCAATGCGCCAAATCCAGGCCAAGGAGCACCAGGCAGGAATCAGGCTCCCCGCAATCAGCAGTATCACAGCAAGGGGCGGATTAATCATATTTCCGTAGAATAGGCATAGGAAGACCCAGACTGCATTCTGGGTACGTTCCTCGTCAACTATACCCCAGCAACAGTATTGTTTGATTGTGGTGCTTCACATTCTTTTGTTACGCAAAGGTTTGCGGAAAAATGTGGTTTAGAACCTACCTTCCTTCGTCGGCATATGGAAATTCAAACCCCGGGAGCAGTTTTGAGGACCAACCTAGGGTGTGGGAAGGTCGGGATAGTTATGAATGGGACGAGCTTCTCAGCGGATCTCATTGTGCATAAGTCGCAAGGCCTAGAAGTAATTCTCGGGATGGATTGGTTGGCCAAGCATCAAAGCATCTTGGACTGTGCCAACAGGGCCATTACCATGACAAGCGACCAAGGGGTCAAAGTCAAGTATGTCTCTGAGCCAGTACCCGCTCGAGTGCCACGGGTTAACAGCCTGTGAGAAGTAGAAATCGATCGAGTGCCAATCGTCCGTGAATACTTGGACGTCTTTCCTAATGAGCTACCAGGGATGCCTCCTAACCGAGACATCGAGTTCATCATTGAGCTCATGCCCGGATCGAGGCCTATCTATAAGAAGCCTTACAGGATGGGGTCCGAAGAGCTAGCAGAGTTGAAGAAGCAACTGGATAAGCAACTCAGGAAAGGGTTTATTCGTCTGAGTGCGTCACCTTGGGGATCACCTGTTCTCTTCATGTCCAAGAAGGATGGAACCATCAGACTCTGCGTCGATTACCGTTCTCTCAGTGAGGTCACAATCAAGAACAAGTACCCACTCCCCAAGATTGAAGACTTGTTCGATCAGCAAAATGGAGCTAAGGTATTCTCCAAGATCGACCTCCGATCTGGATATTACCAACTGAAGATCCAACCCGAGGACATACCCAAGACTGCGTTCGTGACCCGATACGGTATGTATGAATGCACTGTCATGTCTTTTGGGTTGACTAATGCCCCAGCTTACTTCATGTACCTCATGAACAAGGTCTTCATGGAATTCCTGGACAAGTTTGTCATCACATTCATTGTTGACATATTAATCTTTTCCAAGTCCGAAGAAGAGCATGAGCAACACTTGAGGTTAGTATGGCAGAAGCTTCGAGTGCACCAACTTTATGCCAAGTTCAGCAAATGCCAATTTTGGCTGAACAAGTTGGATTCTTGGGTCATACCATGACAACAAGTGGATTGGAAGTTGATCCCTCCAATATTATTGCGGTAACCAACTTGGAATCGCCAATTGATGTGAAGGAAGTCAGAAGCCTCCTCGGACTCGCGGGATATTACAGCAAGTTCGTAAAAGGATTCTCCCGCATTGCTCGATCCATGACTCAGCTCTTGAAGAAGGGCAAGAAGTTCGAATGGACATCGGAGTGTGAAGCGAGCTTCCAAGAATTGAAGAAGAGATTAACCACCGCACCGGTATTGGCCACTCCAGATATCAGGAAGGAGTTTGTGATATATTCTGATGCCTCCAGGACCGGGCTCGGTGGGGTTCTAATGCAGGATAGCAGAGTCGTGGCGTATCTATCACGACAAGTGCGCCCGCATGAAGAGAACTATGTCACCCATGATCTCGAGTTGGCAGCAGTAGTGCATGCCTTGAAGACATGGCGACATTACCTTCTGGGAAAGCGATGTCAAATATACATTGACCACAAGAGTCTGAAGTATATCTTCACCCAAAGGGAATAGAATATGAGGCAACAAAGATGGTTGGAGTTAATCAAAGACTACAACCTCAGCATTCAATATCACCCCGGTAAGGCCAATGTAGTGGTTGATGCCTTAAGCCGGAAGACCAGCACCTTGAACGTCATGCTCAAGGAAAAGCAACCCCCCCTGTATGAAGAATTGGAGAACTTTGGGTTGGAGCTAGTGGAATTAGGATTCCTAGATAACCTCGAAGTCAAACCAACGTTGGTGGACGACATCAAGGAGGCCCAGAAGGGTCGTAAGAGCATTGAAGGCATCACGAAGAAGATTCAAGAAGGCAAGGCCCCAAGATTCTCGGTGGATGAACAAGGACTGGTGTGGTTTGGGCAACGATTATGTGTACCCAACGAGACTGAACTCAAGGACTTGATCCTACAGGAAGCACCTGATACGCCCTACTCTATTCACCCCGGTGGTACCCAGATGTATCAAGACCTCCGAGAAATATTCTGGTGGCATGGCATGAAGAGAGAAATAGTGTCTTATGTTGCCAAGTGCGACTTGTGCCAACAAGTCAAGGCTGAGCATCAGCGACCTGCAGGACTGCTACAACCTCTCAAAGTGCCAGAATGGAAGTGGGACAAGATAGGCATGGACTTTGTTACCGACTTACCAAGGTCTTGCAGAGGCCATGAATCTATATGGGTTATTGTCGACCATTTGACCAAAGTGGCCCATTTCATTCCTGTCAACACCACTTATGATGGAAACAAGTTGGCTAGTCTCTATATTGAGCGTATTGTAAGCCTCCATGGAGTTCCTAAGGAGATTGTATCTGACCGAGGCACGTAGTTCACCTCAAGATTTTGGAAAAAGTTCCAAGAATCCCTCGAAACCAAGCTCTCTTTCAGCACCGCCTTCCACCCGCAAACGGGCAGACAAACGGAAAGAGTAAATCAGATACTCGAACATATGCTCCGCGCATGCATCTTGGCGCATGGAGCCAAATGGGAAGACTGTCTGTCGTTCGCTGAGTTTTCATACAATAACAACTATCAGTCTAGCCTCCAGATGGCCCTATTCGAAGTGTTGTACGGACAAAAGTGCCGCACTAAGCTCAACTGGTTCGAAACCGGAGAAGGACTGATTTTTGGGCCGGAAGTTTTGCACAAAGCGGAAGAGATGGTGCAACTGGTCCGAGACAGCCAAGTCGCGGCAAAACAGCTATGTGGATTCTCGCCGCAGGGATGTGGGGTTCATTCCCGGAGACCTGGTGTGCCTTCGTGTCACATCTCTCAAGGGAACCAAGCGTTTCCACGTTAAAGGGAAACTCGCTCCAAGGTTCATTGGACCTTTTAAGATCACGGCACGGCGTGGAGAAGTTGTTTATCAGTTGGAGCTACCTCCGGAACTTTTGGGTGTGCACAACGTCTTCCACGTGTCACAACTTCGGAAGTGTCTTGAAGCGCCAAATCGTCCCGGTCTTTACAAGGACATTGACAATCAGGCCATTGACCTTCAGCCTGATCTCACCTACCGCGAGAAGCCGATCCGCATACTGGATGAAGCTGAGCGTTGCACTAGAAGCCTCACCATCAAGTATTTCAAGGTTCAATGGAGCAACCACACCGAAGCAGAAGCAACATGGGAGCGTGAAGACTATCTCCGATCTGAGTTTCCGGACCTTTTTAACACCTAGCTTAGGAATCTCAGGGACGAGATTCTTGTAAGGGGGATAGGTCTGTCACACCCTGTTTTTACTACCACTTCTGTGTATTGTGAAAACCTGAGCTTGTTAAAACTTTTTCAAAACTAATGTTGTGAGTGCCATGATTGTCATTCTATGCTTGTGTGTTTGATCATGTGACGACAAAAACCCTATTTCACAATATTGATTTCCAAAAACCTTTACTTGTTTGTGATCAAGGTAAAACCCTACTTTGACTTGCACTACATGCCCTTGATGGCAAGAAGTGTTTCTACTCAAAGTTGGTGATCTGATTTTAACTTGTCTTCATATTCCAAAACCACAAAAATAATTAGTTTCCTAATTAAATTGCATGTCCATTTCTGAGGAAAGAATTGGTATTCCTACTTGGAAAAATAGTTTTCTGCCTTAGAAAATCTGATTAAATTTGGAGATGATCAGAAGGACATATATTTTCCATACATAAGATTTTAAACCCCTATTTATATTATAATTATTTGAGTAAAACCCTGAAATCCATTTCTGTCTGTTTTGACCTTTTGAAATATTTCCAAAGGAAATATTCTCAATAAAATCCTAGGAAATTCTAGTAGTATCCCTAAGCCATACTTGGTGTCCACATAAAGTTCCACCTTGATCAAAGGTGATTAAGTACCCCAAATAACCCTAAAACCCCTTCTGTCCAGATTGAAGTTATAGGAAATCTGCATAGCAAAATTCATCCAACGATGCTGAAACTTTGCAGGAGTGCCTAATACCTCAAATGAGGGTTCCACATCAAAAATGGGATTTGTGAGACTTGGTTTTCCCACACTCTCTTTGGAGGGGACAGATCTGGTCAAATTGAAGTGTTTTCAAGTTTACAAAGCTAAACTTGCCCTATGGATCTCAAACTTGGTGAAACCCCATGTTTTAGACCCAAACCCAAACATGTTAAGTTGCATCACCTGTGGTGGGGTGCAACCCCCTCAAACCACTGGCGAGCACCTTTTGACAGATAGGGAGTAGCCACCTTAGCCACAGCTAAACCCAACCCCTTTGCTCCAAACTCATAGATTAGGTGGCCAGTATCTATATCTAACCCCAGTCAACTAGCCCCTCACTGGTTCAAAGTAGAAAGGCCAAAAACTCCAATTTAGGCTTCAGTTCAAGGCTGACAGCACCAGTGTTTCCTGTTCCCCTTGACCAGCCAAAGCTCCCACGAGACCCAAACGGTTAGCCACACTCCCAGTCAGGGCCAGGACATGCTAGACACGTGCAAAGTGCCTCACCAGCATGCCGTGGCATGCCAAACTGTGCTCCGGGCGCTCTACAGGAAGCCACCAAGGTGGGGGCGACGCTCTCGGCCAGTTCCAGCCTCCCCCGAGGTGTCCAACCTCTTCCCAGACAACCCCTCTGCATTGTGCAACCCTCAGGGAGCCTCCTCTCCCGCGCTAGAGCTCGTGCGACGCGTGCCCGCGCGCACCAGAACCGGCCAAGGTAGCGCGGCCACAGATGCTTGACTCCTCCCTCTCTCCCTCTTCAGCAGATGGTTCTGGCAGTCCAAAACCATGTCCCAAGATCGTGGTTTCAACCGCAGCCCTCTCTGCATCACCATGCACGCCACAGTGAGTTACCGGCGCTCCCGAATCGGCTCACCGTCGCGGGCCTATAAATAGCCCTCCCCCTCGCTCCAGCACGCCTCAGATAGCTTCACCACGACCACTAGCACCTCCCTAGCCACCCCAGCAACCTAGCAGAGCCCCGGTGCTCGAGATCGACCGAGGCCCCTCTGTCTCAGAGCTCCGGTCGATCTTCGGCTACACAACAGCTCCTACACCCCTCGACTCACCAAACTGATCCCCTCAACCCCAGGAAGCTTTCCCCCAACTCGCCCGAGCATTTCCGTACCTCTAGCCACCTCCTCGAGCACCTCCCGAAACTCCATCGCCATGGCCTCCTCGTCGCCGGCGAAACCCTGCCTCTCCGACGTTGTTCCGACCACCAGCAGGTAGGCAACGTCATGGAAAACTCATTCCAGTCTTTGTTGGGGCTTGAGAGCGTCGGAAGCCTCGCCGGCGTGCTCCTCCTCCTCTCTGGCCAAAGGTAGGAGATGACCCCGACAGGTGTGCCCCACCTGTCGGTGGTCCAGCCTCCCCTCCCGCGCCATCCACGGCCACTGACCGCAGGGCCCGCACTTCAGGTTCAAACCTGACGGCGCACACGCCTGGGCAGGCTGTCGGCTGGCCATGGGCCAGCCCAGTTCCAGGCCGAGCCAGGCCAGGAACTTAGCCCGTTTTTCTTTTATTTTTAAAACCTGATTTCTAAGATTTTTATAAAAACATTTACCCAGTGTAAAAATATAATTTTTCCACTCTTATTCTTCTAAAAATATGTAGTATTTAATGATATGATTGGATGAATTTTTCAACAACTATTTTGTTTTACAATAATAAAAAGGACTAAATTGGAATAGTTTTGCTTCTGTTTGGTTAATTTTAAAAATGCTCCTTCAAGAGAAATTCAGGCAAATATTTTTCAAAAGGACAACTTAGATTTATCAGTAATAAAGAACATTTTTAAAATGACTTTGTGATCTGTTTCTGTGTGAGCTATTTCTTATTTTTTTTTGTTGATGATAGAAAATCCGTGTGACGAGGGAATCGGAGCGGAAGACCTCGAAGACGCCGGATACCTAGCTGACCAAGGCAAGCATCCCTTTGACCATGACTGAGCATATGTTACATTGCATGTGAAAATAGCAAGTATTTTCATTGCATATGATCATAAGTGTCGGTAAATCATTCGGTGTGATGTTACCGATGGCTCCTCTGGAGCACATGCATTGAGCTTGATCCTACCCTTTTTAGGATCATGCTAGTATCATGTTGACAAGAAATGATATAGTAAACAAGCATGAGAATGTTGTTGGCATAAAACAAAGGTTTATGAAAACCCCGTCGGGTGCCACTAATGCCCGAGGGTGATGATGACTTAGGTGGCCACTTTTGGTGACGTGGTGCACCAGGTATTTGAGTAAGTATGGTTTCAGAAATGGAATTAGATTTATGATGTGTGGTCACACTCGTGACGGGTTTGTGCCAGGTAGGACGACTATGACATTTCTATGAGTTCCAGGCACACCGTTGGTCCTTGCATGGTTGATACTGTCCAGAGTCGGTGCTCGTAAGACGTACAACATGTGGGCTGGGTACCAATCGAGTGGACCTCTTTGTCTAGTATCGTCAGGGGAGAGGCATTGATCGGGTACTTACCTCGGGTATATTATATATACCGCGAGTCGTGGATGACACGGAAGTTCCACGGATCTCGTGGGTCCTGCGTACTACCTCTGTAGAGTGTAAAACTATTTGAATAGTCGTGTCCACGGTCAAGGACAGTTGGGTAATCCTGCTTAAACTACGTCCAGTTATTTCCGCATAAACCAAGTGTGTGTGAGTGGTGTTAAAAAGGTGTTGTTATGAAAGTAATGATATGACCAATTTTTGTGACTTGGCATATAGGGTGAGCCCGGATGGTTCAGCCCTCGATAGATATATTCATATCTGTAACCTGTTCTTCAAAAGTAATTCTTTAATTTAATGCATAGTCATGATCATCCCACCAAGAGTAGTTCCACCAAAGATGCATGTTATTGTTATCCTTCACTTTCATTGTTCATGTCATGGGCTATTTGCGAGTACATTCAAAGTACTCATTGGCTTGCCACTAGTTATGTTATTGACCAGACATGGAAGGACCGGAGTTTGGAGATGAGTATGTCTTCGGAGACGCCCCTGCGAACTAGGACGCTTCCAAGTCAGAATGCATGTCGGTGTAGGCTTGATTGCATGGGCACCCGCTTAGCCCCTATGATTTCCACTTCTAGTTGTATTTGAGTGATTTGGCCTTAGGCCCTGCCTTGTGAACCTGACCATTCGGTCTTGTGTTGTAATAATCGGTATTTGGATGTAAGACTCTCTTATTCGGTATCTGTGTTCGGTGAGCATTGATCTCTGGGATCACTGAGCACGGCAATCTCGACTCGTTGGTCGGGGTCCCCACACTAGTACCTCCCACATATGCCATCTCCATATCGCAAAACTATTGCAAGGAATCAAACATATCATATTCGGTGATCCATAAGGTTTATGTAGGATTTTATGACTAACCATGCAAATGACCAATTCCCGTTGACTCTCCGAATAGATATAAGTGAAGCATCAGAGTTTAATTCTTTCTACAAAAGATCATGCCCTAATAAGTATAAGTGAAGCAATAGAGCATTCTACAAACAACGGTTTTCTATGTGAAGAGAAACACGCAATCCAAAATTCAAATGATATAAGTGAGGCACATGAAGCATTCTATAAAGCCATACTCAAAATATATAAGTGAAGTGCAATGAGCATTCTGTAAATCAACCATGGACTATCTCATACCAGCATGGTGCATAAAACAAAAAATGAAAACTAAATGCAAAAGTCGCTCCAAGATTTGCACATAACACATGAATGAAGCAAAGACGAAAACACACTAATACTTGTTAAAGAAAGATGGGATGCCTTCCGGGGCATCCCCAAGATTAGACGCTTGATTCTCCTTGAATATTTACTTGGGGTTGCCTTGGGCATGCCCAAGCTTGAGCTCTTGCCTCTCCTCCTTCTCCTCATATCGATACTTCCTTGATCTTTGATCACTTCATCCACACAAAACTCAACAGAAAGCTCGGTAAGATCCGTTAGTATAATAAAGAAAATCACTACTCTAAGTACTGTTGCAAACCAATTCATATTTTGTTTTTGCATTGAGTGTGGGGACCCCGACTTACGAGTCGAGATTGCCGAATGAACGTGCTCAATGATCCCAGAGATCAATGCTCACCGAACACACAGAAACTGAATAACAAGAGTCTTACATCCATAATACCGTTTGATACAATAAATGACCATTGCAGTCAAGTCTTATATATATAGGGCCTTGAAGGCCAGCACACAAACTTGACCAATAGCGGAAATATTGGTCGAAAGCGTGAACCCATGCCATCAGCCTTAATCTACAGGCATTCTGACTGGGAAGTGTCCTAGCTCGCAGGGACGTCATCAACGTGTTCTTCACCATTTCCTGTTCTCTCACAACTAGTCAATGAAATAACAAGTGGCAAGCCAATGAGTACTTTGAATGTACTCGCAAACAACCCATGATGTGGATAATGCAGTCGTACGATAATAAAGTAATATGAGCCTTTGCGGAAAGCATGTTTCGATTATAAATAAACATGACCAATTGCTTGACTGGACATGCAGCATAACCTAGATGGTATTCAGAAGAACAGGTCACAAATATCAACATATCTGTTGAGGGTTGAACACCACAGGTTCACCCTATATGCCAAGTCACCGAACTTGGCATATCATCTTTCTCCGACAACACCTTTAAACATACACATACTCACAGTTGGTTTATGCAGAAACGACTGGACATAGTTTAAGCAGCACCACCCAACTGTCCTTGACCATGGACACGACTATTCGAATAGTTTAACACTCTACAGAGGTTGTACACTGTACCCACGAGATCCGGGAAACTTCCTTGTCATCCACGACTCGCGGTATATAACATAGCCGAGGTAAGTACCCCGATCAATGCCTTTCCCCTGACGATACTAGACAAAGAGTTCCACTCGATTGGTACCCAGCCCACATGATGTACGTGTTACGAGCACCGACTCTGGACCGTATCATCCATGCGGGGACCAATGGTGTGCCCGGAACACGTAAAAACGGCATAGTCGACCTACCTGGTCCGACCCCGTCACGAGAGTCACCACATATCACTCCCGCCACTAGTAATGTGGCTCTTTGCTAGCACCGACCAAAGTAATCAACAAAGCCTCGCCCCATAAAGGGTTATCGTGGTCGTACATGTAAGGTTGGGACCGTCGACACATCATAAATCTAATCCCGTTTCCGAAACCACTCCCACAAAACTTTACCAGTGCACCACTTCTTTCACAAGTGGTCACCTAACTCAACATCATCACCCTCGGGCATTAGTGGCACCCGACGGGGTTTTCGTAAAACCTTTGATATCAACCTTGTGTTACCATCATCATGCACATGCTCTTTCTATGCGTAGCACTACTGTCTACTTGTCATCCTATTATCAGTCTGACCCTCATAGATGATAGGGTCATTCTCAATGCAAGTTCTCCAGAGGAGCTATCAGAAACACCATGATGGTGTGCACCGCTCATCCTTAACTATAGGCATCGGAGTAGAGTAACCAATGTATCATGCATAGAAGTATTTTCGTAGACATGATCAAAGGGCTGTTTGCCTTGCTCACATAAGTCCTTGGGGTCTTCGAGGTCCTCCGGTCCAACTTCGAGTACTGCATCTACTCCATCAACTATCGTCGAAAACAATCACAGTAAGCCACACAGCGAGCAGAAACAAAAGTGCTATATAAATAGGAGTTTTATTTTTCTTGGACCTCTCTGGTCATAATAAAAATACGTGAAGCTTGCTCTAGGAGATTTGGACCATCGGGGATTTTTTAATGGATGACAGGAGGAATAGGTGATCCTTAAAGAAGCCTACAAAAATCATTCTGTTAAAATTGAGTGGAGGCACTCAATAAACAGAGCATGATTTTAGAAACATTTAGGAAGTTATTTCACTGGATTTGGAGTTGATATGAATATTCTAAGGATTTTATAACATGTAATAAATAGCAAAAGGAGCTATTTATTTAATGCAACAAAAACATGCGAGATAAAAATGTTGACCAAGGCTTCAAAAACAGTGCGAGATATTATAAGACTCTAGAAATTGGAATCACTCCATTTGGAGTTGATTTGAATCCTCTAGGATTTTCGAAAGGTGGTGTTTAAAATATTCAAATGGAAATTTGAATATTAACCCCACACAAAAGTCTCCTGGAAAAATATGCAATGCACATATCTGGATAGATCTTGAATTTAGGAACATGTAGAAATTTGAATCATCAAATTTGGAGCTCATATGAATTTTTGATGGATTTATGAAGTCTCTGAAAATGAAAAGAGGCTTTACCAGGGGGCTTATAGTGCGCTCAGGGTGCAAGATAAATACCCGGGTCGGCCCAGCTGCTAGTGCGCGCCGGCGGAGGGCCACGTCGAAAACGCCCTCGTGGAAAGGCGCTACCACAACTGGGGAAACGGGCGGGGCAAAGCCCGCTTCCCCTTAAACGGGCGGGGCCCTGCTCCGGCTCGCTGACAAGGGGGGGCGTAGGTCGTGTCCTTCTCAAACCTCCTGCTGGCACACAGGGGAGGTAGGGGTGGCCGACCGAGCCGGTGCTTGCACTTGCTCCGGTGGATCAGGCCACCTCCGGCAGTACTCCAGACACCCGCGGGTTCGGGGATATCTCTCGCACCCACCTGGGTGAGCCCAAGGTGCTGGGGAGGCCGAGAGCAGGTGCGCGTGTGGCCGAGGCAGGGGATGGCGACGATGCCGTGAGAGCGGCATTCCGGCCACCTGGAGGGCGAAGAGGGAAGCGGGGAGGCTGTAGGGTCATCGTGGGCTTCTCTCCGCGGTCGGAAGAGGAGAGGGGAGGGCTGGCGAGCCCGGTTGCAGGGGAGGCCGAGGCTGCACCATGACAGCCATGGAAGGTGGAGAAGCTTGGGAGAAGGAGTGAGGTGGCTTTGGAGGTTCATGCAAGGAAGGGGGAGTTGGTCTGGAGGCTCTGGGTGCTCAGGGAGAGCCAAAAGGAGAGGGGCCGACCAGGAGGAGCTCGGCTCCGTGGCAGACGCGCTCTGGCATGGGAGGGCACGCGTCCCTGGGTGTTTTGGAGTTGAGCTTGCATCGGGGAGGGGTGGGATAGTCAAAAGGGGTCCCGTAGCACACTGAGATGAGCTGCAATAGCCGAGCACGGCCTGGGGGAAGAAGGCAAGGCGCACACCACCGTTTTTGCACGCCAGCGAGGTGGTCACCACGCCACCCCTTGGCCAAACCAAGGTGTCAAACATTCAAGGCATGCGTGCCATAAAGCACTGGTTTAGTTTGGACCCAAGTGGAGCTGGTTTGAATTGGTTTTGACTGCAATTAAGTTTGCAGCAAAAAACTTAAGGCTAACAATGTGGGCACTTACTCGAGGGATAATGGGGTGAAACCATGTCTAGAACTTTTAGGCATGGAAGGACTATAGTTCTGCAAAGTTTCAGGTCAGAGGGATGAGTCTAGCTAGCAGTTGTAGTTCAATGCTACAATTCTACCACAAATCAAGTTTCAAATGTGCTGCTCATTTTCCCCACATGAGCATGCTATATTTTGATTTGAAATGATGCATTAGCATGCTAGGGGATCTCTGGAAAGAGGTGGGGGCTTTGTCTTAAGCAAAAGTATAACAAGAGGGGTAAAAATGGCGTTGCCAAGGTAAAAATGAGAGATAGCTACATGGAGTCACTCTCCAATAATTGACCATTGGCCATGGCAAGATTAATGGAGGTAAAAGGGAACTAGGGAAGGTTGTGCTAAAAATATAAGCTCAAGGCAAATAGTGGAACATGCCAAAGCAGCAACTTTGGTGAATGCACACAAGGTGTTTGATGGATGTTAGTGTTGGAAATATGCCCTAGAGGCAATAATAAATTAGTTATTATTATATTTCTTAGTTCATGATAATCGTTTATTATCCATGCTATAATTGTATTGATTGGAAACACAATACTTGTGTGGATACATAGACAAAACACTGTCCCTAGTAAGCCTCTAGTTGACTAGCTCGTTGTTCAAAGATGGTCAAGGTTTCCTGGCCATAGGCAAGTGTTGTCACTTGATAACAGGATCACATCATTAGGAGAATCATGTGATGGACTAGACCCAAACTAATAGACGTAGCATGTTGATCGTGTCATTTTGTTGCTACTGTTTTCTGCGTGTCAAGTATTTGTTCCTATGACCATGAGATCATATAACTCACGAACACCGAAGGAATGCTTTGTGTGTATCAAACGTCGCAACGTAACTGGGTGACTATAAAGATGCTCTACACGTATCTCCGAAGGTGTTCGTTGAGTTAGTATGGATCAAGACTGGGATTTGTCACTCCGTATGACGGGGAGGTATCTCGGGGCCCACTCGGTAATACAACATCACACACAAGCCTTGCAAGCAATGTAACTTAGTGTAAGTTGCGGGATCTTGTATTACGGAACGAGTAAAGAGACTTGCCGGTGAACGAGATTGAAATAGGTATGCGGATACTGACGATCGAATCTCGGGCAAGTAACATACCGAAGGACAAAGAGAATGACATACGGGATTACACGAATCCTTGACACTGAGGTTCAAACGATAAGATCTTCGTAGAATGTGTAGGATCCAATATGGGCATCCAGGTCCCGCTATTGGATATTGACCGAGGAGTCTCTCTGGTCATGTCTACATAGTTCTCGAACCCGCAGGGTCTGCACACTTAAGGTTCGACGTTGTTTTATGCGTATTTGAGTTATATGGTTGGTTACCGAATGTTGTTCGGAGTCCCGGATGAGATCACGGACGTCACGAGGGTTTCCGGAATGGTCCGGAAACGAAGATTGATATATAGGATGACCTCATTTGGTTACCGGAAGGTTTTCGTGCATTACCGGAAAAGTTTCGGGCTCATCGGTAGTGTACCGGGAGTGCCGGGAGGGGTGCCGGGGACCATCGGGAGGGGTGTCACGCCCCAAGGGGTCTCATGGGCTATGGGAAGAGATAAACCAGCCCCTAGTGGGCTGGAATAAGTTCCCACTAAGGCCCATAAGGTTTGAGAAGGAAAAAAAACAAGGTGGAAAGAGTTTCCAAGTGGGAAGGTGGAATCCTACTCCAAGTAGGATTGGAGTAGGACTCCTCCACCTCCAATTTCGGCCAAACCTTTAGGTTTTGAGGCTGCCTCCTCCCCTCCCTCCCACCTATATATACGGAGGTTTTAGGGCTGATTTGAGACGACTTTTCCACGGCAGCCCGACCACATACCTCCACGGTTTTTCCTCTAGATCGCGTTTCTGCGGAGCTCGGGCGGAGCCCTGCTGAGACAAGGTCATCACCAACCTCCGGAGCGCCGTCACGCTGCCGGAGAACTCGTCTACCTCTCCGTCTCTCTTGCTGGATCAAGAAGGCCGAGATCATCGTCGAGCTGTACGTGTGCTGAACGCGGAGGTGCCGTCCGTTCGGTACTAGATCGTGGGACTGATCGCGGGATTGTTCGCGGGGCGGATCGAGGGACGTGAGGACGTTCCACTACATCAACCGCGTTCTCTAACGCTTCTGCTGTACGATCTACAAGGGTACGTAGATCACTCATCCCCTCTCGTAGATGGACATCACCATGATAGGTCTTCGTGCGCGTAGGAAAAATTTTGTTTCCCATGCGACGTTCCCCAACAGTTAGGGCTACCAGATGGATTCCAATTGATATGAGACTTAACAGAACTACATAATAGATCAAAATAAGCTTGGACACCAAATTTGGCATTTGGTGGAGAAGGTTTTCAATGTAGACTTGGAAAACCCATGAAATGGGCAGAAATGACTTTCTACCTACAAAACCATGCAAATAAATTCCCACAAATCCACAACTTCGTGTGGGGAATTACTTGAGCATTAAAGCATGCCCAAAAAGTTTGGGATAAATTAGAGAAACTTTTAATGTAAAGTTTCCCAAGGTCAGAAATCAACATAGAAGGTTTTGAGGAGTTTGGGACAAGTTCATTTATTAACCTTGACGCACCACTTGGTGTGGATGCATTATTGGAGTATCTGAACATGTCCACCAAATTTGAGCATAATTGGAGACACTTGACAATGTATAGTTGCTAAAATTTGGATCTGGACAGACAGGGTTTTAGAATAATTAAGTGAATTAAATCAACTTGGATAGAGATGAAACTTGGCAAAATCATCACATATATCATATGTGACATGCTAGAATTTTATAGGAATTTATTGAGAATATTTCTTATAGAAATATCCCAAAAGCTTGAAATAGGCAGGAAGGGTTTTGAAGGGAAACCTTTATTCTTAACTTTGTCTCCGAGTAGACCTCAAAGCTTAAACAACCCACAAATTTCATTGACATATATCAAATGGTAATAAGGATGAGTTGAATCGTTATAAGGTTAGCCAGCAGTTTCTCTATCATACCTGACGGAATCTCATAACAAATATATGTAGTAGGTTCAATAGGTTGAGGAATAGTTTCTTCAACTTCCGTTCGAGGCGAACGTGCCACGAACAAGCCACTCCAAGGGTGACTATTCATAGTGATAAGCAACAGTAAATTTCAGCATGTATCAAAAGTGTTTCGTTACCAATTTCCACTTACCAAAGGCGCTTCACTCCCCGGCAACAGCGCGAGAAAAGATTCTTGATGACCCACGAGTATAGGGGATCAATTGTAGTCCTTTAAATAAGTAAGAGTGTCGAACCCGACGAGGAGCAGAAGGAAATGATAAGCAATTTTCACCAAGGAATTTTGTGCAAATGTTGTAAGTAAGAGTGATAGATAGTTTTGTAGCAAGATAATTCATAACAAGTGACAAGTAACAATAGTATCAAAGGTGTAGCAAGGTAGCCCAATCCTTTTTATGGCAAAGGACATGCCTAAAAGTTCTCTTATATAAAGCAAGTAATCCCGAGGACGCATGGGAGTTTCTGTCTAGTCATGTTCATCATATTAAATTGAATCGTGTTCGCTACTTTTATGATTTGTTATGTAGGTGGACCGATGCTAAGGTGTTGTTCTTACTTGAAATAAGAACCTACTTATGATTACCCCCTCTTGCAAGCATCACAACTATGAAAGAAGAATTAAGATAAATCTAACCATAGCATGAAATATGTTGATCCAAATCAGCCCCTTATGAAGCAGCACATAAACTAGGATTTAAGCTTCTGTCATTCTCGCAATCCATCATCTATTTCTTACTCCACAATGACTTACTCTAGGCCCATAACATGGTGAAGTGTCATGTAGTCATGTTCACATGACACCACTAAAGGAAGTAACACCATACATATCATCAAAATATCGAACGAATACCAATCTTTATATGATTAATTATAACAAGACTTCTCCCATGTCCTCGGGAACAACACTAACTACTCACACCTCATCAACATGTTCAACATCAGAGATATAATAATGATGATTAAGGATCTAAACATAATACCTTCCACCAAGTAATCCAACAAGCATCAACTACAAGATGTAATCAACACAACTAGTAACCCGCACGTACCAATCTGAGGTTTTGGGACAAAGATTGAATACACAAGATGAACTAGTGTTGGAGATGAGATGGTGCTGGTGAAGACGTTGATGAAGATTAGCCCTCCCACGAAGAAGGAAGCATTGGTGATGAAGATGGCTTCAATGTCCCCCTCCCGGAGGGAAGTTTCCCCGACACAATCTCTCTCTCGAATAGCAAAAGTGCCTCTACCCAAGTTTCCACCTTGATATGGCGGCATTTCATCGCGAATGATCACTTATGATTTTTTTGTCTAGGGTAAAACACACCATATAGGAGAATATGGTCACAAAAGGGCTAACTGGGGACCCACAAGCCATCTAGGTGCGGCCTGGGGGCGCGACCTATGGGCTTGTGCCCAGCTGATGGCCCCTCTCGAGTGTATTTTCGGCATAGAAATTCTCAAATATTCTAGAAAAAATCTTCGTAAAGTTTCAATTCATTTGGAGCAAGTTGAATTTTCTGCCTTTTTCTTGGTTTCCCGGTCCAAAATTCCAGTTTCCACATATTTCCCTCTCAGTGATGTATCTTGCATATTCAAAGAGAAAGAGAATAAGAATTGTATGATAATAATGGATAATGGACATGATCAACACAAATATCAATAGTATTCATGATGCAAAATGGGCATACCAATTACGGAGGGTGATTCCTCCTTCACCACTTCCAATAACGACTCTGTCGTGGAACCCCTCTAGCGTGAACCATGGAGGGTGATTCCTCCATCGTCACCTTGATGGTTACATCAATTGGAATCCGCCGAGGGTGATACCTTGGATTCCTTTGATGTTATAGACACACAATTACATTAAATTTACTACTTGAACATGATGAGATGTGTGGAACGGGTGAATTCCCGCGAGATTGTAACGAGGTGTGGCCGGGAATTCTTGGCCCTTGCCACAAGTCCTCGAGACGGGGCGATTGGACCACATATCATGAGTTGCTGATCATCGCCAAAGTTAAGGAGCGGGGTGGATACCCGCGTGATTGCGACGAGGCGTGCCCAGACATTCTTGGCTGTTTCCACAAGTCCTCGAGACGGGGCGACAGGACCACTTATCGTGGAGCATTGATCGTCACCGCAGTTTAACAAAGCTTTAATGGGTTTGGATATGTGATCTGAGAAGGCCTCTGGCCTGTCTCGCACTAACCACCACGTGGGAATAAGTATGGGCACTCTGCATCGTACATTCACCCGAAAGCTCTTAAGATGTCACAGTTGAGCGGCACGCTCCCGAGGGGTTCGCGTAAGCATTGGTCTTGTATTAAGAGGTGTCAGGACAGACACCGGTCATCCTTGCAATGTGCATGATTGTGAAGGGATATTGACACATGACCCCTTTGCCATTATGATGTATACCGGCATGTGACCTCTCTGTTGAGCCTAGGTAGGACTACGACGTGTCGATAAGCTGATGCCAGGCATGACCCAGGAAAGTGTGTCCGGCCGGAGTTAATCGAGCATGTTGCGTAAGTTTGTGCACCCCTGTAGGGAAGTATATCTATTAGAATAGCCGCGTCCACGGTAACGGACGCTTAGAGTTGTATCCCGATCTAATACAACTAGAAGTGTGACTTAAATTGAAATATGGCTCCGAGATTGCTTTCTCGCAGTGTGTCAAGAAGGATTTATGGACGTTACTTAATAAACTTGCTACATTATACTTATGTTGATCTTCACTCTTCTAATGTTACAAGTCTTCGATAGGACTAGGACTTCTCTCTATTCTGGCATTTTTGCAGTAAGTCCAAAGCATTCCTTTGATACCGATGCATACCTAGCATAGTTCTGATGTCAGTCTTGCGAGTACTTTGGATGAGTACTCACCGTTGCTTTGCCCCCCTTTTCCTCTTGATATGACTTGTCGCGGCAAGATGACGAAGCCCAGGAGATGGCTCTTTCTGTCGACGACTACTACTACCCTGACGGAGCCTACTACTACATGGAGGCCGCTGACAACCAGGTGTAGTTAGGAGGCTCCCAGGCAGGAGGCCTTGCCCTTTAGATCCGATGTTATGTTTGTGGTAGTCTTCTTAAGGAAAAACTTGTTTACTTATGTTTGTACTCACATATTGTTTGCTTTCACTGACTCGTGTGTATTCAAGCCCTCGAGGCCCCTGGCTTGTAATATGAAGCTTTTATGACTTCAATTTATATCTAGAGTTGTGTTGTGATATCTTCCCGTGAGTTCGTAATCTTGGTCGTATGCATTTGTGGGGACCCCAACTGGTAAGTCGAGATCGCCGTGCCCAATGATCCCAAGGATCAATGCTCACTGAACACAGATACTGAATAATAGAGTATTACATCCATACATACCGTTTGATACAATAAATGACCACTTCGGTCGAGTCTTACATACATAGGGCCTTAAAGGACAAAGCACCAAACTAGACCAATAGCGGAATTATTGGTTGAAAGCGTGAACTCATGCCATCAGCCTTAACCTACAGGCATTCTGACTGGGAAGCGTCCTAGCTCGCAAGAACGTCACCGAGTTAATCTTCACCATATCCTTTTCTTTCACACCTGGTCAATGAAATAACCAGTGGCAAGCCAATGAGTACTTTGAATGTACTCGCAAACAGCCCATGATACGAACAATGAAAGTGAAGGATAACAGTATCATGCATATTTAGTGTAACTCATCAGGGTGGAATGATCATGTATATGCATCAATCTAAAGAATTACTTTTGAATAACAGGTTACAGATATCAACATATCTGCTAAGGGTTGAACCATCCGGGTTCACCCTATATGCCAAGTCATCGGACTTGTCATAACCTCAATGTATTAATGAGGGCTAAACCATCCGGGTTTACCCTATATGCCAAGTCATCGGACTTGTCATAACCTCAATGTATTAATGAGGGCTAAACCATCCAGGTTTACCCTATATGCCAAGTCATCAAACTTGGTCATATTATTACTCTCATAACAACACCTTTTTAACACCACACACACACTTGGTTTATGCGGAAACGCTGGACGTAGTTTAAGCAGCACCACCCAACTGTCCTTGACCGTGGACACGGCTATTCGAATAGTTTGACACTCTGCAGAGGTAGTACGCTGGACCCACGAGAAACAGGAAACTTTCGTGTCATCCACGACTCGCGGTATATCACATATACCCGAGGTAAGTACCCGATCATCATCTTTCCCCTAACGATACTAGACAAAGAGTTCCACTCGATTGGTACCCAGCCCACATGTTGTACGTCTTACGAGCACCGACTCTGGACTATAACAACCATGCAGGGACCAACGGTGTGCCTGGAACTCATAATAATGGCATAGTCGTCCTACCTGGCACGACCCCATCACGAGAGTGACACCGATCACTCCCGCCACTAGTAATGTGGCTCTTTGCTAGTACCGACCAGAGTATTCAACAAAGCCCCGTCCCATAAAGGGGTATCGTGGTCGTACTGGTAAGGTTGGGACGGTCGACACATCATAAATCTAATCCCATTTCCGAAACCATACTCACGCAAAACACCGGTGCATCACTTCACCAAAAGTGATCACCAACTCATCATCACCCTCGGGCATTAGTGGCACCCGACGGGGTTTTCATAAACTCTTTGATTTAACTCATCATCATGCTCATGGTAATATGCTCTATCTTTACTTGTCAACATGGTAATAACATGACCCTCACGGGGTAGGGTCAAGCTCAATGCAATGATCTTACTCTACTAGTCAACAAGACAGTAGCATGATCCTCATAGACAGTAGGGTCAAGCTCATCATGCTTGTGCTCCGAGGAGCCATATGAATAACATCACTATCATGCAAGTGCTTCGGTGAAGCCTTCAGTACCATCACATCAATGATGAACCGGCACTGTGATCTCACGCAACGTAAAGTACTTGCTATTCTAGCATGCATCATTTCATATGCTTAAGTCATGGCAAAAGGGCTGCTTGCCTTGATCACGTAAGTCCTCGGGGTCTTCGAGGTCTTCCGCTCCGTCCCCGAATACTCCGTGTACCGTCAACTACCGTCGGAAATAACCATAGTAAGCCACACATCAAGCAGAAATAAAAGTGTTCTATAAATAGAAGTTTTATTTTTCTTGGACCTCTCTGGTCATAAGAAAAATACCTGAAGCTTCTCACAGGAGATTTGAATCATCAAGGATTTTTGAATAGGTGAAGGGAGCAATAGGTGGCCATTGAATAAGCCAACAGAAATCATTCTGTTAAAAATGAGTGGAGGCACCCATTTAATAGAGAATGATTTTAGAAATATTTAGGAAGTTGTTTCACTGGATTTGGAGATGGTATGAATATTCTAGAGATTTTGCAAGGAGGAATAAATAGCAATAGGAGCTATTTATTTATTGCAACAGACGTAAGTCACACAAAAATGTTAACCAGGGTTCTAAAAATGGAGAATGATTTTAGAAGGCTCTGGGAGTTTGAATCACTCCATTTGGAGTTGATTTGAATCCTCTAGGAATTTTCAAAGGTGGAGTTTTCAATGTCCAGATTGACATTTGAAAAATAATACAACAAGAAAAGTGCTTGGAAAAATGTACAAGGCACACAGGTGGGTAGAGTTGGAATTTAGGAGCCTGCATAAATTTGAACCAAGTGATTTGGAGTTAGAATGAATTTTGGATGGGATTTATAAGTTGAAGCAAATCTGAAAAGGGAAAAGCTTAGCTTTGGGGGGGGGCTATCCTGCGCACTAGCGCTTGGTAGGCCTCCAGGCCGGCCCAGTGGTTCCCAGCTCCAGCAGAGGACCACGCCAGTGGCGCATTCCCTGGAATGCGCTTCCTAAGCGGGTAAGGGCACCGGGAAGGCTCCGCCTCCACTTAAGGCGCTGGGCCCGGCTTGGCTGTCTCGCTGACGAGGGGTCCCACGCGTCACTTTCTTCCCCCACCTCCCGCTCATGCAGGGATGAGATGCCGGAGCTCGAGGGTGCGTCGGCACGCTCCTTTGGCCACCTCCGGCGAGGCTTGGCACTCCGGCGGGCTCGGGTGGAGGCGCCGCGCCCGACCAGGCCCCACGCACTAGCAGGGAGGGGTGGCAGCGACGCCGGCAAGGTGGCCCCGAGGGAGGCCGCCGGCTTCCATGGCCTCGGGCGCGCGACACCAAGAGAGGAGAGGGGCGCAGAGGGAGGCTGCGTGGCAATGGGAAGGCTCACCGGAGAGCCCAGGGTGAGGAGAAACCCCCTGGGTTGGCTAGGCTCGCGCGGAGGCCTCCGGGGATTGCGGCCATGGCTATGGCAGGAGGAGGAGGAAAGCGAGGGAAGGGAGCAGGGAGGATGAGAGGGCTCCGGGGAGAGAGGAGAAGCCAAATGGGAGCCATGGGAGGAGGAAAGAGACACTGGGGGCTCGGGGAGAGAAGATAAGAGAGGGGAGGGCCGAGAGAGCTCGAGAGCTCTCTAGAACTCTCGTGGGCATGGGTGCCACACGCGGCCTGAGGGTCTTGTAGTCTACCTAGCATCGTGGAGGGGGTCAAGGATGCTCTGCGGCGCTCTGGGACACGCTCCCCTCGCTGGACCCAAGCTGCAACTAGAGTCCAATGGTGCAAAGCACCGTTTCAACATGCCAGGGTGGTGGTCACCACCCCACCTGGTGTCCTGGGGCACCCCTTGGCCATGCCAAGGTGTCAACCATGCAAGGCATGCTTGCCACGATGCACTGGTGAAGTTTGGAAGCATCTGGGGCTGGTTTGAACTTGTTTTGACTGTTGTAAACATTTCAGCAGGAAACTAGGGGCTGATACAAATGGTTTTCACACGCAGAGAGGGGAGGTGAAACCATGTCGTGGAGCATTTGGTATGGAAGGACTACATATCTGCAAAAATTCAGCTCAAGAAAAGAAGTGTAGCTAGCACTTGTTGTACAAAGCTACTTTTCAGCCAGAAATGAACTTGAGGAGGTGCTGCTCATTTTCTCCACATGAGCATGCCATATCTTGGTTCTAAATGAAGCCTTGGCATATATTAGATGCTCTGGAAAGAGTTGGGAGTGATAGCTTAAGCAGAAGAATGGAAAGAAGGGTAAAACAGTGTTGCCAAGGGTGAAAATGAGAGAAAGTTACAAAGGGACCTTCTCCAATAATTGACCAGTGGCCATGGGAAAGTTAATGGAGGTGAAATGTAACTATGTGAGGCTGTGGTAGAAAGTTGAGCTCAAGGAATAAAGTGGAAGGGGCAAAACAAGCCGAATTAGTGAGTGCACACAAGGTGTTTGATCTATGGTTGGGCTACCAGATGAATTCCAATGGCTATGGAACTTAACAGGATCAAATAATAGATGAAAATAGGCTTGCACACCAAATTTGGGATTTTTTGGAGAAGTTTTCCAATGTAGACTTGAAAAACCCTAGAAATGGGCAGAAATGGGTTTGTGCTTAGAACCCTATTCAAATGAATTCCCACAAATCCAATATTTGGTGTAGGGGCATTATTTGAGCATTAAGGCATGCACAAAAAGTTTGAGGATAATTGGAGGAACTTTATAATGTAAAGTTTACCAAAGTCAGAAATCAACAGAGAGGGTTTTGAGGGTCTTAGGACAAGTTCCTCTATTCTCCTTGATGTACCACTTGGTGTGGATGCCTCATTGGAGTACTGGAACATGTCCACCAAATTTGAGCACAATTGGAGACACTTCACAATGTAGAGTTGCTCAAATTTGATTCTGGACAGATAGGGTTTTAGAGTGATTAGGGGAGTCAAATCAACTTGGATTGAAACGAAACTTGGCAAGATCATCAATAATATCATAGATGACCTGCTATAATTTTACTGGAATTTATTGAGAAATATTCCAAAAGCTTGAAATAGGCAGGAATGGTTTTGTAGGGGTTTGCCCAATATTTTGAACATGACCATGTGTTGAAACTCATAAATATGGAATAAATATATCCACTGAGTTTCCCTAAATTTTCTTAAATATTATGAAGGTAATAAAAATAACTTTCCTTCATAGGAGACCATTTCTGGCCTCACAGAAGGGCTTTTAAATAAAATTATAAAATAACTTTTAAAATAATAATATGATGGTTTTTGGAAGACATTTTGATAATAGGTTTTAAATAAAACAATTGGTGCAAAAGAACTCCCTAATTTGAGGACTTGTAGTACAAACCTCATCTCACGGGTTTGAAAGTTTAATTCAAAGAAAAGCTTTTTGGTCAAAATAATATTTGGTAAAAATAGATATTTGTCCTAAACACATGGTATGATCATTAGGCAGGAGATCATGGAATGAGAAGATGATTAAGAGAGTGGCAAGAATTAATGGGAATCAATCACATGCAAAACAAACAGACAGACAATAGTCACTCCAAGCATCACAAGCATTCACAAAAATTTTAATTGGTCCTAAATTTTGAAATAAGTTAATTAGTCAGGAAGGCCAAAAACTGGGTGTGACAGCATTTGTGTGTATGACTAGCGTACGATTAAGTTGGGGCGTCACAAGTTGGTATCAGAGTCGACTACCTGTAGGTAGCGGTAGCCCCCTTTCCAACTCCTTGGCTGAAGTTGAGTCTAGTACTTGAAAAACTTTTACTAACTTTGTTGTGTGTCTTACGGGCCCACATCTTAATCGGGTGGTATTAGGATCTTTTACTCCTCTTCTGTACTCTGGGTTCTAATCTCTCTTATATTTCGGGTTAAAGTTTTTGATAACTATAAGTTTAGGTTCTCGTAATCACATCCACCGGAGAGCCATCTTATCAGCTTTTGTCTCTTTTGAAAGTATGTTGCACACCTGTCTTTTGACATCTTTGAACCTCCTTGTTTCAGATGCATCCCGCAAGACAGTCTGTACGCCTGACTATGGATGTCGATCCGACTGGGTTCCCGGCCATTCTGGTCGACGTGTTGACTAGGCTGGGATATCGCTGGTACTCCAAGTACACTCTTTATGAGGACTGCCGTGAGTTCAACCAGGAGCAGTACCAGGTTGTGGTTCGTGTCTTCGATCGGCAAAACCTCTCCATCACTGAGCTGCACACCTATTGCGGTGTTGGGTGACTGTTGATATGGCAGTCCATGATGCTGCCTATACTGCTATCACCTGCCTTCATGGAGAGTACCCTCGATTGGAGGAGACTGGATTCAGATACATCCTGTACGCCCCCGCTGCGGATGAGTCTGGATCCGACACCAGTGTCTACACCCCATACGTGCGGTAGCGTAATGACCAATCCTACATCTGTTTGTACCCTTTACGTGAGTCGTCATTACGACTCATAGGTTCTGGTTCAGTACACTGAGGCGCTGGATCGTGTTATCCAAGCTCTGACTGTGTAGTTGTATGCCATCCGTACTCGTCTTTATGATGCTATGACACAATTGCTACCAGCAGTCAGCACGAGGGTACATCCTGAGAACATCCTTTACCCGCACAAGATAGAGCTACCACCAGGTCTTGTGTGGTGTGTTGTAGGAGGTCATACTCCTCCACATGGACATTTTCTCCCCGTTCGGGACAAGTATCTACATCAGAATATTCATGGTTTGTAGAATCCTTCCCTAGAGTTTGACATTCATGGCCACCGTCAGTTACCTGGATTCAATGGTTGTCTTCACGATGATGTAGCATATCGCTATGCCCCGTAATTGTATCCATCTACCGCGTGCGTGCACCCTGCCTGGTATTCTAAGGTTTTAACTTTCCGAACTTGTACCATTGGGTTATAATAGACCTATGTATGGATTTGTATGTCATGTTCGACTATTATGATGTATCTATTGCACTTCTTTTCATTGTGCATGTTACCTCATGAATGATTCATTGTCTTTTGTTTATCCAATGCTAAATTGCTAGTGTTAAAATTTGACAGGATGGTTAGACCAGCTGGTCGTGGCCATGGTGCCAACAATCCACCACCACCTGAACATGACTAGAATGATACAATAGTTTGAGTTGAACCGTCAGTTTATGCGAGGGCTCATGGATAAATTCCCAAGGTCGAATATGCACTAGTAGCCAGCCCCAATAACTCTGTAGGGTTTTGTCCGCCTCAACCCTGATGTCTACCATAGCTCAAATCGCCCCTTGATGATGATGACTGGCTCCATGACATCACTTATGATTTGGAGTCTGGTAGTGTTCCCTTGGCCAGCTATGTCACTTTTGCGGCATACTCCCTGAAGGGTCCTTCTGCTCAATGGTCGGACAGTCACACGCGTTCTCAGCCTGCTGGAACCATCATCACCTGGCCGGAGTTCCAAGCTACTTTACGTGCGTGCTACATTGCTCAAGGAATCATGTACACGAAGAATTGAGAGTTCGGTAACCTCTCCTGGGCAACAAGACTGTGGATGCTTATGAGAAGGAGTTTCTAGACTTGTCCCGCTATGATAAAGAAGACATTGCTACTAATGCTCGCACGCATGAGAAGTTCCGTGAAGGCCTTCACCCTGATATCAAGCTCGCGCTCCTTATTCCGGACTATCCTGATTTCGCCACCTGGGTGAACAAGGCCATCCAGGTTGAAACGGGTCTGAAGGAATACAAGGATGGCAGCAAGTGCAACCATGACATGGGCTAATCTTCGGGCTCATCGTCACAGAAGCGGAAGATGTGGAGTCACCACAACATGTACCATGCATGTGCACCTGCTCCAAGGCCCTCTTATGTTGCACCTTGTCTGCATCCTCCACGATCTAGGCAGCCGAGGCTCCCAGCTCCACCACCCCAAGTTCCTCCTTCCCGTCCTGAGGATGGGTTGTGCTTCAAGTGTGGTCGTCCAGGTCACCGTACCAGAGATTGCACGTAGAACCCGAATCAGCTTGCACTACCTTCAACTGGCAGTGGTAACAACCAGAACTACAACAACAATGCAAGGCCTTCTTATGGTCGTGGTCAGGCAAACAACATTGAACTAAGTCAAGCTCAAGACCAGTCTGCTACTATGATGATTACTCTTCTTGTTAACTCAGTACGAGCTTGTGTATTGTTTGATACAGGAGAATCGCATTCTTTCATGTCAGAAAATTTTCCATTCTTGCACGACATTAATTACGAAGTGATGAACATTCAAATAGTGGTAAACATCCCCGCGGGCCAATGTCGAACCTCCATGGTTAGCCACAATGTCCCCATTGAAATTGAAGGGTTGGAATTCAATACCTCTGCCATAATGTTGAAGTCTTCTAATATTGACCTCATTGTGGGAATGGACTGGTTGAAAACTCATACGGCTTCAATCTTTGTGCCACCAAAACCGTCCATCTCATGCATACTTCAAATGAGATAGTAAGCTACCATGCTCATCTTGTTCGAGATGTCGCAGACTGGCTATATGCCTCGAATGCATCAAACAAATCATCTTTTGAGGGGATTGAAAGCATTTCAGTAGTCCATGACTCCCAAGATGTCTTTCTAGAAGAACTCCGAGGAATTCCTCGTGTTAGAGATGTCGAGTTTGTCATCGACTTAGTGCCAAGCACCACTCCTATTGCCAAACGACCTTATAAGATGCCTCCTCATGAACTCCTTGAGCTTAAGGAGTTAATTGACAATTCGTTTCGTCAAGGTTTCATTCGTCCAAGTTCCTCTGCTTGCGAAGCACCTTCTCTCTTTGTCAAGAAAAAAGATGGTACGAATCATTTAGTCCAAGATTATTTACCCATCAACCGCGTAACAATTTAGAATTAATATCTGCTTCCTCGGATCAATGATATGTATGGCCAACTTGTTGGTTCCTCGATATTCTCTAAACTCGACTTGAGGTTGGGTTACCATCGGATCCATGTTCGTGAAGAAGATATTCCTCAGACCGAATTCGTTACTCACTATGGTTCATACGCGTATACCGTCTTGTATTTCGGTTTAACCAATGCTCTAGTAACCTTCTATCAGTTGATGAATTATATATTCATGGACTACCTCGACAAATTCGTTGTGGTTTATCTGGATGATATCCTGGTTTACTCCATTAATAAAGAAGAGCATGCTAAACATCTTCATCTCGTACTTGAAAAGCTTCAGAAGAATCATATTTATGCTAGGTGTTCAAAGTGTGAGTTCTGGTTGGACAAAGTGACCTACCTTGGTCATGTGATCTCCAAGGATGGTATTGCGGTCAACCCTGAATGGGTTTAGGCTATTCTTGACTAGAACCCCCAAAGAATGTCAAGAAAGTCCGAAGTTTTCTCGGACTCGCCAACTATTGTCGTTGTTTTGTCAAGAACTTCTCCAAGATTGCAAAACCCTTGACCAATTTGGTTCATAAAGGTGTTAAATATGAGTGGACAGAAAAATCTTAGGAAAGTTTCCAAACACTCAAGACCAAACTGACATCTGCTCTAGTTCTTTCTTGTCTAGATACTCGTAAGGACTTTATCATTTATTGTGACGCTTCTCGTCAAGGATTACGATGTGTCCTAATGCAAGAGCACAAGGTAATTTCTTATGTCTCATGATAGTTGCATCCTCATGAAGAGAACTATCTAGTTCATGACCTTGAACTTGGTGCAGTTATGTATTCGTTATTTCAATGGCGATATTACCTTCTTCCTAATCGTTGTGAGATATACACCGACCATCAAAGTCTGAAGTATCTATTTACTCAGCCACATCTAAATCTCCGACAAAAGCGATGGATGGAAGCAATTACCGACTATGACTATGGTATTTCTTATACCCGTGGCAACAGAAATGTCATGGCCGATGCTTTCAGTCATAAGTCTTACTACAACAACCTCATGGTTCAAAAGGATAATTCTCGTCTTCATGAAAAGCTCAGTGAATTGAACCTTCACATTGTTCCACATGGTTATCTGAATAACCTTGTATTGGAACCAACTCTTCTGGGAGCTATTAAGTCTACGCAAGCCAAAGATGCTCATGTTGATCAGATGAAAAGGGATCTTGATTTAGAAAAATCCATAGATTTCTCGCTTGCTGAAGATGGAACCTTGTAGTTCAGGGATCACATTGTGGTACCCCGTTTCGAGCTTATGACAGAGAAGGTGATAAAGAAGCACATGACACCCCTCTCTCTATTCATTTGGGAAGTACCCAGATGTACTTAGACATCCGTCAAAAGTACTGGTGGTCTAAGATGACGCAAGACATTTCTCAGTATATTGAAGAATGTGACTTCTATCGTCGCGTCAAAGCAGAATATCATAAAACAGTTGGACTTATGAAACCATTCCCTATTCCTAAATAGAAATGGGATAAGATTCACATGGACTTCGTTACTAGTTTTCCAAAGTCATAGAAAGGTAGCGATGCTATTTTTGTCTTTATCTACCAATTATCGAAAGTCACACACTTTCTGCCACTCAAGGAGACAATTACTGCTAGTGAATTAGCAACCTTGTATACCTCGAGGATTGTGTCACTCCATGGCATTCCGAAGGAAATCAGTTCAATTTGTGGTAGTATTTTCACTTCTAAGTGTTGTAATAGTTTCCAAGAGGCAATGGGAACTCATATAACCTGGAGCACTCCTTATCACCCCAAATCTCAAGGCCAAGTTGAACGAGTTAATCAAATTCTTTAAGAACTCTTCCAGGTTGTGTTATCTCTTCCGGCACGAAATGGGAAGAATCACTTCCTTATGTCGAATTCTCTTATAACAACAGCTATCAAGCCAACTTGAAGATAGCCCCTTTGAAGTGTTATATGGATGTAAGTGTCGAACACCTCTAAACTGGTCAGAAAATGGGGAATAAGCACTCATTGGTCCAAACATTATCCAACAAGATGAAGAGAAAGTTAGCATTGTCAGGGATAATATCAAGGCAGGCTAGTCTAACGAGAAGAGCAATTATGATAAGAAACACTTGGGTTCCACCTACGAAACCGGTGATAAAGCTTATCTTCATGTCACTCCTTTGAGAGGCACTCATCGGTTCAGAATCAAGGGCAAACTAGCTCCTCACTACATTGGTCCTTTTCGCGTTCTCAAAAGACGTGGAGATGTGGCTTACAAATTGGACCTGCCACCAAAATTCTCCCATATCCACGATCTCTTCCATGTGTCGCAACTTCGTCGATTCTTCAAGGACCCGAGCCATAAAGTGGATCTTGAATTGATTGAGGTGCAAGATGATCTCACTTACAAAGAGAATTCGATCCACGTTCTCAATGAAACTAAACATCAGACTCGTCAGAAGGTTACCAAGTCCTTCAAAGTATGGTAGTGAAATCATTCTGAAGATGAAGCCACATGGGAACGCAAGGATAACCTTCAGGATGAATACTCCGGTCTTCTTCCTTCTACCTCTTAATTCTCAGGACGAGAATTTCTTTTAGTAGGGGAGAGTTGTAACACTCCTGGATTTCAGCTACAGTGACGCGTGTAATTAAGTTACAATAAAACTTGAGATTAAGATAATGCTTTTTCTAAACCATGTTTGATCATATTGGAATCATATATCATTTCAAATTCCTAATATTTAAAAAAAAATCTTTTAATATGTGGTCTAATTTTTTTGCAAACCTGACAACTAAAATCATGTTTGGGTTGCAAATAATGCCCTAGTATTTATAAAATTGTAACCAACCTTTTCTCAAGTATTTTGGTGCCTCTAAAGCTTTTTAACAAAGGCCAAAACAATTAAATTAATTGCCTTTTGATTTATGAAATATCAAAAAAATCGAAATGCCCCCAAACTTTTGAAATAATGGGCAAGCTACCCTATTATTACTAAATCTTTTTTGTGTTAAACCATTTGCCAAACCATTCATAATAAAGCTAAGGAGAAAGTTTTCTTTTAAAAAAGGAAAAGGGCCATGTCCCCCCCCCCCCGCTGGGCCTCCTTTCCCCCTAGCCGGCCCAACCTGCCCCCCTCCCCGTCCCTAACCTCCCACTACAAGGAAACGGGGCTGGATGCTCCCACGGCAAACCCACCGACATTGCAACGACCATCGGCGATTGTCCCCTCCCCTTTAAAATGCCGACAGACACTAGCTCCGCCTTGCTCCCCCTTGCACCCCATTCCACTCCTTCCCCTCTATCGCCAGCACCCGAGCCACCCATTTTCGTCGCCCTCGCCCCCGTCGTCACCCACCTCCACCTCCCCCTCGACGACAGCCCTCAAGCCTCGCCGCCCCCAACCACCCTACTCCGCCGATGAGCCGCCAGCCTCTCCCACCCCCTTCCTCTCCTTTTAGCGCCTCTCACGAGCCCTGATAACCCATGATAACCCACAAGTATAGGGGATCGCAACAGTTTTTGAGGGTAGAGTATTCAACCCAAATTTATTGATTCGACTCAAGGGGAGGCAAAGAATATTCTTGATTATTAGCAGGTGAGTTGTCAATTCAATCACACCTGAAAGACTTACTATCTGGAGAAAATTACTTAGTAGCAAAGTAGTATGGAAGTAACGTTAACGGTGGCAAACGTGACAGTAGCAGTTTTGTGGTGATTGTAACGATAGCAATGGAAAACTAACTTAGCAAAGATCAATACGTGGAAAGCTCGTAGGCAATGGATCAGTGATGGATAATTATGTCGGGTGGCATTCATCATGCAATAGTCATAACATAGGGTGATACAGAACTAGCTCCATTTCATCAATGTAATGTAGGCATGTATTCCATATATAGTCGTATGTGCTTATGGAAAAGAACTTGCATGACATATTTTTTCCTACCCTCGCGTGGAAGCGTGGTCCTAATGGAAACTAAGCGTTATTAAGGCCTCCTTTTAATAGAGAACCGGACCAAAGCATTAGCACTTAGTGAATACATGAACTCCCCAAACTACGGTAATCACTGGAAAGAATCCTAGTTATTTGCACCCTGGGGGATGCGGATCACAACTCGTAATAGGTGTCTAAAACTTGCAAGATAGGATCAAGAACACATATATATATTCATGAAAACATAATAAGTTCACATTTAAAATCATGGCACTCAGGCCCTAGTGACAAGCATAAGCATAGCAAAGTCATAGCAACATCAATCTCGGAACATAGTGGATACTAGGGATCAAACCCTAACAAAACTAACTCGATTACATGGTAGATCTCATCCAAACCATCACCGTCCAGCAAGCCTACGATGGAATTACTCACGAACGGCGGAGAGCATCATGAAATTGGTGATGAAGGATGGTTGGTGTTGACTACGGCGTCGATTTCCCCTCTCCGAAGCCCAAATCAGACTCCAGATCTGCCCTCCCGAGGAAGAACAGGAGGTGGTGGCGGCTCCGTATAGTAAAATGCGATGAACTTTCCTCCTTGATTTTTTCCTCCCTGAATAGGAATATATAGAAGTGGAAACGAGGTCGGAGGAGCCACAGGGGTCCCACAAGATAAGGGGCGCGCCGTGCAGGCTTGTGGCCGAGTGGTGGCCCCTCTCTAGTTCATTCTTTCGCCAATATTTTTATTAATTCCAAAATATTCTCCGTAAATTTTCAGGTCAATCTGAGAACTTTTATTTCTGCACAAAAATAACACCAAGGCAATTCTGCTGAAAACAACGTTAGTCCGTGTTAGTTCCATTCAAATCATGCAAATTATAGTCCAAAACAAGGGCAAAAGAGTTTGGAAAAGTAGATACGTTGGAGACATATCAACCCACAAGTATAGGGGATCAGTCATAGTCCTTTCTATAAGTAAAAGTGTCGAACCCAATGAGGAGTAGAAGGAAATGACAAGCAGTTTTCAACAAGGTAATTTCTGCAAGCACTGAAATAGCGGTAACAAGTTGTTTGATAGCAAGATAATTGTAACAAGTAATGAGTAGCAATAGTAACAATAAGTGAAACAAGGTAGCCCAATCCTTTTTCGCGTTCGACACTTTTATAATTTGATATGTGGGTGGACCAATGCTTCGGTGTTGTTCTTACTTGAATAAGCCTCCCATTTATGATGAACCCTCCCGCAAGCATACATAACTATGAGAAAAGTGATAATAATAAATTATAACCATAGCATTAAACATAGGGATCCAAATCAGCCCCTTACGGAATAACGCATAAACTAGGGTTTAAGTTTCGGTCACTCTCGCAAGCCATCATCTAGTAAATACTCCACAATGCATTACCTTAGGCCCAAAGATGGTGAAGTGTTATGTAGTTGATGTTCACATAATACCACTAAGGGAATCAGAACTTTCATATCATCAAAATATCAAACGAATATCAACTTTACATGAGTATTTGCAACATGACTTATCTCGTGGACTCAAGAACAAAAGCAACTACTCACAAGTGATAAACATGCTCACGATCAGAGAGGTATTAAATATCTTATTGGATCTGAACATATGATCTTCCACAAATTAAACCACAAAGCATCAACTACAAGATGTAATCAACACTACTAGTGTAACACTCCCAAAATTTTGCCATGATTTTATTTATTAAATTTGCCCAGGATTGTTTTGAAATTTTTAACTCTGGGTTTTGTGTTGATTTCAGAACCTTTACTATTCTTATTCTTATGAAAAAATCTTTCTCTAGTTAGAGCTTTTGAAAATTTATTTGTGACTTGGGTGTTGACTCACATATTTTTCTTCCATTGACTATTCCAAAGAAGGGATTTTCTATAAATATTATCTTCCAAGTTCTATTTATTCAAAACTGGTTTTAATTTCCTAAGGACCCAGTTTTAAACTGCAACCACCTGTTAACTTCTTCTAAAAATTCCACAAAAAATTGGCAATTACCTAATATGCTTGTAGATCAAAAAAAATTATAAATATATAGCCAAGTGTTTTGGAAAATTTGAGCAAATTAATTGATTTTTACATTTTGGTCCAATTGGAGTTCTGCACTCCAATCCCTTAATAAATGTCTCCAAAAATTCTACAAAAATTTGTAGTGGTCAAAGGGTTCATATAAATGAGTTTTATGCAAAAATATATGTTGGTCTTTTGAAAAATTTGAGCACCCCTTCTTTTTTTATGTTCTGGACCAGATTGGCATTTTTGAGTACAACCCCATTATTTCCTTTTCAAATGACTTTGCAAATTTTTGTGCCTCTAGTGTACCCTGCAAAACCCTTAAGTATCAAATTTCAGCCCCATTTGAGTTGTTTTGACCCGTGTTACATCTTCACCGTGTTTCTGTCCATAAATGGACTTTTGCTATAGTTACATTAGGAAATTGTTGGGTTGCTATATCTAACCATACGACTTTTGTTTGCATCCAAGGATACTCCTATCTGGTCATTCTTGTGGCTAGTAAGTACTCCTAGATGCCCATGGCAATCTGTCGAGCACCTGTGTGCCTAACCAGAATTGGCATTGTTTGTAGATTGCCTTGTGGGTTTTTATTCTAGGCCAACCAGCATGTCTAGCAGAGTTGTAGTAGAGCCTTTAGTCATCTTGGGAAGTTTCACCTCTAGCCTGAGCAACTAGCTAGTGAGAGCATTCCGTCGATCACCTCGCAGGCATGCCAGGAGCGCACCCGTTGCAGCCAGTGCACCCGAGCCGCCGCGTCCCAGCCCTGCCGCCCCCTTGCTTTCTGAAGCGGCCAAAGCGTGGGAGCTTACTCGCACGAGCTTCCCATGCGCTCTTGCTGCCACTGCTGCCCCCCTTGTTGTTCGAAGCGGCAAAAGCGTGTGAGCTTACTCGCACAAGTTTCCCATGCGTTCCTCCTGCCACTGCTGCCCCTTCGGCATCACTGAAGCACCGCAGCCGCGTCGGCCGTCGCTGGCTAAAGCAGCTGTGTTACCGATGCAGCACCGCCCAAGCAGCCCCCGAGCGACACGTGTCCCTAGGACCACCTCTTTGCGACGAGTCATTGCTGCCTAGCCACTGCAGCGCTTCTAGCCGCCCATGTGCAGTCGTCGGGAGATGTCTCCGACGAGCTTATCCATCTCCACCGCGGAGCCGGCCCTCCGGGGCTATAAAAAGGGACCCAGTGGGTGCAGCGCAACCCAAGCTCTCCCTCGAAGCCATAGTCGGCCCCATCGGCTCCAATTTGGACCGAAAGCCTCATCTTCCCCAACTCCGGTGATCTCAATCACCGCAGCACCTCGGGTTGATTCGACCTAGGTGTAGAGCCTTCGCCCCACCTGAGATCACCACTCGAACCCCCTCGACATGGTAGAGCTCCCCCACCCCACAGCCTCGCCCTAGAGTTCCCATGGCTAGCACCTCGTCGAACCTGAAGCTTCCTCCGCCTTGGAGGAAGGGCCTCCCGCTCTCGACCTCCACCGCGGCTCCAAGTCCCAAAAATGGGTGTGCCAGAACCTCCCAAACAGATGCATAGCTGGGGCGCGTCGAATGGCGCACGGAGTCGTTCGCAATCGTCACCGGAGTAAGCCCCATGCCTTTGTTAGTGAACGAGGGAGGTGAGAGATGAACCCGATAGATGGGCCCCATGTGTCGGCAAGCGGCGAGTTCCCCTCAGTCGAGCCCACGTGTGAGTACGTGTCCCCCTAGGAGAGACGCCATCGCCCTGGTATGTTTGCCCTTTTGCAAAAGCTCATTTCGATCTAAAAACGTTTCTTGTTGTTATTAAACAGATTTTTGACTGGCTATAATTTATAAAATAAAACTCCAAATGAGTTTACTCTTTTTCTCACCTCTTTAAAATTCTGTCTAGTTTATTTTAGTATTTATTTCAAAAATTCCTAAGACAACTTTATGTGTTGTTTTTATATTGTGTGTTAATTAGTATATTTCTAAATAGGCTTTGAAGACAGGAGTCAAAACTTGCAAAAGTTTTGTGGTGAAACTCTACCTCTCTACACTTGGAAGGCAAGCATCCTGAATCTACATTTATCTTGGTTATGTGTGGTTTGTTTGGTGAGAATAATATATGGATATGTTTAATGTGTGGTGTTATTTCATGTGACAATCATGCATGTGGTTTCATGATTTATGAGAAAAAATAGTTACATTGTGATGCATGGACACTGGTCACACTTTCCTACCCTACATGTCTACCGGATGGGATTCGGTAAAAGTCGGTGTCTTGTGGAGACACGGCTGTGGGACGAGAGTGGTCAGCAAGGCATGTTAGGGCAGGTAATGACTCTGACTCATCTTGTTGGTGCTAATCATGCAGGTAATACTTAAAACCTCCCGAGTCGACCGCAGATCGAGTCTTGTCAGTATGTCTCCTTATTTGTGTGCTACCATAGCTTCCTGGATAATGGATTCGGTATAGTCAGTTGTAGACCTATTATCAGTCACACACCAAGTAGAGGGACCGGGATGAAGGCATCCACGGCCGTGGTCTAAATCCAGTCATCCGCTCAGGGGGCATGGGTGTTTCCGGTCTGGGACCGGAAGGGAATGGCCCTTCCTAGTGAGCACGCGGTATAAATTCTTTTTGATCCCATGCTAGTCGAGGTCGGAGCCTCCCCGTCTTATGGTTTTGCCTTGGCAGCGTAGTCCGAGTGAAGCCGAGCTTCGCGGAGGTAAAAATGGGTGTGTGCTGGTTCTGAGTGTCCACTTCTAAAAATCCATACGCCGCATTAGTCTTCTTGACTATCGAAAACCGTGAGCTATGGGTAAAGAGTACACCCTTTGCAGAGTCAAAACTATTCGAGTAGCCGTGTCCACGGTCAAGGACGTTGGTTGACTAGTCAAGTGTCAGTCTAAGTGTCGGTCTTTGGAGGTAGTTAATAGAGTATGAGGCTAAACAGGAAATACGGTGGATGATCTAAATATTATTATCTGTGGACTAACCCCTATGATTATTGATTGTTGGATATCCCTGGGACGGTTCTACCTCCTGGATATTCTTTATTATTTCATATAAGCCCTTTATGTGGTGTCTCTCACACGCTCAACTCTGGCATGTTTATTATTTCATATAATGCCTTTATGTGGTGTCTCTCATACGCCCGACTGTGGCATGTTTATTATTTCATATAAGTCCTTTATGTGGTGTCGCTGAGACGCCCGACTGTGGCATGTTTATTATTTCATATAAGCCCGTTATGTGGTGTCGCTGAGACGCCCGACTGTGGCATGTTTATTATTTCATATAAGCCCTTTATGTGGTGTCGCTCACACGTCCGACTGTGGCATGTTTATTATTTCATATAAGCCCTTTATGTGGTGTCGCTCAGACGCCCGACTGTGGCATGTTTTATATTACATCTGCTATTCTTACCCGCATTGATTTCTTATTAAATTTTAGTATGATTATAATTTCACTAATAATACTTGAGTAGTATTTCTAGGTTGATGAAGTATTGTGGCATCGTTATAAGTGTATAATTAACCCTGCAAATTTATGTTTGTTTCATGATGTTTGCGAGTACATTTAAAGTACTCTTTGGGTTGTCCCTGGCTATTGTCTTGGCCAGATTGCGAGCTTGGAGAGGATAAGCTTGACAATAAACCTGGAGCATGGGCATCAAGGGCAGCAGCCGCGTGAGATAGGAGTTAACCCAGTCAGTTGTTCCTCTGGGAAATGGAGTCCCATACACGCCGGAGTTTCCCTGAACCGCTTCCGCCATCAACCACTAGGATTACTTTTGATGTACCCATTGGACCACCCTGGTCTTGTACCTCAATTTATATTTTTGCTTGGTCATTTGTATCAAGGAAAGGTGTGCCAGCTAACAGTATTCCTGGGGCTGGTATACTTGAGGGCCATTTGAGGGGAAATTTAAATCCCAGAAAATCTGGTCCCCACAACCTTGGTATCAGAGCCAGGCTGACCGTTGGCTAATCCTATCTTAGTCGGGTCAATAAACACTAGATGACCACCCATCAAGCCAGTACCATAACCACCAGACAAGTCTGTCCTAACCAGTAGGCGAATAGTGTTCGCCAACACCGAAAGCGGTGCCCAACCTATCAGACTAGCCCCTTGGTCACACTGTTGGGTAACGTAGCATAAATTCAAAATTTTCCTCCGTCATATTCGGATATTCCTATGGAGAGACCAGCAACGAGAGAGGGGTGAGTGCATATTCATACCTTTGAAGATCGCTAAGCGGAAGCATTGCTAGAACGCGGTTGATGGAGTCGTACTCGCGGTGATTCAAATCGCGGTGTGATTCCGATCTAGTGCCGAACCACGTCACCTCCGCGTTCAACACACGTGCAGCCCGGTGACGTCACCGGTATCAAATACCAGGAGCTACTACGAGCACTGCTAAGGTACACATCAATAACATGTATATCACATATACCTTCAACGTTGCCGGCCTTCTTGTCCGCTAAGTATTTGGGGCAGTTCCGCTTCGAGTGACCTTTTCCCTTGCAATAGAAGCACTCAGTCTCAGGCTTGGGTCCATTCTTTTTCTTCTTCCCGGCATCTGGCTTACCGGGCGCGGCAACGGCTTTGTCGTCTTTCTTGAAGTTCTTCTTACCCTTGCCCTTCTTGAAAATAGTGGTCTTGTTGACCATCAACACTTGATGCTCTTTCTTGATTTCTACTTCTGTAGACTTAAGCATCGAGTACAACTCGGGAATGGTCTTCTCCATCCCTTGCATGTTGTAGTTCAGCACAAAACCTTTGTAGCTTGGTGGGAGAGACTGGAGGATTCTGTCAATTATAGCATCATCCGGAAGTTCGACTCCAAGTGAAGTCAGGCGACCGTGTAACCCACACATTTTGAGTATGTTCTCACTGACAGAACTGTTCTCCTCCATCTTACAGCTAAAGAACTTGTCGGAGACTTCATATCTCTCGACACGGGCATGAGCTTGAAAAACTAGCTTCAGCTCTTGGAACATCTCATACGCACCGTATTGCTCAAAACGCCATTGGAGCCCCGTTTCCAAACTGTATAACATGCCACACCTAACCAGAGAGTAGTCATCACTCCGCGTTCGCTAGACGTTCAGAATGTCCTGGGCTGCTGCGGGAGCGGGAGGGTCACCTAGCGGCGCATCAAGGACATAAGCCTTTTTAGCTGCTTCAAGGATGAGCTTCAAGTTGCGAACCCAGTCCGCATAGTTGCTACCATCATTTTTCAGCTTGTTTTTCTCTAGGAATGCGTTGAAATTGAGGTTGATGTTGGCCATCTACAATATTTATAAAGACAACTTTTAGACTAAGTTCATGAAAATTAAGTTCATTTAATCAAATTAAGTATGAACTCCCACATAAATCGACATCCCTCTAGTCATCTAAGTGATACATGATGCATGTTGACTAAGCCGTGTCCGATCATCACGTGAGACGGACTAGTCACCATGGTGAGCAACTTCATGCTGATCGTATTCAACCATACGACTCATGTTCGACCTTTTGGTCTCTTGTATTCGAGGTCATGTCTGTGCATGCTAAGCTCGTCGAGTCAACATAGGTGTTTCGCGTGTGTAAATCTGGCTTACACCGGTTGTATGCGAACATTAGAATCTATCACACCCGATCATCACGTGGTGCTTCGAGACAATGATCCTTCGCAACGGTGCACACCTAGGGGAATACGTTCTCGAAATTTTAAGAGGGATCATCTTATTATGCTACCGTCGTTCTAAGCAATAAGATGAAAAACATGATAAACATCACAATGCAATCATATAGTGACATGATATGGCCATTATCATCTTTGCTCTTTCGATCTCCATCTTCAGGCATCGCATGATCATCATTTTCACCGGCGTGACACCATGATCTCCATCATCATCATCTCCATCATCGTGTCTCCGTGAAGTCGTCACGCCAACTACTACTATCACTACTACTATAGCTAACCGTTAGCAATGAAGTAAAAGTAGTAAGCACATGGCGTTGCATCTCATACAATAAATTAAGACAACTCATATGGCTCCTGCCAGTTGTCATATTCATCGACATGCAAGTCGTGAAACCTATTACAATAACATGATCATCTCATACATCATACATGCAACATCACAACTTTGGCCATATCACATCACATGTCAAACCCTGCAAAAACAAGTTAGACGTCCTCTAATTGTTATTGCAAGTTTTACGTGGCTGATTTGGGTTTCTAGCAAGAACGCTTTCTTACCTACGTGACAGCCACAACGATGATATGCCAAAGCTATTTACCCTTCATAAGGACCCTTTTCATCAAATCCATTCCGACTAGATTAGGAGAGACAGACACCCGCTAGCCACCTTTATGCACGGTGTGCATGTCTGTCGGTGGAACCAGTCTCACGTAAGCGTGCATGTAATGTCGGTCCGGGCCGCTTCATCCCACAATACCACCGGAAAAGAATAATACTAGTAGCGGCAAGCAATTGACAATCATTGCCCACAACCTTTTGTGTTCTACTTGTGCATAGAATCTACGCATAGAAAACCTGGCTCGGATGCCATTGTTGGGTAACGTAGCATAAATTCAAAATTTTCCTACGCCATATTCAGATCTTCCTATGGAGAGACCAGCAACGAGAGAGGGGTGAGAGCATCTTCATACCTTTGAAGATCGCTAAGCGGAAGCGTTGATAGAACGCGGTTGATGGAGTCGTACTCACGGCGATTCAAATCGCGGTGTAATTCCGATCTAGTGCCGAACCACGGCACCTCCGCGTTCAACACACGTGCAGCCCGGTGACGTCTCCTGCACCTTGATCCAGCAAGGAGGAGGGAGAGGTTGGGGAAGATCTCTGGTAGCACGACGACATGGTGTCGATGGAGAGACGAGGTCTCCCGGCAGGGCTTTGCCAAGCACCGTGGGAGAGGAGGAAGAAGGGGGCAGGGCTGCGCCAGGGAAGAGGGAAAACCGTGTGTAAAACAGCCCCAAAATCCCCACTATTTATAGGAGGAGGGGAGGGGGTGCGCCACCCCTAGGGTTCCCACCCTAGGTGGTGCGGCAGCCCAGATGGGAGAGGGGTGGCGGCGGCCAGGGCAGGGAAAGGGGGCGGTGCCCTAGGTAGGCCTTGGGCCTCCCCTGCGCCTAGGGTTTCCCCTCCCTCCCTCTCTGGTGCGCATGGGCTGGGTGTGGGGGGTGCACCAGCTCACCTAGGGGCTGGTTCCCTCCCACACTTGGCCCATGTAGCCCTTCGGGGCTTGTGGCCCCTCCCGGTGGGCCTCCGGAACCCTTCCGGTGGTCCCGACACTTTGCCGGTGGTGCCCGAAACATTTCCGGCGTCCAAACCCATCCATCCTATATATCAATCTTTACCTCCGGACCATTCCGGAGCTCCTCGTGACGTCCGGGATCTCATCCGGGACTCCGACCATCCTTCGGTAACCTCGTATAACAATTCCCTATAACCCTAGCATCATCGAACCTTAAGTGTGTAGACCCTACGGGTTCAAGAGACAGGCAGACATAACCGAAACACCTCTCCGGCCAATGACCATCAGTGGGGTCTGGATACGCATGGTGGCTCCCACTTGCTCCACGATGATCTCATCGGATGAACCACGATGTCAAGGATTCAATCAATCCCGTCTACAATTCCCTTTGTCTGTCGGTATAGAACTTGCCCGAGATTCGATCGTCGGTATACCTATACCTTGTTCAATCTCATTACCGGTAAGTGTCTTTACTCGTTCCGTAGCACGTCATCGTGTGACTAACTCCTTAGTCACATTGAGCACATGATGATGTTCTACCGAGTGGGCCCAGAGATACCTCTCCATCACATGGAGTGACAAATCCCGATCTCGATTCGTACCAACCCAACAGACACTTTCGGAGATACCCGTAGTGCACCTTTATATTCACCTAGTTACGTTGTGACGTTTGATACACCCAAAGCACTCCTACGGTATCCGGGAGTTGCACAATCTCACGGTCGAAGGAAAAGAGACTTGACATTAGAAAAGCTTTAGCATACGAACAATACGATCTAGTGCTATGCTTAGGATTGGGTCTTGTCCATCACTTCATTCTCCCAATGATGTGATCCCGTTATCAATGACATCTAATGCCCATGATCAGGAAACCATGATCATCTATTGACTAACGAGCTAGCCAACTAGAGGGTTGCTAGGGACACATTGTGATCTATTTATTCACACATGTATTACTGTTTCCTGTTAATACAATTATAGCATGAACAATAGACGATTATCATGAACAAGGAAATATGATAATAACCATTTTATTATTGCCTCTAGGGCATATTTCCAACACACACGCCAGTGACCCACGACCATTTTGTACCTTCTCGCAATATTGCGAGAGAGGTTTTCGTTTTCCTTTCTATAAAGGGAGTGATTGCCCAACACAGCACATCATGACCACAACCACCTCAAGATGCCAGGCCCCATCGTCCACAATGAGACTACTGATGTGAACCAAGGAGGTTTTGTAGCTATCCTAGCCAACCTAACCCGTCGTCCCTTTGCCATGAAAGAGCCTCTGGAGTATGTTGTATACCAAGAGCGCAGAGTCGGGTCATTCGTCACTTTTGGGCCACAGTGCACATCTACGACAAGAGTGTCACCCAAGAGTGCCCCATTGGTTCATCGGAAGGACAACTTCCTACGAGCGTGAAGCCATCCAGCTGGCAGCTCGAGAGGCAATAGTTCAACTCCGGCACCTGTCGCCATGAGTTAACTGTCGCTCTTTCTACTACTACCTAGCCGAGAAGGTTATGGTAGGCCGATCCAAGTCACCAGCGGAGACCATGAGACTGACCCCGCCCTATTGCACCTTGTACTCTACGTGAGAGCGCAAGAGGGATGGTACGACCAGGTCACCCTCGACCTGATTGCAGCTCGCTGATTGCAACTCGTGTAGAGCTGGCTCGTCTGAGGAGGAGAGAAGCGGAGCCCGAAGCCAGCAACCATGTAGTGTTGTTTGGGAGACCGATTGAGCTCCAGAGGTCTGTCCCAACTGCTGACCCAAATCATGCGCCTATCTCTCCCAAGGAGCTTCGCCGCATTTTGGGGATTTCCTCCAACGGAACGGTAGCCACAGCACCCCGCAATGGGCACCACCGCTACCACAACCTTGTAGCTCCACCACCCTCCCCGAGCAACCGTGACGCCGTACTTCCAGCAAACCCGATGTCCGCAAGACCCGCTCACCTAGATGTAAACGAAGTAGAGTAAGCCTTGACCCTGCTTTTAGAGTTCTCTTGCGTGTAATGTATGAGCTAGTATTTCATAAAATAAATGGGCAAGCTGTTTTTGTACCATTATTTTAAGCACTGCAGGTAATCACCTGTGTATGCTTTTAGGCTGCATAACTATAGTTAGACGTAACCGCGGGAAGCCGATTCCCAGCAGACTACCACAGTACGGTGTCACATTTCGTGGACTTTTATCTGTGGCCTTGACCGAACCACGCTAGAGCGAAGCCAACCACCGAGACCAACCCAACCTACGGCTTGTGTCCCAACCCCGCCTATATAAGGGTCACCCAGTGATCTTTCGAGCATCCCCTCACCTTGTGCACTACATTCACAGCCTTTTGCCATGCTACCCCAAGGGAGTTACCTCAGAACTCCGGATGCAACTCCGGGCAGTTTTGTTAAAGTATTGTGGGATTTTACCCGTAATACCATGGGTTCTTCCCTTTCACCCTCTACGAGTTGTTCAAATCGAGGATCACTCCCACTACCTCGAAATATTGGGTAGTTCTGCACATTTTCCTAGTAGACCCTAACCAAGACCTCACGGAAATCTGCTTCAGCGGAAATCTATGCCTACCCTGAAAATGGCCACAGAGGTTGTTGTCTATGAAACGGTTACTCGGCTTCAATATGCAGTACCATATTCTAGTGAAAGGGGGTACAGTTATTTTCCGAGACGTGCAGAGCCCGGAGGAGCAGCATCTTTTCTGGGAACCCGTTCAAAGAGAGATACCGTGTTGATCGGGCTTGTGCAATATGTCATCGCTCAAGAGCACTTGACACATCACGTTATGGATTTTCTCCAGAACCACGCCACCCAAAACCCTTAGATTTCCATTGGCAAACCCCCGAGGATAGACCCAGCAGGACGCATTTTGCGAGTCCTCCAACCGCTCTCCCCTGAAGACAAAGTAGATAGTCCACTGCCAGGAATATTCCCTCATGACAGTTAGATTTTTCCTTTGCGTGCGCCGTAGACGCCTTGCTGTATCTACAAGTATAGTTATGTTTGTGTAATGAGATTATTGTGCCTTGTATTTTATATTACTTCGTGCACGTGTTTTAATTTGTGTGATCGCTGCAAAATTTTGCCTTAGATTGCTTTTTCTTACGATGACCCTTGCGTGATTATTTTCTTAATACAACTACTTCAGTCGATATATTGTTCAACAAGATTTTATTCGCATGCCAATCAACTCTCAACCACACCCACTCTGCCAATGCACTAAGAGCAGAACCACACACACAGGACCCTAGCTAATTGCCACGCTAGCACCACAGTTTCTCAGAAGGGTATACACTGTGAGTAATTCATTTTCGCAAGAGTGCTATGATACATCTCCAACGTATCTATAATTTTTGATGGTCCATGCTATTATATTATCAACTTGGGATGTCTTATATGCATTTATATGTAATTTTATATCATTTTTGGGACTAACCTATTAACTCAGTGCCTAGTGCCAGTTTCGGTTTTTTCCGTGTTTTTGACCTTTTTCAAAAAAGAATATTAAACGGAGTCCAAACGGAATAAAACCTGCGGGATGATTTTTCCATAATAGAAGATATGCAGAGGACTTGAGAACCAAGGCAGGAGGCCTCGTGGGAGGTCACGAGCCCCCTAGGCGTGCCCTAGTGGGGCCGCTCCTAACAGGCTCGTGGGCCCCCTGTGCCTCCTCTCCCCGACCTCTTTCGCCTATAAATTACCAAATAGTTCTGTCGCTGCAACCCCTAAACCGACCGCCGCAAGCTTCTGTCTCCGCAAGATCCCATCTGGGGACCGTTCTGGTGCCCTCCCGGAGGGGGATTCGGACACGGAGGGCTTCTTCATAAACACCATTGCCTCTCCGATGATGCGTGAGTAGTTCACCACAGACCTTCGGGTCCATAGCTAGTAGCTAGATGGCTTCTTCTCTCTCTTGGATCTTCAATACAAAGTTCTCCATGATCTTCATGGAGATCTATCCGATGTAACTTTGTTTTGCGATGTGTTTGTCGATATCCGATGAATTGTGGATTTATGATCATATTATCTATGAATATTATTTGAGTCTCCTCTGATTTCTTATATGCATGATTTCGTATCCTTGTAATTCTCTTCGAGTTATGGGTTTCGTTTGACCAACTTGATCTATAATTCTTGCAATGGGAGAAGTGCTTGGTTTTGGGTTCATACCGTGCAGTGTACTCACCTAGTGATAGAAGGGGTAGCAAGGCACGCATCGTGTTGTTGCCATCAAGGGTAAAAAGATGGGGTTTATATCATATTGCATGAATTTATCCCTCTACATCATATCATCTTGTTTAAGGCGTTACTCCGTTTGTTATGAACGTAATACACTAGATGCATGCTGGATAGCGGTCGATGTGTGGAGTAATAGTAATAGATGCAGACAGTATCGGTCTACTTGTCTCGGATGTGATGCCTATATGTATGATCATTGCCTTAGATATCGTCATGACTTTGCGCGATTCTATCAATTGCTCGACAGTAATTCGTTCACCCACCATAATACTTGCTATCATGAGAGAAGCCTCTTGTGAACACTATGGCCCTTGGGTCTATTTTACACATCATATATTCAGATCTACAAAAATACCTTGTTGCACTTTTATTTCCTTTTACCTTTATCTCCTTCAGATCTCACCTTGCAAATAATCGTGAAGGGATTGACAACCCCTCTATCGCGTTGGGTGCAAGTTTGCTTGCTTTTGCGCAGGTTCATTGGTGCATCATCTTGATACTCCTACTGGATTGATACCTTGGTTCTCAAACTTAGGGAAATACATATCTCTACTTTGCTGCATCACCATTTCCTATTCAAGGGAAAAACTAACGCAAGCACAAGAAGTAGCAAGAAGAATTTATGGCGCCGTTGTCGGGGAGTATTAGTGAAGCATATCTACCAAGTAACTATCGCAAACTCATCTCTTGCATTTACATTATTTGCCTTTTGCCTCTCGTTTTCCTCTCCCCCACTTCTAAAAAAACAAAATTTACAAAAATATTTGCCTTTTTCGATCGCCCTTTCTTTTGCTTGCTTTCTGTGTGCTTGTCTGCTTGCTAAGTCACCATGTCTGAAAAACACCAAATTGTGTGACTTCTCGAATACTAATAACAATGATTTTATTGGTACTCCAATTGCTCCCGCCACTAGTGCGGAATTATATGAAATTAATGCTGCCTTGCTGAATCTTGTTATAAAAGAGCAATTTTCCGGCCTTCCTAGTGAAGCTGTCGCATCCCATCTTAATACCTTTATTGAGTTATGTGATATGCAAAAGAATAAAGATGTGGATAATGATATGATTAAATTGAAGCTATTTCCGTTCTCATTACGACATCTAGCAAAAACTTGGTTTTCATCTTTATCCAAAAATAGTATTGATTCATGGAACAAGTGTAAAGATGCCTTTATTTCCGAGGATTTTCCACCGGCTAAGATTATCTCTCTCCGTAATGATATCATGAATTTAAGAAACTAGATCATGAACATGTTGCACAATCTTGGGAGAGAATGAAATTGATGATTAGAAATTGTCCCGCTCATGGCCTCAGTCTTTGGATGATTATACAAATTTTCTATGCTGGTTTGAATTTTGCTTCTAGAAATATCTTAGATTCTGCCTGTGGTGGAACTTTTATGGAAATCACACTAGGAGAAGCTACAAAATTCCTAGATAATATCATGACAAATTATTCTCAATGGCACACTGAAAGGTCACCTACTAGTAAAAAAGTTCATGCTATAGAAGAAATTAACTCTTTGAGTGCTAAGATGGATGAGTTAATGAAGTTGTTTTCTAGTAAAAGTGCTCCTTTAGATCCAAATCATATGCCTTTGTCTTCCTTGATTGGGAATTGCAATGAAAGTTTCGATGTAAATTTTGTTGGTAGGAATAATTTTGGTAACAACAATGCTTATAGAGGTAACTTTAATCCTAGGCCTTTTCCTAGTAATCCCTCTAATAATTTTGGTAATTCCTACAACAATGCTCATGGAAATTATAATAAATTACCCTCTGATCTTGAGAGTAATATTAAGGAGTTTATTACTTCGCAAAACACTTTCAATGCTTCCATAGAAGAAAAACTGCTTAAAATTGATGACTTGGCTAGGACTGTTGATAGAATGTCTCTTGATATTGATCCTTTGAAATTGAGATGTGTTCCTCCCAAGATTAATATGGATGAAATTTTGAAAGCTATGCGTGTTTCCATGAATGAGAGTAAATAAAGAACCGCCCAAATTTGTGATAGACATGAATGGCTTAAAAAGGCGTGTTCTCGTGATGAGAATCACGAAGATCTTAAAGTGCTTGGTGTGACTCCTATTGAATCCTTGTTTTCTAATGTCAATCCTAATGATGATGGGGCTGGATGTGAATCCACTTTGGTTGAGAAATGCCCCAATGATTCGGAGTCTAGTTATCTTGATGCTAAAAATACTGAAAGTGGAGTAGAGGATATCAAAACTTTGAGTAGTGATGAAATTACTACTTTGGATTTCAAGGAATTTAATTATGATAGTTCGTCTTTGATTGAATGTATTTCCTTGATGCAATCCATGCTAAACTCTCCACATGCTTATATCCAAAATAAGGCTTTTACCGATCATATCATTGATACTATGATGAAATCTCTTGAAGAGAAACTTGAGTTGGAAATATCTATTCCTAGAAAACTTCTTGATGAGTGGGAACCTACTATAAAAATCAAGATTAAAAATTATGAATGCCATGCTTTGTGTGATTTGGGTGCTAGTGTTTCCGCAATTCCAAAATCTTTATGTGATGTTTAGGCTTCAATGAGATTGATGAGTGCTTTCTACTATTAAGAAACCTATGGGAAGGATCAATGATTTTCTTATTATTGCAAATAGGAACTATGTGCCCGTAGATTTCCTTTTGCTTGATATTGATTGAAATCCTACATGTCCCATTATTCTTGGTAGACCTTTCCTTAGGACTACTGGTGATGTTATTGATACGAAGGAAGGGAACATTAGATTTCAATTTCCATTAAATAAGGGCATGGAACACTTTCCTAGAAAGAAAATAAGATTGCCTTATGAATCCATGATGAGAGCTACTTATGGTTTGAGCACTAAAGATGACGATACTTGATTCTATTGCATTATGCCTAGCTAAGGGCGTTAAACGATAGAGCTTGTTGGGAGGCAACACAATGAATATTTATTTTTGCTTTTCACTTTATGTTTTGTTGAGTCAACACCATCATAATTCTGTTATGATTGTGTTTTTATGTTTTAATTAGTGTTTGTGCCAAGTAGAACCTTTATGATTAGTTTTGGTGATAGTTGTTTAATCATGTTGAAAAAGACAGAAACTTTGTGCTCATGAAATTATTTTTAATTCCTATCCAAAAAGAGATTTTGAGTTGATTCTTTTTGCATCTGATTGATATGCAGATTGCCATAATTTTCATATTTTGCAGAATTTTTGGGATACCACACGTATACGAAATATACAGATTACTACAGACTGTTCTGTTTTTGACAGATTCTGTTTTTTTTGTTTTGATTGCTTATTTTGATGAAACTATGGATAGTATCGGGGGGTACGAGCCATGGAAAAGTGAGAGTACAGTAATATAACATCAATATAAATGGAAATCGAGTTTTCTACAGTACCTAAAAAGTTGGTAGTTTGTTTTCTTATGCTAATGATATCACGAGTTTCTGTTTAAGTTTTGTGTTGTGAAGTTTTCAAGTTTTGGGTGATGTTCTTATGGACAATGGAATAAAGAGTGGAAAGATCTTAATCTTGGGGATGCCCAAGTCATCCCAAGCCAAATTCAAGGACACCAAAAACCCTAAGCTTGGGGATGCCCCGGGAAGGCATCCCCTCTTTCGTCTTCAATCCATCGGTAACGTTACTTGGAAGTATATTTTTATTCGCCACATGATATGTGTTTTGCTTGGAGCATCGTGTATTATAGGAGTCTTTGCATTTTGTTTTGTCACAATCATCCTTGCTGCACACCTTTTTGAGAGGGACATGCACTCATGTGAATTTGTTAGAATACTCAATGAGCTTCACTTATTCTTTTGAGCTAGGAAATTTAGCTCCCATGAGCTTCACTTATATCTTTTGAGCTAGATAATTTTGCTCTAGTGCTTCACTTAAATATTTTTAGAGAACGGCGGTGTCATATTTCATAGAAATAAAAACTCTCGATCTTCACTTATATCATTTTGAGAGCGCTCTCTCTAAGTAACTTGGTAATTGGCGTGTGTTATAGAATGAGTCCTAAATATGATAGGCATCCAAAGAGGATATAATAAAAACTTTCATATTCAAGTGCATTGATTAGTAAGAGAAGTTTGATTCCTCACAATTAGTTTTGAGATATGGATATGGTAATATTAGAGTCATGTTAGTAGGGTGTTGTGAATCTAGAAATACTTGTGTTGAGGTTAGTGATTCCCGTAGCATGCACGTATGGTGAACCGCTATGTTAGGAAGTCAGAGCATAATTGATTTATTGATTGTCATCCTTTGTGTGGCGGTCGGGATCGCGCGATGGTTAATACCTACGAACCCTTCCCCTAGGAGAATGCGTTTAGCACTTTGTTTCGATTACTAATAAAACTTTCGCAATAAGTATATGAGTTCTTCATGACTAATGTGAGTCCATGGTATAGATGCACTCTCACATTCCACCATTGCTAGCCTCTCTAGTGCCGTGCAACTTTCGCTGGTGCACAAACCCACCATATAACTTCCTCAAAACAGCCACCATACCTACCTATTGTGGCATTTTCATAGCCATTCCGAGATATATTGCCATGCAACTTCCACCGTTCCGTCTCATGACATGGGCCGTCATTTTCATTTTTTCATTGCATGATCGTAAGATATCTAGCGAGATGTTTCAACGTCATACGCTAAGCTAGATCGTTGCACATCCCGGTACACTGTCGGAGGCATTTCATATAGAGTCATTATTGTTCTAAGTATTGAGTTGCAAGTAAATAAAAGTGTGATGATCATCATTATTAGAGCATTGTCCCATGTGAGGAAAAAAAAGAGGCCAAAGAGCCCAAACAAAAAAATGATGAGAGAAAAAGAGAGAAGGGACAATGCTACTATCTTTTTCCACACTTGTGCTTCAAAATAGCACCATGTTCTTCATGATAGAGAGTCTCTTGTTTTGTCACTTTCATATACTAGTGGGAATTTTCATTATATAACTTGGCTTGTATATTCCAATGATGGGCTTCCTCCAAATTTCCCTAGGTCTTCGTGAGCAAGCAAGTTGGGTGCACACCCACTAGTCTTCTTTTTGAGCTTTCACACACTTCTAGCTCTAGTGCATCCGTTGCATGGCAATCCCTACTCATTCACATTGATATCTATTGACGGGCATCTCCATAGCCCATTGATATGCCGAGTCGATGTGACCGTTTCCTCCTTTTTGCCTCACAACCTACACCATACTCTATTCCACCTATAGTGCTATATCCATGGCTCACGCTCATGTATTGCGTGAGAGTTGAAAAAGTTTGAGAAAGTAAGAGTGTGAAAACAATTACTGGGACAATACCGGGGTTGTGCATGATTTAAATTCGTTGTGTGGGGATGATGGAGCATAGCCAGACTATATGATTTTGTAGGGATAACTTTCTTTGGCCTTGTTATTTCAAAAGTTCATGATTACTTTGCTAGTATGCTTGAAGTATTATTGTTTTCATGTCAATATTAAACTATTGTTTTGAATCTTACGGATCTGAACATTCATGCCACAATAAAGAAGTTACAAAGAACAAATATGTTGGGTAGCATTCCACATCAAAAATTCGGTGTTTTATCACTTCCCTACTCGACGACGAGCAGGAGTTAAGCTTGGGGATGCTTGATACGTCTCCAACGTATCTATAATTCTGAATGGTTCCATGCTATTATATTATCAACTTGGGATGTCTTATATGCATTTATATGCCATTTTATATCATTTTTGGGACTGGCCTATTAACTTAGTGCCTAGTGCAAGTTTCTATTTTTCCGTGTTTTTGACCTCTTTGAGAAAAGAATATTAAACAGAGTCCAGACGGAATAAAACATGTGGGATGATTTTTTCCATAACAGAAGATACGCAGAGGACTTGAGAACCAAGGCAAGAGGCCTCGTGGGAGGTCACGAGCCCCCTAGGCACGCCCTAGGGGGGCGCGCCTAGCAGGCTTGTGGGCCCCTCGTGCCTCCTCTGCCCTACCTCTTTCGCCTATAAATTCCCAAAAATACCGAAACCAACCAGGAGAGCCACGAAAATACTTTTCCACCGCCGCAAGCTTCTGTCTCCGCAAGATCCCATCTGGGGACCGTTCTGGTGCCCTGCCTGAGGGGGATTCGGACATGGAGGGCTTCTTCATCAACACCATTGCCTCTCCGATGATGCGTGAGTAGTTCACCACACACCTTCAGGTCCATTTCTAGTAGCTAGATGGCTTCTTCTCTCTCTTGGATCTTCAATACAAAGTTCTCCATGATTTTCATGGAGATCTATCCGATGTAACTTTCTTTTGCGGTGTGTTTGTCGAGATCCGATGAATTGTGGATTTATGATCATATTATCTATGAATATTATTTGATTCTCCTCTGATTTCTTATATGCATGATTTCATATCCTTGTAATTCTCTTCGAGTTATGGGTTTCGTTTGGCCAACTTGATCTATAATTCTTGCAATGGGAGAAGTGCTTGGTTTTGCGTTCATACCGTGCAGTGTCCTCACCTAGTGACAGAAGGGGTAGTGAGGCACGCATCGCGTTGTTGCCATGAAGGGTAAAAAGATCGGGTTTATATCATATTGCATGAATTTATCCCTCTACATCATGTCATCTTGCTTAAGGCGTTACTCCGTTTGTTATGAACTTAATACACTAGATGCATGCTGGATAGCGGTCGATGTGTGGAGTATTAGTAGTAGATGCAGACAGTATCGGTCTACTTGTCTCGGACGTGATGCCTATATGTATGATCATTGCCTTAGATATCGTCATGACTTTGCGTTATTCTATCAATTGCTCGACAGTAATTTGTTCACCCACCGTAATACTTGCTATCATGAGAGAAGCCTCTAGTGAACACTATGGCCCCCGGGTCTATTTTACACATCATATATTCAGATCTACAAAAATACCTTGTTGCACTTTTATTTATTTTTTACCTTTTATCTCCTTCAGATCTCACCTTGCAAATAATTGTGAAGGGATTGACAACCCCTTTATCCCGTTGGGTGCAAGTTTGTTTGCTTCTGCGCAGGTTCATTGGTGCCTCATCTTGATACTCCTACTGGATTGATACCTTGGTTCTCAAACTAAGGGAAATACTTATCTCTACTTTGTTGCATCACCCTTTCCTCTTCAAGGGAAAAACCAACGCAAGCTCAAGAAGTAGCATGCTACCAGCACACTGGCAGCCACCCCTGCATCTGTGCGCGCCTAGTCTTCGTGTTCATTGCTACTGCAGAGAGCCGCCACCCGAGCAGCGGCATCGCGATGATCATCCTGGATCATCGCGCATAGGAGCATTGAGAATCCGATCGGCGCCGCCATTAATCCAGCGAGCAGGACTATTACCCACCCCGGGTGCTCGTCCACCATTGGAGCCTCGCTTCTAGCTCCTACAACAAAGAGAAAGAAGAGGAGGAAGCAGGAAGGGTGGGGCCGAGAGTGAGGTAGAGGGGAGAGCAATGCAGTTGTTTTATAGCCCAAGAATGGTGCGTGATGGACGCAGTCCACCAGCGCTTCCCGTCGCTCGAAAACCGGTGTTTAGAAACGAATCCGCGAGCAGTGCCGACAAAACACTAGCTCGCGAGTGCTCGCTGCGCCAGCAGCTAGCACGCCACGCACTAGCATAGTACAGACCTAGATGCCATGAGTGGAGAAAGCAGCAAAAAGTGCGAGAGAGAGAGAGGAAAGAGGAGAGCCGGAGGAAGAAGAAGAGACTGACAGTGGGCCCTGGACCCACCTGTTAGCGAGAGAGAACACTATGCACTCGGGTACGGCAAGCAAATTCAGAAATTGAAAATTTCCTTTTTCGAAATTTTTGTCGTAGCCATTTGTAGCAACACCTCATTTTGCCAAACCGTAGCATCTGTCTGTATCACCAGTACCGCACTATAGCTGCACCGATTATCGTTTTTACCGTGATCCCATTATTTTTCATTTAGATATAGTTTGTGATATTGTCCCTAACAAATCTCGAGGACGAGATTTTTTTAAGGGGGTAGAGTTTGTAACACCCCAAAAAATTCTCCATAATTTTATTTATTAAATTTGGCCATGATTGTTTTGAAATTTTTAACTCTGGGTTTTCTGCTGATTTCAGAACCTTACCTATTCTTAGTCTTATGAAAAACTCTATCTCTAGTTAGAGATTTTGAAAATTTATTTGTGACTTGGGTGTTGACTCAAATATTTTTCTTCCATTAACTATTACAAATAAGGATTTTTCTACAAATATTATCTTCCAAGTTCTATTTATTCAAAACTGGTTTTAATTTCCTAAGGACCCAGTTTTAAACTGCAACCACGTGTTAACTTCTTCTAAAAATTCCACTAAAACTCGGCAATTACCTAATATGCTTCTGGATCAGAAAACTTTATAAAAATATAGCCAAGTGCTTTGGAAAATTTGAGCAAATTAATTGACTTCTAAATTCTGGTCCAATTGGAGTTTTGTACTGCAACCCCTTAATAAAAGTCTCCAAAAATTCTACAAAAAATTGTAGTGGTCAAGGGTTCATATAAATAAGTTTTATGCAAAAATATATGTTGGTCTTTTGAAAAATTTGAGCACCCCTTCTTGTTTTATGTTCTAGACCAGATTGGCATTTTGCACTACAACCCCATTATTTCCTTTTCAAATGACCTTGCGAATTTTTGTGCCTCTAGTCTACCCTGCAAAACCATTAAGTATCAAATTTCAGCCCCATTTGAGTTGTTTTGACCCCTCTTACATCTTCACCTTGTTTCTGTCCAGAAATGGACTTTTGCTATAGTTGCATTAGGAAGTTGTTGGATTGCTATATCTAACCATACCACCTTTGTTTGCATCCAAGGAGACTCCAATATGGTAATTCTTGTGGCTAGTAAGTACTCCTAGATGACCATGGTAATCTGTCGAGCACCCTGTGTGCCTGACCAGAATGGGCATTGTTTGTAGATTGCCTTGTAGATTTTTATTCTAGGCCAACCACCATGTCTAGCACAGTTGTAGTAGAGCCTTTAGCCATCCTGGGAAGTTTCACCTCTAGCCTGAGCTGCTAGCTGCTGAGAGCATTCCGTCAAGCACCTGGCAGGCATGCCAGGAGCACGCACGTTGCAGTCAGTGCACCCGAGCCGCCGCGTCGCAGCCCTGCCGCCCCCTTGTTGTCCGAAGCAGCCAAAGCGTGTGAGATTACTCGCACAAGTTTCCCATGCGCTCCTGCTGCCACTGCTGCCCCTTCTGCATCACTAAAGCACCGCAGCCGCACCAGCCGTCGCTGGCTACAGCAGCTGCGCAACGATGCAACACCGCCCAAGCAGCCCCCGAGCACCACCTGCCCCTAGGACCACCTCTCTGCGACGAGCCATTGTTGCCCAACCGCTGTAGCGCTCCCATCCGTCCATGTGCATTCGACAGGAGATGTCTCCGACGAGCTTATCTATCTCCACCATGGAACCGACCCTCCGGGGCTATAAAAAGGAACCCCAATGGCTGCAGTGCAACCCAAACTCTCCCTCAAAGCCGTAGCCAGCCCCATCTGCTCCAATTTGGACCGAAAGCCCCTTCTTCCCTAGCTCCGGTGATCTCAATCACCGCAGCACCTCGGGTCGATTCGGCCTAGGTGTAGCACCTTCGCCCCACCTGAGATCACCACTCAAACCCCCTCGACACCGCAAAGCTCCCCCACCCCGCAGCCTCGCCCTAGAGTTCCTATGGCTAGCACCTCATCGGACGTGAAGCTTCCTCCGCCTTTGAGGAAGGGCATCTCGCTCTCGACCTCCACCGCGGCTCCAAGTCCCAAAAATGGGTGCGCCACAACGTCCCTATTAGATGTATATCTGGGGCGCATCGAATGCCGCACGGAGTCGCCGGCAATCGTCGCCGGAGTCAGCCCCGTGCCTCTCTTAGTGAACGCGGGAGGTGAGAGATGATCCCGACAGATGGGTCCCATCTGTCGGCGAGTGGCCAGTTCCCCTCAATCGTGCCCACGCATGAGTACGTGTCCCCATAGGAGAGACGCCGCCACCCTGGTATGTTTTCCCTTTTGCGAAAGCGTATTTCAATCTAAAAACTTTTTCTTTTCTGTTTGTTTTTAAACAAATTGTTGACCAAACTTTGACTGGCTATAATTTCTAAAATAAAACTCCAAATGAGGTGATTCTTTTTCCCACCTCTTTAAAATTTTGTCTAGTTTATTTTAGTGTTTATTTCAAAATTTTCTAAGAGAACTTTCTGTGTTTTTTTTGTATTGTGTGTTACTTAGTATATTTTTAAATAGGCTTTGAAGAGAGGAGTCAAAACTTGCAAAACTTTTGTGGTGAAACCCTACCTCTCTACACTTGGAAGGCAAGCATCCTGAACCTACATTTATCTTGGTTATGTGTGGTTTGCTTGGTGAGAATAATATATGGATATGTTTAATGTGTGGTGTTATTTCATGTGATAATCATGTATGTGGTTTCATGATTTTTGAGCAAAGATTGTTACATTGCGATGCATGGCCAGTGGTCACACCTTCCTACCCTACATGTCTACTGGATGGGATTCAGTAAAAGTCGGTGTCTTGTGGAGACACGACCGTGGGACTGACATCTCGTGGGACGAGAGTGGTCAGCAAGGCATGTTAGGGCAGGTAGTAACTCTGTCTGCATCTTGTTGGTGCTAATCATGCATGTAATACTTAAAACCTCCCGAGTCGACCGAGATCAAGTCTTGTTAGTATGTCTCCTTATTTGCGTGCTACCATAGCTTCCTGGATAATGGATTCAGTATAGTCAGTTGCAGACCTATTATCAGTCACACACCAAGTAGAGGGACCAGGATGAAGGTATCCACGGCCGTGGTCTAAATCCAGTCGTCCGGTCAAGGGGCATGGGTGTTTCCGGTCTGGGACCGGAAGGGAATGGCCCTTCCCAGTGAGCGCGATGTATAATTTTTTTTGATCCCATGCTAGTCGAGGTCGGAGCCTCCCCGTCTTATGGTTTTGCCTTGGCAGCGTAGTCCGGGTGAAGCTGGGCTTCGCGGAGGTAAAATGGGTGTGTGCTAGTTCTGAGTGTCCACTTCTAAAAAGCCATACATGGGATTAGTCTTATTGACTATCGAAAATCGTGAGCTATGGGTAAAGAGTACACCCTCTGCAGAGTCAAAACTATTCGAGTAGCCATGTCCACGGTCAAGGACGTTGGTTGACTATTCAAGTGTCGGTCTAAGTGTCGGTCTACGGAGGTAGTTAATAGAGTATGAGGCTAAACAGGAAATACGGTGGATGATCTAAATATTATTATCTATGGTCTAACCCCTATGATTATTGATTGTTGAATATCCCTGGGACGGTTCTACCTCCTGGATATTCTTTATTATTTCATCTAAGCCCTTTATGTGGTGTCGTTGAGACGCCCGACTGTGGCATGTTTATTATTTCATATAAGCCCTTTATGTGGTGTCGCTCAAACGCCCGACTGTGGCATGTTTATTATTTCATATAATACCTTTATGTGGTGTCGCTCAGACGCCCGACTGTGGCATGTTTTATATTACATCTGCTATTCTTACCCGCATTGATTGCTTATTAAATTTTAGTATGATTATAATTTCACTACTCATACTTGAGTAGTATTTCTGGGTTGACGAAGTGTTGTGGCATTGTTATAAGTGTATAATTAACTCTGCAAATTTATGTTTGTTTCATGATGTTTACGAGTACATTCAAAGTACTCACTAGCTTGTCCCTGGCTATTGTCTTGGCGAGATTGTGATCTTGGAGAGGATAAGCTTCACGATAAACCTGGAGCATGGGCATCAAGGGCAGCAACCGCGTGACATAGGAGTTAACACAGTTAGTTGTTCTTGTGGGAAATGGAGTCCCATAGACGCTGGAGTTTCCCCGAACCACTTCCGCCATAAACCACTAGGATTAATTTTGATGTACCCATTAGACCACCCTGGTCTTGTACCTCAATTTATATTTTTGCTTTGACATTTGTATCAAGGAAAGGTGTGCCAGCTAACAGTATTCCTGGGGCTGGTATACTTGAGGGCCATTTGAAGGGAAATTTAAATCCCCGAAAATTTGGTCCCCACAACTAGTCACCCCGAGGTACAAATCTGAGGTTCCGGTACAAGATTGAGCACAAGAGATGAACTAGGGTTTTGAGAGGAGATGATGTTGTTGAAGATGTTGATGAAGATTGGCCTCCCCAAGATGAGCGGGTTGTTCGTGATGACGATCGCCACGATTTCCCCCTCCGGGAGGGAAGTTCCCACGGCAAAATCGCTCCACCGGAGGGCAAAAGTGCTCCTGCCCAAGCTCCACCTCGAGACAGCGGTGCTCCGTCCCTAAAGTCCTCTCCTTATTTTTGTCCTGGTCAAAAGTGAATATATACCAGAAGATGGTTGTGAGAAGTGGGTCTGGTGTCCCACTACCTACCAGGGCATGCCAGGGGGGTAGGCGCGGCCTGGTGCCTAGTGGCCACCTAGAATCCCCCCTCTGGTACTTCTTTTCTCCAATATTTCTTATTTATTCCATAAAAAATTCTCGTGAAGTTTTAGCCCATTTGGAGATGTGCAGAATAGGTATCTCTGATGTAGCTTTTTCAGGTCCCGAATTCCAGCTACCGACATTCTCCCTCTTGGTGTAAACCTTGCATATTATGAGAGAAAAGGCATTAGAATTACTCCATAAAGTGGTATAATGCATAAAAACACTATAGATAAGAGTAGCAAAACATGATGCAAAATGGACGTATCAACTCCCCCAAGCTTAGACCTCTCTTTTCCTCAAGCGAAATACGATAACAAAAATCATGACCACATGCTTTCAGAGAGAGGTGTCGATAAAAACAAAATACGGACATACTAGCATCATGCTCATTATTATAATAGCATACAACACTTTCTAAAATACTTCATCACAACATTTTTATCATATAACTTTCATCATAAAAACTTCTCATAAACAAGTAACAATTAATCACAACATTGAAGTATGAAGCATAAACTCTATTGAAAAGTAACAAACTATGTTTTGAGTCAACTTTGCAAAACAATTCTTCACATTTTCAGGAAGGGCCACATATCAGCGCTTTTAAGCAAGTCTACATACTGAACCATCATTTAGTCTTCTATGATTGCTAAGACTCACTGCATATATATGAGCAAAAGGTTTCAACAAGACACATACAAATATTGGGGCTTAAAGTGTCGCCTCCCAACGTATTCACCTCGAGGGTGATGTCAACAATAATAACTCATGACCATCCACATTCAACTGGATATATATGCCTAAATATTTCCCCACCACATGATGCTTGCAAAAGAGAAAATAAAAAGGTGTAGAGAAGAATACTTTAACTCTTGCATAAAGTAAACACATAAAACTAAAAGATAGGACCTTCGTAGAGGGAAGCACAGGTTGCCATGCGCTTTTTGGTTGTATGAAAAATCCCTTAGTGCAAAGGAACGTTACGTTAAATTGCCCCTCATGATGGCAGCCTTTATTATGCATTTTATCTCTTTTATTATAGCCATCATAAGTTCGTACAATGCATAATTGCCCTTACACTAAATGATCGAACATGTTTAGGAGCAATTTTTATTGCCTTGTGCACCGATGACAACTTACTTGAAGGATCCTACTCAATCCATAGGTAGGTATGGTGGACTCTTAAAACATGGATTTGGGTTTAAGGTTTTGGATGCACAAGTAGTATCCCTACTTAGTGCGGAGTTTTGGCTAGCAAAGATATTGGGCAAGCACCACATGTTAGAGGATCTATAACAATATAACTTCTATGTGAATGTGAATAAACCTAAAATAATTACGTTGTCTTCCTTGTCCAATGTCAATAGTTTGGGCACACTATAATTAATGGGGGCTCACAATTACGAAAGATGTCAAGGATAGTGTATTTGCATGTAAATCTTATCTTCCCTTATTAATTATTTCATGTATTGCATCATCGACCAATGCTATGTTTTTCAACCTTCAACAAATTTTACCACTTATACTTTTCCTTATGTGATGTCACTACTTACTATAAGATTTTCATATGATATTTTTCATCATTTTCCTCTATTATGATTGCAACAAGAAAGTAAAGAAGCAAAAATTCAGACTAAACTTTATTATATAAGTCTCACTCGATTACATAGATAGATAGATCATGAATCTAGCACTCAAAAAGATGGATCGAACTAAACTTTTATTTGCCTAAATCACAAAATAACTAAAGATCGAACTAAGATGGATAAAGATAATAAGAGTGATGGTGATACGATACCGGGGCACCTCCTCCAAGCTTGACACAAGCCAAGGGGAGTGCCCATACCCGTGTACTCAAGTATCCTTCCTTGGTGATGAAGATGAAGGTGGTGGTGGTGTAGATGATGAAGTAGAAGCAAACTTGTCCTCCGGTTTCGATGATAGTGGCTCACCATCATAAGAGGAGGCACGAGTCTCCAAAGTCCTATAACTGGAAGCTAAACTCTTACCTGTAAATCTTGTTTCATACTCAAATATTTGGTTTTGAAGATCGAAGATTTGGCCTTGCAGAAAATTGATTTGCTCATTGAGGGTGAAGACAATATCCTTGACCTGCCATCCACATTTTGATCACGGTGAATTCCGTGATCATGAGGTGATTGGCACTAAGTCCATGATCCACCATGCCTTTGCACCTAAAGATCTCCTCCTCCACCCCCTCGAGTCTGGCATCCATAGTTCCCAACTTCTTGGGACCTTGAACATCCCGGATGTGGAGCACCCCCTCACGCATCTTAATGGTTTGAGGGTGCTTCATCACCTCCAGGAAGTAAGGGTTGATGACCCTCTCGAAGAACTTGTCCTTCAAGGACCTTGATGAGGCATGGTGATCTAGATCTGTCAGAAAAACAACACGAAACAAGAACAGAGGATTTCTTCATGGTATTGGGGCCAAATCATCGAGAGAGAGATATAAAGAATTTTTATACAAGGAAATACATACCCTACAAAAAAACAGAGCTAGGAAGGTGCCTGAGGGGCCCACTACCCACCAAGGCGCGCCTGGTGGGGCTGGCACACCCTGGTGTGTAGTGGGCACCTTGGTTGCCTTCCCGTGTGTTTATCAATTTCCTATTTTTTTTTAATATTCCAAAACTAATAGAAAACATTTTACGGAGTTTTCGGAGTTTTTTTACTTACCATATCACATACTTCTTCCTTTTAAGGGTCCTGGAGTGTTCTAAAAGGTCTCCTTTATGTATTCCTCCGGTGTCATGGTTTGAATAATATTTGTTTCAACATTGATATGTGTACCTTAAATATAGTGCTTTCTTGTTTGTCTATTGACCACTTTCGGATTAGTGCCTTCGGGATTATTGATCTTAATGGCTCCAGACCGATAAACTTCTTTGATGATATATGGTCGTTCCCATTTGGAGAGAAGTTTTCCTACAAAAAATCTAAGACAAGAATTGTACAATAGAACATATTCACCAACTTCTAATTCTCACTTTGGATTCTTCTGTTATGCCATCTTTTAACTTTTTCTTTGAATAGTTTGTCATTTTTATAAGCTTGGGTTCTCCATTCATCTAATGAGCTAATATCAGATCACCACTTTTCACCAACAAGTTTTAAATCATACTTGAGTTCTTTAATTGCTCAATAAGCTTTATGTTCTAACTCAAGAGGTAAATGACATGCTTTTCCATAAACCATTTTATAAGGAGACATACCCATAGGATTTTTATAAGCTGTTATGTAGGCCAACAATGTATCATTTAATTTCTTAGACCAATTCTTTCGGGACCTATTGACAGTCTTTTGCAATATTAATTTTATTTCTCTATTGGTTAATTCTACTTGACCACTAGATTGAGGATGATAGGGAGATGCAATTCTATGGTTAACATCATATCTATCAAGCAACTTGCGAAAAGCACCATGAATAAAATATGCACCACCATCAGTCATTAGGTATCTAGGGACTCCAAAACATGGGAAAATAACTTCCTTAAGCATTTTAATAGAGGTGTTATGATCAGCACTACTGGTTGGAATAGCTTCTATCCACTTAGACACATAATCAACAACAACCAAAATATGTGTATACCCATTAGAGGAAGGAAAAGGTACCATATAATCAAATCCCAAAACATCAAATGGTTCAATAACAAGTGAATAATTCATTGGCATTTCTTAACGGCTACCAATATTACCAACTCTTTGACATTCATCACAATAGAGGACAAACTTACGAGCAACTTTGAAAAGAGTAGGCCAATAAAATCGAGACTGTAATACCTTGTGTGTAGTTCTATCTCCCGCATGGTGTCCTCCATAAGCCTCGGAGTGACACTTTCAAAGGATTTGTTCCTATTCATGCTCAGGTACACAATGTCTAATAAAAACATTTACTCCCTCTCAGTAAAGATGTGGGTCATCCCAAAAATAATGTCTTAGACCAAAGAAGATTTTTTTTCTTTTGCTCATAGGTGAAACTATGTGGTACGTATTTAGCAACAATGTAATTAGCATAATCAGCAAACCACGGTGTGTTATGAGAAACATTGACCACATGTAGTTGTTCATCAGGGAAGCTATAATTAATAGGTAGTGGTTCATCAAGAACATTTTCTAACCTAGACAAGTTATCACCTACGGGGTTCTCAGCTCCTTTCCTATCAATGATATGCAAATCAAATTCTTGTAACAAAAGAACCCACCTAATAAGTCTAGGTTTAGCATCTTTCTTTTCCATAAGATATTTAATAGCACCATGATCAATGTGAACAATTACTTTAGAATCAACAATGTAAGATCTGAATTTATCACGAGGAAATACAAATACTAAGAATTCTTTTTTAGTGGTAGCATAATTTTTTTGGGCGTTGTCCAAAGTTTTACTAGCATAATGGATAACTCGCGTGGTCAGTGTGGTCTTGGTAGTGGAGCGCAAGGAGGAGGGCAAGGTGTTGCTGATTCAGCGCCCTATCTACTATCTGAGCGAGGTCTTGTCCGCCTCCAAGCAAAACTACCCCCACTAACAAAAGATGTGCTATGGCATGTACTTTGCCGCCAAGAAGCTGAAGCAATACTTCCAGGAGCACGCCATCACGGTGGTGAGCACGGCTCCACTTTCAGAAACCATGGGCAACCATGATGCCATGGGCCGGATCGCCAAGTGGTCCATCACCATGACGGATCACGACATCCGCTATGAACCGCGCACCACCAACAAGTCTCAAGTGGTGGCTGACTTCCTCGTCGATTGGGCAGACACCCAATTCTTGCCGCCTCCTCCAGACTCCACACATTGGCGGATGCACTTCGACGGCTCGAAGATGCAAACTGGTCTGGGAGCCGGCATTGTCTTGACGACTCCGAAAGGGGACCAACTCAAGTATGCTCTCCAGATACACTTCGCCGCCTCCAACAACGTCGCCGAGTACGAGGCACTCGCACACGGCCTCCGGCTTGCCACATAAATCGGCATCCGGAGGATTCTTTGCTTTGACGACTCACATCTTGTGGTGCAGCAAGTCTCTGGCGAGTGGGACGCCAGGGACGCCAACATAGCCAGATATTGCTTCCTCATACAACAGCTCAATGGCCCTTTCGAGGGCTGCAAGTTCCATCATGTCCCCCAAGCGGACGACGAGGCGGCTGACACCTTGGCAATAATCGGCTCCACAAGGCAAGCGATCCCGATCAGCGTCTCCCTCGAGCAGCTGCACAAGCCCTCCATCAAGCCATCTCCGGAGTTGGCATCGATCTTCGTGCTGGCGGACCCATCCATCCCAGTGACTTTGGGTCCGGAGAAACCACCGGAATCATCATCTCTGCCGGCTCCGCTCGCTCCGCCGGCTCCAGTTGCTCTGTAGGCTCCAACAACTCTGTCGGCTACACCAAACCTCGAACCAGTCGGCTCAACATCGAGTGGGTGGCCATCATGGAGGTTAACGGTGGGCCGGCTGCCATGACGGCACCAGAGACAAAAGGTCTTGAACCAAGGACTACAACGACAAACTCGGGGGCTTAAGATGCTCCTGAGCTTCAGGCTGAGCCGGAGCCGGCTCCTGTGTCGGCTCCCTCATGGGCACTCCCCATCCTGGCCTTCCTTCTTCGCGGCGAGCTTCCTCAAGACGAGGCGGAGGCGCGGCAGAACCAGCGACGATCTCCCGCGTACGCCATCATCAACCACGAGTTGGTTCGACGTAGCATAACCGATGTGTTCCAACATTGCGTCGAGTCGGATGCAAAAGAGGCAAGAGAAGATGGCGTCAATATACTCGAGCAGGCGTGGGAGATGGCCTTGAGCCGGACGACCATATACCAGCACAAGCTGAGGCACTACCACAACAAGAAGATCATGCATCTCTCCTTTTGTGAGGGGTACCTGGTCCTTAGAAGAATCCAGCGAACAGCCGGCCAACACAAGCTCTCTTCCCCATGGGAGGGACCCTTCATCATCAGGAGGGCTTTGCACAATAATGCATACTACCTAACAGATGCCCAGAAGCCGCAGAAGCGCAAGAGAGACGACTCCGGTGAAGAAACGAAGCGTCCATGGAACGCGGCATTGCTTCGCCCGTTCTACTTCTAGAATCAAGAGAGAAAACGTGTACTTATGTATCCTTTACCATTTTCGGGATTTCAATGAATGCAATGGGTGCTCCAAGCCAGTACTTGGGGCATACCTCTTTCAAGTTCATGAAAATAGTTGTCAATACAAGAGTAGGCTCTCCGGTCCGACTCCTCGGGCTCGGGGGCTCGCTAGCCAGCCCGAGCTACTCCCTTGGTTGTAGTCGAATATATAATGCATGCCAAGCCGAAACCCTTACTACCCCGCACAAGCTACAGACCGGCTCCCGGTTGTCCGGCTAACGAGATTGTGGGAAGGAAGGCCGACTCCATGCACAATTTGACTACGAAGATGTCGTTGACTCGGGTTGGTTCGATCACTTTTGATTTCATTTCTAGCCGGCCTATGCCGACTCTCTCCAAGTCTAAGTGTCTTTGAGGCTTCCAAAAATCCGAGGCCGATGCCTACGAAGGCAGAACTCCGTCAGAGCCACAGGCCGGCTCCCGGCTGTCGGGCTCGCGGGGTGGATGCTAGAGGGGGCAAGCAATTGGACATGATGACGGGAAAATGGCAAGGCGTGAAAACATGCGTCCACGTCATTGATACAGAGTGAATAAAATATAGTGCATACAATATACAAAATAAAGATCAAACATTGCATGTACATATTTCCAGAATTCTTATATTTACATAAAAATTCTGTTAATTACATCTTCGAAGAGAAAACCCCTCATTAAAAATTCCAACATATCTATTACATGAGATTGCAACACATTCCTATTACAATATGCTATAAGAAAAATCCTCCTCGCGGTCGACGTTGAACTCCGGCCTAGGGACTTGAAGTTTATCTGCGTAGATTATCTTCGACGCCGTTATGTTTGATGGTTTGCCATATATTTCTTTATCACACAATTATTTTGTTGTGCTCAACTTCATTTATGTTATAATTTAAAATGAAGGTTGATTTGGTCCAAGCTTGATTTGGCCCCCTGTTTTCAGGCATAGGATGCATCCCTGCATTTTTAATATTTAACGCTCATATCATGGAATTCATTTCAAAGAACCCCTGCTTGGAGCATAATTGATGTTCTATTTGGTTGATGGTTTATGCCATGAAATTCATTTTGAAGAACCCATGACATGCCATAATTGTGTATTTTTTATATGGATGTTGTATGCCATGGAATTCGTATGAGAGAACCCATGTCATAGCATAATTTTATTTTTTTTATGGCTCATGTCACGGAATTCGTATGGAAGAATCCATGCCATAAGATATTTTATATATTTTTTGTCAACTTGTGACTTATACCGTGGAATTCGTATGAAGGAACCCACGACATAAGATACTATGTATTTTCTTTATTTTATGACTTATGTCATGGAATTCATATGAGAAGAACCCATGACATAGCATAATTTGTATTTCCTTTGGTTTTATGACTTATGCCATGGAATTCATATGAGAAGAACCCATGACATAGCATAATTTGTATTTCCTTTGGTTTTATGAATTATGCCATGGAATTCATATGAGAAGAACCCATGACGTAGCGTAATTGTGTATTTTCTTTGGTTTTATGACTTATGCCATGGAATTCATATGAGAAGAACCCATGACATAGCGTAATTGTCATTTTATGGCTCGCTTCATGGAATTCGTGAGAAAGAACCCATGCACGAAATATACTTTCATGTCATGGAATTCAAATGTAAGGAACCCATGCGTAGAGCATTTTATGAATTTTTCCACACATGGCATGTCCACGTGAAGAAAAAGTACGTCCTTGATCCAAACCACAAGGCCGAACCTAAGGGCATGATTTGATGAGTTATATGTTCCTCGATCTGAACCAAAAGGCCGAACCTAAGGACATGATTTAGTGAATTTTACGTTCCTTAATCCGAACCAAACGGCCGAACCTAAGGACATGATTTGGTGAATTTTATGTTCCTTGATCCGAACCAAACGGCCAAACCTAAGGACAAGATTTGGTGGACTTTATGTTCCTTGATCCGAACCAAACGGCCGAACCTAAGGACATGATTTGGTGGATTTTATGTTCCTTAATCCGAACCAAACGGGCGAACCTAAGGACATGATTTGGTGAATTTCATGTTCCTTGATCCGAACCAAAAGGCCGAACCTAAGGACATGATTTGGTGAATTTTATGTTCCTTGATCCGAACCAAACGGCGGAACCTAAGGATATGCTTTGATCTACGAGAAGAGATGACTCCTTGATCCGAACCAAACGACCGAAACTAAGGGCAAAACTTCATGAGATGAGAAAGAGAGAAAAATCCATGATCCGAACCAAACGGCCGAAATTAAGGATGATATTTCATATGTTATAAGTGGGAGCTCATTGATCCGAACCAAGCGACCGAAAGGCATGAGGGCAACATAGTATCTCACCTCCTTGGGGCAAACCGAGTTTTCTCTCCTTACTTCTCCCTTTCTCTCTGTGTGCTTTTGTGTATTGTATGCATGTGTTGTCTGATTTTCAGCGGTGGGAGAAACGAATGAAGTGCCGACCCAAAGAGAAGCTGAGGCACATGGTATTTATAGGTGCGGGTGAGAGCACCGGAGCGTTTAGTCACGCGCGCGCCCACGTTCTCGTTCGTAGGATCGTGCATGGGATCATGCGAGCGGCCCGGCTGGCTTCTTTCTTTTATTTATTTTCTTGATTAACTACCAGTTGACCGACTTTGAACCGGCCATTTGCTTGTAATTAGCCGATGGGCTTTGGATATTTTAATTGGCGTGTGGGCCTTAGCACCATCTCCACCCGTGTGCATGCATGCAGCATAGCCATATTTTGATGGGCTAGGCCTTAATCCATTATTATTTAACGTCACATCAAGGCTTATGGTGTGGAAGTACACGTTAATTAATTCTTTGCATGAAACTTAAGGTCTAGCACCACATGTGATATGAAATGTACATTTGACAAAGTACACTGCACATATTTTATTAGTGCGATATAATTATTATGCATCGCTTCAATATTTCACCTTGTCGATGGAATAAGGTCAAATCTTTATTATATATTTGATATTTTGGGGATATTAGCGTTACTCATGACAATTTCATGTTGGCATTGCCGTCATTGGTGACGGCGTGCATACGTGCGAGCCATGTGACCCTTTTTTTAGGGGAGAAAACTTGATGAATGCTTATTCATTTCATCATTTTTTATAACTATCGGTTGAACGCGTGCATCATCGATAGTCGACAATATATCATGTGCCTATCTTTGCCCGTCGATATTTTGCATGGTTGACTATATTACTTTTAATCTCTTATTTTAATTTAAACGGATTTTGGCCATTTTGTATTTATATTTTATGTGGTTTATGCATTTTATTTTATCTTGATCAAAATCCATGTCAACAGGACATATGGAGGCCAAAGGGAAACAAAAGACAGAAAAGCGAACCGGCAAGCACACAGGCACAATGCAAATGGATAAACATATATTACATTCAAAATCATTCAAAAGGCCCATGGCCGGAGTTCATTACATAAAACACCCCCAGTGGATGGAACTGTTGGACTAATAAAAGAAGTGTAGAAAAAACGAGAAAAGCTTGAGTTGGTGGCGGCTCCACCCGCGGCTCCGGCATCATCAGCGGCACCTGAGGCGGAGGCGCCCGCATCACCCGCCCCGCGTGAGGTAGAGGCGTCGTCACCCGCACGAGTGTCTTCAGCACCATCCTTTGCGGCGGAGTCGGCATAAGCCTCGTCGCTCGAGTCGGCGTCCTCAAAGGCCGTCTCATCGGAGCTGCCATTGGCGTCGTAGAGGAGCAGCTGGAACAGATTCTCCGGGATTACGCTGTCGTCAGCTTTGCGTTCCAGGCCGAACTCATTCCAGGCCGTGAAGGATGCGATGTCGCTGGCCCGCACGTGCGGCTCATCCTCGACGGCTGCCAGCTCCGCTTCTATGCCGGCGCGTTGCGCTGCGAGCCAGCCCAAGTCTAGGTTTTTATACTATGACTTGGCCAGGCAAAGCGCCATGTAGGGTCCAGCACGTGCAGCCGACGCACGCCATGCGTCCAGACGAGAGTTGCCGACTTCAAGCCAGCGTGACAGTCGGCTCATTGACGCCGGCTCCACCGCATCACGCCAAAGGGCCTTCACCATCGCCACTCCGGCGTCCTCGGGCCGGTTCAGAGAGTGCGCCAGCTCGCGCACACAGGCCTTGGTACCTGTAATGATTAAGATGCGGCCCTTTCCTTATTTGGGGGTGAGGCCTCAAAAGGGGAAAGGGGCGCATCTACGCGTTTCGCAAACGGGATAATCATCACAATACATAATTAAAGAGTAACAAGTAGGGCATACACTTGCCATGTGTTACGAATATATCAAATTGCTTACAGACACACATTATTCAGAGTAGCAACAAGTCTAGCTACGGACTTTAAACATAAAACAGATGATCTAACACATCCCGTATGCTAGCCCACGATCACGACCACGGCCTTAGTCCTCCGGATAGTTCACATACGGACGGCCAGAGTCCTCATCAAACTCCCACTTCAGCTGGTTGTCATCAGGATCTCCTACGTCGGGCGTACCTGTACCTGTTGGGGTTTGTAGTAATCTGTGAGCCACGGGGACTCAGCAATCTAATGACCTTGGTAACGAATCTAGTCAAGTTATTAGGTGAGGAAGGTTTAGTGTATGGGTTGCAGCAACCTAAGCATATATGGTGCGTAACATACGATGATAAGGGTAATTATATGGTGGTCTACGCGAGCGATCAAAGACTAGATTGATCACTAAGTGATCCTGAACACCTACCTACGTCAAACATAACCCCACCGTGTTCTCGATCGTAGAACGATCTTCGAAGGAGACGGTCACGGTTACGTACACAGTTGGTAGTTTTATTAGAGTTAATTCAAGTTGTCTAGAAACGGATGTTAACAAAATATCCACATTTGCCACATAACCGCGGGCACGGCTTTCCAAAAGATTAAACCCTGCAGGGGTGCTCCAACTAGTCCATCACAAACTGCCACGGGCCGCAAAGTCATCCTCTATCACGGAACTCGTGATCTCGTCGGATTCCTTAGAAAAAACCCTCAACTTTGAGGAGACCCAAAGTTTCACCGGGATTCCTATACGCAAGATATATCGCTAAGGTAAGACAACTCTAGCAGGACCTCCCGACGTGTCGACGACCCCGATAAGAGACGCGTATCTCAGTCTCAGGACACGACGGATGGAACTAGCTACGGGAACCAAACCTCAAGTTTCCTCGCGGTGGCCCCGCATGCAGTCCAGTTTGGACCAACACTCATGAGGAGCACTTGTCCGGGTTGTTGATTAATTCCTCGGGGTAGCTATTCCCTATGCAAGTTAATATGAGGTGATTAGCAGATTAAAACCAATGTTGGGTCCTGCCACACAAGCCTTAACACTACACGATTTATCAAGGGGGTCCCCATAACAACCCCGACCGTGATAGGAGCGATCTGTTATGGAATCAAATACCGGTAACCGAAACTAAGGCGGCAACAACGGAACAAATCACCCGACAAAAGGCTAGGCCTTCTGTCATTTACCAAGTATATAGGTGCATTAATTAAATAACAGATTTAAACATAATGATATCAAAATTACTCATGTTATCACATGAGGCAGTTGGCACCTGCAACTAGCAAAGCTACTCATTAGAGGTTGAGCAAGCCTACTTAGCCAAACAACATTTGCTAGGAGAGGGAGGTGTTTGGCGGTCATGGCAAGACAGGTGGCATTTATATCAAGTGGTAGGCAGCGAGCATGTATCGAAGGAAACGTGATTCTAAGCATAACAAAGCTAGATACGGTATCAAGGTCACAGTCATCTTGCCTGTGATGTCTTCAGCTCGGAACTGCTCTTGATCTTCCTGCACGTACTCTCCAGAATCCGCGTACTCGCTCTCTGATCCCGATGCTACCCAAGATAAGATAACAGCCAATGAACACCAACACAACATAATGCAACAAGCAATATGATGCATGTGTGAAGAAGGAAGCATGCATCACTATTCTAGTCACTTTCATATGCATTAGTTGAGTTAATTGAATTCTAGACAGAACCTCATATTAAGTTATCTTGACATGCATGAATATGGCATGAACATGTGCATCACGAGAAAACGATGCAAAAACATATAACGAACGTAGAGAACGGAGTTACGGATCAACCAAAAACTACGAAACAAGTTATGGAGACCTACGGTTCAAATCAGCCACAAACACACTCCAATGGCACTCCCCTGGTGTTACCAGGTTGCCACATGATCAAGCAACAAAATATAAGTGGGTTGGTGCATGGGAACACACCACACCATCCACAATGCCCACACAAGCTTCCAACCAACAAAAACATGCAATCTGTTTTCAACACCATCATAGCAGTTTGTCTACAATATTTAAAGTAGCTACACTCATCTAAATGATTCAAACAAGACATGAGGCAAAAGCCATCCAAAAGCTCTACAACCTTGTGCAAGAAGATAATGCAAAGGAATCACCCATGAGCAGATCTATAGGCACTAACTTAGAAAAAATATCACAGATTCTGGGACTTAGTGAAAATCACAGAATTTCACCAGCTGCTTATGCTCTGAAGCATTTTGGCAGCCTCCAAAATGGTATCTACAGGAAGTGTATAAGCATGAAATTTAACAGGGAGCTAGATAAACATAAAATCTCACAAACTTTAGTTTGTTGCATGGGCTGAGTCCCAACACAAGAGCTAATTCATCCAAGACAACAGGGGAAGAAAATAACATCAGATTCTCGCACTTGGTGAAAATCACAAGGTTTCACAAATCTGTCAGATTCAGCCAAGTGTCAACTTTGACAAGGCACAATAGGTGCATACAAATTCCTAAGAAGAAAATAAAGACCCCATGCTGTAGAGGGGTTCACCCACTATCACTACAGCAAGGATTCATTCTCAAAGGGTCAAGGTACCACCTAATATAAAGCACTAAACATGGCATCATGACAGAAAATAACAGTTTTATGAAGTTAATCTAAAGTGAAATGTAATTGCACCAATGGATTCCTAGGATGACTCTAACCCAAAATCATATATAATACATGGGTACTTGCATGTAACATCAAGGCACAAAGCTAGCTCAAAAAATACCACCTAGAATCCAATGAGCTAAAAAAATGAATAACATCACATGTAGAATTAGCACATATACATCACCTACACCTACACATGCACACACAAAAGCACCATACACAACAACATCACTTTCATAGTGGCAAGCATGAGAAGTTAGGCTCTCATGCACAAGTGCATATGCACCCATGCAGACACATACACCTACATGAGCACACACACTCACAGATACATGTGCTCCCTGATACGTCCATTTTGCATCATGCTTTCATGTTGATATTTATCGCTTTATGGGCTGTTATATTACTTTGTGGTACCATATTTATGCCTTTTCTCTCTTATTTTGCAAGGTTTATTTGAAGAGGGAGAATTCACGCAGCTGGAATTCTGGACTGGAAAAGGAGCAAATCTGAGTCCTCTATTCTGCACAACTCCAAATACCCTGAAAATTTATGTGAAATTTTTTGGGAATATATAAAAAAATACTAGGCGAAAAAAGTACCAGAGGGGAGCTACCAAGGCCCCACAAGCCTGGTAGCCGCCACCCTCACCCTGGTGGCGGCTACAGGGCTTGTGGGCTTCCTGACGGCCCACTGGCCCCCCTCTTTTGCTATATGAAGGGTTTCGTTCCAGAAAAAAAATCAAGAGGGAGCTTTTTCGTGGTTTCGCCGCCGCCACGAGGCGGAACTTGAGCAGATCCAATCTAGAGCTCCGCCAGGACGATCCTGCTGGGAAAACTTCTCTCTGGGAGGGGGAGATCGTCGCCATCGTCGTCACCAACACTCCTCTCGTCGGAGGGGAGGCATCTTCATCAACATCTTTTAGAGGAGATGGTGCTGATGAAGATGTTGATGAAGATGCCTCCCCTCCAACGAGAGGAGTGTTCGTGATGACGATGGCGACGATTCCCCCCTCCGGGAGGGAAGTTTCCCCGGTAGGATCGTCCTGTCGGAGCTCTAGATTGGATTTGCTCAAGTTCCGCCTCGTGGCGGCGGCAGAACCATGAAAAAGCTCCCGAATGATTTTTTCTGGACCAAAACCCTTCATATAACCAAAGGGGGAGCTAGTGGCCCGTCAGGCTACCCACAAGCTTGCCCTGCGCCACCAGGGGGTGGTGGCGGTGGCAGGGCTTGTGCAGCCCTCGTGGCCCCCCTCCGGTAGTTCTTTCGCCCAGTATTTTTTATATAATCCAGAAAAAATCCACGTAACTTTTCACGGCATTTGGAGATTTGTAGAATAGTGGACTAGGATTTGCTCCTTCTCCAGTCCAGAATTCCACCTGCCTGAATTCTCCCTCTTCAAATAAACCTTGCAAACTAAGAGAGAGAAAAGCATAAATATGGTACCACAAGTAATATAACAGCCCAAAAAGCAATAAATATCAACATGAAAGCATGATGCAAAATGGACGTATCAACTCCCCCAAGCTTAGACCTCGCTTGTCCTCAAGCGAAAACCAAGTTCCATAAACATGTCCACATGTTGAGGGACGAAGGTGTCGATAAAACATAATACGGACATTAGGGCATCATGATCACACATAGGACAGCAATAAATCATAAAGATTCTTATGGGAAAGTAACAATTCCTTCACAAAGCAAAGCATGATGCAAAAACCTTACCGAGAAGTAGCCAACAATAGTCCATAGTCATTGAAGCAATTGCAATTTATCACAACATCAGAAATAGTCAAATAAGAGCTTGTAAGGCAAACCCACATACTCAATCATCTCTTTTGTTTTCCACAATTGTTACAACTCATGTGGTACTCATGGTGTCAAAGTTTCAGCTCGACACAGAGGAAGATAGGGGCTTATAGTTTTGCCTCCCAACCATTTACCTCAAGGGTAAAGTCAACAACAATAAAGCATAAGTACTCAACTCCAAGTTGATATATGAATATAGATCTTTCCCAAACATGTGACGTTGGCCAAGACAAAGGCAAAAATAGGGAATTGGTGATGATCACCATGACTCTTACAAGGGCAAAAAGTAAAGGTACAAGATAGACCCTTCGCAGAGGGAAGCAGAGGTTTTCATGCGCTTTTGAGGTTAATGCGTGTCCTCTTAGTGCGGAGGAATGTCACTTTATATTGCCTCCTGTGATAAAGAACTTTATTATGCAGTCTGTCGCTTTTATGTCTTCCTCATCACAGGTTCGTACAAAGCTTATTTTCCACACACTAATAGATCATACATATTAGAGAGCAATTTTTATTGCTTGCACCGATGACAACTTACTTGAAGGATCTTATTCAATCCATAGGTAGGTATGGTGGACTCTCATGGCAAAACTGGTTGGAGGTTTATGGATGCACAAGTAGTATCTCTACTTGGTGCGGGAGTTTTGGCTAATATGAGGTGGAAGCAATCGTCACATGCTAAGGGATCTCTAATCATATAACATTGTTTGGAACCAAGCAAACACAATTCATTATGTTGTCTTCCTTGTCCAACATCTACTCCTAGGCATGTAATAGTTTGGTGAGTGCTCACAATTGTAAAAAGTGTCTAAGATTATATATTTATATGTGAACCTCTCTTTCCTTATTACTTATTATTAATTGCAACAATGAGTGAGGTCTATGTTGATTTATTCTCAACAAGTTTCAATCATCATATGTGTCATAAGTGAAGTTATCACTTTCCATAAGATCGTCTCATGATCTTTCATGATATCGTTTTTTTCATACTTTTGATCATGGCACAAAGCAACGCCCTTGACTAAGACACTCTTTATTATATAGCTCGTAAGCTCAAATACATCGGGGGAGAGACAAAAGCAAAAGACTCAAACTAAAAACTAAAGACTTATTCCTCTAAGAGAAGAAATAAAAACTGAAAAGGAAAGAACTAAAACAAAGGTAAAAGCAAAAGATATAAAGGTGATACGATACCAGGGAAACTCCCCCAAGCTTGGCAGAAGCCAAGGGAATTGCCCATACCAATGCTTAGTTGTCTTCCTTTGGTGGTGATGGTGGTGTTATTGTCGCCTTTGATTCCAAGAGAGTTATCAATCTTTGATTTATACCTTTGAGATCTGTGACATGGTTTTCCAGCAAAACAACTACACGAGAAAGAGAAATATTGCGAGCACGAGTTGTTTCGCAAAACCTCAAGAGTTCAATCAAGGATGGAGACAGCATGTGGAGGAAGGGTTGGAGAAAATCTACTCCTTCAACGTCTTCAATGTTGAACATAGGTTGAACTTCCTCCCTAGCTTGGGTTTTCTCCTTAGCTTGGTCCCTGGCTTCCGTGACTTCTACTCTTTTCAGATCAGCATCTACTTCCTCATGAACTTGGTGAAGATCATTCTCCCCAACAGATTCGTGAGACATCTTTGCTCTAAATCTGCGGCAGACAACATGCTCGAAACGAAAACAGAGGAAAACTACGCGATACGGAGATCAAAATCTTCGGACGACTATATATTGATTTTTTTTCTAGGCCAGAAGGAGTCCTCCGCAAGAAAACGGAGTCCGGGAGGCACACGAGGTGCCCACAAGCTTTCCCTCCGCCACCAGGGGGTAGGGGGCAGTGGCAGGGCTTGTGGCCGTCTTGTTCGCTCTCCGGACTGCTTTTTCTTTTTCTAATTTTCCAAAAATTCCAAAACGGAAGAAATTTCCTATTGGAAAAGTATCGGAGTCCAATTTCTTACCGAAACAGATATATCTTCGTTTTCAAGGTCTGAAACACGCTGATAAACATCCCTTATGTACTCCTCTGGAGTTATGACATTGATGATATTGGTCTCAACATTTATGGGAGTACCACAGATGTAATGCTTGATTCTTTGCCCATTTACCACTCTAGGAAAATTTCCTTCCGTGTTATTGATTTTGATGGCACCGGAACGATATACTTCCTTGATAACATAGGGACCTTCCCATTTGGAGAGAAGCTTGCCTGCAAAGAATCTCAAACGAGAATTGTATAGCAAGACATAATCACCTACATTGAACTCTCGTTTCTGTATTCGTTTGTCGTGCCATCTCTTAACCTTTTCCTTGAACAACCTGGCATTCTCGTATGCCTAGGCTCTCCATTCATCTAACAAGCTAATATCAAACAACCGCTTCTCATCGGATAGTTTGAAATCAAAGTTGAGCTCCTTGATTGCCCAATAAGCTTTGTGTTCCAGCTCAAGAGGTAAATGACAGGCCTTACCGTAAACCATTTTATACGGTGAAATGCCCATGGGATTCTTATAAGCAGTCCTATAAGCCCATAGTGCATCGTCAAGTTTGCTAGACCAGTTCTTTCGAGATCTATTGACGGTCTTTTGTAGGATCAACTTGATCTCCCTATTACTCAACTCCACTTGACCACTAGACTGAGGATGATAAGGAGATGCAACTCTATGGTTGACATCATACTTAGCTAGCATCTTGCGGAAAACACCATGAATGAAGTGTGAACCTCCGTCAGTCATCAAGTATCTAGGGACTCCAAATCTTGGGAATATGACTTCTTTAAGCATCTTAATAGAGGTGTGGTGATCAGCATTTTTAGTGGGGATAGCTTCTACCCACTTAGTAACGTAATCCACATCAACTAAGATGTGAGTGTGCCCATTGGAACTCGGGAAGGGTCCCATATAATCAAAGCCCCAGACATCAAATGGTTCAATGACAAGTGAATAGTTCATAGGCATCTCTTGACGCTTACTGATGTTCCCTATCCTTTGGCATTCGTCACAAGACAAGACAAACTTACGAGCATCCTTGAAGAGAGTGGGCCAATAGAAACCTGATTGCAATACCTTATGGGCAGTTCTATCTCCACCATGGTGTCCTCCGTAGGCTTCGGAATGACACTTTTGCAGGATTTGTCCCTGTTCATGTTCAGGCACACAACGTCTAATAACACCATCTACTCCTTCCTTATAAAGGTGAGGATCATCCCAAAAGTAGTGTCTCAAATCAAAGAAGAATTTCTTCTTTTGCTGATAGGTGAAACTGGGTGGTATGTATTTGGCTACGATATAGTTTGCATAATCGGCATACCACGGTGCACTAAGTGAAGTGCGGATGACATTTAGTTGCTCATCAGGAAAGCTGTCATCAATAGGTAGTGGGTCATCAAGGACATTCTCTAGCCTAGATAAGTTATCTGCTATAGGGTTATCAGCACCCTTTCGGTCAACGACGTGCAAATCGAATTCCTGTAGCAGGAGAACCCATCTGATCAGCCTAGGCTTAGCGTCCTTCTTCTCCATGAGGTACTTAATAGCAGCATGATCAGAGTGAATAGTGACTTTGGAGTGAACTATGTAAGATCTGAACTTTTCACATGCAAACACGACTCCTAAAAATTCCTTCTCCGTAGTGGCATAGTTTCTTTGAGCACTGTCTAGAGTTTTACTAGCGTAGTGAATGACATTCAACTTCTTGTCAACTCTTTGTCCTAGAACAGCACCAACAGCGTAATCACTAGCGTCACACATGATTTCAAAGGGCAAGTTCCAGTCAGGTGGTTGAACAATAGGTGTGGTTATCAAAGCCTTCTTAAGTATTTCAAAAGCTTCCTCACAATCCTCATCAAAAAAAGGAACATCCTTCTGCAAAAGGTTGGTAAGAGGCCTAGAAATCTTAGAGAGGTCTTTAATGAACCTTCTATAGAAACCAACATAACCTAGGATACTTCGTATACCTCTGATATCTGTGGGGCAAGGCATTCTCTCAATTGCATCAACCTTAGCCTTATCAACTTAATTGCCTCTTTCAGAGATTTTGTGTCCTAAGACGATACCTTCATTAACCATAAAGTGGCACTTCTCCCAATTCATGACGAGATTGGTCTCTTCGCATCTCTGTAAGACTCGATCAAGGTTGCTGAGGCAATCATCAAAGGAAGACCCGTAAACGGAGAAGTCATCCATGAAAACCTCGACGATCTTTTCACAAAAGTCAGAGAATATAGCCATCATACATCTTTGGAAGGTAGCAGGTGTGTTACATAAGCCAAAAGGCATATGTCTATAGGCAAAGGTACCGAAAGGGCAGGTGAAAGTGGATTTCTCTTGATCAGATTGTGCAACAGGTATTTGCAAGAAACCTCAATAACCGTCTAGAAAGCAGAAGTGAGTGTGCTTTGATAGCCTTTCTAGCATTTGGTCGATAAACGGCAAAGGATAATGGTCTTTCCTAGTTGCCTTGTTCAGTTTCCGGAAGTCTATCACCATCCTATAGCCGGTAATAATCCTTTGTGGGATTAGTTCATCCTTATCATTAGGAACGACGGTGATACCTCCCTTCTTAGGTACGCAATGTACTGGACTTACCCAATCACTATGAGCAACAGGATAAATGATTTCTGCTTCGAGAAGCTTTAATATTTCTTTTCTAACGACCTCTTTCATCTTAGGATTTAATCTCCTTTGATGATCAGCAACTGCTTTAAATCTTGTGCTGACATAGAGTAGGACTAATACCCTTAAGATCATCAAGAGTATATCCAATAGCAGCGCGGTGCTTCCTCTGAGTTTTTAATAACTTCTTCTCTTCGTGATTCAAGAGGAGAGCACTAAGAATGACAGGATATATCTCCTTCTCATCAAGATAGGCATACTTAAGAGTCTCAGGCAACTGTTTAAGCTCGAACACAGGATTACCCTTTGGTGGGGGAGGATCCCCAAGTAGTTCAACAGGCAAATTATTCTATCTCATCTCTCTCCTCCATATGCATATCATTTGAATGCTCAAGCAGATATTGCTCTAAAGGATCCATAGGAGGTACGGCAAGAGAGGCAAGAGCAATGATTTCATCTCTACCAGACGACTCTCTTTCATGGGTTTGTCTTCCAAACTTGGAGAAGTTAAATTCATGAGACACACCCTCGAAACTTACTGTGACAGTCTGCTTAATGCAATCAATGTGAGCAATGACAGTGTTGAGAAAGGGTCTACCAAATATGATGGGACAAAAGCTATCTTGTGCAGTACCAAGGACGAGGAAATCAGTACGATACTTCATCTTACCACACAAGACTTCTACGTCTCTCACAATTCCCAGAGGGCAGATAGTGTCTCTATTAGCTGGCGTAATAGTGACATCAATGGGTTCTAACTCAGCAGGTGCAATCTCGTCTTTGATTTCATCATATAGAGAACGAGGTATTGCACTAACACTAGCTCCCATATCACATAAACCATGGTAACAGTGATCTCCCATCTTAACAGAAACAACGGGCAGGCCAACTATAGGTCCGTGTTTGTCTTTCGCGTGAGGTTTAGCAATTCTAGCGGAGTCCTCACAGAATTTGAGAACATGCCCGTCTATGTATTCGGCTAAGAGATCTTTGATAATAGCAACACTAGGTTCAACTCTAATCTCCTCAGGGGGTGCAAGTGATCTAATGTAACCCCTATGTATCAGAGTTGGAGCTTTAGAATAATCCTTTATCCTAGCAGGGTATGGTGGTTTCTCAGTGTAAGCACAAGGAACAACAGGATCACTAAAAGCAATGACTTTCTCCTCAACTAGATTGGTTTTGGCTATGTTGCTTTCTATAGGAGGATGATATTTAAACCACTTCTCTTTGGGAAGATCAAAATGAGCAGCAAAAGATTCACATAGAGAAGCTACTATCTCATAGTCAAGTCCATACTTAGCGCTAAAATCTCTAGAAGTGTTTGTCTCAACAAAAGATTTAACGCAATCAAACTGGAAATTCATACCTGACTCCTTACCATCCTCCACCTCCCAATCTTCAGAGTTGCGTTTGATTCTCTCCAATAAATTCCACTTGTGATCAATATCCTTCTTCATAAAAGAACCAGCACAAGAAGTGTCAAGCATGGTACGATCCTCATGAGAAAGCCGAGCATAAAAGTTTTGAGTGATGATTTCTCTCGAGAGCTCATGATTGGGGCATGAATATAGCATTGATTTAAGCCTCCCCCAATCTTGAGCTATGCTTTCCCTGTCACGAGGCCAAAACTAATAAATAAAGTTCTGATCACGATGTACTAAATGCATAGGATAGAACTTTTTATGAAATTCCAATTTCAACCGATTCTAGCCCCATGATCCAGTATCATCACATAGCCTATACCATGTCAACGCCTTATCCTTCAAAGATAAAGGAAAGACTTTCTTATTTACCTCATCCTCGGGCAAACCTGCAAGCTTAAATAAACCACAAACTTCATCTCAATAGATTAGATGCAAGTCTGGATGTGAAGATCCATCTCCTGTGAAAGGATTAGCCAACAGTTTCTCAAGCATACCCGAAGGAATTTCATAAAATATATTTTCAGTAGGTACCTCAGGTCGAGGAACAACTCCTCGTGCTTCCGTTCGTGGTGAAGATACCCCGAACAAACTCCTCAAAGGAACAGTTTCCATAGTGACAAGTGACAATAAATTTCAGCACAGTATATAAATGTGTCCTTACCAATTTCCACTTACCAAAGGCGCTTCACTCCCCGGCAACGGCGCCAGGAAAGAGTCTTGATGACCCACAAGTATAGGGGATCAATCGTAGTCCTTTCGATAAGTAAGAGTGTCGAACCCAACGAGGAGCAGAAGGCTCTGATAAGTGGATTTCAGCAAGGTAATAACTGCAAGCACTGAAAGTAGCGGTAACAAGTGATGGTGTAGTGAGGTGAAATGCAGCAAGCAAAGAATAACAAGTAACAAGTAGTAGCAATGGTGCAGCAAGTGGCCCAATCCCTTTTGTAGCAAGGGACAAGCCTGAACAAAGTCTTATAGGAGGAAAAACGCTCTGAGGACACACGGGAATTTCTGTCATGCTAGTTTCATCATGTTCATATGATTCGCGTTCGTTACTTTGATAGTTTGATATGTGGGTGGACCGGCGCTTGGGTACTGCCCTTACTTGGACAAGCATCCCACTTATGATTAACCTCTCTCGCAAGCATCCGCAACTACAAAAGAAGAATTAAGACAAAGTCTAACCATAGCATTAAACTAGTAGATCCAAATCAACCCCTCACGAAGCCACGCATAGACTCAGGTTTAAGCTTCTGTCACTCCAGCAACCCATAATCTACTTACTACTTCCCAATGCCTTCCTCTAGTCCCAAATATGGTGAAGTGTTATGTAGTCGACGTTCACATAACACCACTAGAGGAAAAGCCAACATACAGCATATCAAAATACAGAACGAATATCAAATTCACATGACTATTATTAACATGACTTATCCCATGTCCTCAGGAACAAAAGTAACTACTCACAAAACATAATCATAATCATGATCAGAGGTGTAATGAATAGCATCAAGGATCTGAACATAAACTCTTCCACCAAGTAATCCAACTAGCATCAACTACAAAGAGTAATCAACACTACTAGCAACCTTACAAGTACCAATCGGAGTCATGAGACGGAGATTGATTACAAGGGATGAACTAGGGATTGGAGAGGAGATGGTGTTGATGAAGATGTTGATGAAGATGCCTCCCCTCCGACAAGAAGAGTGTTGGTGATGACGATGGCGACGATTCCCCCTCCGGGGGGGAAGTTTCCCCGGCAGGATCGTCCTGTCGGAGCTCTAGATTGGATCTTCTCAAGTTCCGCCTTGTGGCGGCGGCGAAACCACGAAAAAGCTCCTGAATGATTTTTTTTCTAGACCAAAACCCTTCATATAGAAAAAGGGGGGAGCTAGTGGGCCGTCAGGCAGCCCACAAGCTTGCCCTGCGCCACCAGGGGGTGGCGGTGGCAGGGCTTGTGGAGCCCTGGTGGCCCCCCTCCGGTAGTTCTTTCGCCCAGTATTTTTTATATAATCCAGAAAAAATCCACGTAACTTTTCAGGGCATTTGGAGATCTGCAGAATAGTGGACTAGGATTTGCTCCTTTTTCCAGTCCAGAATTCCAGCTGCCTGAATTCTCCCTCTTCAAATAAACCTTGCAAAATAAGAGAGAAAAGGCATAAATATGGTACCACAAGTAATATAACAACCCAAAAAGAAATAAATATCAACATGAAAGCATGATGCAAAATGGACGTATCACCGGTCCACCCACATATCAAACTATCAAAGTAACGAACGTGAATCACATGAACATGATGAAACTAGCATGACATAAATTCCCGTGTGTCCTCGGGGGCGTTTTTCCTCCTATAAGACTTTGTTCAGGCTTGTCCCTTGCTACAAAAGGGATTGGGCCACTTGCTGCACCATTTCTACTACTTGTTACTTGTTACTTTTCGCTTGCTACGTTTCACCTCACTATACCATCACTTGTTACCGCTACTTTCAGTGCTTGCAGTTATTACCTTGCTAAAAACTGTTTACCAGAGCCTTCTACTCCTCGTTGGGTTCTACACTCTTACTTATCGAAACGACTACGATTGATCCCGTATACGTGTGGGTCATCAAGACTCTTTTCCGGTGCCGTTGCCGGGGAGTGAAGCGCCTTTGGTAAGTGGAAATTGGTAAGGAAACATTTATATACTGTGCTGAAATTTATTGTCACTTGTCACTATGGAAACTGTTCCTTTGAGGAGTTTGTTCGGGGTATCTTCACCACGAACGGAAGCACAAGGACTTGTTCCTCAACCTAAGGTACCTACTGAAAATATCTTTTATGAAATTCATGCGGGTATGCTTGAGAAACTGCTGGCTAATCCTTTTACAGGAGATGGATCTTCACATCCAGACTTGCATCTGATCTATGTAGATGACGTTTGTGGTTTATTTAAGCTTGCAGGTTTGCCCGAGGATGAGGTAAAGAAGAAAGTCTTTCCTTTATCTTTGAAGGATAAGGCGTTGACATGGTATAGGCTATGTGATGATACTCGATCATGGGACTACAATCGGTTGAAATTGGAATTTCATCAAAAGTTTTATCCTATGCATTTAGTACATCGTGATCGGAATTGTGTTTATAACTTTTGGCCTCGTGACAGGGAAAGCATAGGTCAAGCTTGGGGGAGACTTAAATCAATGCTATATGCATGCCCCAATCATGAGCTCTCGAGAGAAATTATCACTCAAAACTTTTATGCTCGGCTTTCTAATGAAGATCGTACCATGCTTGGCACTTCTTGTACCGGTTCTTTTATGAAGAAGGATATTGACCACAAGTGGAATTTATTGGAAAGAATCAAATGTAACTCTGAAGATTGGGAGCTGGAGGAAGGTAAGGAGTCAGGTATGAATTTCCAGTTTGATTGCGTTAAATCTTTTGTTGAAACAAACACCTCTAGATATTTTAGCGGTAAGTATGGACTTGACTCTGAGATAGTAGTTTCTCTATGTGAATCTTTTGCTGCTCATGTTGATCTTCCCAAAGTTAAGTGGTTTAAGTATCATCCTCCTGTAGAAAGCAACATAGGCAAAACCAATCTAGTTGAGGAGAAAGTCATTGCTTTTAGTGATCCTGTTGTTCCTTGTGCCTACGTTGAGAAACCACCTTACCCTGCTAGGAAAAAGGATTATTCCAAAGCTCCAACTGTGATACGTAGGGGTTACATTAGACCACTTGCACCCCCTGAGGAGATTAGAGTTGAACCTAGTGTTGCTATTATCAAAGATCTCTTAGTCGAAGACATAGATGGGCATGTTATCAAATTCTGTGAGGACTCCGCTAGAATTGCTAAACCTCACGCGAAAGACAAATACGGACCTGTAGTTGGCCTGCCCGTTGTTTCTGTCAAGATAGGAGATCAATGTTACCACGGTTTATGTGATATGGGAGCTAGTGTTAGTGCAATACCCCGTTCCCTGTATGATGAAATCAAAGATGAGATTGCACCTGCTGAGCTAGAACCCATTGATGTCACTATTACGCTAGCTAATAGAGACACTATTTGTCCTCTGGGAATTGTGAGAGACGTAGAAGTCATGTGTGGTAAGACGAAGTATCCTACTGATTTCCTCGTCCTTGGTACTGCACAAGATAGCTTTTGTCCCATCATATTTGGTAGACCCTTTCTCAACACTATCAATGCTCACATTGATTGCATTAAGCAGACTGTCACAGTTAGTTTTGAGGGTGTGTCTCATGAATTTAACTTCTCCAAGTTCGGAAGACAACCCCATGAAAAAGAGTCGTCCGGTAGGGATGAAATCATTGCTCTTGCCTCTGTTGCCGTACCTCCTACGGATCCTTTAGAGCAATATCTGCTTGAGCATAAAAATGATATGCATATGGAGGAAAGAGATGAGATAGATAAAATTGTCTTAGAATAATATCCTATTCTCAAGAATAATCTGCGTGTTGAACTGCTTGGGGATCCTCCCCCACCGAAGGGTGATCCTGTGTTCGAGCTTAAACAGTTGCCTGATACTCTTAAGTATGCCTATCTTGATGAGAAGGAGATATATCCTGTTATTATTAGTGCTCTCCTCTCAGAGCATGAAGAGAAGAAGTTACTAAAAACTCTGAGGAAGCACTGTGCTGCTATTGGATATACTCTTGATGATCTTAAGGGTATTAGTCCCACTCTATGTCAGCACAAGATTAAAACCGATCTTGATTCTAAACCAGTTGCTGATCATCAAAGGAGATTAATTCCTAAGATGAAAGAGGTCGTTAGAAAAGAAATATTAAAGCTTCTGGAAGCAGGAATCATTTATCCTGTTGCTCATAGTGATTGGGTAAGTCCAGTACATTGCGTACCTAAGAAGGGAGGTATCCCCGTCGCTCCTAATGATAAGAATGAATTAATCCCACAAAGGATTATTACTGGCTATAGGATGGTGATAGACTTCCGGAAACTGAACAAGGCAACCAGGAAAGACCATTATCCTTTGTCGTTTATCGGCCAAATGCTAGAAAGGCTGTCCAAACACACACACTTCTGCTTTCTAGATGGTTATTCAGGTTTCTCGCAAATACCTGTTGCACAATCCGATCTGGAGAAAACCACTTTCACCTGCCCCTTCGGTACCTTTGCTTATAGACGTATGCCTTTTTGCTTATGCAATGCACCTGCCACCTTTCAAAAGTGTAAGATGGCTATATTCTCTGACTTTTGTGAAAATATTGTCGAGGTTTTCATGGATGACTTCTCCGTTTACGGGTCTTCCTTTGATGATTGCCTCAGCAACCTTGATCGAGTCCTACAGAGATGCAAAGATACCAACGTCATCTTGAATTGGGAGAAGTGCCACTTTATGGTTAATGAAGGCATCGTCTTAGGACATAAAATTTCTGAAAGAGGCATTGAAGTTGATAAGTCTAAGGTTGATGCAATTGAGAAAATGCCTTGCCCCACAGATATCAGAGGTATACGAAGTTTCCTAGGTCATGCTGGTTTCTATAGAAGATTCATTAAAGACTTCTCTAAGATTTCTAGGCCTCTTACCAACCTTTTGCACAAGGATGTTCCTTTTGTTTTTGATGAGGATTGTGAGGAAGCTTTCGAAATACTTAAGATGGCTTTGATAACCTCACCTATTGGAAACCACCTGACAGGAACTTGCCCTTTGAAATCATGTGCGACGCAAGTGATTATGCTGTTGGTGTTGTTCTAGGACAAAGAGTTGACAAGAAGTTGAATGTTATTCACTATGCTAGTAAAACTCTAGACAGTGCCCAAAGAAACTATGCCACTATGGAAAAGGAGTTTTTAGCAGTCGTGTTTGAATGTGAAAAGTTCACATCTTATATAGTTGATTCCAAAGTCACTATTCACTCTAATCACGCTGCTATTAAGTACCTTATGGAGAAAAAGGACGCTAAGCCTAGGCTCATCATATGGGTTCTCCTGCTACAGGAATTTGATTTGCACGTCGTTGACCGAAAGGGTGCTGAAAACCCTGTAGCAGATAACTTGTCCAGGCTAGAGAATGTCCTTGATGACCCACGACCTATTGATGGCAGCTTTCCTGATGAGCAATTAAATGTCATCTGCACTTCACATAGTGCACCGTGGTATGCGGATTACGCAAATTATATCGTAGCCAAATACATACCACCCAGTTTCACCTATCAGCAAAAGAAGAAATTCTTCTTTGATTTGAGACACTACTTTTGGGATGATCCTCACCTTTATAAGGAAGGAGTAGATGGTGTTATTAGACGTTGTGTGCCTGAACATGAACAGGGACAGATCTTGTAGAAGTGTCATTCCGAAGCCTACGGAGGACACCATGCTGGAGATAGAACTGCTCATAAGGTATTGCAATCACGTTTCTATTGGCCCACTCTCTTCAAGGATGCCCGTAAGTTTGTCTTGTCTTGTGACGAATGCCAAAGAATAGGTAATATCAGTAAGCGTCCGGAAATGCCTATGAACTATTCACTTGTCATTGAACCATTTGATGTCTGGGGCTTTGATTATATGGGACCCTTCCCGAGTTCCAATGGGTACACTCACATCTTAGTTGCTGTGGATTATGTCACTAAGTGGGTAGAAGCTATCCCCGCTAAAAATGTTGATCACCACACCTCTATTAAGATGCTTAAAGAAGTCATTTTCCCAAGATTTGGAGTCCCTAGATATTTGATGACTCATGGCGGTTCACACTTCATTCATGGTGTTTTCCACAAGATGCTCGCTAAGTATGATGTCAACCATAGAATTGCATCTCCTTATCATCCTCAGTCTAGTGGTCAAGTGGAGTTGAGTAATAGGGAGATCAAATTGATCCTACAAAAGACTGTCAATAGATCTCGAAAGAATTGGTCTAGCAAACTTGATGATGCACTATGGGCTTATAGGACTGCTTATAAGAATCCCATGGGCATGTCGCGGTATAAAATGGTTTACTGTAAGGCGTGTCATTTACCTCTTGAGCTGGAACACAAAGCTTATTGGGCAATCAAAGAGCTCAACTTCGATTTCAAACTTGCCGGTGAGAAGCGGTTGTTTGATATCACCTGATTAGATGAATGGAGAGCCCAGGCATATGAGAATGCCAAGTTGTTCAAGGAAAAGGTTACGAGATGGCACGATAAACGAATACAGAAACGAGAGTTCAATGTAGGTGATTATGTCCTGCTATACAATTATCGCTTAAGATTCTTCGCATGCAAGCTTCTCTCTAAATGGGAAGGTCCTTACATTATCGAGGAAGTATATCGTTCCGGTGCCATCAAAATCAATAACACGGAAGGAAATTTTCCTAGAGTGGTAAATGGGCAAAGAATCAAGCATTATATCTCCGGTACTCCATAAATGTTGAGACCAATATCATCAATATCATAACTCCAGAGGAGTACATAAGGGATGTTTATCAGCCTATTTCAGACCCTGAAAACGAAGAGGTATCTGTTTCGGTAAGTAATTGGACTCCGAAACTTTTCCAATAGGAAATTTCCTCCGTTTTGGAATTTTTGGAAAATTAGAAAAATAAAAAGCAGTCCGGAGAGCGCACGAGGCGGCCACAAGCTTGGTAGCCGCCACCTACCCCCCTGGCGGCGGCTAGAGGGCTTGTGGGCACCTCGTGTGCCTCCTGGACTCCATTTTCTTGCGGAGCACTCCTTCTGGTCCAGAAAAATCATTATATATACGCCCGAAGGTTTTGATCTCCGTATCGCTCAGTTTTCCTATGTTTTCATTTCGAGCCTGTTTCTGTGGCAGATCTAGATCATCATGACTTCCCCAAACGCTCCTAAGGACAAGATCTTCGAGAAGGTCATCAATCCCTACCTCACGGAAGTGCTGAAACACCCTCAATCTATCAAGATGAGCGAGGGGATGTTGCACATCCGTGATGTTGAGGGGCCTAAGAAGACCGGAAGCGTGGAGACGAGGCTCGAAGCAATGGAGCAACAAGTCTTCAAGTGCCAAGGGATGGTGGAGCGTGGACTCAATGCCAACCACATGATGATCACGTAGTTCACCATCAATCACAAGATGGATGCCATTGACATTGGGAAACACCTCTTGTTGAGGGGATAACCCCGGGGTAGGCTCATCAAGCATTCATTTCCGGCCCAATGGACATGAAGGTATGGAGATTCCCAAGGCCCAAGTCTTCTGATCGGCTAGGCATCACCTGCCGGCTGGAAGACGAGGCGGCCACCTTTCTGGCCGGCCAGGCAACCCGTGCCGGCTAGAATCCAGGCGGCCTCCCCTTCAGAGCCGGCCTGGCCCCGCCAGCCAGACTGAGGAGGAGGCGGCCACCCTCAAGCCGGCTGACCAAGCAGGCTAGCCGGCCGAGGATCACAAGTCACATCAGATCATAGGTCAGGAACAGACCTCATGATTAAAGGTAGCTACGCATCAGCAAAGGTACAGGATCAGGGCGCCGAGCAGGTACGAGCGTCGGCGGCCACGCCGCTGACCTACCCTGGCTCTGATCCATCACCTAGCATAGTGTCGGACCGTCACACTCCCACTCCATTACTGCACTCGGCATGGGGAACAGTGGAGGCGGTCGTACTGCCTGCCCATGAAGAATCTCGTGGGGCGACGCTCGACGTACAGCGCGTGCTCAGCGTCAGCCTTACGCGAGAGCCTCATTGGCCAGCCGGTGGGTCCCACAGGCAATCGAGACCATGCAGCCGGCGGGCCCCTCATCGACAAGACAAGACCCTTGTGGGCCCCTGGCCAGCCGGCGAGGCAGCCAGCCGGGTCCCACGCATGTACCCTTTATCCATATTGTAGGTCGGCGGGTTCGTCTATAGAACCCCCCAGCCGCCCCCCATGCAAAGGGGCCGATGACTCACCATTCATTCAACACTACACACTCACCAACCCACAGAGAGAGAGGCATAGACGAGCCGGCTGCTCCCCTCTTTCTCCTCCCAACACAGCTCCAGGAGCGACATTGTACTCTGTTCCCATACACCAAACACACCAGCAGGATTAGGGGTATTATCTCTACGGAGAGCCCTGAACCTGGGTACATCGTGCGTCCCATGCGTGTACCAACCTCGTTCCCAGCGTCCACCTTTGTCCCTTCGGTTCTCAGCGACTTTAGCCTACCTATGGCATATGTTGTGAGTATTCACCGACATTTGGCACCCACCATGGGGCCGATCGCGGCATCGGCTGGATTTACGCGCTGGGCGTGGCCCCGCACCTACACCACCGGATGCATCGCGCTCGGATCAGTGTGCATGCCCGTGGAGCTCGCTTTTGACGAGGCGACGCCCATGATGATCGATGTCCCCATCCGCCATGCGGATTTGGACGAAGGTTCTCATGACGAGGCGCTCCCTAGCGTCGTCGTCGCTACTATGGAGAACCTCAGCGTTCTATTCAGCGACCTTCACCTCAACGACGGCCCGCGCTACTTCGGCGAGGACTACAACGTTGAGGCGCTCTACGCCAGCTTCAGCAGGCTCTCTATTGCTGAGATGTCTGCCCACGATGTTTACCCTAGTAACATCCTCATCTTCGACGGCCCTCCGCCGTCGGTGGGGTTCTTCACCCCATACGACATTGCTGCCGTCACCAACGCCGTGGAGGTGATGGTTATCGGCGCTGGCACCAGCGCGGCTCCCGGCAAGGCCTCCGCAGGCGCCGGCGAGCCCGCTGCGGCCCCTGCTGACACTCTTTGGGACGCCATCGCCGGCCTAAAGACACCGGTCACCGCTTCCGCCGACCCTACAGACACTCGGGCCTCACTGGAGGAGGCTCGCAAGCGTATCTTGGAGGAGGGCATCGCCGTGGCCTCGGCAAAACGTCGGTTGGAGGCTACACATCGTGAGTATAACTCCGCATACGGTCTCACTCCGATTTCCGAGGCTCCCAGCCGGCTTGGATCGGTCCGCAGCTGCGGCCGGTTCATCACCGAGGTTCTAGGCAGGGACCTGCCCACCTACGAGACTCCCGCGGCCAACATGCGAGCGGCGCAGGCGGCCATGGAAGAGATGGCAAGCCTGGAAGGTGAGGAGCGCGCCTTCCAGGAAAAGCCTGTCAAGGATCTCCTTGACGCCGCTAACTAGCAGCACGCTCGGTTTGACCCCGGTCAGGCTCAATCAGAGTCCCCGGGACCGAACTCGAGGGCTCGCTGCAACCCTAGCGGCCAGCACCACGCTGAAGGATCTTCCTCGCATCGCCCTTCCGGCTGGAGGGGCGAGGGAAGCAAGACCGGCGTTCTCAGCGCCAAAGTGACCACACTTCAGGCTTGCGTCGCGGAGGTGACAAGGGTGATTCGGAGTACGGGGATCTTCCCCCGCGCAGAACTCACGCCTCCGGCTCCCGAGGCGCCTCCCCTCTAGCCACCGGGGCTGGCACCCCTCCACCCAGGATGAGCGGGACGCTCGCCGACGTATCATCGCCCTGGCCCATTCGGCCCTCCTAGAGGAAGACGGACCCGTCGGTCCAGCATGCTTCGGCCCCCGGATCCGAGGGGAGCCGTTCCCCCGAGGTTTCACTCTGCCTCGGGATACGCCGAAATACAACAGCACAGCCAAGCCAGAAGACAGGTTGATCGACTACACCACGGTCTTAGGTATCGCCAGGGGAAACAAGCGTGTAGCGGTTCACTACGTGCCACTCATGTTGGCCGGCTCGGTCCGGACTTGGCTTAACAGCCTCCCGACCGGCAGTGTCAACTCCTGGGTGGACTTCGAGGAGGTGTTCGTCCGCAACTTCACCGGCACCTACAAGCGCCCTGGCCGGCCCCGCCAGCTGGCCATGTGCGTCCAGAAGGCCGACGAACCCCTCCGCGACTACGTCACCCGGTGGACTGAGCTCTACAACTCGTGTGAGGGGGTGCATGAGGTACAAGCCATCCAATACTTCATCGATGGATGCCGATACGGCACCCTCCTCAAGCACAAGCTCATGTGCTCCGACCCACCTCTTTGGCGGTGCTCATGGCCAAGGCGGACAAGTACGCCACGGCCGACTCCGCAATGCGCATCAAGGTGACCGCCTTGGACAAGGTTGTGCCTGCCCTGGCTACTCCCAAGCCGGCTGGGGACAACCGAGGCGGCCAGAACAACTACAAGCGCAAGGCGGATCAGATGGATCCCTGCTCCAACAACAAGCTAGTGGCCAATGTGGAGGGCGAGGCGTCGGCTTCCCAAGCCGGCCCTCCACGAAAGCGTCGCAATTAGGGCAACCCCAACTGGCTGCCCAAGCAGTCTCTCGAGCAGCTGCTCGACTGCCCCTGCAAGATACATTCTGCGGCGACGCGGTCTACCCATACCCTTCGACAGTGCAGCGTCGCACGCCGACTGTCGCAAGGGGAGGGCATGCCGGCTCCTCTGGGTGCGCAGGCGGCGCCCCGTGCATCGGCTCCCCATTACGCTCCGCTTCCGCTGACACCGCCTCGCGATGACGGTCCTCACCCTGACGACTATCCTCACCAAGATGGAGCGTTCGTTGTCTTCACCAGCGAAGGCAACGACAAACACAGCGTGCGCCAAAGACAACGCTAGGTAAACGCCACTGTCCTCCCGGTTCCCCAGTGCATGCATTGGTCTGACAAACCAATCACATGGAGCCGGGTGGACCATCCTGCGGTGATGCCCAACCCGGGGTCATACGCACTCGTCCTCGACCCCACCTTCGCCTCCAAAAGGCTCACCTGCCGAGTCTCCCGGGTGCTGGTCGATGGCGGCAGCAGCATCAACATCCTCTACCTCGACACTCTCCGCAAGCTCGGGCTTAAGGATATGGACGTCCTGCCAACCAGCATTGTCTTCCATGGCATCGTGCATGGGCAGTCATGCTCGCCCATCGGCAAGATCCAGCTGGACGTTCTCTTCGGCGACAAGGCCCACTTCCGCCGAGAGTCCATATGGTTTGAGGTAGTGGACCTCAATAGCCCGTATCACGCGCTGCTGGGGAGACCGGCTCTGGCCAAGTTCATGGCTATTCCGCACTACGCCTACCTGAAAATGAAGATGTCGGGCCCCAAGGGCATCATCACTGTTGTTGGCGACTACAAGAAGTCACTCGAGTGTGCCCAAGATAGCAGCCGCCTCACCGATGCCTTGGTGATTGCTGAGGAGAAGCGGCAGATCGACCGGTTCGTGGCCCAGGCTATCGAGCAGCCGGCGATTCCTTCTCCTCCGTCCCAAACGGCTGGCGAGGGCTCTTTCAAGCCGGCTAAAGAGACCAAGCAGGTCCCACTTGACCCTGCCAACCCAAAGCAGTGCATCACCATTCGGGCTGGCCTCAACCCCAAATAGGAAGGCGAGCTCGTCGACTTCTTCCCTGAGAATCGGGACATCTTTGCATGGTCCCCCAAGGACATGCCGGGTGTTCCGAGGAATTACGCCGAGCACAAACTTCACGTGCGACCGGATGCAAAGCCGGTGAAACAACCTTTGTGCCGCTTCACCGAGGGGAAGCGGCGCACAATCGGAGAAGAGATCACCCGGCTCCTTGCAGACGGCTTCATCATGGAGGTTTTTCCACCCAGACTGGGTGGCGAATCCAGTCCTGGTGCTGAAGAAGAATAACACATGGCGAATGTGTATCGACTACACTAGCCTGAATAAGGCCTATCCGAAAGACCCTTTCGTGTTGCCTAGGATAGATCAAGTGATCGACTCCACTGCACGCTGCAAACTGTTGTCGTTTCTGGATGCTCAATCGGGCTACCATCAAATCAAGCTGGAGCCAGCTGATCGCCTGAAGACCTCCTTCATCACGCCCTTCGGGGCCTACTGCTACACCACCATGACGTTCGGTCTGAAGAACGCACGTGCGACATTCCAACGCTGCATGCAGCAGTGCCTACTGCCATAGATTGGCAGAAACATCCACGTCTATGTGGATGACATCGTTGTCAAGACGAAGCAACACTTCAGCCTCCTCGACGACCTGCGGGAGACATTCGCCAACCTGCGCGAATACAAGATCCGGCTCAACCCTAAGAAGTGCGTCTTCAGGGTCCCAGGCGGCAAACTCTTGGGGTTCTTCGTATCCGCCTGCGGCATCGAAGCGAACCCTGAGAAGATCAGCACCATCGAGCGGATGGTGCGGCCGGCTCGGATGCTCGACGTCCAGAAGTTCGTCGGCTGCTTGGCATCCCTCAGCAGGTTTGTCAGCTGGCTTGGCGAGAAGGCCCTTCCACTCTACCAGCTCATGAAGAAGACGACGAAGTTCGAGTGGAACGACCAGGTGGACGAAGCCTTCCGCGACCTCAAGCGAGTAATCTCGAGCCTGCCAATCTTGGCAGCCCCATCTGAAAGGGAACCCATACTCATATACATCGCGGCGACCACTCGCGTGGTCAGCGTAGTGTTGGTAGTTCAGCGCAAAGAGGAAGGCAAGGCCGTGCCAGTGCAGCGCCCTGTCTACTACCTTAGCGAGATCTTGTCCGCCTATAAGCAGAACTGCCCTCATTATCAGAAAATGTGTTATGGTGTTTACCTTGCTGCAAAGAAATTGAAACAATACTTCCAAGAGTATGCCATCACTGTGGTGAGCACTGCTCCTCTCTCAGAGATCATGGGCAACCGTGATGCCACGGGCAGAATTGCCTAATGGTCCATCGCCATGGTGGACCATGATATTCGGTACGAGCCTCGCACCGCCATCAAATCTCAGGTTGTGGCCGACTTCTTAGTCGACTGGGCCGAGACCCGGTTCGAGACACCGCCTCCAGACTCCACGCATTGGCGGATGCACTTCGACGGCTCGAAGATGCGGACAGGACTGGGAGCCGGCATCATCTTGACGTCTCCGAAAGGGGACAAGCTCAAGTACGCTCTCCAGATCCATTTCGCCGCCTCCAACAACGTCGCCGAGTACGAAGCACTGTCTCATGGCCTCCGGTTTGCCAAGGAGATCGGCATACGGCGGCTCATGTGTTTCGTCGATTCAGACTTGGTGGTGCAGCAGGTCTCTGGCGAATGGGACGCCAGGGACACCAACATGGCGAGCTACCGCTTCCTCATCGAGCAGCTCAGCGGCCCCTTCGAGGGTTGTGAGTTCCACCATGTTCCCAGGGCGGAAAATGAGGTGGCCGATACGCTCGCAAAGATCGGCTCCACGAGGCACACCATCCCAGCCAGCGTCTCCCTCGAGCAACTCCACAAGCCGTCTATCAAGCCGTCTCCCGAGTCGGCATCAATCTTCGTACCAGCCGACTCGACGATGCAAGCGTCGCCGGCTCCGCCAGTTATGCCGGTTGTGGACCCCATGCCGGCTGCGCTGGCGGCACCGGCTCCAAATGCGGCACCAACTGAGTCTACGGTGCAAGCCCTGTCGGCTCCGCCGCCTACGCCGGCTTCGGATCCTAATCTGGCTTCATTGGTCCAACCGACTCCAATAGCGGCGCCAGCTACAACGACAACCCCGGCTCTATCCGGGCTCGAATCCTCCCAGTGGGTGGACGTCATGGAGATAGACGGTGAGCCGGCTGCAGTAATAACACCATCAAGCTCGGGGGCTGCAGAAGCCCCCAACAGTCAAATCAAAGCGGAGGCGACCCTTGTGTCGGCTCCATCATGGGCTCAGGCCATTTTGGCCTTCCTTCTTTGCGGCAAACTTCCTCAGAACAAGGCGGAGGCGAGACAGATCCAGCGCAGGTCCGTCGCCTATGCCATCATCAATCGCGAACTGGTGCGACGCAGCACGACCAGCGTGTTCCAACGCTGCGTCGAATCAGAAAAAGGGCAGGAGATCCTCATAGACATCCACCAGGGGGGTGTGGGCATCATGCCGCCTCCAGAACCCTGGTGTCCAAAGCATTCCGCCATGGATTCTACTGACCCACAGCCCTCGAGGAGGCCGTGGATCTGGTGGACAAATGCGAAGGCTGCCAACGTTTCAGTGCACAAAGCCATATGCCGCCTTCAGCGCTGAAAACCATTCCCTTATCATGGCCATTCGCCGTCTGGGGACTGGACATGGTTGGGCCCTTCAAAACGGCTCACGGAGGGATGACACATCTTTTGGTAGCCGTCGACAAGTTCACCAAGTGGATCGAAGCCAGGACTATCAAGAAGCTTGACGGCCCCACTGCTGTCAGGTTCATCACAAACATCTCTATCCGATATGGCGTTCCCCACAGCATCATCACCGACAATGGCACCAACTTCGCCAAAGGCGCCCTGGCGCTCTACTGTTACAAGGTAGGCATCCGGCTTGACCTAGCCTCAGTGGCACACCCTCAGTCAAACGGCCAAGCGGAGAGGGCCAACGGCCTGATCCTAGCCGGCATCAAGCCGAGGCTGGTGGCACCACTTGTCAGGTTAGCCGGCTGCTGGATTGAAGAACTGCCGGCTGTGCTATGGAGCCTCCGCACCACGCCCAACCGGTCGACCGGCTTCACTCCATTCTTTCTGGTATATGGGTCTGAGGCTATTATCCCCACGAATGTCGAGTTCGACTCGCCTCGGGTCACCCTATACATAGAAATAGAGGCGAAGGAGGCCAGAGAAGACGGTGTGGATCTCCTCGAAGAAGCAAGGGACTTGGCTTTAAGCCGGACGGCCATCTACCAACAGAAGCTGAAATACTACCACAGCAAAAGGATCAGGCCTCTCTCTTTCAGAGAGGGAGACTTGGTCCTCAGAAGAATCCAGCGCACTGCCGGCCAGCAGAAGCTCTCACCCCCCCTGGGAGGGACCCTTCATCATCAGTAGGGCGCTGCACAACAACGCTTACTACCTGATTGACGCCCAGAAGCCAAGGAAGCGCAAGAGGGACGACTCCGGCCAAGAAACGGAGCGCCCATGGAACGCGGTGTTACTTCACCCATTCTATTGCTGAAAAGCAGAAGACAAGCAAAGGAAAGAGCATGCACATGTATCTTCCTCCCTCTTCAGGGAACGACGAAGGCAATAAAAAGAACATGCTCCATGTTTCTTTTTGTCAAGAGTTTTCACTCAGTGTACGGGCTACACAGCGTACCACCTCTAGCCAGCTCAATCAAGCTCAGAGGCTACGCAGCGCGGCCCCTTGCTAGCTTAAACAAGCTCGGGGGCTCGCTAGCCGCCTGAATGGTCCACCCTTATAACGGCCACATAGTGTACCGGCTGACTCCTAGTCCGTCGCTCGAGCCTGCGGGCTGACTCCGGTCGCTCGGTTCGCGATATGACGCCAGGTTAGGTCGAATACATGCAAAGTCCGGCTATACTTGGGATGACCGGCTCGGACTGGCTCGATCGTATATACGATCTCATTCAAGACTCAAGACGGCCTCTGACTGCCGGGAACAACAAATACGATAAAAAGAGCATGCTCCATGCTTCTTCTTGCTAAAGAGTTTTCACTCAGTGTACGGGCTACACCACGTACCACCTCTTGTTGGCTTAATCAAGCTCGAAGGCTACGTAGCGCAGCCCCTTGCTAGCTTTAAACAAGCTCGGGGGCTCGCCAGCTGCTCGGACGGTCCACCCTTGTAGACGGGCACATAGTGTACCGGCTGACTCCTGGTCCTTCGCTCGAGCCTAGGGGCTGACTCTGGTCGCTCGGTTCGCGATATGATGCCAGGTCAGGTCGAATACATGCAAAGTCCGGCTATACTAGCGACGACCGGCTCGAGTTGGCTCATTCAAGCCGGCCTCTGATTGGCTTATGTCTTGTGATTTATGTCTTGATGGCTTCGGATAAGAGAAGTCAACCAGGAATCAAAAGATGGGATCATAAGACAACACGCTTGGTGACGAATATAATGCTGAATATATACATTCATAAAAAGCATTGGCCCACGGCCCACGTTCGTTACATCCCTCCAGGGGTAGAACCAAAAACACAGAAGGACACCAGTTACGGGACAGCGGCCTGAGTGGTCGTCTCGGCTGCTGCTCCTGATGTGGTAGCATCGCCACCTCCGGCTCCTCCCAAGGTGGTTGCGCCGTCTCCCCCGCTGCGGCCCTCGGCTCCGCTGATCCCGGAGTCGGCATACGCCCCACCGCTGGAGGCGGCTGCAGATTCCGCAGCCCAGGCCTCCTCGTCGGAGATGTCGTCGGCATCGTAGGGTTGAAGGCCATGTAGATCTTCAGCGATCACACCGCCGTCTTCACCCTGCTCCAAGACGAAGTCGTCCCAGGCTGCGTACTCAGCGACGGCGCTGGCTCTCACCCGGAACTCCTCCTCCATGCCTTGCAGCTCCGCCTCTGAGCCGTCGCGCTGGGCAGCCAGCTTGCCCAAGTTCAGGTTATGATACCATGACTTGGCCAAGCGCAGGGCCATATAAGCCCCAGACCGCGCTGCGGAGGCACGCCAGGCGTCCAGGCGCTCTCCACCCGCTGTGAGCCAGCGGGCAAGCCGGCTCATGGTCGTCGGCTCCACGCCCTCCGGCCACAGGGCCGCCACCATTGACGAACCTGCAACCTGGAGCTGAGTCACAGACTCGCCCAGGACGTGCAGGCGGGCCCGAAGGCCCATCTAGATCTCCTCTGCGCTCCAGCCGGAGGTAGTATCTACCTCCTGCCGGGCCGCGCGGCGCTCCTCACGGCACACCTCAACGACGGTGTCGGCTGCGACCTGGGTCTCGGGGAAGAGGTTTGGGGTAACGGCAACCAGGACGTAAGAACACAGCAAGAGGAGGAGACGACAAAAAGACCAAACCCAAAACAAGGAAAAGAGACCCACACTGGAAGGCGTCGTCGGTCTCATGAGAGACCTCGAGGACCTCGCGCTCCCGCACCTCACTCGCATGAGTGAGGCGGGCGATTTCCTCCTGGAGGGTCGCGGCAGACTCCAGCACCTTGGCCAGCTGCGCTTGCTTCTGGGTAAGGGCTTCATCCTTCGCCCTCAAGGCGGCGTCCTTGAGGTTCACCTCCTCGAGGTGAAGCGACGCGAGGCGGTCCACATCGGCAGAGTAGGAGGCCTCCTTCTCCTGCAGCGTGGCCTGCAGCCGCTCCAACTCGACCCGGCCAGCCACCTCGAGCTCCTTCTTCTCCGCCTGAAGAAGGTCCAGCTGCTCTTGGAGCCGGCCACTGGCATCGCGCAGGGCATCACGCTCCGCGGCAGCCTCGCCCAGCCGGGCTTCAAGCTCGGCGATCCGGCTATCAGCCCCCAGGTGCTGGTCCCGAAGCTCGTTGTACGCATGTACCTGAGCATCGTAAAGCACGTGCCAAAGGGGAGAGAAAGGGAACAGGATTAAGATTCGACCTGGTTAAAAGCCTAACCAGCCCGATTCTCGGGGGCTACACCCAGTGGGTGCGCTTGCGCGCCCCCACTGAAGAAAACTGTGCAGGGAAAAAGGCCTCCAAGAGATTCGAACCGGTTGGCAATCAACCCGCCCGATTCTCGGGGGCTACACCCAGTGGGTGCGCTGACGCGCCCCCACTGACGACAAGAGAAGAGAAAAAGTGCAAAGAAAAACCAAAAAAGGCAAGGCCTACCTGGGTGCGGGCTTCCAGGCGCTCCATGTTGCCGCATACCACGCGGGCCGCCTGCTCCACCTTCGACCAGCCGCTGGAAAACAGCATCACCAGCTCCGGTACGCCGGAAAGAACGGTGTCGGCGGGCATTCGCGGGCGGGCCAAGTTCGCCGCCCGCCATGACTTCATGGGCCGGCTCCCAGCCCGGACCCCGGACCTTGGCACAACAGGGCCCTGCTGGGGGACGACGATGGCGCCGGCTCCTGGGGCCGGCTCGACGGCCGGCTCGGGCGCCGTCCCAACCGGCGCTACCTCCCCCGCAGGAGGCGGATGAGCCGCGTCCGGCGCATCCATGGTCGCCCCTGGGGCATCAGGGGCCGTGTTCGGCGCGGTCACATCTAGCACCGGCGCGTCAGGAGACGCTTCGGCCCTGGGAGAAACCGGGATCGTCTCCAGGTCCACCTGCTCCGGGGTTGCCGGTTCAGACGGCTGGGCCCCTTCGGTCCTTGGGGCCGGCCTGGAGGCGGCCTCGCTAGCTGGCTCCTCCACACGGGCATGTGTGGAGGGGTCCTGTCTAGCCTTCGCACACTTGTTCGCCAGCCTCTCGACCCGGCTGGAACGAGGCTGACCCACGGCGGCCTTCCCCGCAGCCGTATCCCACCGGCGCTTGGACTCTATCTCGAGCTCCCTCTCGGCAGCATCAGTTGCTGCCCAGCCAGCCCGCTCAGCTGCGGAGGTGGTGTCTTCATCCGCATCCTCCGCCTCCCTGTCAAGCCAAGCTTCTCAGGAACAAAGCTCATCTCAAGATGAGGAAGGGAAAAGAGGAGGAAACCATACCCTGCGACTACCGGGACCTGCCTCCGGCCACCACCACGGCGCCTTTTGGCGCCGTCTGCTCGCTGCCCGGCTGGAGGACCCGGCGCCAATCACTTAGAGGCCGGCCGGGAAGCTGTGGCACCCTTGCCCTTCTTTCCGGCTGCCTCGTCAGCAGCGGTCGCTCCGCCACCTTGACGCCGGCCACGCGTCAGTAGTGAGCTGGTGACCTCCTCCACCTCGTCGGAGTCTTCCTCGAAGGCTGCATCAGAACAGAATGAGGCTTCCTCATCATCGTCCGTCCAGTCTGCTACGGCATGCCACGGGTACTCACCATACGGCTCGGTCGCTTCCGACTCCAAGGGATCTTCCGAGCCGGCGGAGGAGTCTGAGCGGGGCTCCATGGAACCCTCATCCTCCATCTCGGAGGCGTCGGACACCTCCACATCAGGAGCAGGCTGACGAAGGGACCCGTGTAGGGTCTTGAACATCTACAAAAAAGGAATTCAACCAGGCTCAGCAGCGCCACCGGCTCCAAGACAAAACAACGGAGAGGAACGGAGAAAGGCTACCATCGGAGGCGGGTGAGCCCGGTTGAACGGGGGCATCCCCCATGTCCATTCCCCGCCCTCATCCATGCGGGCGGTGGAGATCAGGTTCACCCTTCGCGCTACAGCGCCCGGGGTGAACCTCTTGGCGGACAGCTGGCATGGATCAAGCCGGCCGCTCATCTCGCAGACCAGATGTGGCCGCCTCTGCAGAGGCAGAATCCGGTGGACCACCATGGTGGCAAGAAGGTCGCGGCCGAGGAGGCCGCTCTTCCCCAAGATGTCGAGGTGGGCGCAGATAAGCGCCACCTCGGGATGCGGCTTGGGAGTCTTCGCATTCCAGTTCCGCCGCGTCGGAGGAGCGATGGCGAACGGGGGCATGTCGAGGGCGTCCTCGGCCGGGTCGGCGCTCTTCACGTAGAAGAAGCCCTTCTGCCAGTGCTTGATGGAATCTTGCAGAGGCATCTAGGGGAAGTCGGACTTCAGGCGGTGATGCACCAACACGGCCCCGCACGGCGTCATAGGGCGCGGCCCCTTGAGCTTCTCCACCTCGGATTTCTCCATGGCGATGGACTGTTGCTTGAAGAAGAACAGGTTGCGCCATAGATCGACGCGAGGCTCGATCCCCACGAAACCCTCGCACAACACCACAATGGCAGCCAACTGCAGTATGGCGTTCGGTGCCAGGTGGTGCGGCTGCAGGCCGAAAAACTGAAGCCATTCGGCAAAGAAGGAGCTAGCCGGGAGCCCAAAGCCCCGGTAGAAGTGCTCGACGAAGACCACAACCTCTCCCGTGGCGGGTGCAGGAGCAGTCTCGAAGCTAGGAAGGCGCACCGACACTTGGGAGGCCGGGGGCAGCAGTAGATGGTGGCGAAGCGCATCAATGTGCCCCTCGTCGACGTCGCTGCCCAGCTAGGCCCCCTGCAAGGACGCATGCTGCGCCGACGACTTCTTCTAAGAAGATCCACCGGTCATGGCTGCGGGTGGCGAGAGCTCGAAGCGGTCGACGGAGGTCTCGGAGGCGAACATGAAGAAGACGAAGGGCGCGAGCTTTTCTTTCTCAGGACGCAAGGAGGAAGAGATCACGGAGCAGGGCGAGAAGAGGGGGCGAATGGCCTCCTCGAAACCCTCGCGTTCCATTTAAACCCCCACGAAGCGTTGTGGGGAGGGGATCCGGTGCGCGCCGGGCCCCATTAATTATGTGTATTACGGGCGATAACGCCCCCCTAAGTCCAACCGTCGCGGAGTAAATCCGCAGAGGATCTCCCGCGCGGAGGCCAAGGGGGTGTCGTGGCGGAACCCAGGGCCCAGGCCCGGTCCCGTCAGCAGTAATCGCCATCATTACGCCAGGCACGGCCCGGCCCGTGGCGTTCTCCGGGCCAGTTACGACTGGACCGAGGCGTCGCTTCGAAGCTACCCGGTTCCAAAGCCGGCGTCCTTCACCACGAACAACAGCCAGAATATCAAGACAAATCAACAAGCCGGTGAGGCCGCCCGCCCGCAGGCCGCAGATCTCGCCAGCTTCGGGGACTACTGTCGGGGGGATAACTCCGGGGTAGGCTCATCAAGCCTGTTCCTTCATTTCCGGCCCAATGGACATGAAGGTATGGAGATTCCCAAGGCCCAAGTCTTCTGACCAGCTAGGCATCACCTGCCGGCTGGAAGACGAGGCGGCCACCTTTCTGGCCGGCCAGGCAACCCCTGCCGGCTAGAATCCAGGCGGCCTCCCCTTCAGAGCCGGCCTGGCCCCGCCAGCCGAACTGAGGAGGAGGCGGCCACCCTCAAGCCGGTTGACCAATCAGGCTAGCCGGTCGAGGATCACAAGTAACATCACATCATAGGTCAGGAAGAGAGCTCACGATTAAAGGTAGCTACGCGTCAGCAAAGGTACAGGATCAGGGCGCCCGGCAGGTACGAGCGTTGGCGGCCATGCCGCTGACCTACCCCGGCTCTGATCCATCACCTAGCATAGTGTCGGACCGTCACACTCCCACTCCATTACTGCACTCGGCGTCGGGAGCAGTGGAGGCGGTCGTACTGCCTGCCCATGAAGAATCTCACGGGGCGACGCTCGACGTACAGCGTGTCCTCAGCGTCAGCCTTACGCGAGAGCCTCATTAGCCAGCCGGCAGGTCCCACAGGCAATCGAGACCATGCAGTCGGCGGGCCCCTCATCGACAAGACAAGACCCTTGTGGGCCCCTGGCCAGCCGGCAAGGTAGCCAGCCGGGTCCCACGCATGTACCCTTTATCCATATTGTAGGCCAACGGGTTCGTCTATAAAAAAACCCGGCCGCCCCCCATGCAAAGGGGCCGATGACTCACCAGTCATTCAACACTACACACTCACCAACCCACAGAGAGAGAGGCAGATACGAGCCGGCTGCTCCCCTCTTTCTCCTCCCAACACAGCTCCAGGAGCGACATTGTACTCTGTTCCCATACATCAAACACACCAATAGGATTAGGGGTATTATCTCTATGGAGAGCCCTGAACCTGGGTACATCGTGCATCCCATGCGTGTACCAACCTCGTTCCCAGCGCCCACCTTTATCCCTTCGGTTCTCACCGACTTTAGCCTACCTATGGGATATGTTGTGAGTATTCACCGACACATCTCCAGGCTCTATGACAGGGTTGACCAACTCCAGGGCCAGATCTATGACTTGCGGAACCAAAACTGTGAGTATGAGTATAGATCTAAATCAATAAGGTTGGCTGTAGATTTGAGGATTCCGACGACTCGTTCATCCTGCCATGATGGAGCACCTATGCCTTGGAAGACGGAGGATCAGACTACTTCAACAACTCCACCACCATCACCACCAAAGGAAGACAACTAAGCATTGGTATGGGCAATCCCCTTGGCTACTTCAAGTGCCAAGCTTGGGGGAGTTGCCCTGGTATCGTATCACCTTTATATCTTTTGCTTTTACCTTTGTATTAGTTCTTTCATTTTCATTTTTTATTTCTTCTCTTAGAGGAATAAGTCTTTAGTGTTTAGTTTGAGTCGTTTGCCTTGTGTATCCCCCGATGTATTCAAGCTTATGAGCTATATAATAAAGAGTATCTTAGTCAAGGGCTTTGCTTTATGTCGTGATCAAAAGTATGAAAAGAACGATAGCATGAAAGATCATGAGATGATCTTATGGAAAGTGATAGCTTCACATATGACACGTATGATGATTGAAACTTGTTGAGAATAAATCAACATAGACCTCAATCATTGTTGCAATTAATAAGAAGAAATAAGGAAAGAGAGGTTCACATATAAATATATCATCTTAGACGCTTTTTACAATTGTGAGCACTCACCAAACTATTACATGCTTAGGAGTAGATGTTGGACAAGGAAGACAACATAATGAATTGTGTTTTCTTGGTTCCAAACAATGTTATATGATTAGAGATCCCTTAGCATGTGACGATTGCTTCCACCTCATATTAGCCAAAACTCCCGCATCAAGTAGAGATACTACGTGTGCATCCATAAACCTTCAACCCAGTTTTGCCATGAGAGTCCACCATACCTACGTATGGATTGAATAAGATCCTTAAAATAAGTTGTCATCGGTTCAAGCAATAAAAATTGCTCTCTAATATGTATGATCTATTAGTGTGTGGAAAATAAGCTTTGTACGAACCTGTGATGAGGAAGACATAAAAGCGACAGACTGCATAATAAATTTCTTTATCACAGGAGGCAATATAAAGTGACGTTCCTCCGCACTAAGAGGACACGCATTCAAACCTCAAAAGCGCATGGCAACCTCTGCTTCCCTCTGCGAAGGGCCTATCTTGTACCTTTACTTTTTGCCCTTGTAAGAGTCATGGTGATCTTCACCAATTCCCTATTTTTGCCTTTGCCTTGGCTACCGTCACATTCTTGGGAAAGATCTATATACATATATCAACTTGGAGTTGAGTACTTATGCTTTATTATTGTTGACTTTACCCTTGAGGTAAATAGTTAGGAGGCAAAACTATAAGCCCGTATCTTCCTCTATGTCCAGCTGAAACTTTGATACCATGAGTACCACGTGAGTTGTAACAATCATGGAAAATAAAAGATATGATTGAGTATGTGGGTTTGCCTTACAAGCTCTTATTTGACTCTTTCTGATGTTATGATAAATTGCAATTGCTTCAATGTCTTTGGACTGTTGTTGGTTACTTCTCGGTAAGGTTTTTGCTTCATACTTTGCTTTGTGAAGGAATTGTTACTTTCCCATAAGAATCTTTATGATGTATTGTTGTTCTATGTGTGATCATGATGCCCTCATGTCCGTATTATGTTTTATCGACACCTTCGTCCCTAAACATGTGGACATGTTTATGGAACTTGGTTTTCGCTTGAGGACAAGCGAGTGCTAAGCTTGGGGGAGTTGATACGTCCATTTTGCATCATGCTTTCATGTTGATATTTATCGCTTTATGGGCTGTTATATTACTTTGTGGTACCATATTTATGCATTTTCTCTCTTATTTTGCAAGGTTTATTTGAAGAGGGAGTATTTAGGCAGCTGGAATTCTGGACTGGAAAAGGAGCAAATCTGAGTCCTCTATTCTGCACAACTCCAAATACCCTGAAAATTTATGTGAAATTTTTTGGGAATATATAAAAAAATACTAGGCGAAAGAAGTACCAGAGGGGAGCTACCAAGGCCCCACAAGCCTCGTAGCCGCCACCCTCACCCTGGTGGTGGCTACAAGGCTTGTGGGCTTCCTGACGGCCCACTGGCCCCCCTCTTTTGCTATATGAAGGGTTTCGTTCCAGAAAAAAATCAAGAGGGAGCTTTTTCGTGGTTTCGCCGCCGCCACGAGGCGGAACTTGAGCAGATCCAATCTAGAGCTCCGGCAAGACGATCCTGCTGGGGAAACTTCTCTCCGGGAGGGGGAGATCGTCGCCATCGTCGTCACCAACACTCCTCTCGTCGGAGGGGAGGCATCTTCATCAACATCTTCATCAGCACCATCTCCTCTCCAATCCCTAGTTCATATCTTGTAACCAATATCCGTATCGCGACTCCGATTGGTACTAGTAAGGTTGCTAGTAGTGTTGATTACACTTTGTAGTTGATGCTAGTTGGATTACTTGGTGGAAGATTTTATGTTCAGATCCTTGATGCTATTCATTACACCTCTGATCATGATTATGATTATGCTTTGTGAGTAGTTACTTTTGTTCCTGAGGACATGGCATAAGTCATGTTAATAATAGTCATGTGAATTTGGTATTCGTTCGGTATTTTGATATGATGTATGTTGTCTTTTCCTCTAGTGGTGTTATGTGAACATCGACTACATAACACTTACTTGGGCCTATAGGAAGGCATTGGGGAGTAGTAAGTAGATGATGGGTTGCCGGAGTGACAGAAGCTTAAACCCCAGTCTATGCGTTGCTTCGTGAGGAGCTGATTTGGATCCACTAGTTTAATGCTATGGTTAGACGTTGTCTTAATTCTTCTTTCGTAGTTGCGGATGCTTGCGAGAGGGGTTAATCATAAGTGGGATGCTTGTCCAAGTAAGGGCAGTACCCAAGCGCCGGTCCACCCACATATCAAACTATCAAAGTAACGAACGTGAATCACATGAACAAGATGAAACTAGATTGACAGAAATTCCCGTGTGTCCTCGGGAGCGTTTTTCCTCCTATAAGACTTTGTTCGGGCTTGTCCCTTGCTACAAAAGGGATTGGGCCACTTGCTACACCATTGCTATTACTTGTTACTTTTCGCTTGCTACGTTTCACCTCACTACACCATCACTTGTTACCACTACTTTCAGTGCTTGCAGTTATTACCTTGCTAAAAACTATTTACCAGAGCCTTCTGCTCCTAGTTGGGTTCGACACTCTTACTTATCGAAAGGACTACGATTGATCCCCTATACTTGTGGGTCATCACTCACACACACACACTACATGAATAGGTGCAGCATGAGGGCTAGGCCCTCTTGCACATGTGCATGTGCAACCTCATGCACACACACACACTCACATGTACATACACACACTCATGTACACATACACATACACATCCACATGCACTCATATGCTCGCACATGCACTCTAGGCCTTAAAAGAAATATAACATCCCCTGGTTTTGTTAAAAGAAACAAAACAGCATTACTTGCAGCAAAAGAAAAGAAAAAGAAAAAAATAGTTCAAGGGAAAACAAAAATGGGGAGGCCCTGGGTTCGAACCCACAACCTCCTGCACCACTACACGCCTATGCACCACTCGGCTACCACTTCGGCTCTCGACAGAGGAGAGGAAGGAAGCACGGTAACCTCTGTGCACTGCACTGCTACTAGCAAAACAATAGAAAATGAAAAAGTGGGCATGCGGGGGATCAAACCCGCGACGCGTTGCGCGTGCCCTGGCTCGGTTGCCACTGCGCTATGGGAAGGAACTTAACAAAGAAGGGGGAGATGCTCTTTTGAGCAGCCCCCTCTGCTCCTCCTACACACAACCACGACGGCCGAAACAGGGGAGGTTCTCCGATGACGCTCCGGTGATCTAAGCCGAACGGCTGCTACGGCTCGTGACGCGGGAGGAGTGGGGAACCCATTCCCATGCCAACCGCAGCAGGAGGAGGCCCTCGGTGGCGGCGCACCAGAGCACCTAGCTATGGCGACGGCGGCGACAACTACGTGCTAACAGAGAACTACGGCGAGGTGAGTAGGAGGGAGGAGGAAGAGGTGGTCACCCTGGTGTGCTCGGAGGCGCGCTTGCTACCGAGGAGAGGAAGAAGGGGAAGAATACCTGCGGCGACCCGACGCACCGCTCCGGCGAGGTCGTCGTGGAGGAGGCGCCAGGTAGGGGGAATAGCCTCACTAGCGAGGGGAATGGAACGGTGGAAGAACCCCCATCCTCGTGGACGCCTCAGACGCCGCGGGGAAGGCTGCCGGCGACAAGGAGGACGCGGGATCGACGACGGCGCTCTCTGAACCTCACCTTTCTCTCTCTCTCTCAACTTACCTGACGAGGAAGAATATGGAGGGAGAAGAAGGAGGGTGGCGGCAGAGGAGGAACCCTAGGCAGGGGCTCGCACGCCGAGGGGTTATATAGGTGGTCTCGACGTCCGTGAGGGCACGGCGTCGGGAGCTCTCTCTCTCTCTCTAGCGACGACCCTCTCTGACGGAAAAGAGGGGGAAAAGGGGATGGCGTCAGGGGAAGAAGAGGAACGCCGAGCGGGCTTCTACACGAAGGAAAGAAGAAAAGGGCAAGGCCCAGGTAAGAGGAGGGAGCCAGCCCACCTGGGCCTCTCTGAATAAGAAACAAAATGGTTTTCTCTTTTTAAAATAAACAACACACAAACAAAAATGCCCATAGCCACATAGTGGTTTGAAAAAAAAATACTTAGGGCATAAGGGAATTATGCCCTATTTCAATAAAATACAAAACTAATTTTTGGAGCAACTAAATTATATACAAAACAGGATTTAATATGTTGTTTTGTTAATAAAAACCCTATATGACTTAGGTTTAAAAAACCCAAGATAATACCCCTTCAAGCACAAGATAAAACACTAAATGATCAACATTTTTAAAACATGTTCTAGCAAAGTTTGACACACAAGTTAAATAAATAGAAAGGGGGAGAAGGTTTTGACATAGAATGAAAGCAAGGTGTTTGAAAGCATAGTTTTGAAACCCCCACATCATCACACACCACCACAAGCATAGCTAGCAACACCAACAAGAATGTAAATACAAAAGAAAAGAATGGTGCCATGATGCAAAGATGATGACAAGAGATGATCCACATGAAATGATTACTCATAACAACCACAACATGGTATTCCAAAATAGGAAAGGTTCAAATATGGCGAGGATTACATCTGGGGCATTACAGTACTTGTGGTTATCTCCTCCATGGGCCAGCCAGCGGTGGCGTCCACCTCAATGCTGGCAGCACGACGCTTGTCGCGACTGGCCTCCACGGCTGCTTCCGCCACCTCTCGTGTCCCTCTGAAGAGTCCTCGGGAGCAGGAATAGGGGCGTGGCGTGAGCAGGAAGAGAAAATAAAAGGTAGACAGCAAGAAAAAGACAAGGCAAGGCAAAGAAGGCTCACGGTTGAGATGAATGTCGACCTCGCCCGCCTACTCTAGAGCCCCACGGTACCGAACTATGCGCTCTTGAGCCAGGCGGGTGACCTCGCTCCGGAGGGTCTGGGTCGCCTCGGTCTCCTACGCCAACTGGGTCTGCGCTCCTTCACGGCGGCATCCTTCTGCGCCTTCTCATCAAGGTGCAGCTTCTTCTCCAAGCGTTCAAGGTCGGCGGTGTGGGAGGCCTGCTTCTGCTTTAGGGCGTCAGCATGGGCGGCGCACAACTAATACAGCTCCGCCTGATGGGCCGCCTCGCGGTCCTTCTTCTCCGTGTGGAGAAGATCCACCTCCTGGCGGATCCAACCATCTTCACCATGCAAGGCATCATGCTCCGAGACGACTTTGTCCAGTCGGCTCTGAAGGTCACTGGTCCGGCCCTCAGCTTCTTGGTTCCGTGCCAGCATCATGTTGTGAGCCTACACTTGGTTGTTATGAAGATCCTATGAAGAAAACAAGCAAAGCAAATCAAGAGTAAGACTCGGCCCGGCTAACTCTCAGTCGGCCCTACTCTCGGGGGCTACACCCAGTGGGTGCGCTGGCGCGCCCCCACTGAAGCAAAGGAAAGAAGAAGAAGAAAAATCTCAACAAAATCAACCAAAGGGTGTGGGAATTGAAGACTTACCGCGGTCCACTCCTCGAGGCGGTTTAGGTCTTCCTTGGCCACCAGAGCCGCCTGCGTCACCTTGTCGCGGTTGCAGGAGAACGCGGCCACCAATGCACGGACCCCACTCAGCATGGTGCCAGGAGGCAAGGTCACGCGTCTGGCCTTGGCCGTGTTCGAGGACTCTAGGGGCCGGCTCCCGGAGAACGAGCCGGCTCCGGAGGCGGACGGGCCACGGCCGGATACGACTATGGTGCCATCTCCTGGCGGTGCGCTTTTGGTCGGCTCCTTCGATGCATCGGTCCGGTGAGGCGCCTCCGAACCCTCGGTCAGCACGGTCTTGTCCCTTACCACGAGAGTCGTCTCCGTGTCTGGTGGTGGGATTTTCGCTTCCGGCACATCCATGGCCACCTCTGGTGCGGTGTCCGCTCCAACGTCAGGCAAGTCGGGCGCCGCGTCAAGATCCATGTGCGCGGAGGCAGGCTCTGGCCCAGTGGTCTTGGCGGTCTCGGCCGCGCTCGCGCTGGCCCGAGCCGGTTCGCTGGTCGGGGTCTCCACACTCACCCGCGAGGCGGGGTCGTTCTTCGACTTGGACCACTAATGACCCACAAGTGTAGGGGATCTATCGTAGTCCTTTCGATAAGTAAGAGTGTCGAACCCAACGAGGAGCAGAAGGAAATGACAAGTGGTTTTCAGCAAGGTATTCTCTGCACACACTGAAATTATCGGTAACAGATAGTTGTGTGATAAGATAATTCGTAACGGGTAACAAGTAACAATAGTAACAAAGGTGCAGCAAGATGGCCCAATCCCTTTTGTAGCAAGGGACAAGCCTGGACGAACTCTTATAAAAGGTAAAGCGCTCCCGAGGACACATGGGAATTCTGTCAAGCTAGTTTTCATCATGTTCATATGATTCGCGTTCGCTACTTTGATAGTTTGATATGTGGGTGGACCAGTGCTTGGGTGCTGTTCTTACTTGGACAAACATCCCACTTATGATTAACCCCTCTCGCAAGCATCCGCAACTACGAAAGAAGAATTAAGACAAAGTCTAACCATAGCATTAAACTAGTGGATCCAAATCAGCCCCTTGCGAAAGAACGCATAAACTAGGGTTTAAGCTTCTGTCACTCTAGCAACCCATCATCTACTTATTACTTCCCAATGCCTTCCCCTAGGCCCAAATAATGGTGAAGTGTTACGTAGTCGACATTCACATAACACCACTAGAGGAAAGACAACATACAACACATCAAAATATCGAACGAATACAAAATTCACATGAATACTTATAGCAAGACTTATCCCATATCCTTAGGAACAAACGTAACTACTCACAAAGCATAATTATGTTCATGACCAGAGAGGTATTGAATAGCATTAAGGATCTGAACATATGATCTTCCACCGAGTAATCCAACTAGCATCAACTACAAGGAGTAATTAACACTACTAGCAACCTTACAAGTACCAATCGGAGTCGCGAGACAGAGATTGGGTACAAGAGATGCACTAGGGTTTGGAGATGAGATGGTGTTGATGAAGATGTTGATGGAGATGAGTCCCCTCCGATGAGAGGAGTGTTGGTGATGACGATGGCAACGATTTCCCCCTCCCGGAGGGAAGTTTCCTCGGCACGACAGCCCTGCCGGAGCTCTATATTGGCTCTGCTCAAGTTCCGCCTCGTGGCGGCGGTGTTTCTTCCCGAAAGCTCTCCCCTGATTTTTTTTTCTAGGACGAAACCCTCCTTATAGCAAAAGATGGGATCCGGAGGGGCAACAGGGGGCCCACGAGTCCACCAGGCGCGCCCACGGGGTAGGGCGCGCCTGCCAGGCTTGTGGCCTCCTCGTGGCTCCCCTCCAGTACTTTTTCCGCCCATTATTTTTTATATAATCCAAAAAAATTCCTTGCTGATTTTCATGACTTTTGGAGTTGTGCAGAATAGGCATCTCAAACTTGCTCCTTTTCAAGCCCAGAATTCCAGCTGCCGGCATTCTCCCTCTTCATGTAAACCTTATAAAATAAGAGAGAAAAGGCATAAGTATCGTACCATAATGTGTAATAACATCCCATAAAGCGATAAATATCAACATAAAAGCATGATGCAAAATGTACGTATCAACTCCCCCAAGCTTAGGCCTCGCTTGTCCTCAAGAGGAAGCCGAGATCAATAAATATGCCCACATGTTTAGAGATAGAGGTGTCGATAAAACAAAATACGGACATGCACGCATCATGATCATATTTAGAACAGCAATATCTTCATATAATCTCTTATGCTAAAGTGACAATTCCTTCACAATGTAAAGTATGGATCAAGAACCTTACTCAGAATTAACAACCAATAGTCTTTAGTCATTGAAGCAATTGCAATTTGTCATAATATCGGAAAGAGTCAAATAAGAGCTTGTAAAGCAAATCCACATACTCAATCATCTTTTAATCTTCTACACTTGCTAAAACTCACGCGGTACTCATGAGATCAAAGTTTCAGTTGGACACACAGAAAGATAGGGGCTTATAGTTCCGCCTCCCAACTGTTTACCTCAAGGGTAATGTCAACAATAATAATCCATGATTACTTACTTCCAAGTTGATAAATGAATATATATCTTTCCCTAGCACATGACGCTAGCCAAGATAATAGAGAAATAAGGAATTGGTGTCGATCACCATGACTCTTTTAAAGATAAAAAGTAAAGGTAGAAGATAGGCCCTTCGCAGAGGGAAGCAGAGGTTGTCATGCACTTTTGAGGTTTGGATGTGTGATCTCTTAGTGTGGAGGAACGTCACTTCATATTGCCTCCTGTGATAAAGAACTTTATTATGCAGTCTGTCGCTTTTATGTCTTCCTCATCACAGGTTCATACAAAGCTTATTTTCCACACACTAATAGATCATACATATTTAGGGAGCAATTTTTATTGCTTGCACCGATGAGAACTTACTTGAGGGATCTTATTCAATCCATAGGTAGGTATGGTGGACTCTCATGGCAAAACTGGGTTGAGGGTTTATGGATGCACAAGTAGTATCTCTACTTAGTGCGGAAGTTTTGGCTGATATGAGGTGGAAGCAATCGTCATATGCTAAGGGATCTCTAGTCATATAACATTGTTCGGAACCAAGCAAACATAATTCATTATGTTGTCTTCCTTGTCCAAGATCTACTTCTTAGCATGTAATAGTTTAATGAGTGTTCACAATCAAAGACGATGTCAAAGATGATATATTTATATGTGAACCTCTCTTTCTTTATTACTTCCTATTAATTGCAACAATGACCAAGGTCTACGTTTGTCCACCCACAACAAGTTTCAATCAACATTCTTTTTATATGTGAAGCCATCACTTCCCATAAGATCGTTACATGATCTTTCATGTTTTTGTTCTTTTATTATTCTTTTCTTTAGATCATGGCATGTAGCAAGGCCCTTAACTAAAACACTCCTTATTCTACTCACGAACTCGATTACATTGGAGGTAACACAAAGCAAAACTCAAGCCTAGATCATACTAAGAACTTTATTCTACTAGAAAAAGATAATACCAAAAAGGATCGAACTAAGATAAAGGTAAAGGCAAAATATGTGATGGTGATACGATACCGGGGCAACTCCCCCAAGCTTGGCACAAGCCAAGGGGAGTGCCCATACCCGTGTTCAATTGTCTTCCTTCGAAGGTGATGGTGGTGGAGTTGTTGCAGAGTTCTTAAACTTGTTTAGTTTCCTTTTGAGCACAAAATTATGCTCCTTTAGATCGTTAATTTCCTCTTCGGTCCTCAATACCCTTTGGCATAATTCTTGCTTACTCTCCTGCAAAAGACGAGAAGGGGTAAACAAAATCTTAGGCTTCTTCCTTGAGTCAGGGAGGCTCGACTTCTTGAACTCCACATGTATGTCTCCAGGTTGGAGTAGAGGAGCCTCCTCTTCATCGGAACTTGTTCCTTCCTTCCCCTTGGGATCATAATCTTCTTCCTCATCAGTGGTCCAACCATAAGGATCCAAGTACCTGTAGACCTTGGGGTTAGCAAGGTAATCAGCCACATAGCTCTCCCCCTCTGAATCTTGAGAAGACATCTTGATTAAAATCTGCGGCAGAAACAGGCTCGAAACGAAAACACACGATATTTGCGTGATACGAGAGTCAGACCTTTCGGAAGAATATATAATGAATTTTTACCGACCAAAAGGAGTATTCCACAAGAAAACGGAGTCCGGGAGGCACACGAGGTGCTCACGAGCCCCCCAGGCACACCCAGGGGGGTAGGGCGCACCTCGCAGGCTTGTTGCCTCCTTGTGCGCTTTCCGGACTACTTTAAATTTTTCTATTCTTCTAAATATTCCAAAACGGAGAAAAATTACTATTGGAAAAGTTTTGGAGTTGGTTTACTTACCGCATCACATACCTCTTCGTTTTTGGAGTCTGAAACAAGCTGGTAAATATCCCTTATGTACTCCTCCGGAGTTATGGTATTAATAATATTGCTTTCAACATTTATGGGAGTACCTGAGATATAATGCTTGATTCTTTGCCCATTTACAACTCTCGGAAAATTACCTTCCGCGTTGTTGATTTTGATGGCACCAGAACGATATACTTCCTCGACAATGTAAGGACCTTCCCATTTGGAGAGAAGCTTGCCTGCAAAAAATCTTAAACGAGAATTGTATAGCAAGACATAATCACCTGCATTGAACTCACGTTTTTGTATCCTTTTATCATGCCACCTCTTAACCTTTTCTTTAAACAACTTGGCATTTTCATATGCCTGAGTTCTCCATTCATCAGGTGAGCTAATATCAAATAACCTCTTCTCACCAGCAAGTTTGAAATCAAAGTTGAGCTCTTTGATTGCCCAATAAGCCTTATGCTCTAGCTCAAGAGGTAAATGACATGATTTACCGTAAACCATTTTGTACGGAGACATGCCCATGGGATTCTTATAAGCAGTTCTATAAGCCCACAGTGCATCATGAAGTTTCTTAGACCAATTCTTTCTAGACCTATTGACAGTCTTTTGCAGAATTAGTTTAATTTCTCTATTACTTAGCTCTACTTGACCACTGGACTGAGGATGATAAAGAGATGCAATTATATGGTTGAAATCATACTTAGCAAGCGTTTTATGGAAAGCACCATGAATAAAATGTGAACCACCATCAGTCATTAAATATTTGGGGACTCCAAATCTAGGGAAAATAACTTCTTTAAGCATCCTAATAGAGGTGTTATGATCAGCACTACTAGTTGGGATAGCTTCTGCCCACTTAGTGACGTAATCAAGAGCAACTAGAATATGAGTGTACCCGTTGGACTTTGGAAAAGGCCCCATATAATCAAAACCCCAAACATCAAATGGTTCAATAACAAGTGAATAATTCATAGGCATTTCCTGACGTTTGCTGATATTACCTATTCTTTGACATTCATCACAAGACAAGACAAACTTACGAGCATCTTTGAAGAGAGTAGGCCAATGAAAACTATATTGCAATACCTTGTGTGCAGTTCTATCTCCCGCATGGTGTCCTCCGTAAGCCTCAGAGTGACACTTCTGTAGGATTTGTCCCTGTTCATGCTCAAGTACACAACGTCTAATAACACCATCTACACCTTCTTTATAAAGGTGAGGATCATCCCTAAAGTAATGTCTCAGATCATAGAAGAATTTTTTTTATTTTGTTGGTATGTGAAACTAGGTGGTATGTATTTAGCAACAATATAATTAGCATAATCAGCATACTAAGGTGTACTGCATGAAGCATTGATGACATTCAATTGTTCATCAGGAAAGCTATCATCAATAGGTTGTGGGTCATCAAGAACATTCTCTAACCTAGACAAGTTATCTACTACGGGTTTCTGAGCATCCTTCCTATCAACGATATGCAAATCAAATTCTTGTAGCAATAGACCCCATCTAATAAGTCCAGGTTTAGCATCTTTCTTTTCCATGAGATATTTAATAGCAGCATGATCAGTGTGAATAGTAAATTTGGAATCAACAATATAAGATCTGAACTTATCACATGCAAACACAACTGCTAAATTTCTTTTTCAGTACTAGCATAGTTTCTTTGGGAACTGTCTAGAGTTTTACTAGCATTGTAAATAACATTTAATTTCTTATCCACTCTTTGTCCTACAATAGCACCAACAGCATAATCACTAGCATCACACATAATTTCAAAAGGTAGGTTCCAATCAGGTGGTTGAACAATAGGTGCAGTTATCAAGGCCTTCTTAAGTATTTCAAATGCTTCTTCACAATCATCACAAAAACAAATGGAATATCTTTTTGCAAGAGATTGGTAAGAGGCCTAGAAATCTTAGAGAAGTCTTTAATGAACCTTCTATAGAAACCAGCATGACCAAGGAAACTTCTTATACCTTTAATGTCTGTAGGGCATGGCGTTTTCTCGATCGCATCAACTTTAGCCTTATCAACTTCAATACCTCTTTCAGAAATTTTATGTCCTAAGACGATGCCTTCATTAACCATAAAGTGGCACTTATCCCAATTCAAGACAAGGTTGGTATATTTACATCTCTGCAAAACTCGATCAAGGTTGCTCAAGCAATTATCAAAAGAAGATCCATAAACGAAAAAATCATCCATGAAAACCTCAACAATCTTTTCACAAAAGTCAGAGAATATAGCCATCGTACATCTTTGAAAGGTAGCAGGTGCATTGCATAAACCAAAAGGCATACGACTATAAGCAAAGGTACCGAAAGGGCAAGTAAAAGTGGTTTTCTCCTAGTCTGATTGTGCAACTGGTATTTGGGAGAAACCAGAATAACCATCTAGAAAGCAAAAGTGTGTATGTTTAGACAATCATTCTAGCATTTGGTCAATAAAAGGTAAAGGGTAATGATCTTTCCTTGTGGCTTTATTTAATTTCCTAAAATCAATTACCATTCTATAGCCAGTAACAATTTTGTGTGGGATCAATTCATATTTATCATTAGGGACAACGGTAATGCCTCCCTTCTTAGGGATACAATGCACCGGACTTACCCAATCACTATGAGCAACATGATAGATAATACCTGCTTCTAGGAGCTTTAGTATTTCTTTTCTTACCACCTCTTTTATCTTAGGATTTAATCTTCATTGATGATCGGCAACTGATTTGGAATCAGGATCAGTTTTAGTTTTATGCTGGCATGGAGTGGGACTAATGCCCTTAAGATCATCAAGAGTATATCCAATAGCAGCACGGTGCTTCCTCAGAGTTTTCAATAATTTCTTTTCTTCATGCTCTGAAAGGTTAGCACTAATAATAACAGTATATATCTCTTTTTCATCAAGATAAGCATACTTAAGAGTATCACGTAATTGTTTAAGCTCAAACACAAGATCACCCTTTGGTGGAGGTGGATCTCCAAGTAATTCAACAGGCAAATTATTCTTAAGGATAGGATGTTGTTCAAAGATAACTCTATCTATCTCATTCCTTTCATCCATATGCATATCTTTCTCATGTTCAAGCAAGTATTGCTCTAAAGGATCAATAGGAGGCACAGCAAAAGAAGCTAGAGCAATAATTTCATCCTTACTAGACAATTCTTTTTCATGAGGTTGTCTACCAAACTTGGAAAAATTAAATTCATGTGACACACCTTCAAAGCCAACAGTGACAGTTTGCTTCTCACAATTAATCTGAGCATTAACAGTATTGATAAAAGGTCTACCAAATATGATGGGACAAAAGCTATCTTGTGTGGTAGCAAGAACGAGAAAATCAGTAGGATACTTAGTTTTACCACACAAGACTTCAACATCTCTAACAATTCCCAGAGGGTAGATAGTATCTCTATTGGCAAGTTGAATAGTAACATCAATGAATTCCATCTCGACAGGTGCAATCTCATCTTTAATTTCATTATATAAAGATCAAGGTATTGCACTAACACTAGCACCCGTGTCACATAAACCATGATAACAATGATATCCTATCTTAACATAAACAACGGGAATGCCGACAACAAGCTTATGTTTGTCTCTAGCATGAGGTTTAGCAATTCTAGCAGCATCTTCTCACAAGTGAATAACATGCCCATCAACATTATCGGTCAAGAGATCTTTAATAATAGCAATGCTAGATTTAACTTTAATTTGCTCAGGGGTGTAGGTGTTCTAATGTAGCCCTTACGTATCACAGTTGAAGCTTTAGAATGATCCTTTATTCTAACAGGGAAAGGTGGTTTCTCATTGTAAGCACTAGGAACAACAGGATCATTATAAGCAATGACTTTCTCTTCAACTTGATTGGGTTTTACCACATTGACTTCTATGGGAGGATGATATTTAAACCACTTATCTTTAGGGAGATTAATATGAGCAGCAAATGATTCACATAGAGAAGCTACTATCTCAGAGTCAAGTCCATGTTAGCGCTAAAATCACAAAAAGTATTTGTTTCAACGAAGGATTTAACGCAACCGAACTTAAGATTCATACCTGACTCCTTACCTTCATCAAACTCCCAATCTTCAGAGCTGCGTTTAATTCTTTCCAATAAATTCCTCAATATCTCTCTTCATAAAAGAACCGGTACAAGAAGTGTCAAGCATGGTGCGATTATCATGAGAAAGCCGAGCATAAAAGTTATGAATAATAATTTCTCTCGAGAGCTCATGGTTGGGGCATGAATATAACATTGACTTAAGGCTCCCCCAAGCTTGAGCGACACTTTCTCTATCACGAGGCCAAAAATTATAGATATAATTTCGATCACGATGTACCAAATGCATAGGATAAAACTTTTAATGAAATTCCAATTTCAATCGGGTGTAGTTCCATGATCCAGTATCATCACATAGCCTATACCATTTCAATGCTTTATCCCTCAAATATAAGGGAAATACCTTCTTCTTGACCTCATCCTCGGGCAAACTTGCAAGCTTAAATAAACCACAAACTACATCTACATAGATTAGATGCAAGTCGGGATGAGATGTTCCATCTCCTGTAGAAGGATTAGCCAACAGTTTCTCTAGCATACCTGAAGGAATTTCATAATAAATATTTTCAGTAGGTGCAGTAGGTTGAGGAGCAACTCTTTGTGCTTCTGGTCGAGGTGAAGATACCCCGAACAAGCTCCTCAAAGGATTAGTTTCCATAGTGACAAGTGACAATAAATTTCAGCACACTATATAAATGTTTCCTTACCAAATTCCACTTAGCAAAGGCGCTTCACTCCCTGGCAACAGCGCGAGAAAAGAGTCTTGATGACCCACAAGTGTAGGGTATCTATCGTAGTCCTTTTGATAAGTAAGAGTGTTGAACCCATCGAGGAGCAAAAGGAAATGACAAGTGGTTTTCAGCAAGGTATTCTCTGCAGGCACTGAAATTATCGGTAACAGATAGTTGTGTGATGAGTTAATTCGTAACGGGTAACAAGTAACAATAGTAACAAAGGTGTAGCAAGATGGCCCAATCCCTTTTGTAGCAAGGGACAAGCCTGGACGAACTCTTATAAAAGGTAAAGCGCTCCCAAGGACACATGGGAATTCTGTCAAGCTAGTTTTCATCATGTTCATATGATTCACGTTCGCTACTTTGATAGTTTGATATGTGGGTGGACCGGTGCTTGGGTGCTGTCCTTGCTTGGACAAACATCGCACTTATGATTAACCCCTCTCGCAAGCATCCGCAACTACGAAAGAAAAATTAAGACAAAGTCTAACCATAGCATTAAACTAGTGGATCCAAATCAGCCCCTTGCGAAGGAACGCATAAACTAGGGTTTAAGATTCTGTCACTCTAGCAACCCATCATCTACTTATTACTTCCCAATGCCTTCTTCTAGGCCCAAATATGGTGAAGTGTTATGTAGTCGATGTTCACATAATACCACTAGAGGAAAGACAACATACAACGCATCAAAATATCGAACGAATACAAAATTCACATGACTACTTATAGCAAGACTTATCCCATGTCCTCAGGAACAAACGTAACTACTCACAAAGCATAATTATGTTCATGACCAGAGAGGTATTGAATAGCATTAAGGATCTGAACATATGATCTTCCACCGAGTAATCCAACTAGCATCAACTACAAGGAGTAATTAACACTACTAGCAACCTTGCAAGTACGAGTCGGAGTCGCGAGACGGAGATTGGGTACAAGAGATGAACTTGGGTTTGGAGATGAGATGGTGCTGATGAAGATGTTGATGGAGATGAGTCCCCTCCGATGAGAGGATTGTTGGTGATGACGATGGCGACGATTTCCCCCTCCGGGAGGGAAGTTTCCCCGGCAGGACAGCCCTGTCGGAGCTCTAGATTGGTTCTGCTCAAGTTCCGCTCGTGGCATCGGTGTTTCTTCTCGAAATCTCTCCCCTGATTTTTTTTTCTAGGACGAAACCCTACTTATAGCAGAAGATGGGAGCCACAGGGTAACAGGGGGCCCACGAGTCCACCAGGCGCGCCCAGGGGGGTAGGGCGCGCCTGGCAGGCTTGTGGCCTCGTGGTGGCTCCCCTCCAGTACTTCTTCTGCCCAGTATTTTTTATATAATCCAAAATAATTCCTCTCTTATTTTCATGCCTTTTGGAGTTGTGCAGAATAGGCATCTCAAACTTGCTCCTTTTCCAGGCTAGAATTCCAGCTGCCGGCATTCTCCCTCTTCATGTAAACCTTATAAAATAAGAGAGAAAAGGCATAAGTATTGTACCATAATGTGTAATAACACCTCATAAAGCGATAAATATCAACATAAAAGCATGATTGAAAATGTATGTATAAACCGTCTCTCCTTGGTGGTCGGCTTCCCACTTGCTAGGCTGGGCGTGGATCGGAGTTGCCTTCTGGTCCGCCTCCTCCCAAGGACGGTTCTCTTGCTCAATCAGCGCCTTCTTGGCGGCGGCGGCCTTGGCCCAGGCGACCTACTCTGCAGCTGCGACGTCATCTTCCTTTGCCGTCTGGGCCTCCCTGCTAGCCATAAACTGATAACGGGAGATCTCCTACCTAAGAATCTAGAAAAGGGGAAGAAAGGATGAATGCAATTACTTACCCTGCAACGACGGGAACCGTCCGTCTGCCAACGGTGACCCGCTGCTTCTTCGAGCTGGCCCCGCGACCTCCAGCCGGAGGCCCTGCCATAGTTTTTTTGGGAGTCGGCTTGGCGGTAGCAACCTGCTTGTCTTTCTACCGCGCTCCTTTGCCCTGCACGACCGGCTCGCGGGCGACTCAACGTTGTCGCGTCATGGGAGGGCTGGAGACCTCCTCTAGCTCTTCCAGGTCTTCCACATCGGCTGCATCGCATAAGGGAGGTGACACCTCATCATCATCTGTCCAGTCAAGCAATGCAGACGCTAAAAACTCACCGGCCGGCTCGGTGCCCTCCGACTCCGCCACCCCTTCCACATCTTCGGAGGCGGAAATTTGGAGCTCCACCTCGTCCTCATCCTCAATTTCTACAGGGTCCGACACCTCCACGTCGGCAGCCGGCTATCGATAGACTTGCAGGTGCTCGAACAACTAAGGGTGTAGCCGGTGTCCGGCATCAGATGCCAGATAGAAGTCAAAGAAAAACAAGGAACATACTCAATGAGGAGCATACCGTTGGAGCCAGATGGCTTCGATCGTAAGGGGCCATGCCCCACTCTCACTCACCACCTTCATCCATGGAGGTGGAGGAGATCAGGTTCACCTGCTGGGCCACCTTGTCGGCTCGATAGTTCTTCATCGAGAGCCGGCATGGATCATGTCGGCCTCCCATATCGCAGATCGGGTGCGACCGGTGCTGCAAAGGCAGAATCCGACGGGTCACCATGGTGACGAGAAAATCTCTGGCCAAAAGGCCATGAGCCTTCAAAATCTCAAGGTGGGCGCATATCAGCTTCACCTCTGGGATGGGCTTCGGAAGCGAACTCCTCCAGTTCAGCTCCACAGTCGGCGAAGCGATGGCGAAAGGAGGAAGATTGATGAAGTCATGGAGGGGATCCACATTCTTCACGTAGAAGAACCCCCTCTGCCACTTCTTCATCGAATCCTGGAGAGGCAGCTTTGGGAAGCCGGAGGCGGACCGGTGATGGACAAAGGCGGCGTCGCAAGGCGTCGTTTTCTTGACGTCGGGGTCGTCGATCGGCACCGACTGATGCTTGAAGAAGAATAGCTTGCACCACAAATCGAAGCGGGGTTCGATCCCTAGAAACCCCTCGCACAGGGTGACATAGGCGGCGAGCTGGAGGAAGGCATTGGGCACAAGATGATGCGTCTGCAAGCCGAAAAACACCACGAATCGCGAGAAGAACTCGCTGGCGGGAAGCCCGAATCCCCGAAAGAAATGCTCCTTGAAGACCACCACCTCGCCATCGCGAGGGTTCGGAGATCCTTCGGCGTCGGGGAGACGCACCTCCACACGCTCCGCTGGGAGCAGCATACGGCGGTGGCAGAGCACCTCAATGTGCCCGTCGGTAACGTCGCTGCCCTCCCAGGCACCTCGGAACTTCGCCTTCTCGGCGGTGGATTGGGACATGGTGGAGCGGCGGTGAGAAGCTCGGCAAGACGCACGGAGCTCCGGCGACACGGCGGAGAAGGTGCGGGCAGTATCTCCTTCTCTCTCTGGCTCTGGGAGGGAAGGGGCGCTCGAACGGAGCGAGGCCGGAGCGAATGGCCGCTTCGGTGCCCCCGCCCCTCCATTTAAACTACCAAAGGGATCGTGGGGAGGGGAGCCGGTGCGCATGATCCCCACCCCTCCGGATTGTGCAGGAGCTTTGATGAGCCCCAAAATACCAACCGTCACGGCGCAATCCGCAGAGGATCCTTGTGCGCTGGCCGAGTGCACGGCGTGGCGGGCCCCATGATGCAGGCCCAATCCCATCACGTGCGTGGCTTGTCACGGCGCAGCGCCCAAAGCCCTACACGTGGCGCACCGTTGATGCATGCGACGAAGCTAAGACGTCCACCGGAAGCCGGTCGGCTCCCGACCCGGACGCCTCCCATACAACGACTCCCAAGACGGTCGACCGGATACTCAAGCCGGCGAGGCCCCTCGCCTCAAGACGGTGGACCTCCCCTGCTTCGGGGACTACTGGCGGGGGGATAACCCCGGGGTAGGCTCATCAAGCCTACTCCTTTCTACTTTGGTATAAAGGGGAGGAATAGCTTCCTCAACTGCCGGCTCCTCCTGGTCGGCTATGTAGTACTTGCCAGCTAGGAGCGTAGCCGGCTAACCTCTGGCCCGCTGGCCATGCTGCCAGTCGGCTGAAGGGCACTTGTCGCATCAATCCCTAGGATGTGACTGGGGCCTTCAATTAAAGGTGAAGATACGTCAGCGCGGGTATGAGGAGAAGCGCACGCATGGCTACAGTGTCAGCGGTCGTATCGCTGACCGAAGCCGGCTCTGATCCGTCAACCATGCACAGTACCCACACACCAGCGCCCACTCCATTACCCGGTCCGATGTGACTATAGTGGAGACGGCCGTACCGGTGACCAACGTCGGGCATACAAGACGCGTCCTGCGTGGGCATCATGCACCAACCCCATAGGCTGGCCAGCGGGTCCCATGGCCAGATGGGACCTTATAGCCGGCGGCCCCCTCCAGTGACAAGGCTAATCCATAGTGGGGCCCCTGGATGGCCCGAGAGGCTGCCAGTCGGGTCCCCCATAATGTACTTATATCCATTTTGTAGGCCGGTGGGTTCGTCTATAAAACCCACCGGCCCCTCCATGCAGAGGGTCGGCCATTCGTACACCCACACACACCATATAGGAGAGGTAGAACTCGAGTCGGTTGCTCCTTCTTCCTCCTCCATCGAACAGCTCCAAGAGCACATTGTAACACTTTGGTTCATCAACCACTCCGGCAGGACTAGGGGTATTATCTCCCACGGAGAGCTGATACGTCTCCAACGTATCTATAATTTTTGATGGTTCCATGCTATTATCTTGTCAACTTTGGATGTTTTATATGCATGAATATGCTATTTTATATCTTTTTTGGGACTAACCTATTAACTCAGTGCCAAGTGCCAGTTTCTGTTTTTTTCGTGTTTTTGGCCCATTTTCAGACGGAGTCCAAATGGAATGAAACTTTACGATTATTTTTTGGACCAAAAGAGCTCCCCGAAGCTTTGGGACAAGGCCAGATGGGCCACGAGGGAGTCACAAGCCCTCACGCCGCCACCACCACCCCCCCCCCCCCCCGGTGGTGGCACGCAGGCTTGTGACCTCCTCGTGGGCCCAACTGACGCAATTCCACCCTGCCGGCAAAAATCAATTTGGAGCCTGTTTCGGCACCCTGCCGGAGGGGGAATCCATCTTCGGTGGCCATCTTCATCATCCAGACGATCTCCATGATGAGGAGGGAGTAGTTCTCCCTCGGGGTTGAGAGTATGTACCAGTAGCTATGTGTTTGATCTCTCTCTCTCGTATTCTTGAGATGTCTTGATCTCGATGTACCATGGGCTTTGCTACTATAGTTGGATCTTATGATGTTCTTCCCCCTCTCCCTCTTGTAATGAATTGAGTTTCCCCTTTGGAGTTATCTTATCAGATTGAGTCTTTGAGAACACTTGATGTATGTCTTGCACGTGTCTATCTCCTGTGATCAACTTGCGGGTTTGTGACAATTGGGAACCTATCCATATGGGTTGGCACACGTGGATTCATGTGAGTACTTGATGTATGTTTTGGTGATCAACTTGCGGGTTCGTGGCATTGGGAACCTATGCACAGGGGTTGGCACACGTTTTGACTCTCTGGTAGAAACTTTGGGGCACTCTTTGAAGTTCTATGTGTTGGTTGAATAGATGATTCTGAGATTGTGTGATGCATATCGTATAATCATACCCACGGATACTTGAGGTGACAATGGAGTATCTAGGTGACATTAGGGTCTTGGTTGATATGTATCTTAAGGTGTTATTCTAGTACGAACTCTATGATAGATCGATCAGAAAGAATAACTTTGTGGTGGTTTCGTACCCGACAATAATCTCTTCGTTTGTTACCCGCTATTAGTGACTTTGGAGTGACTCTTTGTTGCATGTTGAGGGCTAGTTATATGATCCAATTATGTTATCATTGTTGAGAGAACTTCACTAGTAAAAGTATGAACCCTAGGCCTTGTTTCCACGCATTGCAATACCGTTCGTGCTCACTTGTACCATTTGTTACCTTGCTGTTTTAGTAATTTCAGATTACAAAAACCTATATCTACCATCCATATTGCACTTGTGTCACCATCTCTTCGCCGAACTAGTGCACCTATACAACTTACCATTGTATTAGGTGTGTTGGGGACACAAGAGATTCTTTGTTATTTGGTTGCAGGGTTGCTTGAGAGAGACCATCTTCATCCTACGCCTCCTGCGGATTGATAAACCTTAGGTCACCCACTTGAGGGAAAATTGCTACTGTCCTACAACCCTCTGCACTTGGAGGCCCAACAACGTCTACAAGGAGAAGGTTGCGTAGTAGACATCAAGCTCTTTTCTGGCGCTGTTGCCGGGGAGGTTAGCGCTTGAAGGTATATCTTTAGATCTTGCAATCAAATCTTTTTGTTTCTTGTTCTTTCGCTAGAAAACTACAAAAAAATGGAATTGAGGATGCCTCATATGCTCCATCTTTTCAATGTCTTCGTGAGCATGATGAGAAGGAAAATTGTGCTCAAGTGATGAAAGAAGAATTACATAGAATGCTTGGCATAGAATATGTGAATGATGAGCATGATTGCAATGTTCTTAGCATGAACTCTTTGAATACCCATGATGCTAATGATATGCAAAGCCACAAGCTTGGGGATGCTATATTTGATAAAGATAATCTTTTTAGTTCTTCCACTTTGAATGATCAAAATCATTTTGATCAAAGCATGCCCCCTATCTATGATGATTATTGTGAGTATACTTATGCTTTAAAGAAGAGGGATGATAAAACTTGTCATACTCTCGAGAACCCTTTTTCTAAACCTTGCTTTTTCATTGTGGACACAATTTGTAGTGCTCAAGTATTTTACGATACTCCCACTACTATTCTTGAGAATAGATTTTCTTATGTGGAGAGTAGTAAAATTTCTATGCTTGTAGATCATGAAAATAATGCTTTAGGTGCTGGTTATATTGTTGAATTCGTTCATGATGCTACTGAAAATTACTATGAGAGAGGATCATATGCTTCTACTTATTGCAATAGTATCAAGCTTCCTCTCCATATGTTGAAATTTTTGAAGCTATGCTTGTTTTGCCTTCCTATGCTAGTTGATTCTTGCTCCAATAAATTGTTTGATCACAAAATCCCTATGCATAGGAACTGGGTTAGAATTAAATGTGCTAGCCATTTGCTCCATGATGCTCTCGTTGTGTTTCAATCCTTACCTTTTATGTGAGCATCATCGAAATCAATGCCTAGCTAAGGGCGTTAAACGATAGCGCTTGTTGGGAGGCAACCCAATGAATAAATTTTTCTTTGCTTTTTTGCTTCCTGTTTTGTTTTCTCCAAATCATCATAATTCTGTTATGATTGTGTCTTTTGTGTTTCTTTTTGTGTTTGTGCCAAGCAAAAACGTTATGATTAGTCTTGGTGATGATTGTTTGATCATGCTAGAAAAAGACAGAAACTTTCTGCTCACGAAAAGAATTTTCATTTTTATTCTATAAGAGATTTTGAGTTGATTCTTTTTTGTACTGATTTCTATGAAATTTATTCAGACTGTCGTAATGTTTTAGATTTTTTGAAGTACCAGAAGTATACGAAGTATACAGATTGCTACAGACTGGTCTACTGTTAACAGATTCTGTTTTTGTTGAGTTGGTTGCTTATTTTGATGAAACTATGGATAGTATCGGAGGGTATTAGCCATGTAAGATTGAAAATACAGTAACCCAACATCAGCATAAGTAGAATTTAAGTTTGCTACAGTACCTAAGGAAGTGGTGGTTTGCTTTCTCATACTAATGTTATCACGAGTTTCTGTTTAAGTTTCGTGTTGTGAAGTTTTCAAGTTTTGGGTGAAGTTCTTATGGACAAAGAGATAAAGAGTGGCAAGAGCTCAAGCTTGGGGATGCCCAAGGCACCCCAAGATATTCAAGGATGTCGTAATAGCCTAAGCTTGGGGATGCCCCGGGAAGGCATGCCCTCTTTCGTCTTCAATCCATCGGTAACGTTACTTGGGGCTATATTTTTATTCACCACATGTTATGTGTTTTTGCTTGGAGCGTCTTGTATCGTAGGAGTCTTTTATTTTTGTTGTATCACAATCATCCTTGCTGCACACCTAGAGAGAGATACATGCACTCACCGTGATTTTGTCGAGCTTCACTTATATCTTTTGGTAGACAATTCAGCTCACATGTGCTTCACTTATATCTTTTGAGCTAGATACTTTTGCTCTGTGTGCTTCACTTATATCTTTTAGAGCGCAGCGGTGCGTGGCTTGGTAGTTGACCTATGCTTTGAAAGTAGTCTCAAAAGGGGTAGTTATCCAAAGGGATATGAAAACTTCCACCTTCATGTGCATTGAATAGTTAGAGAAGTTTGATTCATCTCAATTAGTTTTGAGTTGTGGTTATGGTAATATTGAAGTCATGCTAGTAAGGTGTTGTGGATCTAGAAATACTTGTGTTGAAGTTAGTGATTCCCGTAGCATGCACGTATGGTGAACCACTATGTGATGAAATCTGAGCATGATTAGTCTATTGATTGTCATCCTTTGCGTGGCGGTCGGGATCGCGCGATGGTTTATACCTACCAACCCTTCCCCTAGGAGTATGCGTTGAATGCTTTGTTTCGATTACTACTAAACAATTTGCAACAAGTATACGAGTTCTTCATGACTAATGTTGAGTCCATGGTTTAGATGCACTTTCACCTTCTACCATCACTATCTTCTTAGTGTCGTGCAACTTTCGTCGGTGCACAAAACCCACCATTAGCCTCCCTCAAAACAGCCACCATACCTACCTACTATGGCTTTTTCAAAGTCATTCCGAGATATATTGCCATGCAACTACCACCATGACATGTGCCACCACATCTACATTGCCATTGCATGATCGTAAGATAGCTAGCATGATGTTTCCATTAATGTCTATGCCATGCTAGATCATTGTCACGATACACTACCGAAGGCATTTCAGATAGAGTCATCATTGCTCTAAGTTTTGAGTTGAAAGTGTGATGATCATCATTGATGGAGCATTGTCCCATGTGAGGAAATAAAAGAGGCCAAAGATGCCCACCAAAAAAAAGAGGCCAAAGAGCCCACCAAAAATAATATTAAAAAAATGACAGAAAAAGAGAGAAGGGACAATGCTATCACTTTTCCACACTTGTGCATATTAAGCACCATGATCTTCATGATTGAGAGTCTCTTGTTTTGTCACCACCATATAGCTAGTGAGAAATTTTCATTATATAACTTGGCTTGTATATTCCAATGATAGGCTTCCTCAAAATTGCCTTAGGTCTTCGTGAGCAAGCAAGTTGGATGCACACCCACTAGTTTTCTTTAAGAGCTTTCACATACTCTTAGCTCTAGTGCATCATTTGTATGGCAATCCCTACTCATTCACGTTGATATCTATTGATGAGCATCTCCACAACTCATTGATATGCCTAGTTAATGTGATCATCTTCTCCTTATTTTGTCTTGCAACCTCCACCACACTCCACACCACTTATAGTGCTAAAACCATGGCTCACGCTCATGTATTGCGTGAGAGTTGAAAAGGTTTGAGAAAGTAAAGGTATGAAACAATTACTTGGCCAATACCGGGGTTGTGTATGATTTATATTCGTTGTGCAATGATGATAGAGCATAGCCAGACTATATGCTTTTGTAGGGATAACTTTATTTTGGCCTTGTTATTTTGAAAGTTCATGATTACCTTGCTAGTTTGCTTGAATTATTATTGTTTCCATGTCAATAGCAAACTATTGTTTTGAATCTAACGGATCTGAACATTCATGTCACATGAGAGAAGTTACAAAGGACAACTATGCTAGGTAGCATGCAACATCAAAAATTCATTCTTTATCACTTCCCTACTCGAGGACGAGCAGGAGTTAAGCTTGGGGATGCTTGATACGTCTCCAACGTATCTATAATTTTTGATGGTTCCATGCTATTGTCTTGTCAACTTTGGATGTTTTATATGCATGAATATGCTATTTTATATCTTTTTTGGGACTAACCTATTAACTCAGTGCCAAGTGTCGGTTTCTTTTTTTCCGTGTTTTTGGCCCATTTTTCAGACGGAGTCCAAATGGAATGAAAATTTACGATTATTTTTTGGACCAAAAGAGCTCCCCGAAGCTTTGGGAGAAGGCCAGATGGGCCACGAGGGAGTCACAAGCCGTCACGCTGCCACCACCACCACCCCGGTGGTGGCGCGCAGGCTTGTGACCTCCTCGTGGGCCCAACTGACGCAATTCCACCGCCATAAATTCCTATAAATTCAGAAACCCCCAAAAAGAAACCTAGATCGGGAGTTCCGCCGCCGCAAGTCCCTGTAGCCACCAAAAACCAATTTGGAGCCTGTTCCGGCACCCTGCCGGAGGGGGAATCCATCTCCGGTGGCCATCTTCATCATCCCGGCGATCTCCATGATGAGGAGGGAGTAGTTCTCCCTCGGGGTTGAGGGTATGTACCAGTAGCTATGTGTTTGATCTCTCTCTCTCGTGTTCTTGAGATGTCTTGATCTCGATGTACCATGGGCTTTTCTACTATAGTTGGATCTTATGATGTTCTTCCCCCTCTCCCTCTTGTAATGAATTGAGTTTCCCCTTTGGAGTTATCTTATCAGATTGAGTCTTTGAGAACACTTGATGTATGTCTTGCACGTGTCTATCTGCTCTGATCAACTTGCGGGTTTGTGACAATTGGGAACCTATGCATATGGGTTGGCACACGTGGGTTCATGTGAGTACTTGATGTATGTTTTGGTGATCAACTTGCGGGTTCGTGACATTGGGAACCTATGCACAGGGGTTGGCACACGTTTTGACTCTTTGGTAGAAACTTTGGGGCACTCTTTGAAGTTCTATGTGTTGGTTGAATAGATGATTCTGAGATTGTGTGATGCATATCGTATAATCATACCCACGGATACTTGAGGTGACAATGGAGTATCTAGGTGACATTAGGGTCTTGGTTGATATGTATCTTAAGGTGTTATTCTAGTACGAACTCTATGATAGATCGATCAGAAAGAATAACTTTGTGGTGGTTTCGTACCCGACAATAATCTCTTCGTTTGTTCCCGCTATTAGTGACTTTGGAGTGACTCTTTGTTGCATGTTGAGGGCTAGTTATATGATCCAATTATGTTATCATTGTTGAGAGAACTTGACTAGTGAAAGTATGAACCCTAGGCCTTGTTTCCACGCATTGCAATACCGTCCGTGCTCACTTTTACCATTTGTTACCTTGTTGTTTTTGTAATTTCAGATTACAAAAACCTATATCTACCATCCATATTGCACTTGTATCACCATCTCTTCGCCGAACTAGTGCACCTATAGAACTTACCATTGTATTAGGTGTGTTGGGGACACAAGAGACTCTTTGTTATTTGGTTGCAGGGTTGCTTGAGAGAGACCATCTTCATCCTACGCCTCCCGCGGATTGATAAACCTTAGGTCACCCACTTGAGGGAAAATTGCTACTGTCCTACAACCCTCTGCACTTGGAGGCCCAATAACGTCTACAATGAGAAGGTTGCGTAGTAGACATCAAGAGCCCCGAACTTGGGTACATCGTGCGTCTTGCTTGCTAGTTACCAATCTCGTTCCCAGAGCCCGCCGGTGTCCTTTCGGCTCCAACCACTCTCGATAAGCCTACCTATGGCATATGTCATGAGGAAACAACGACAAGTACCACTTCCACTCCGACGATTTCTGTCGAAACCATCTCTGTGAGCTCTGCCCTTGTCAATCCTTCTCTGCACGAGTACATTTCTCGCATCAACTCCTGGACTCCGCTCATCACCGAACAGGCGTCTGTCGTCGTGTCGGGACACATGCGTACCACTCCTCGGAGGAGAATGCACCCGACGACGATCATCAGATGATAACGGGGAACGAACTGGTTTCGCCCCTAGTCTCTGTGTTGATTCTCTTGGTACCCCCCGTCTCTGCGACGCTGAGGTGATCCTGGACTGTAAACTGAACGAACTGTATCTGCTCTGGGTGATATACTGTGCAACCTATTGAGCGACTGTGATAAAGCTGAGTTTTGTTGTTGCGCTGCTTGAAGCAAAGTACAAAACTGCTCTAAGCCTCTACCAGCCTCTGAGTTTGATGGCTGAATAGAATCTGCTATTAAAGCGGCGGCTGCACCATTTAGTACCGGAGTACGATATACCTCAATGTTGTCATGTCGCCCACTCGAGAAGAGTTGTCATTGATGCCGGCTAGAAGTTGAATGACGACGTGCGTGTCCAGTCGACGGTTCTCCGACCTCATGTTCGCTGCGACCGAACCCGAGCGGGCTCTCCATAGAACTCGTCATGAAGACCTCCGTTGCTGGATTGTAGTTCTCGCACTCGGAAGGGACATCAGACTGATCTGACGCTGAGTGGATCGGGCTTCGGAGAGGTTCAGCAAGCTCGATGGCAGCGACCTGCGACGATGGTGGAAATGACGCCTAGCGAGCCATTGTGTGCTTCATCCATCGCTGAAGTCGTGAGCGACCGAATCGCTTGTGATGACGAACAGCGGAGCGAACGGTCAACAACAGAGTCAATGGTTGCCGAAGGAGTACACCGTAGGAGCTTCCACGAAAGTGCGTCGCCTCGCGGATCGGGAGCGCCTCGATGTCGAGAAGCACCTCTTGAAGCCATGTCGAGTCATCGGCAACAAAGATGAGCGCGCCGAAATGGATCTCGTCACCCAAAAATGAATCGCAGCCGGAAGACATGACGGAGAGTGAAGATTGCAAACTTGTCAGAAGTCGCTTAGACGCCTGCCCCAAGGTGGGCGCCAACTATCGTGGGAATGAACCTAATAATAGAGGAGTAGGGTACGAAAGGAGAGGGCAGAGTCCTAGCTACGACAAGCTTGTACGCAAGATGTATGAGTTCAGGCCCCCTCTCGTAGAGGTAACAACCCTACGTCTCAGTGCTCAGGAGCTCTTGCGGTATGGAATATGTGTTATAGGGGGTGCGAACCCTTGTGCTAGAGGCGAGGGGTGGCTTATATAGAGTGCACTACCCCTCATCCAGGCTCCAACATCTAAGGGTTTGATCAATAGAGTTTAAAGGTGTACGTTATTGATAACGTATGTATGTAATCAATGCTATTCATGATGATCAGCCGAATGCTCGCCTGTTGGCTTCCCTGGAGTGGCTTCTGGTCTTCCACGTCGACTGGTTTCTTCCGAGTGAAAGTTGGTTGTCGAGTAAAGGGAAACATCTTCCAAGTGACTTCTAACCGAGTGACTTTAGACGCCATGGCTATCCAGTCAAAATCTTCTTCATGACCATCAAGTCTTTAACTAGGTACCCTTGGGTAGGACGTCTAGGTCAAGCATGTGACTCTACCCTAAGTATCCCCATCAGTATCCAGGACGCCGAGCAGGATCCTCGAGCATATGGGATGAATCCCACCTTGCGCTCCACGTCGGGCGAGTCATCGGGCGTGGCCACGGTCAGTATCAGACCTGTGTGCCGCCAGCGCGTGGGGGTGGGATGAAGGAGTGGTGCAATAGTGTAGGGCAGGCGGGAGCCGGAGGCGTTGCATCTTGCTGGTAAGGCACGCATCACCCTTCCCTATTGTTGTCGGCCTGCCGCGGCAAGTGAGGAGCGAGAGTGTTGTGGTCGGTGTAGATTTTTTTTTCCTTTTTTTGGTCCCATGGCTGTAGAATTTCAATTTCTGCACCTTTTTAATTTATTTTTTCTTAAGACGTGTAACATGTGAACTCAGGTTTTTAAGACAAAACTAACAATTGTAGAATCTTGGTTAGACTTTATTTTTTAGCCGAATCTTGGTTAGATTTTAGGAGAATAAGAGCGTCGGTTTGGCATAGTGACCATAGTGATTCGTGGATAAGCTTGCATATGAAATGGATATGAACAAAGACATGGATTTTCAAGGGCCAAAAATGTACAAAAATATTTCTGTCTTTTCTCACACACGAACCCGTCGTAATATGGAGCTGGGGCTATGTGTCTAACTAAAAAAATAATATCTTTGTTCGGTCTCGGTTTAAAAAACAATATCCTTGTTTTGCTTGATCTAGATGTATGTTTTTTTCCATTTATGCATGTTGTATATGATAATATACTTAAATTATATTTGTGTATATATTTTTTATTTTTATGGAACATGTGAGGGACATATGCGCAAGTGTGTAAAATTTGATAGATGTAGCAAATTGCCTTTTTTTATCAAATTGCCTTTTTATCAATTTGCATTGCAAGTGTAGTGGGTTTTAAATATTACCAGATTGTGCATGTGTTTTTTTCCTCTCTATGTGTAAAATTTTAACATGTAATATGTTTATATAACTCCATGAAAATATTTCGATGGGTATGAATAAAGACATGAAATTTTGAAGGGCGGAAAATGTACACAAATATTTCAACCTTTTTCCCACACACAAACATGTCGTAATATGGAGCTAGGGCTATGTGTCTAACTCAAAAAATTATCTTTGTTCAGTTTGAGTTTAAAAAAAGTTTTCCTTGTTTTGCTTATTCTAGATGTATGCCTTTTTCCATTTTATGCATGTTGCATATGATAATATACTTAAATTATATTTGTGTATATATACTTTATTTTTGCGGAATATGTGAAGGGACATCTATACTACTAATAAAAAATCAAACGTAAACTTCACTAGGTACACACACCTATTACCCCACAAAAACAAACATCAATCACCACCATACTATTAGACAACAAATAAAAATCTAACGGTCTTCCACCATCCACGCAGCACCACCGTGTGCATTTACCAATTAAAGTAAGACTGACCGTGCTCCACCTCCTCCTCAAAGGAAAATGAACGCCTGGTCAATTAGGAAACTGTAATCACGAGTGCCTATCTAATCCCACAAAATCAGCCTCCTCCTCCCCCTCCCCGTCCGCCCCCTCCCCCCCCTCCCCGTCCGCCTCCTCCTCCTCCCCTCCCCTGGCCTGCAGCGTCCCCGCCGCCGCCGGCCCACCGCCCCACCCCACTGTTCCAACGTTGCCCAGCATCCCCGCCGCCGCCGGCCCCTGCGCCCGCCCCGCGCATCCATCCCCGCCGCCGCCGGCCCCTGCGCCCGCCCCGCGCATCCATCCCCACCGTCGGCGTCGGATTGGCAAGCAGGGTGAACTGAGTCCGGCTCTAGGTGAAAGTAGGCGAGGCGGAGGTGCAGGGCCTAGCCGACCGGGGCCGAAGGAGGCGAGATGGAGGTGCGGGGAGCCGTCCAAGGAATAAGCAAGCGACGCAAGGCGGAGGTGCAACGAGCCGGTAGGCAGCTTCGACGCACCCGACGGAGCCATGCCAGCTGGGAGCTTGGGCAACGCAGGTGCTGCTCCGGCTCGACGCGCCGGAGATATGCCGCCTCGCGCGGCTCAACCACGCGTTCCGCGGCGCTGCGGGGGGCAGACTTCGTGTGGGAGGCCAAGCTGTCGAAGAACTACCGCCACCTCATCGGTACGTAGAGGGCGGGGGCGAGGAGGGCAGGCGCCGGCGCCACCGGGCCGGCACCAAGGAGATCTACGCGAGGCTCTCCAGGCCTGTCTCTTTTGACGACGGCACCAAGGTCAGATATTCTTCTACATAAATATAGGTCCCTTTCCATGTGCTTGTCTATGAATTTTTTTCGCAAGGCAAACAAGACCCCTCATGAGCTTGTCTATATGATTTTGGCCAATTAGTTTTGTGCTTGAATCATTGTTATTTACTGAGTCTAATGTCTTAATCCACATATCTGTTTATCCTAGCCAAATATTGACATATGAGTTGTTTCATAGTTAATTAGTGCAACAATACGTCACAAATTGGAGCCCGAATGCCTGATTTAATTATTCTCTGAAATTTGAAACAATTTCAGCACCGAAAACTATCTTGGTTCCCTTTTTTATCTTCAGGGGCTAGGACTATTTTTAGTGCTAAATGGCTTATATTTTGTGTGCTTTGTAATTGCAGGAATTTTGGCTAGAGAAGAGCAAAGGTAGGGTTTGTATGGCGCTATCCTCCAAAGCTCTGGTCATAACTGCCATCGATGACAGGAGATATTGGACGCACATGCCGACCACAGAATCAATCTCAAGCTCAGTCTTTTCAAGCTCCCTGGCTATGTTTTCTTTCAAAGATCTACGCGAGGCTCTCCAGGCCTGTCTCTTTCGATGATGGCACCAAGGTCAGATATTCTTCTACATAAATATAGGTCCCTTTCCATGTGCTTGTCTATGAATTTTTTTGGCAACGCAAACAAGACCCCTCATGAGCTTGTCTATATGATTTTGGCCAATTAGTTTTGTGCTTGAATCATTGTTATTTACCGAGTTTGATGTCTTAATCCACATATCTGTTTATCCTAGCCAAATATTGACATCTGAGTCGTTTCAGAGTTAATTAGTGCAACAATACGTCACAAATTGGAGCCTGAATGCCTGATTTAATTATTCTCTGAAATTTGAAACAATTTCAGCACCGAAAACTATCTTGGTTCCCTTTTTTATCTTCAAGGGCTAGGACTATTTTTAGTGCTAAATGGCTTATATTTTGTGTGCTTTGTAATTGCAGGAATTTTGGCTAGAGAAGAGCAAAGGTAGGGTTTGTATGGCGCTATCCTCCAAAGCTCTGGTCATAACTGCCATCGATGACAGGAGATATTGGACGCACATGCCGACCACAGAATCAATCTCAAGCTCAGTCTTTTCAAGCTCCCTGGCTATGTTTTCTTTTAGTAGCAACAACTTACTACTATTGGTCAGTCTTCTCGAATCCCCAGAACAAGAATCTTCATGTTGCAGTGGTTCAGTAAGGACATTGGCAAGGGAGCCAATGCGATCACCGTCAAGTTGACCTAACTTAATGGGGATTTCATCGTTGTAAGCCCGGACCTCTGCCCCAGGGATATCTTTATTGGACACTGTGACTGTATTTCCCGTCAGTTCACAGGATTTATCTTCACGCACTGCAGTTAAACGTGAAGGTAGCAGTCAGTTTTCAAGACATTTGATGTGCAGGTCTCTCCTGGCTCACTTCCATTAATAAACATGAAAAAAGTATCCTGACGGTAGCATGACAAAATGAAGATGTCGAGGACCAGCGGGATTAATGTCTATTAGGGGATGGAACGGACACTGTTTACATCCACATCCCCGATTGATTCATGGAATGGCGCCATGCTTCCTATCCTTACTGAGAAAGTTGTCGTGAGTTCTGCTTACCAAACTTGCACTGATGAGATCCAATCTTATGTGATGTTCTTTATTTTAAATTCACTGATTTCAATTTTAATGGACTAAATCTACTTGTGCCAATAGTAGTCCATTTAAACATTAAAAAAATGTATTCCAAGGGTCCATGATATGTTCCAGCCTTAATCTATTCTTACAAGTTACAATCTAGAAGGTCCTTAGTCCGGTGATCTGTATATGAATATGTTAAATTATTTATGTAATTTCACTCATAGGCAAGCCTTGTTCTTGGATCAATGGACAAAAAGGCACACTTAAGGGCATCATTTGAAATTGTTGCATAATTGTTAAGATTCAACAAGTTTCGGCTTGACTCCACATTAATCTCAGGTTCTATATTTCCTTTGATAGGTTTAGTATCCTCCTTTGAAGATATTGGCAGAGATGATGGCATGGAATTTGCGCGGTCTGTGAAGTTGCCAAGCTCTTCCGGTTGCTTGGGTTTAATTTGGTTCCCCCTGTTTTTCTACCAAGGAAGGTGACGACCTCTCCCCCCCCCCTATGTTCAAGTTATTCATTAGAGAATAAATCTGGGAGCAGAATCATATGTGTAAGTATTTCATATTTCATTAGGGAAAATATATTGCTTGTACTCTGGCATGTTTGTAGGCACGTATCTAAAGACTTGACCCTTTTGATAGATGTAATGAGAGGAGAATCACCCTGATGTATATATATTTCCAGAGCCGGGTGTCACTCCCATATCGCCGACCCGCACCTGACGTTGCAAAGGTGAGTGTGTAATGTCAAACGAACTTTCAGATCACATGCCCTCTTTGTTGTATTCACTGCAGCTTACATGTATGGATTCCCGCTGCCAGTTCGGTTCCTCATCTTTGTTGCCAGCTTATTAGCCATTTATTTAATATCAGGTACGAGCTTTAAGGCGTGATAATTAACTCTGCATCTTAGTCGGTTAATCTCCGTCGGAACATTGTCATACCTGAAGTTGAAGGTTTGCACTGTATATATTTCTGCTGCTTCATGCACATTAGAGATTTTGTAGTGGAATTTGAGAATAACAGAACCAGAGATGATAATTTTGTGGTTAGTGAAACTCAGTGTATGTTTTCATCTGCTATGATATGATGGTGATTGATCATTGTATGTACTAAGGCTTTCTCACTACAGGTTCAAGTCCGTCGTCCGAATGGTACAACTATCCATGCGTTCTTGGGGTTATGGGATGAAAAAATGGAAATTGCTATTGTCACGGCATTCAATAGACGATATGTCTACCCTGTGGATACATGTGACACTCTAGATCTGACCGAGACATAGATAAGTTTAATCTGTTTGCTGATGGCCGTGACTTCACGACACTTTGATGAGCATAAAACACAATGATCCTCATTTCAAAGAACACTCGTAACAATCCTAAGATTATCTTACATGTTAACAAAAAAGCTGCTACTGAACATTTCGAGGAACTATGATTTATGTGTACAAGCAAGAAGCAACATGCATGTCATTGAATTTTCTCTGTTTTCCCCTTGTATGATAGAGTGCTCACTAGCCAAAGGTGTGGAAATAAATTATGTACTACCAGCTTAGTAATTTGTATTTTCTCTCAACATGTAACTTATGTGGCTATGTGTTGCTCAAAACTAAGTATTCTACTATCTCATGATAATCTTTCGTGTGCTGCAAACCTTTTTCTAAGATTACACGTATCTCATGTTAATCTTTCGTGTGTTGTAAACCTTTTTTCTAAGATTATACGTGCGTTGCACGTGCACGATTACTAGTATGCGCAAATGTGTAAAATTTGGTAGATGTAGCAAATTGCCTTTTTCTATCAAATTATTTTTTTATTAATTTGCATTGCAAGTGTAATCGAATGGAGGAAGTACTAGATTGTGCATGTGTTTTTTTTCCTCTACGTGTAAAATTTTAATGGGCATTATACAAGTAAGAAAACAAGTCAAAAGGTTATTGGGGCATTTTAATGGGCATTATACAAGTAAAAAAACAATGTCAAAAGTTTATTGGGGCATTCCGAGAATTGAACTCAGGACCTCTGGCACCCTAAGCAAGAATCATACCACTAGACCAAATTATATTTGTGTATATATCTTTTATTTTTGCGGAATATGTGAGGGACATATGTGCAAACGTGTAAAGTTTGATAGCTCTAACGAATTGCCTTCTTCTACCAAATTTGATAGATGTAGCAAATTGCATTTTCCTATCAAATTGCTTTTTTTATTAATTTGCATTGCAAGTGTAGTGAATCTTAAATATTATTTATTTTTATTCATTTATGCGACAAATTTAATAGATGTAGCAATTTTCCTTTTTCTACCAAATTGCTTTTTTATTAACTTGCATTGCTAGTGTAGTGAATTTTAAATATTATTTATTTTTATTCAATTATGTGACAAGTAATTTCGGACGGAGGAAATACTAAATTGTGTATGTGTTTTTCCTCTACTTTTAGAGATTTGAATGGGTATTATACTAGTAATAAAACAATGTCAAATAGTTATTGGGTTTCTATAAAATTGTTTTTTTATTTGTTTTTATTCATTTACGCGAAAAGTAATTTTGGACGGAGGAAGTACTAAATTGTGTATGTGTTTTTCCTCTACTTTTAGAGATTTGAATGGGCATTATACTAAGTAATAAAACAATGTCAAATAGTTATTGGATTTCTATCAAATTGCTTTTTATTAATTTGCATGGCAAGTCTAGTGAATTCTAAATATTATTTGTTTTAATTTATTTATGTGACAAATTTGATAGATGTAGCAAATTGCTTTTTTCTATCAAATTACTTTTTTTAAATAATTTGCATTGCTAGTATAGCCAATTATAAATATATATTTTTCCATTTGTGAAAATAGTAGATTGTGCATGTGTTTTTACCTCTACGTGTAAAGATTTTAATGGGCATTATACTAGTGAGAAAACAATGCCCAAAAAGTTACTAGGGCATTTATGTGACAAATTTGATAGATGTAGCAAATTGCCTTTTTCTATCAAATTACTTTTTTACTAATTTGCATTGCTAGTATAGTCAATTTTAAATATTATTGAATTTTTTTAATCTAAAGCGTGTGCACGCGTGCGTTCCCGTGTGGCGGGCTCGTGGGCGGGATTCCCGCTTCCGTCGCTATCCCGCTTACAGTATTTTGCTACAAGGCCATATAGGATTGATACTTGTGGATCACATGTGCTTCTCGTGCACTGCAAGTGCTCAGCAAGCATGTGTTGTTAGTACGCTATAGTGCTTTGCAATAGTAGACCTCATAACGTTTTTCGCTAGAGTGTCCGCTGATAGTGATGCTTTTTTGCGCAGAAGCTTGTTGTGCTTTTGCAACTAGCACACATCTTCTATTTACAGAATAATGTTGATTGCATTGTTATGTTATTAAAAATTCAACTGGGTATAAACAACACGGCAAGCTTCATGACAACTTAACACAATTAATCTGGTAGGCAAGCACAATATATAATTCTAGCAATTGGGTGTAATTTTTTTTGACAACTAGTAAATATTAAAATGACAATTACAACAAAGCATTTGTGACAAAGTGGATTTTATAAGCAATGAAAAGCTTTATGAGACAACATGGCAACTAGGTAGCATTAAAATGACAAGCACATCAAAAAGATTGTGGCAAGTGGATTTATAAGCATTTGCAAGCTTTATAAGACTACGTGGCAACTAGGTAGCACTAAAAATGACAAGCACAATTTTTTTGTGACAACTGGATTTAATGTGGGGACCCCGACTTACGAGTCGAGATCGTCGAATGATCGTGCTCAGTGATCCCAGAGATCAATGCTCACTAAACACACAAAAACTGAATGATAAGAGTCTTACATCCATACATACCGTTTGATACAATAAACGACCACTGTGGTCGAGTCTTACATATATAGGGCCTTAAGGCAAACACACCAAACTGGACCCATAGCGGAAATATTGGTTGAAAGTGTGAACCCATGCCATCAGCCTAACCTACATGCATTTTGACTGGGAAGCGTCCTAGCTCGCAAGTGCGTCACCGAGTTACTCTTCACCATATCCTGCTCTTTTATACCTGGTCGATGAAATAACCAGTGGCAAGCCAATGAGTACTTTTGATTGTACTAGCAAACAAACCATGACATGAACAATGGAAGTGAAGGATAACAATAACACGCATCTTTGGTGGAATTTCTCTTGGTGGCATGATCATGAATATGCATCAAATTAAAGAATTACTTTTGAAGAACAGGTTACATATATCAATATAACTGTCGAGGGCTGAACCACCCGGGTTCACCCTATATGCCAAGTCACCGAACTTGGTCATGTCATTACTTCCATAACAACTCCTTTTTATCACCACTCACACACACTTGGTTTATGCGGAAACAACTGGACATAGTTTAAGCAGGATTACCCAACTGTCCTTGACCGTGGACACGGCTATTCAAATAGTTTTACACTCTGCAGAGGTAGTACGATGGACCCACGAGATCCGGAAAACTTACGTGTCATCCACGACTTGCGGTATATAACATACCCGAGGTAAGTACCCGATTGATGCCTTTCCCCTGACGATACTAGACAAGAGGTCCACTTGATTGGTACCCAGCCCACATGTTGTACGTCTTAAGAGCACCGACTCTAGACAGTACCAACCATGCGGGGACCAACGGTGTGCCTGGAACTCATAAAAATGGCATAGTCGTCCTACCTGACATGACCCCATCACGAGAGTGACCATACATCACTCCCGCCACTAGTAATGTGGCTCTTTGCTAGCACTGGCCAGAGTAATTAACATAGCCCCGTCCCATAAGGGGTAACGTGGTCGTACTGGTAAGGTTGGGACGATCGACACATCATAAATCTAATCCCATTTCCGAAACCATACTTACTCAAATACCCGGTGCACCACTTCACCAAAAGTGGCCACCTAACTCATCATCACCCTCGGGCATTAGTGGCACCCGACGGGGTTTCATAAACCTTTGTCTTATGCCAACAACATGCTCATGCTTGTTTACTCTATCATTTCTTATCAACATTATACTAGCATGATCCTCAAAAGGGGTAGGATCAAGCTCAATGCATGTGCTCCGGAGGAGCCATCAGTAACATCATATCGGATGATTTACTGACACTTATGATCATATGCAATGGAAATACTTGCTATTTTAACATGCAATATAACATATGCTCAGTCATGGTCAAAGGGTTGCTTGCCTTTGCTCACATGTCTCCTCGGGATCTTCGAGGTCTTCTGCTCCAACTCCGAGTACTCCGTCTACCCGTTAATTGAAGCTTGCTATAGGAGGTTTGGATCATCAGGGATTTCTGGATGGAGGAAAGGAGGAGTAGGCGATTCTTTATGAAGCCCACAGAAGATATTATGATCCAAATGAGTGGAGGCACTCATTTAACAGAGAAAAATCTTAGAAATATTCAGGAAGTTGTTTCACTGGATTTGGAGTTGAAATGAATATTCTAGGAATTTCCTAATATGGAATAAATAGAAATAGGGAGCTATTTATTTAATGCAACAGAACAAAGCCTAACAAAAATGTTAACCAAGGTTCTAAAAATAGGGCATGATATTAGAAGGCTCTGGAATTTGGAATCACTCCATTTGAAGCTGATTTGAGTCCTCTAGGATTTTTACAAGTGGGGCCAAATATAATCTGATTTGGATTTAAATAGATACTCCACAGGAAGTTGCTCTGGAAAAATGTACCATGCACATATTTGGATAGGTTTTGAATTTAGGAACCTCTAGAAATTTGAATCATTAGAATCGAAGCTAAAATGAATTTATAATGGATTTTTGAAGTTATGCAAAAACAGGAAAAGAGAAAAGGAGCTCATCCTTCGGGGCTAACTAGCACCGAGGCGCTAGATAGGCCTTCGGGCCGGCCCAGCAGCTCGGTCCGGCCAGGGAGGAGGCCACGCCGAAGGCGCTTTCTGGGAAGTACGCCTTCACAACGGGGAGGCGACAAAAGGGGAAATCGTTTCCACTTAACCACGCGGGCCCGAGGCTCGTCTCTGTGACGGTGGGTCCCACCGGCTCTCTCTCTCCTCTCTCCCTGCTTCTTCTTCTTCCTCACGACGGCAGGGAGCAACAACAGAGGGAGGGGAAGCCGCGCCGGCCCCAGTGCCTCCGGCCATCCCCAGCCGAGGCGAGCGCACCGACGGGCTCAGTGGACCTAGCCACACTCGTTCCCCTGCTCGGCACCTGCAGGGGAGGGCCACAAGGGCGCCGACGACGAGGCTGCCGGAAGGCCGTCGGCCCTCTCTGGTTCGCCACCAGGGGCAAAGGGAGGGAGCTGGAGGTGCAGGGGAGGAGTTGCGGTGGTATGGGGGAACTCCGGCAGGGGCGGAAGGAGGCGAGGGGAGGCTCTGGGCACGCCAGCCCATGCGGAGGCCGGAGCTCTGCCCCGCGGCCATGGGGGAGAGGAGAGAGCCCGAGAGGAGAGGGGGCTCGAGGGGCTTCATAGAAGAAGACGAGGAGGGTCTCACGGAGCCAGAGAGGCTCGGGGGTGAGGAGATAAGAGAGGGGAAGGCCGAGAGAGCTCGAGAGCTCTCTGGAGCTCTCGGTGCATGGTTGCCACGCACCCCAAGAGGAGCTTGGAGGCTAGCTGATGGTGGGGAGTGGTTTGAACAGTCAAAATGAGGCTCTCAGACATAATGAGACATGCTGGTTCGGCTAGAAGTGGTCTGGAGGAAGGAGACAAAGTGCAGAGCACCATTTCTGCACTCTAGGGTGGTGGTCACCATGGCCACCTGTGCCTACATGGTCCTATTGACCAGTCAAACATGTCCAACACTTAAGGCACACATGCAGGAAGGTAACTCTGGAGTTTGGCTGCTAGTGGAGTTGGTTTGAATGGACTTTGACTGAGGTTAAGTTTGTAGCAGCAAACTTAGAGCTAAATAAAGTGGGTCTCAAATGGGGAGTATTGGGGAAACATGATGTCTGGCGGTGCTACCTATGCAAGAACTACAACACTGCCAAGTTTGGGCTCAAGAAATGAAGGGTAGCTTGTACTTGGTGTACAAAGCCATATCTCAGCCAAAAATGAACTTGTAGATGTGCTGCTCATTTTCTCCACATGAGCATGCCATCTCTTGGTTTGGAATGAAGCATTGGCATACTAGAGATGCTCTGGAAAGAATTGGGGGCTTTGGGTTAAGCAGATGTATGGGAAGAGAGGTAAAACAATGCTGCCAAGGGTGAAAATGAGAGGTAGTTACAAAGGGTCTCTCTCCAATAATTGACCAATGGCCATGGGAATGTTACTGGAGGTAAAATGTAAGTAGAGATAGTTGCGATAGAAAGTTGAGCTCAAGGGTAAAAGTGGAAGGGGTCAAAGAAGCCAATTTAGTGAGTGCACACAAGGTGTTTGATCCGTGGTTAGGCCATCAGTTAAATTCCAATGGCTATGAAACTTAACAGGATCAAATGATAGATGAAAATAAGCTTTTACACCAAATTTGGGATTTGCTGGAGAAGTTTTCCAATGTAGACTTGGAAAACCCATGAAATGGGCAGAAAATGGCTTTCTGCTTACAAAACTATTCAAATCAATTGCCATAATTAAATATTTGGTGTGGGGACATTATTTGAGCATTAAGGTATGCACAAAAAGTTTGGAGTCAATTGGAGAAACTTTATAATGTAAAGTTCCCTAGTCAGAAATCAACAGAGAGGGTTTTGAGGGTCTTAGGACAAGTTCTTCTATTCTCCTTGATGCACTACTTGGTGTGGATGCATTATTGGAGTAACAGAACATGTCCACCAAATTTAAGCACAATTGGAGAAACTTTACAATGTAGAGTTGCTCAAATTTGATTATGGACAAATAGGGTTTTAGAGTAATAAGGGGTGTCAAATCAACTGGGATTGAGATGAAACTTGGCAAGATCATCCAAAATATCACACGTGACATGCTAGAATCTTACTGAAATTTATTGAGAATATATCTTATAGAAATATTCCAAAAGCTTGAAATAGGAAACAAGGGTTTTGAAGGGGTTTGCCCACCAATTTAAACATGACCATGTGTTGAAACTCATATATATGAAATATATATGTCCACTGAGTTTTCCTAAATTTTCTCAAATATTTTAAAAGCAATAAAAATAACTTTCCTTCATAAGAGGTCACTTATAGCCTCATATGAAGGCTTTTAAATAAAATGGTAAAATAACTTTTTAAAATAATAACATTTTGGTTTTGGGAAGTCATTTTGATAATGGATTTTAAATAAAATAATTAGTGCAAAATAAATTTCCTAATTTGAGGACTTGTAGTACAAATCCCATCTCACAGGTTTTGAAAGCTTAATTCAAAGAAATGCCTTTTTTGTGACAATAGTATTTGGTAAAAATAATTTCTGGTCCTAAACACATGGCATGATCATTAGGCAAAGTTTGGATCAAGGAAGTGTGGCTGGAGAGTAAGAGGAAATTGTTGGAAATATGCCCTAGAGGCAATAATAATTAGTTATTATTATATTTCTTTGTTCATGATAATCGTTTATTATCCATGCTATAATTGTATTGATTGGAAACACAATACTTGTGTGGATACATAGACAAGACACTGTCCCTAGTACGCCTCTAGTTGACTAGCTCGTTGATCAAAGATGGTCAAGGTTTCCTGGCCATAGGCAAGTGTTGTTACTTGATAACGGGATCACATCATTAGGTGAATCATGTGATGGACTAGACCCAAACTAATAGACGTAGCATGTTGATCGTGTCATTTTGTTGCTACTGTTTTCTGCGTGTCAAGTATTTGTTCCTATGACCATGAGATCATATAACTCACTGACACCGGAGGAATGCTTTGTGTGTATCAAACGTTGCAACGTAACTAGGTGACTATAAAGATGCTCTACAGGTATCTCCGAAGGTGTTCGTTGAGTTAGTATGGATCGAGACTGGGATTTGTCACTCCGTATGACGGAGAGGTATCTCGGGGCCCACTCGGTAATACAACATCACACACAAGCCTTGCAAGCAATGTGACTTAGTGTAAGTTGCGAGATCTTGTATTACGGAACGAGTAAAGAGACTTGCCGGTAACGAGATTGAAAATAGGTATGCGGATACTGACGATCAAATCTCGGGCAAGTAACATACCGAAGGAGAAAGGGAATGACATACGGGATTATATGAATCCTTGGCACTGAGGTTCAAACGATAAGATCTTCGTAGAATATGTAGGATCCAATATGGGCATCCAGGTCCCGCTATTGGATATTGACCGAGGAGTCACTCGGGTCATGTCTACATAGTTCTCGAACCCGCAGGGTCTGCACACTTAAGGTTCGACGTTGTTTTATGCGTATTTGAGTTATATGGTTGGTTACCGAATGTTGTTTGGAGTCCCGGATGAGATCACGGACGTCACGAGGGTTTCCGGAATGGTCCGGAAACGAAGATTGATATATAGGATGACCTCATTTGGTTACCGGAAGGTTTTCGTGCATTACCGGAAAAGTTTCGGGCTCATCGGTAGTGTACTCGGAGTGTCGGGAGGGGTGCCGGGGACCATCAAGAGGGGTGTCACGCCCCAAGGGGTCTCATGGGCTATGGGAAGAGATAAACCAGCCCCTAGTGGGCTGGAATAAGTTCCCACTAAGGCCCATAAGGTTTGAGAAGGAAAAAACACAAGGTGGAAAGAGTTTCCAAGTGCGAAGGTGGAATCCTACTCCAAGTAGGATTGGAGTAGGACTCCTCCACCTCCAATTTCGGCCAAACCTTTAGGTTTTGAGGCTGCCTCCTCCCCTCCCTCCCTCCTATATATAGTGGGGTTTTAGGGCTGATTTGAGACAACTTTGCCACGGCAGCCCGAGCACATATCTCCAGGGTTTTACCCCTAGATCGCGTTTCTGCGGAGCTCGAGCGGAGCCCTGCTGAGACAAGATCATCACCAACCTTCGGAGCGCCGTCACGCTGTCGGAGAACTCTTCTACCTCTCCATCTCTCTTGCTGGATCAAGAAGGCCGAGATCATCGTCGAGCTGTACGTGTGCTGAACGCGAAGGTGCCGTCCGTTCGGCACTAGATCGTGGGACTGATCGCGGGACGGTTCGGGGGGGGGCTGATCGAGGGACGTGAGGACGTTCCACTACATCAACCACGTTCACTAACGCTTCCGCTGTACGGTCTACAAGGGTACGTAGATCACACATCCCCTCTCGTAGATGGACATCACCATGATAGGTCTTCGTGCGCGTAGGAAATTTTTTGTTTCCCATGCGACGTTCCCCAACAGTGGCATCATGAGCTAGGTTCATGCGTAGATGTCTTCTCAAGTAGAACACAAAAGTTTTTGTGGGCGGGATGTGCATTTTGCTGCCCTCCTTAGTCTTTTCTTGATTCCGCGGTATTGTTGGATCAAAGCGGCTCGGACTGACATTACTCGTACGCTTACGAGAGATTGGTTTCATCGCTACGAGTAACTCCGTTGCTCAAAGATGATCGGCGAGTGTCGGTTTCTCCAACTTTAGTTGAATCGGAATTGACCGAGGAGGTCCTTGGATGAGGTTAAATAGCAATTCATATATCTCCGTTGTGGTGTTTGCGTAAGTAAGATGCGATCCTACTAGATACCCATGGTCACCACGTAAAACATGCAACAACAATTAGAGGGCGTCTAACTTGTTTTTGCAGGGTATGCTTGTGATGTGATATGGCCAACGATGTGATGTGATATATTGGATGTATGAGATGATCATGTTGTAATAGGAAATATCGACTTGCACGTCGATGGTACGGCAACCGGCAAGAGCCATAGGGTTGTCTTTAAACTAACGTTTGTGCTTGCAAATGTGTTTACTATATTGCTATGATGTAGCTTTAGTAGTAATAGCATGAGTAGCACGACAACCCCGACGGCGACACGTTGATGGATATCATGATGATGGAGATCATGGTGTGACGCCGGTGACAAGAAGATCGTGTCGGTGCTTTGGTGATGGAGATCAAGAAGCACATGATGATGGCCATATCATGTCACTTATGAATTGCATGTGATGTTAATCCTTTATGCACCTTATCTTGCTTAGAACGACGGTAGCATTATGAGGTGATCTCTCACTAAAATTTCAAGACGAAATTGTGTTCTCCCCGACTGTGCACTGTTGCGACAATTCTTCGTTTCGAGACACCACGTGATGATCGGGTGTGATAGACTCAACGTTCACATACAACGGGTGCAAAACAGTTGCACACGCGGAACACTCGGGTTAAGCTTGACGAGCCTAGCATGTGCAGACATGGCCTCGGAACACATGAGACCTAAAGGTCGAGCATGAATCGTATAGTTGATATGATTAGCATAGAGATGCTTACCACTGAAACTATTCTAGACTCACGTGATGATCGGACTTGAGATAGTGGATTTGGATCATGTACCACTCAAATGACTAGAGAGATGTACTTTTTGAGTGGGAGTTCTTAAGTAATATGATTAATTGAACTAATTGTCATGAATATAGTCTAATGGTCTTTGCGAATTACGATGGAGCTCGCGCTATAGCTCTACTGTTTTTATATGCTCCTAGAGAAAATTTAGTTGAAAGTTGATGGTAGCAAACTTTGCAGACTGAGTCTGTAAAGCCGAGGACTGTCCTCGTTGCTACGCAGAAGGCTTATGTCCTTAATGCACCACTCGGTGTGCTGCACCTCGAGCGTCGTCTGTGGATGTTGTAAACATCCGACATACACGTTTCTGATGACTACACGATAGTTCAGTGCAAAATACTTAATGGCTTAGAAGCAAGGCGCCGAAGATGTTTTGAAACGTCACGGAACATAAGTGATGTTCTAAAGAGATGAAATTGTGATTTCATGCTTGTGCCCTTGTTAAGAGGTACGAGACCTCCGACAAGATTCTTTGTCCACAAGGTAAAGGAGAAAAGCTCAATCGTTGAGCGTGTGCTCAGATTGTCTGAGTACGACAATCGCTTGAATCAAGTGGGAGTTAATCTTCCAGATGAGATAGTGATGGTTCTCAAAAGTCACTGCCACCAAGCTGTGAGAGCTTCGTGATGAACTATAACATATCAAGGATAGATACAATGATCCTTGAGCGATTCGCGATGTTTGACACTGCGAGGGTAGAAATCAAGAAGGAGCATCAATAGTTGATGGTTAGTAAAACCACTAAGTTTCGAGAAAGGCAAGGGCTAGAAGGGATACTTCGTGAAATGGCAAAGCAGTTGCTGCACTAATGAAGAGACCCCAGATTAAACCCAAGCCCGGGACTAAGTGCTTCTGTTATGAGGGGAACGGTCACTGAGGCGGAGCAACTCTAGATACTTGGTAGATAAGAATGTTGGCAAAAGTCGAAAGAAGTATATTTGATATACATGATGTTGATGTGTACTTTACTAGTACTCCTAGTAGCACGAGGGTATTGGATACCGGTTCGGTTGCTAAGTGATTAGTAACACGAAATGAAAGCTACGACATAAACAGAGACTAGCTAAAGGCGAGGTGACGATACGTGTTGGAAGTGTTTCCAAGGTTGATATGATCAAACGTCGCACGCTCCCTCTACCATCGAGATTGGTGTTAAACCTAAATAATTGTTATTTGGTGCTTGCGTTAAGCATGAACATGATTGGATCGTGTTTATTGCAATACGATTATTCATTTAAATAGAGTAATGGTTACTCTATTTGCTTGAATAATCACCTTCAATGGTTTATTGAATCTCGATCGTAGTGTTACACATGTTCATGATATTGGTGCCAAAAGATACGAGGTAATGATGATAGTACCACTTACTTGTGGCACTGCCGCTTGAGCCATGTTGGTATAAATTGCATGAAGAGGCTCCATGCTGATGGATCTTTATACTCACTTGATTTTGAATCACTAGTGACATGCAAATCATACCACATGAGCAAAGCCTTGTTTTCATTGAGATGAAACAAGATAGTAACTTGTTGGAAGTGATACATTTTGATGTATGCAGTCCAATGGGTGCTGAGGCACGCAGTGGATATCATTATGTTCTTACTTCAATGACGATTTGAGTAGATACAAGAATATTTACTTAATGAATCACAAGTCTGAAATATTGAAAATTTTAATTCTGTTTCGGAGTGAAGTTCGTCGTAACAAGAGGATAAACGGTCTACGATATGATCATATAAATGAATATATGAGTTACGAGTTTTGGTACGTAGTTAAGACAATGTGGAAATTGTTTCGCAGTTCATGCCACCTGGAACATCATAGTGTGATGATGTGTCTGAACATCATAGCCACGCACTATTTGGTATGGTGCATGCTATGATGTCTCTTATCGAATTACCACTATCATTTATGGGTTATGCATTAGAGACAACCGCATTCACTTTAAATAGGGCACCGCGTATTTCCGTTGAGATGACACAGTATAGACTGAGGTTTAGAGAAATCTAAACTGTCATTTCTTGAAAGTTTGGGGCTTCGACACTTATGTGAAAAAGTTTCAGTCTGATAAGCTCGAACCCAAAGCGGATAAATGCATCTTCATAGGATATCCAAAACAGTTGGGTACATCTCCTATCTCAGATCCGAAAGCAAAGTGTTTGTTTCTAGAAATGGATCCTTTTCTCGAGGAAAGGTTTCTCTCGAAAGAATTGAGTGGGAGGGTGGTAGAACTTGATGAGGTTATTGAACCATCACTTCAACCAGTGTGTAGCAGGGCGCAGGAAGTTGTTCCTGTGGCGCCTACACCAATTGAAGTGAAAGCTGATGATGGTGATCATCGAGCATCGGATCAAGTTACTACAAACCTCGTAGGTTGACAAGGTCGCGTACTACTGCAGAGTGGTATGGTAACCCTGTCTTGGAGGTCATGTTGTTGAGCAACAGTGAACCTACAAGTTATGAAGAAAGCAATGGTGGGCCTGGATTCCGACAAATGGCTGGAGGCCATGAAATTTGAGAGAGGATCCATGTATGAAAACAAAGTGTAGACTTTGGAAGAACTACTTGATGGTCATAGGACTATTGAGTAAAGATGGATCTCTAAAAGGAAGACAGACGATGATGGTGATAAGTCACTATTAAGAAAAGCTCGACTTGTCGCAAAGATGTTTCCGACAAGATCAAACAGTTGACTATGATGAGACTTTCTCACTCGTAGCGATGCTAAAAGTCTGTTAGAATTATGTTAGTTTTTGCTGCATTATTTATGAAATATTGCACATAGGATGTCAAAACATTGTTTCCTCGACGGTTTTCTTGAGCAAACATTGTATGTGATACAACCAGGAGGTTTTGTCGATCCTAAAGATACTAGCAAGTATGCAAGCTCCAGCGATCCTTCAATGGACTGGTGCAAGCATCTCGGAGTTGGAATATACACTTTGGTGAGATGATCAAAGATTTTGGGTTTGTACAAGGTTTATGAGAAACTTGTATTTCCAAAGAAGTGAGTGGGAGATTTCTGATAAGTATATGTGGTTGACATATTGTTGATCAGAAGTAATGTAGAATTTCTGTAAAGCATACAAGGTTGTTTGAAAGGAGTTTTCAAAGGAATACCTGGATTGCGCTACTTGAACGTTGAGCATCAAAGATCTATGAAGATAGATCGAAAGCGCTTAATAGAAGTTTCAACAAGATGCATGCCTTGACAAGTTTTTGAAGGAATTCGAAATAGATCAGCAAAGAAGGAGTTCTTGACTGTGTTGTAAGGTGTGAATTTGAGTAAGACTCAAAACCCGACCACGGCAGAATAAAGAGAATAGACGAAGGTCGTCTTCTATGCCTTAGCCATAGACTCTAGAGTATGCCATGCTGAGTACCGCACCTGATGTGTGCCTTGCAGCAAGTCTGTTAAGAGGTACACAGAGTGATCCAGGATTGAATCACTGATCAACGATCAAAGTTATCCTTACTAACTAAATAGACTAAGGAATTTTTCTCGATTATGGAGGTGGTTAAAGAGTTCGTCGTAAAGGGTTACGTCGACGCAAGCTTTAAAACTAATGTGAATAACTATGAGTAGTGAAACGGATTCGTATAGTAGAGTAGATATTTGGAGCATTTGCGAATAGCACGTGTTAGCAACATCTATAAGATGACATAAAGATTTTTATAGAACGCACGGATCTGAAAGTTTCAGAACCGTTGACTAAAACCTCTCTCACGAGCAAGACGTGATCAGACCCCAGAACTATATGGGTGTTGGATTCGTTGAAATCACATGGTGATGTGAACTAGATTATTGACTTTAGTGCAAGTGGGAGACTGTTGGAAATATGCCCTAGAGGCAATAATAATTAGTTATTATTATATTTGTTTGTTCATGATAATCGTTTATTATCCATGCTATAATTGTATTGATTGGAAACACAATACTTGTGTGGATACATAGACAAAACACTGTCCCTAGTACGCCTCTAGTTGACTAGCTCGTTGATCAAAGATGGTCAAGGTTTCCTGGCCATAGGCAAGTGTTGTTACTTGATAACGGGATCACATCATTAGGTGAATCATGTGATGGACTAGACCCAAACTAATAGACGTAGCATGTTGATCGTGTCATTTTGTTGCTACTGTTTTCTGCGTGTCAAGTATTTGTTCCTATGACCATGAGATCATATAACTCACTGACACCGGAGGAATGCTTTGTGTGTATCAAAAGTCGCAACGTAACTGGGTGACTATAAAGATGCTCTACAGGTATCTCCGAAGGTGTTCGTTGAGTTAGTATGGATCGAGACTGGGATTTGTCACTCCGTATGACGGAGAGGTATCTCGGGGCCCACTCGGTAATACAACATCACACACAAGCCTTGCAAGCAATGTGACTTAGTGTAAGTTGCGAGATCTTGTATTACGGAACGAGTAAAGAGACTTGCCGGTAAACGAGATTGAAAATAGGTATGCGGATACTGACGATCAAATCTCGGGCAAGTAACATACCGAAGGAGAAAGGGAATGACATACGGGATTATATGAATCCTTGGCATTGAGGTTCAAACGATAAGATCTTCGTAGAATATGTAGGATCCAATATGGGCATCCAGGTCCCGCTATTGGATATTGACCGAGGAGTCACTCGGGTCATGTCTACATAGTTCTCGAACCCGCAGGGTCTGCACACTTAAGGTTCGACGTTGTTTTATGCGTATTTGAGTTATATGGTTGGTTACCGAATGTTGTTTGGAGTCCCGGATGAGATCACGGACGTCACGAGGGTTTCCGGAATGGTCCGGAAACGAAGATTGATATATAGGATGACCTCATTTGGTTACCGGAAGGTTTTCGTGCATTACCGGAAAAGTTTCGGGCTCATCGGTAGTGTACTCAGAGTGTCGGGAGGGGTGCCGGGGACCATCAGGAGGGGTGTCACGCCCCAAGGGGTCTCATGGGCTATGGGAAGAGATAAACCAGCCCCTAGTGGGCTGGAATAAGTTCCCACTAAGGCCCATAAGGTTTGAGAAGGAAAAAACACAAGGTGGAAAGTGTTTCCAAGTGGGAAGGTGGAATCCTACTCCAAGTAGGATTGGAGTAGGACTCCTCCACCTCCAATTTCGGCCAAACCTTTAGGTTTTGAGGCTGCCTCCTCCCCTCCCTCCCTCCTATATATAGTGGGGTTTTAGGGCTGATTTGAGACAACTTTGCCACGACAGCCCGACCACATATCTCCACGGTTTTACCTCTAGATCGCGTTTCTGCGGAGCTCGGGCGGAGCCGTGCTGAGACGAGATCATCACCAACCTCTGGAGCGCTGTCACGCTGTCGGAGAACTATTCTACCTCTCCGTCTCTCTTGCTGGATCAAGAAGGCCGAGATCATCGTCGAGCTGTACGTGTGCTGAACGCGGAGGTGTCGTCCATTCGGCACTAGATCGTGGGACTGATCGCGGGACGGTTCGCGGGGCGGATCGAGGGATGTGAGGACGTTCCACTACATCAACCGCGTTCACTAACGCTTACGCTGTACGGTCTACAAGGGTACGTAGATCACACATCCCCTCTCGTAGATGGACATCACCATGATAGGTCTTCGTGCGCGTAGGAAATTTTTTGTTTCCGTTGCGACGTTCCCCAACAGAAATTATATAAAATCAAACAGAGGCATACAAGCAAGCAAGCAGGCAATGGTCACTTCAAGCATCACAAGCATTCACAATTTTTTTGGTCCTAGTTTTTGAAATAAGTTAATTAAGGACAGTAAAACTCAGCCTAATCCCAGCCCTCTCACGACCTCAACGATTTGGGACGTCGGGTCTCGTGATTCAGTGATCCTAAGCCGTTTGATTGCTGTCTTATATCTCGTAGTTGATCGCTACGTGGACTGGCGGTCCTGGGGGTGGCTAGTCCCATGGAAAAATCGGTGCACCGTGATGAATTGGGCCTCCCTCCCGTACAAAGCCCATCTAGCGCAATTGGATCTTCAGCGTCAGTAGCCCGGTACACTCTCGACTCCTAGACCTAGGTTTAGATGAGTCGTCTCTGCTGTCATCGCCACAACCATCGACTGCAGCGGCGCCTCCTCCCAGTTCGCCCATGGCCTCGTGCATCTCGTCGCCGTCTGCGAGCTGCTCATCGTGTAGCCTTTCCCACAGGTCGAAGATGCCGCGCCTTCCGACCCTGGCCTCCTTTCCGCGTGATCCACATGCCACAGCCGCTACACCCCCTCTAGCACCGCACTCCTCCCTCCTCCACCCTCATCCCTCATCAGTCGGTGCCGCTGCCATCATTCCGCCTCCCTCCTCTCTATCTAACACCCACGACGACCACGCCGCCGGGAGGAAGTCGTTGTCTGCGGCGTCATGTCGCTGCTGTGGTGGTCAGGGGTAAGGGCGGCCGCCATAGCGAACCAGGGGAACATAGGAGCAGCTGTCGCGGTTGGACACCTCCCCGATCCGACGTGGTCGCAAAAGCCTCTTTGCATCCTCCGCAATCCGGATCTGGACCTCGATGGGGAAACATGCAAAGAGAGAGAGATGAACCGGCGTACTGTTGCCCTGCTCGTCTTCTCCTCGGCATTGTCTTGCCCATCCAGTCGCATTGATAATCTTCTTCAGGCTTCTGCATAGACTTCTTAAGGGCTACATGTACCCACGCCCGGTATTAATTTGAGGTGATGCCTGCCTCCCCATTTGCCTAGCTTCTCAAACCTGACGGGCTACATGTTTTAATTGTAGAGTGATAGATGTATCCCGTCAACGTTGTGGAGCTAGGTGCATTAGGCATTTAGGATCAAGCATTCAAGTCAATCTACTGGTAAGCACCAAAAATCAACTTCTGCTCCTTCGTTCATTTTTCCAATCATACTGCATGCATCCATTAGTTTGCACACGGAATTTGTAGCCCATTTACATGCTTATGCGTTTGCACATTTAACTCATAGGAACACAATTATTCTTTGCAAACTGGACTACTAATTTCTTATAATGTTTTGCTATTTTTTCTTCTCTCTTATTACATCGCACTTGTTTCTGCAATGACATGTTACAGTTTGGATGTGGCAACTGCACGATTTCACTTTTGGGCAGTTTTATCAAGTAGGAATATTATGGCAATTCATAATGCATTTTTTTTCAGAATTTTTAGGAGAGCCGAATAATTGGAGCAGTTAACAGGGATGTTTAATCTTTATGTTTGTAGCATGATTTCATTATGCAAAAACTATACCTCATCTAGAGAGAAACAACACTTCTGATTGTAGCTTCCTGACAATTCCAACGTTGCAGCAGTAGCAAAAAGAAGAGATAAGAGATAATATTCGTACAAAGCATTCTAATGTTTGTAATATCAAGTAAAAAGGGAGGTATGCCACACTATTTTTGTGGTGTAACATACTATTAGAAGATTGTAATATTTTATTAAAGTTTGGACTGTAATCCTAACATGCACATGGAACACTGCAGGTTATGTACTACTTGGCTTTCATGGTCCATTTTGCCAATTCATTTATGTACTCATTGGTCGGAACAAGTATCCAAACATGTATTCTAAAGCTTAAGACACAGTACCCTATTCTGTGTTCAGGACTTGGGGACAAATGCCGATGCATATTTGTTTTGACATATCGATTTCATGTGCTTCATGTAACATGCATTTCCCGAAGGTCATATTGACTAGCATATGTGTGCTTTCAGTTGTTCGTTTGCTGTTTTTGGCCAATTTCAGGGGGTTGAGAAGCTCTGAAACTTTTTTTAAAAGGGATGAGCTACAAGACAATAAACTCAATCTGTCTTTATATCTTACCACACATCAAAAAATGACTTTAACTGTCATTTATAAAAAGAGATTTAGACTAATATCTCCGGTAAATCCTTGACCTCAAGTTGCCTATGATGCAGTGTAACTATCATTAGGAGTCACTTAAGGAGGTATAAGCTAGGTTATTTCGTGGAAAGTGCTACTTTGATAGTTTGATTAGAAAAAATAGATGTAATATCATTGTATAGTTAGGCTTCCCTTACAAACATATACACATGCACGTGTTCCATTTCCATTTTAAATATCGTCGTTAGTTTCTTATATGTGTTTCCTATTGCTTTTTCCCAGTTAGGAAACTATCACATGGTAAATCTTGCATTGTTTGTCACTTTTTGCAGTTCAATTATATTAAACTTAATATGCACTTAACCATATTATCTCCATATATTGAAAACTATCTGAAAACATGGTTTGATTTTATGTGATTATACAACTATTTCAGTTGTTCCTACTATTGTCTGTACAATCACTCCTTACTACAGTCAATATATTATTTATGTGTTTCCTTCTACTTTGTAAGTGAATGATGTTTCCGACCGAGACTTCACCCTGAAGATCGTTAATCCCAATGTTTATGAATGAATAAAAAGGAGGAAATTCTTGCTTTCTTTACTCTTGAACAAAGAATTAGGTACCAACTTGTCGTCGAGCAATCTTGGGACATACTCCCTCCCTCCCATAATATAAGATGTTATTACAACCAACTTAGATGGAGAAACAATGATCGATTTTGATTGTGATGGTGTTGATGCTGGTGATGGAGTGGTGGTATGTACAGGGCACTAAACTTCGAGAAAAGGCTGCACAGATTTTTTTGGGGCATGTAACACACTAATTTCAGTTTGTTTCATATTATTTGTTGTGCTAAAGCTTGTATCAAATGATGATGTTGTGTTTTGTAAATGATTTTCTTCAGATTTATTTCATATACACCATCTGAAATCATCACGTTTGTGTTGTTCATATTCTATTACAAAGATTATCATATAGCTTTCCCAAATATTTATATCCTTCTTTCAAAATGAAATGAGTGGGTGCACTATTATCCATGTTTTTTACATAAGTTCACAAATGCTCATTTTATCGATGAAATGGACGGGCGCGGCAACGCGCGCCATCTATGTTCTAGTTAGTCAGGAAAGCTAAACAGAGGGTGTTACATTTAAAAACACCAACAAGCATTGTACGAAACAACATTGAAACATGGCAATTAAGTTATTTCTCTCAGGCAAGTAAGTGATTAATAATATGACAAGTGAGTAAAACAATGTGGCAAGTACGGACATGAAAAAAGTTGTCGAAACATATCAATATGAGATATAGTTTTAAAGAACTTGTCGCGAGAAAATGACCGATGAAAATGAATCATCGATCGAATTAATAATTTTGTAGATAATTTTTTTTAAATTTCAAATATTAAAAAGAATTTTAATGATATTATTGCATGCATGTACGATGAAAATGAATCATCGATCGAATTAATAATCATCGATCGAATTAATAATTTTGTAGATAATTTTTTTTAAATTTCAAATATTAAAAAGAATTTTAATGATATGCATGTACGATGAAACGAGGAAGAATTATCATAGCAATACATAAGCCCATTACGCCGCTACCTAGCAAGAAACAATGCCCAAAAATTTATCGGGGGCATTCCGAGAATTGAACTCGGGACCTCTCGCACCCTAAGCGAGAATCATACCACTAGACCAAATGCCCTTGTGTGTGCAGAAATTGATATTTACGCAAATTATTCTGGGGAATTCCTGTAAGAGGGAAGCCTACCAACCGCAGAGATGTCCCTACACCCTTCTCCCTGACCAGTGATTACCTCTGCTCTGCCCCCTCCTCCTTCCCATGGAGCTCGACGCCGCCCAAAACCCTAACCCCGCCCCTCCCATCTCCGCCTACTACCAGACGCGGGCGGAGCACCATGCCGTCGTCTCCAGCGACTGGCTCGACCACGCTGCCGCTGCCGCTGCCGCCTCTCTCCCCGATGCGGACGCCGACGCCGCCCCTCCCCCCTCCCCCGGGAGCAACGGCGGCGGCGTCATCGAGGAGTTCAACTTCTGGCGCCGCAAGCCGGAGGCCGCCGAGGCGGTTGCCGCCATCATGGCGCTCGCCGCCGTGATCCGCTCCAGCAGGGCCACCACCATGATGGAGCTCGAGATCGAGCTCAAGAAGGCTTCCGACAAGCTCAAGGTCCCTAAAACCCAGTGCCTCCCCTATTCCGTCCTGCCGCTTCCATGTGGTTGTTTGGAGTGTTTTATACCGCATTGCAACTGGCACGATTTTTCAGTTTTTATCTTCTTGGTGCTATTAGCTATTATTATTAGTTCATCACTGTAGTGATAAATTAGTTCCTACGACGTTCCGTGTAAGGCCCTGTTTGGAACCACAGTAGATTATGATAATCTGAATTATGAAGATAGATTATATAATCTGGTTTATAAAAATAATCTAGGTGGGCATGTTTGGAGGCCAGATTATATAAATTGTAATCCAGATTTTACATTGCATAATGTCCTGTCTGCTCTCTGTTATTTTTAAAAAAGGAGGGGGGTGGTGGTATAAATGTAATTATCTCCAACTTTACAAGGGTAATGGGTCGTTAGCAACCCATAATCTGATTTTTAGCTGGGTAGAGTAGGACCCTGTTTGGAACCACAATAGATTATGATAATCTGGATTATGAAGATAGATTATATAATTTGGTTTATAAAAATAATCTAGGTGGGCATGTTTGGATGCCAAATTATATAAACTGCAATCCAGGTTTTACATTGCATAATGACCTGTCTGTCCTTTGTTTTTTTTAAAAGAGAAGGGTAACGGTGGCAGGAATGTAATTATCTCCAACTTTACAAGGGTAATGGGTCATTGGTAATCCATAATCTGATTTTAGCTGGGGTAGAGTAGATTGTAAGTTTTTAATAATCTACCCATCTAGTTTTTATAATCTACATCATAATCTGTCCTGTTTGAAGACATAATAGATTATAAAAACTGGATTATATAATCCGAGTGGTTCCAAACAGGGCCTAGATTGTGAGTTTTTAATAATCTGTCCATCTATTTTTTATAATCTACACCATAATCTGTCCTGCTTGGAGACAAAATAGATTATAAAAACTGGATTATATAATCTGAGTGGTTTCAAACAGGGCCTAAGCCCCTGTTTGGAATCACAATAGATTATGATAATCTGGATTATAAAGATAGATTATATAATCTGGGTTATAAAAATAATATAGGTGGGCATGTTTGGAGGCCAGATTACATAAACTATAATCAAGGTTTTACATTGCATAATGACCTGTCTGCCCTTTGTTTTTTCTAAAAGAGAAGGGTGGCGGTGGCAGGAATGTAATTATCTCCAACTTTACAAGGGTAATGGGTCATTAGCAATCCATAATCTGATTTTAGCTGGGGTAGAGTAGATTTTGAGTTTTTAATAATTTGTCCATCTAGTTTTTATAATCTACACCATAATCTGTCCTGTTTGGAGAAAAAATAGATTATAAAAACTGTATTATATAATCTGAGTGGTTCCAAACAGGGTCTAAGAGTAGCGATGGTGGATCTAGCCTCTCAAGCACGAATCAGGTAGCAATGGAAAAGAAAGAGGAACATTCGCCGTCGCCGGTGCCTGATCCTACGCGGATGCCCTTGCCGATGGGGTCAACTCCCTTAACTAGCCGCTGTCGCTGGGCCGGTTCGATGCACCCACTCTGGGCCGAAGTATCGCGTGTTGGTCTTGCGCGAGCGGCCCACCCACGCGCCGGTCACCTCCCTTCCACTGCCAGGTGGGGTCGCGTGGTCAGGGCCCTTGACATCCCCTCCTTCTTCGGAAGAGGCTTTTCCCCAAGCCTCAGCATGGGGAAACCTGGCTTGCAGCGATGTCTTGTCTTCCCAGGTGATGCCGAGAGCTTCAGTGGACCACTTCACCTGCACCTATTCTCGCATCGTGTCATTTTTTCTGGCGCCATCTTGATTGGAGCACTGCCACTGGCACTGCCAAGTTCTCCCTTGCTGATGGCAGTGCGTCGGAGACCGGCGTGCCCGGAAGTAGGGCTTGACGAAGTTGCGAGACGTGGAAGACCGGGTTCACTGTAGCTTGTGGAGGGAGCTCGAGCTTGTAGGCGACATTGTTGACCTTGGCGATGATGGTGAAGGGGCTGTAGAACTTGTAAGACAGCTTGTCGTTGGCTCTTGGGGCGATGGACGTCTGGATGTAGGGCTGCAACTTGAGGAAGACACGGTCGCCCACCTAGAATTGCCGGAACGAACGCTTCTTGTCCACTTGGTTCTTCATGAGTTGCCTTGCGCGATGTAGTTGTTGCTGAATCACGTTCTGCATGGTTGCGCGGTCCTCCAGCCATGATTGCAGTGCCGACACCGTGTAGGAAGTAGTCGCTGTGATTCCCCAGTGTCTTGGTTCGCGTTCGAACGTGGCCTTGAAAGGTGTCATCCCGATCGCCGAGTGGTGGGACGAGTTGTACCAGAACTACGCCAATGGCACCCAGAAACTCCAGCGCTTGGGGCAAGCCTGCACGAAACATCGCAGGTACGTCTCGATGCATTGGTTGACGCGTTCCGTTTGGTCGTCAGTCTAAGGGTGATGCGTCGTGCTCATGTGCAACTCGGTACCTGCATATTTTAAAAGCTCTTGCCAAAAGTGGCTGGTGAAGACTGGATCACGATATGAAACAATCGCTCCTGGAAATCCATGCAGCTTATACAGTTGTTGCATGTATAGCAGAGCCACTTTGACAGCCGTGTAGGGGTGCGTCAGCGGCAGGAAGTGAGCGAAGCGCGTGCGCTTGTCGACAACCACCAGGAGGCAGTTAAACTATCCAAATTGTGGTAGCCCATCCACTAAGTCCATGGTGATGAGATCCCATGACTAATTCGGAATGGGTAAAGGCATCAACATGCCAGGGGAAGCGGCACGATCAGGCTTGGCTTGCTGACATACCTGGCAACAGCGGATGTACTGCTGGACATGCATCTTCATCTTTGGCCAGGCGAACAGCCGATGAATGCGACGGTATGTGACCGGGAATCCCGAGTGACCTCCCATGACGATGTCGTGGAAGGCAGCGATGATGCGCTGCTCCATCTCCGTGGAGCCTTCGAGCCAGTTCCTGTTGCGGAAACGTATCGGGCCTGGTTGCAGCTTGAATCGCCCCTGGGGTCCTCACGGATGGCCAGTTGCTCCAGAAGGCGTTGTGCTTGAGGGTTGCTGTTATAACTGTTGACCACGTCCTCGAGTCATGCAGGCTGACACGAGCTGATGCCATGTAGGAGTTCAGGCGCGTCGGCGCGAGAGGGCGTCGGCCGCTGTGTTGTCGCTCCCTTTCTTGTAACGGATGGAGAACTGCGGTCCGAGGAGCTCAGTGAACGCCTTCTGTTGCCATGCTGTGGTGAGGTGCTGCTCGTTGAGATGGATGAGACTGCGTTGGTCCGTCTGAATGATGAACTCCGCGTGCTGCAGGTAGGGGCGCCACTGATCCACTGCGACAATCACTGCTAGGTACTCCTCGTATGTAGAGAGGCCCTGGTAGCGTGGGCTCAGGGCCTTGCTCATGTAAGCGATCGGGTGCCCTCCTTGCTGCAGGACTGCGCCGATCCCTTTGTCGCTGGCGTCGGTCTCGATGTCGAATGGCTTGGAGAAGTCCGGCAATGCCAGCACTGGTGCCTCAACGAGCTGTTGCTTTAGGATTTGGAACGCTGTCTCGGTCGTTTGGGTCCAGACGAAAGATGTCGTCGAAGAAGACCAAGACACACACTTGCAGCAGGGGGTGGAGGGTGGTATTTATGGCGCCCAGAAATGTGCTTGGTGGCCCGGCGAGGCCGAACGACACCACCCTGAACTCGAAGTGTCCCGAATGCGTTTGGAACGCAGTCTTGTACTCCTCCCCTTCAACAAGGCGAATCTGGTGATAACCGATGCGGACGTCGAGTTTGGAAAACCAAACTGCGCCGTGCAGCTCATCCAGGAGTTCTTCGATCACTGGCACATGATACTTGCTGACACATGTGAGTGCGTTGAGCTGCCTGTAGTGGATGCAGAGACGCCATGTCCCGTCCTTCTTCTTGACCAGAATGACTGGAGAAGCGAAGGGGCAGGTACTTCGTTGGATGATGCCCGTGCGGAGCAGTTCGGCGACCTGGGCATCGATTTTGTCCTTCAGATCAGGCTTGTGTCGGTACGGTCGTATGTTGACCGGCTGCGCCCTCGGGATGAGAGGAATGCGGTGGTCACATGCGCGTCGTGGAGGTAGGCCGATGGGCTCGCGGAAGACATCTTCGAACTCGTCGAGGACGTGCTGGATGCAGACTGGGGTTGGGGTGGCGATGTTGTCTTCCGGAGTGACCGCGCACACATGCGCGATGTGTGCGACCGCGCCCTTGACACAGAGGCTTTGTAGTTGCAGGGCGTTGACGACGATGCAAGTCGAGGAAGAGTTGTCGTGCCCGCGAAGTGAGATCACACCATCGGGCGTGGGGATCTCGATGAGCTTGGCGCGCCAGTCCATCGTCATCGGGCCGTGCTCCTCGAGCCAGTCCATGCCCAGAATGGTGTCGTGGACCTTCATGTCGGTGGAGAATTGATTCTCGTGCGAACACCAGGTGCAATTTGGGACGTTGGCGGAGCAGATGAGTTCCCCGCCGTCTTCCACACGCACTTTGTACTCATGCGATAGAGGTCAGACACTGATGATGTTGGCTGCCAGTTGATCGTTGATGAACGGCGTGGTGCTACCGGAGTCCACCAACATCAGCACCTCGTGCCCTTGAATCTAGGCGCGGAGTTGGAACGCGCGTGGTGACACGCCGCCCGTCAGGGCCGATCGGGAGATCGCCATGACGATGCCCGGAGGTGGCTCCTCCTCCAGGCTGACGCCTTGGTCCTCTGGGTGTCGATGCCGAACAATTCCAATAGTTCCTCGACGACGTGGAGTTGAACGGATGTGGGGCGGGTGTGGTCGTGCCCCCATCATTTTCCGCACTTGAAACAGAGGCCCCTTGCTCTTCTGTAGTCCCGTAGAGTTCTGACCTTGGAGGCTTCCGCTCTTGCCGCATCCGTCTCGCGGCGGTCGGTCGCCCCGATGGGAGGTGTTGCCCGCGGGGGTGGCGGTGGTAGCGGCAGCGCGTTGGGTGCGCGAGTCGTGGTGTCCGAAGGGCGCGCCGCTGGTTGGCGTGGGCCCTCTGGGCAAGCTCCGTCTGCGACCTCTTCTTGAAGCAGGCCAGTGCGCACGCTGTGTCGAGATCCGGTGGCCTTTGCACCATGACCACCGTACGGATGTTCGGTCACAGCCCTTCCACAAAAAGAGTAAGAAAGTAGAAGGGATGAATTGTACCTGAATATGAGCTCAAATAATTGGTAATAAGTTCAATTCTCTCTGCTAATCAGCTACCGTGGTAGTTTGCCGCAGCGAATAAAATTGGCGGATCAACATCTGGTGCCGATCATGCTCGAAACGAGTGCATAGCATCGCAGAGAAGGATTCCCAAGTGAACTCCCCTAACTTCTTTTGGACAGATTGCAAACAGAGAGCAGTCGGGCTCGAAAAATTCAGGGCAGCCATGGGCACCCAAAACGTATCATGGATGCCGAATATGTAGAAATACTGCTCACACATGGTCTTCCATAGATTGGGGTTCTCCCCTTAGAACTGTGATAAGGAAATCGAAGGGTGTGCTTGGTCAAGGGCCGCAAGCATTTGGCTAGCATGCGCGAAGGGGGAGGTTAAAATAGTGGGAGACGGAGTTCGAGCCGACCGTTGGTCGGGAGGGGAGGCGGTGTCTGGAACGACATCGCCGGCGTCCCCCGTTGGATCATGAAGACGCCGTGGTCATTTGACCCGCGAGATGCCTCCGCCGCGCCGTCGGTAGCATGAGGTGCCGTGCTGCGAGTCGCTGGTGGCGGCGTTGTGGGGTTCGGCGCCTGAGGATCCTCACCTTGGGGAGCTGCGCTTGCTGGAGCGCGTCAACCGCATCGCCTAGATCGGTGACACGCCGCTCGAGATCGGGCCGCCAAGTGGCCAGATCATCGAGCCGGACGGTGACCGCAGTCAGGGCCGCGCTGTTGGCCTCCATCATGGAGGAGAGCTTGTTGAGGTAGGTCTTGATGGCCGGATCCATGTGCTCCAGCTGTAGTAGGTCTTGATGAAGACTGCGCGTCTCGATGAACTGCGCCAGAGCGCGCGGCGGTGGGTGGTGGTGGCGACTGATACCAGATGTAAGAGTAGCGATGGTGGATCTTGTCGGAATCGGGGCTCCACAGACCCATAAAGGTTCGAACTCTGGGGTGCACTCGCTCTCCTACCCTGTTCTGCCTGTCAACCTCACGACGACTCTCCGGTGGCTCGAGCTAAGGAAGACGAACAAGAACACACGCGCAGTTTATCCAGGTTTAGGCCACCTTGCGGTGTAAAACCTTACTCCTGCTTGTCTGGATTGCTTGAGGTGGAAGATGAGTACAAAGGGGGGGTTCTTGCCCTAGTGGAGTCGGTGGATCCCCTTGCTACAAAGGCCGGGCCTCCTTTTATACAACCTTGGTCCTCTTCCCCCCAAAAACACACACTTGGCGGGAAGGGTCGCCGCAACGGCCATTTTGAAAGTGGACAGGACTGCAGCCTACCCTGACAAAGGTGGTCTTCGCCTGCTAAAGCTCTTCGCCATGACGTGCTGGTGGGCTCGGGGGTGACCTCCGTTCTGCTGAGCCCCCAGCCTTGGACCTCTTGCACCAAGTAGGAAACCTTTGGTGGTTGCTTTGGGAACCCGCGGGCTGGCTCTGCTCCCTTAATACCAAAGGGGAAAACTTCTCTGTCCGTGCCTGCTGGTACCGACCCTAGCGCCGTCATGCGTGGCTCACGTCACCCATGTGAGGGTGCAGGGTCATGCGATTTTGCTGGCTGCCCTTGTTAAGTCCGCCCCGCGAGGGCGACGTCAGGAGGCGGCTTCTCGACGCGGACCTCAGGGGGAATGGCCCCGAGGGGAACTCCGTCGGTTCCTAGCAACCTTCGATGATCTGCACCTCGCAAGGAGGGGGCCTTGCGAGGGTCGGATTCCTGGGCCCACAATGTGCGACGTGCCCTAGGCCGCAGGCAGGCGGGCCTGGGTGCCCTCAGTCCTAGGACCCGGACAGCAACCCTCGAGCCCGCGGCATGCACGACCCGACCAATCGGAGGGCGAAACAGTGCGGGCTCTCACCGCCTGCGGGCCATGCCGAATGCGTGGCGCGTGACGGGGCACGGGGCGCTCCGCCTTCCCACAGGGCCTTGGCATCTGCCCCGGCTGACATAAAATGGGCACGTGGGATGGAGCCATCATTACGCACCTTCACGCCACACGCACCTTTCTGCATCTTCTTCCTCTACGCAAGACCGCTCGAGATCCAATCTCCGCGCAAGTCACCTCCTTGCTCCTCTCGCGGCCCCGGCCCACGAATGGCTCCTGCCAACAAGAAGGGAAAGGCCGCGGCAGTCGCCGCCGGGCTGCTCTCATGCCCTCCCGCATCTCTATGGAGGACTTCGGCCCGCTGGTGGCTAGCGACACGGACGAGGGGCGAGCAACCGACATCCGGCCAAGTTCGGCAGCGCCGAGCAGCCTGGTGAAGACCGCCTACCCCTTCTTCCTCCACAGCATCTACGCCGGGCTGGTCCCGCCGTTCTCTGATTTCTTCTACGCCATCCTTTCCCATTATCAGATCCAGGCCCTGCACCTTCAGCCCAACTCCGTCCTCCTCCTGGCTATCTTCGCCTTTTACTGCGAGGCTTTCGTGGGCGTGAGGCCCTCGGTGGCGCTCTTCCGTCACTTCTTTAGCTTGCGGTTCACCGCCCCGGGCCAGCGCTCCGCGTGCATCTCCTTCATTGATGTCGCGGGCGCGGGCTCCCACCTGAAGGCTCCCACCCGTCGTTCTCTGATTTCTTCTACACCATTGGGTCTTCATGGACGCGCGCCGCGAGAGTCCGCTCCTGGCGACACCCACGGGTCCGCCCGAGCAAACCTTCGGGTGGAGCCACAAAAAGCTCACCGACCCGATGGCGGGGCCTGTCTTGGAGTGAATCGCCGCTCTTGCGGAGGCCTGCCTGACGGGGGCGAGAGGGACCCGATGCGCCTACATGTCGGTGGCCTAACGCACGACGAGCTGGATGGAGCCTTGGGGGCTCTGCTTGGCTCCAATCCCAAGGACCTTCCGCCTGCCACACCGTCGCTGTATGCCTGCGACAACGTGAAGGAACTGGTCGCGAAGATGCCTGTCTTTGACGAGTGGGGGCTCGTCGGGTTGCACAGGGGTTCCTCCATCGCGGTGTCATCCTTGGGTGAGGACGACAACGACCAAGACTCAGAGGCGACGGAAGGGGAGCAGAACGTCGGCCGGATACCACTGCCCGATCTCCATCCGTCCTTGCGCAACCTCGGGGACGACGTTGCCGCGGATGAGCGGCGCCGGGCGATTCCCCCTGGACCCGTGGCCTCAGGAGAAGGAGCAGGATCGAGCCCCATGGCAGCCGATGCACTGGCGGCGGGGGCCTCTGACGATGGTGCGGTGCGTGCCCTAGCGACGGATGTACCTCTCCGGGGGACCCCTCAGGCCCCCGGAGAGGAGGGGGGCCAGGGCGAACTCTGATGGATAAGTCTATGTACCATGGTCTTTGTGGGGCTGCAGCACATAGTCCTTTGTGGGGCTGCAGCACATGGTCCTTGTGGCTGTTAGGATAGAATCCTTGACCATCAAGGACTGGCAGTTAGGATAGCATCTTGGACTAGCATCTTAGCAGCATCTTAGACTAGCATCTTAGACTAGCATCTTAGCATATGCTTGGCTGGCTAGCAGCCTATAAATATGTATCCCCAACCCCTCAGGTTGGCATGGCATTGTGTGAGAAATAAACCAACGAAAATTGTCCCAACTCTCCTAGTGTCATCCACAACTATCAATGCTCAGGCGGTGGACGACGGCTCGACGCCGACGTATGACGACTTCATTGTCGAGTACGTCCACTTCAAGGAAGCTGGGGGAGCAAGCAGCTCCTCTTCGCCGAGCACGTCTACCCCAGCCCCCAAAACTACATCAACTCAGGTGCCTGCTACGCCGACGGCACCACAACAAAATTGTCCCAACTCTCCTAGTGTCATCCACAACTATCAATGCTCAGGCTGAAAGGTCTAACAAGTGGTATCAGAGCCTCGTTATCTTGTACCCTGAGCATTTCCTGCTCACCTCTCTCACCGGGAGCTGAGCAGCCTAAGCCGGTAGCAGCAGCTGCTCCGACTGCCCCTAGTTACCTCCCTCCCTCCGGACTGTTGAGCAGCAGCTCGTCAGCAACAACCTCCTCTTCACGCAACAGCCCCCCTGCAGCGAGCCATGTCTGCAGGTCGCTCTCAGCACACGGCTACCTCGAGCATACGGCGCCGGTAGGAGGCCGAGCGCGCCGTGGCAGAGGAGCGTGAGCGAGCAGCTGTAGCAGCAGCTGCTGCGGCAGCAAGGGTGTCAAGGCTGGCTGCAGCGGATTGGTAGCAGCCAGAGCGGAGGTAGAAGCAGCCAGGGCGGAGGTAGAAGAAGCAGCAGCAGCAGCGGAGGCAGCACGTGAGGCTACAGCGGGTGCCAAGGCACTCCGCGTCGGCTCCGGCAGCTCTAACGGCTCCGCGCCCGCGGACGACGGCGCCGACGCAGACCGCGCCAAAGTGGCGCAAGAGCGGACAGCGCAGTGGGCAGCCGAGCACGCCCGCGCTCCAGGTGGAGGTGCGCACGGCGACGACGGCTGCAACGACCAGGACCGCGGCCTCTACGAGGTCCGGACTGTGGTCAGGGATGTTGGTCCTAGTGTTGGGTGGCCTACCCTCACTAAAACCAACTACGTCGAGTGGGCCGCGATCATGAAGATCAGGCTCCAGGTGCGGCGGCTGTGGGAGGCAGTCCAGGACAGCAACGTCGACCACCAAGAAGATCGACGGGCGCTGGACGCCCTCATCGCCGCAGTCCCGCCCGAGATGCAGTTCTCGCTTTCCAACAAGCAGACTGCCAAGGAGGCTTGGGACGCCATCGCCGCGGCACGCATCGGCAGCGACCGTGCTCGCAAGTCCACACTGCAGGCACTTCGTAAGGAGTGGGAGAGCCTGGCTTTCAAGCCAGGTGAGGACGTTGATGACTTTGCTCTCCGTCTCAACACTCTGCTGCAGAAGATGGTGAAGTTCGGCGATGCCACCTACACCGAGGAGAGAGTTGTCGAGAAGCTTTTCCGGTGCATTCCCGAGAAGTACAAGCAGATGGCTCGCTCGATCGAGTCTTTGCTGGACCTCTCCACGATGACGATCGAGGAGGCGATAGGTCGCCTCAAGGTCGTCGACACCGGCGAGCCACAGCCTCCCTCGGGGCCCATCACCACCGGCGGGAAGCTGCTCCTAACTCGGGAGCAGTGGGATGCCAGCCTTGGTGACAAGAAGAAGGGGGAGCCTTCTTCCACGACGGGCGGCCGCAAGCGCGGCAAGCAGCGCAAGGCGCGAAGGGGCGGCAAGGCACAAGGACGTGCCGAAGGTGACGCCCGCGGAGGCGCCAAGGACGGCGTCGCTGGCAAGCCCAAGCCGGCACAGGACAACAGCTGCCACAACTGTGGCCGGCTTGGCCATTGGGCCAATGAGTGTCGCCAACCACGACAAGGCCAGGCTCACGTCGCACAGGCGGCGGAGGAGGAGACGGCTCTGTTCATGGCGCATGCAAGCATCGAGCTACCTTCAACGACACCAGTCGCAAAGGCTCCCCTCCACCTCGACGAGCCAAAAGCACACGCTCTTCTCGGCGATGGCTCCGGGAAGGACAAGACTGCGGGGTGGTGCCTCGATACCGGCGCCACCCACCACATGACCGGTCGAAGGGAATCCTTCGCCGAGCTCGACTCCGACGCGTGAGGCTCCGTCAAGTTTGGGGATGCCTCAGCTGTGGAAATTAAGGGCATCGGCTCCGTCATCTTCACCACCAAGACGGGAGAGCACCGGCTGCTCACCGGTGTCTACTACATCCCCGCGGTATGGAACTCCATCATCAGCTTGGGACAGCTGGATGAGAACGGCTCACGCGTGCTGATTGAGCATGGGGTCCTACGCATCTGGGATCGCCAGCGTCGCCTTCTCGCCAAGGTACCCAGAGGCGAAAATCGACACTACGTCCTTGATGTGCAGGTGGCACAACCGGTCTGTCTCGCTGTCCGTCGGGACGACGAGGCGTGGCAATGGCATGAGCGCTTTGGGCACCTTCATTTTGAGGCCCTGAAGCGTCTAAGTGCCAAGGAGATGGTGCGAGGCCTGCCATGCCTCGACCATGTGGAGCAGTTCTGCGACATCTGTGTGCTGACGAAGCAGAGACGACCCCCCTTTCCCCAGCAGGCGAGTTTTCGGGCCAAGGAGAGGCTGGAGCTCGTGCACGGAGATCTGTGTGGCCCGGTGACGCCAGCCACACCAGGAGGTCGACGCTACTTCCTGCTGCTCGTCGACGACCTCTCTCGCTACATGTGGGTGATGGTCCTCGGCAGTAAGGGAGAGGCGCCGGACGCCATCAGGCGTGCGCAGGTTGCTGTGGAGGTGGAGAGCGGCCGCAAACTGCGCGTGTTGCGCACTGACAACGGTGGCGAATTCACGGCGGCTGAATTCGCGTCGTACTGCGCTGATGAGGGCATCCAGCGCCACTACTCCGCGCCGTACAGCCCGCAGCAAAACGGCGTCGTCGAGCGGCGCAACCAGACGGTTGTGGGGATGGCTCGGGCTCTCCTCAAGCAGAGAGGGATGCCGGCTGTTTTCTGGGGAGAGGCGGTGCTAACGGCCGTCTACATCCTCAACCGCTCGCCTACTAAGGCACTCGACGGCAGGACGCCGTACGAGGCCTGGCATGGGCGGAAGCCGGCGGTCTCTCACTTGCGGGTCTTTGGCTGCCTTGCGTTCGCCAAAGAGCTCGGCCACATCGGCAAGCTCGTCGACAGGAGTACTCCGGGAGTCTTCATCGGCTATGCGGAGGGCTCAAAGGCCTACCGCATCCTCGACCCAGAGACACAGCGTGTGCGCACGGCGCGAGACGTCGTGTTCAACGAAGGGCGAGGGTGGAAATGGGACAAGGCGGTGGACGACGGCTCGACGCCGACGTATGACGACTTCATTGTCGAGTACGTCCACTTCAAGGAAGCTGGGGGAGCAAGCAACTCCTCTTCGCCGAGCACGTCTACCCTAGCCCCCAAAACTACATCGACTCCGGTGCCTGCTACGCCGATGGCACCACAACCGGCGACGCCGCATACTCCAGCCCCGACAGTCACCACTCCGGGCTCGTCTTCATCAGCACCAGCTCACGCAGAGCACAACCCGATGAAGTTCGCTTCCCCGCTCACTCACGACGAGGAGCGCATCGACGCGTATCATAGCGGCGAACTGCTACGGTATCGTACGATGGATAATCTACTCGGCGACCAGCCGGTGCCGGGACTGGTGCCACGCGACCTGGAGGCGCAGCTACAACTCGCGTGTGAGGACGGCGAACCTCGGTCTTTTGCAGAGGCCGAGAAAGACGCGGCATGGCGCGCCGCGATGCAGTTGGAGATGGATGCGGTCGAGCAGAACCGCACCTGGGAGCTCGCTGACCTCCCTCGTGGTCACCGCGCAATCACCCTTAAGCGGGTGTTCAAGCTGAAGAGGGATGGAGCCGGCGCCATCATCAAGCACAAGGCTCGCTTGGTGGCCCGAGGCTTCTTGCAGCAGGAAGGAGTCGACTTCGACGACGCTTTCGCTCCCGTGGCACGGATGGAGTCCGTGCGACTTCTCCTTGCACTAGCTGCCCAGGAGGGCTGGCGTGTCCATCACATGGATGTCAAGTCGGCATTCCTCAACGGCGACTTGAAGGAGGAAGTCTATGTGCATCAGCCACCGGGATTTGCGATCCCCGGCCAGGAGGGCAAGGTACTCCGCCTGCGTAAGGCTCTCTACGGCATACGGCAGGCACCTAGGGCGTGGAACGCCAAGTTGGACTCCACGCTAAAGAAGATGGGCTTCGAGCAAAGCCCGCATGAGGCGGCCGTCTACCGACGGGGCAGTGGAGGAAATGCCCTGCTGGTGGGCGTCTATGTTGACGACTTGGTGATCACCGGCATCAAAGATGCAGAGGTGGCGGCGTTCAAGGAAGACATGAAGGCCACCTTCCAGATGAGTGATCTGGGGCTCCTCTCCTTCTATCTAGGGATCGAGGTGCACCAGGATCACTCCGGGATCGCGCTTCGACAGTCCGCCTACGCCAAGCGCATCGTTGAGCTAGCTGGGCTCACCGACTGCCACCCAGCTCTCACTCCGATGGAGGAGAGGCTGAAACTGAGCCGCGACAGCACGACGGAGGAAGTGGACCCTACGCAGTACCGACGCCTTGTGGGGAGCCTTCGCTACCTCGCCCACACACGGCCGGACTTGGCATTCTCCGTGGGCTATGTTAGTCGGTTCATGGAGCGACCGACGTCGGAGCACCAGCAGGCAGTGAAGAGGATCGTCCGCTACGTGGCAGGGACCCTCGACCACGGCCTCCACTACCCTAGGTGTCCGGGGGCGGCACACTTCGTCGGGTACAGCGACAGCGACCACGCCGGCGACATCGACACCAGCAAGAGCACGAGCGGGATCCTCTTCTTCCTCGGCAAGTGTCTCGTGAGCTGGCAATCGGTCAAGCAGCAGGTGGTGGCCCTGTCCAGCTGTGAGGCCGAGTACATAGCGGCCTCCACCGCCTGCACTCAGGCGCTCTGGCTCGCTCGACTGCTTGGTGATATCCTCGTCCGAGACACCAGAACGGTGCAGCTCCTGGTGGACAGCAAGTCCGCCCTGGCTCCGGCAAAGAACCCCGTTTTTCACGAACGGAGCAAGCACATCCGATTGAGGTATCACTTCATCCGCAGCTGCTTGGAAGAAGGGAGCATCGAGGCGAGCTACATCAACACCACGGACCAGCTCGCAGACCTGCTCACCAAGCCACTTGGGAGGATCAAGTTCCTCGAACTCTGCTCCAGGATTGGGATGATTCGACTCTCCCACAAGACGACGTACAAGACTTAGGGGGAGAATGATGGATAAGTCTGTGTACTATGGTCTTTGTGGGGCTGCAGCACATAGTCCTTTGTGGGGCTGCAGCACATGGTCCTTGTGGCTGTTAGGATAGAATCCTTGACCATCAAGGACTCGCAGTTAGGATAGCATCTTGGACTAGCATCTTAGCAGCATCTTAGACTAGCATCTTAGCATATGCTTGGCTGGCTAGCAACCTATAAATATGTATCCCCAACCCCTCAGGTTGGCATGGCATTGTGTGAGAAATAAACCAACGAAAATTGTCCCAACTCTCCTAGTGTCATCCACAACTATCAATGCTCAGGCTGAAAGGTCTAACAAACTCGTCGGGGACCGTGTCAAGCGCCCCTCAGGTGGCGGCAGGGCGGCGCGTGAGGGCGGCGAAGGCGCGCCACCCTCCGTCGAGAAGAGGAAGTGGGCCGCCGGGACGAGCAAGTACCTTAGTCATCCTCATGATGTTCATTCGTGATTAGTTTATTCAGGCGAACCCTTCTTCGACGCAGGCGCCCTGGTGGCGGCGAGGAGAAGAAGAAGAGGGCCACCATTGGGGTGAAGGTGACGCCTGTCACGAGGGTACCCTCGTCCGTTGATCGGGGTCTTGGCAGGCGCGGGGCGGCTTGCGCTGGCCTGGTGTCGTGCTCGGGCGTATGGGCGCCACTGCAGCTCCAAGTGTCCTCTCAGCGGGCGAGAGAGCCCGAGCGCCACGGACGCGACGATCCAGCCCCAGGCGCCACCAGCCAAGGCCACGACGGTCCAGCCCCCGACGCCATCTGTCGAGGCTGCGGCGGCCCAACTCACGCGGGAGGAAGGAGCGTCTCAGCCTTCGTCGACCGTCCTGACCCGCAGCCAGCCCCGACGCACGACGCGACGTGGGCCGTCCTAAGGCCGCAGTGATCTCCTCGGGGCCCCCGAGGTTGGTGCGACAGCCTCTGCAAGTGCGCCGCTGATGCCAGGCGTGGGGGAGAACCCAGAGCCCCCTGCGTCTCAAGCGGAGGGCGTCAGGGCCGCTCTGGTTACGGCAGCGGGCAGCGCTGGGACGGCGGCCCCTCGGGAGGTCCTTGCCCTTGCGGGCCAGGACGGGTTGCTCAGGTGTGGGGCCCTGACCGACGCCCGAAATGCGCTCGCCCTACTCGGGGATGGCTTTCGGGATGCGCTCGACCTGCTCGAGGTGGATTTCCAGGACACCCGGGCGCGCTTGGCCGCGGAGCGTGCGAGGTCGGCCGCGGGGTGGCGCCAACTTGACGCCTCCACCAAGGAGGCCCAAGACAAGGCCGAGGCCGTCCGTGCAGAGGGCCAAAGGGAGGCCGCCGAGGCGAAGGCCGCTCGTGCAAGTGCTCTTGTCGAGAAGGAGGCGCTCGCCAAGCGCTGTGAAGAAGCGGAGGCCAGCTTGAGGGCGCTTTAGGAGCGGGCTGAGGAGACGCAACAACTCTAGTTGCGGGAGGAGGACGCAACAACGCAGTGAGGACGTTAGTCGAGGCGGCTCCAGATCGAGGCCTCTCCACCGGACGTGGTTCCCACCAGCCCGCGGACGCGGCTTCCTCTCCAGCGGACGCGGTTCCCACCAGCCGCCGCGACAGCCAGATCGTGGCTCCTCGTCAGATCGAGGCCCTCCTGCGCAGCGTTCCCATCGGCATCGGCAGAGGCTGTTTCCACCAGCCCAGGCGGTACCCACCAGCGGACGCGGCTCCATCAAATCGCGTCCCATCAGCAGAGGCGGTTCCCTCGAGCCCGCGGACGCTATTTCCATCAGCAGAGGCGCCCGCGTCCCATCAGCCCAGGCGGTTTCCACCAGCGGACGCGGCTCCTCAGATCGCGCCGCCCCTGGCCCTCAACTCCATCCGTACCAGATCGCATCTGAGGCTCTCCTAGATCGAGGCGGCTCCCCCATCGCCAGATCGAGTCCTGCTGTCTGACGCGGTTCGTTGACTACAAAAAAAAAAGAAAGAAAAAAAAATGTCTGCTGCATCCGGCTACGTTGCTGTTCCTCGTTGTCCAGTGATCTTTGATGGCACTAACTACACCGAGTTCATTGGCTTCATGCGCATTCACATGCGTGGCATCCGCCTATGGGGTTTTCTTTCCGGCGAGGTCTGTTGTCCGCCATGTCCGGTTCCTCCCGTGGCTCCCACTCCGCCGATCCCACCGGCTCTTCCTGCGGATGCTTCTCAGGCCGCAAAGGATGCGACTCAGCTTGCTGATGAGGCCGCTGTGAGTGCTTATGATGAGAAGGTCTTGGCTTATGAGGAGGCTCTTCAGGTGTATCATGATGCTCTGTCCGTTTACACCCAGTGCCTTGATGATGATGCTCGTGCTGCCGCTGTTCTCACTGCTAGTGTTCTGCCTCAGTTTGCTTCTAAGTTTCTGGGCCTTCCTACTGTATTTGAGATGTGGACCCGCCTTCGTCAGCGCTATGAGCCCTCTGGTGATGCCTTATACCTCTCTGTGGTCCGTCATGAGCATGCTCTTCATCAGGGTGACTCTACTGTTGATGACTTCTATGCACAGAGTTCTGCTATCTGGCGCCAGCTTGATTCTCTCCGCAGTGCTGGTTGTCGTACTTGCCCCTGTTGCCAGGCTGTCCAGGCCGACTTGGAGTTTCATCGCGTCTACGAGTTCCTGTCTCGGCTCCGTAAGGAGTTTGAGCCCCGGCGTGCTCAGTTGTTTGCTCGTGGCCGTATTTCTCTCATGGAGGCGCTTTCTGAGATTCGTGCTGAGGAGACTCGCTTACGTGGTGCTGGTTTGCTGGAGGTTCCCTCGGTGCTCGCTGCTCGGACTTTTTCTACGCCACCTGCTGCACCGATCCCTTCTCGCTCGAGTGCTCCGCCGCTCTTGCCCACTCCTTCTGGCGGCTCAGGTCGCCCCCGTCCACATTGTAACTACTGCAACAATGATGGTCATATTGAGCCCCACTGCTACATGAAGAAGAAACACTTGCGCAAGGTGCGGTTATCATCTACAGCGACTTCGTCATCTACCTCGACAGCTTCAGCCATCGCTTTGACTGAGCAGGATATTCTGAGACTTAAGCGTCTGCTCGCTGCTTCAGGTTCTTCCTCCACGGGTACTGCTGGTTCTGTGACTGAGGCTTCCCGCACTGAGCAACCACCTTCTACACAGTCAGGTACATCCCCATGGGTTCTGGACTCTGGAGCTTCCTTTCATATGACTTCTAATTCTTCCACTCTGTCCTCTCTTCGTTCGCTTGATTCTCCTGTTCATGTCCTCACCGCTGATGGTACTCCCCTTCCTGTCGTTAGTAGAGGCACTCTTACCACTCCTTATTCTGTTCCCGATGTTGCTCATGTTCCTCGACTTACCATGAATTTGTTTTCCGCTGGTCAACTTGCTGATTCTGGTTGTCGTGTCATCCTTGATCTTGACTCTTGTTCTGTCCAGGACCGTCGCACGCACACTTTGGTTGGGGCTGGTCCTCGCCGCCGTGATTCTGAGGGTCTTTGGGAGTTGGACTGGCTTCATGTTCCTTCCGCTGCCCATTCTATCGCCAGTTCTTCCGCTTTGGTCGCCTCGGCTACTGGTTCTTTCCAGCAGTGGCATCATCGACTTGGTCATCTGTGTGGTTCTCGTTTGTCGTCGTTAGTTCGTCGAGGTCTTCTGGGGTCTGTCTCAGGAGATGCCTCCTTAGAGTGTCAGGGTTGTCGTCTTGGCAAGCAGATTCAGTTACCATATCCACATAGTGAGTCAGTGTCTAAGCATCCTTTTGATTTAGTCCATTCCGATGTATGGGGTCCGGCTCCCTTCGCTTCGAAAGGGGGTCATAAATACTATATTATTTTCATAGATGACTTCTCTCGTTACACATGGCTTTATTTCATGACTTCTCGTAGTGAGGTGTTGTCCATTTATAAGCGTTTTGCTGCCATGGTTCATACTCAGTTCTCTTCTCCCATTCGTGTGTTTCGTGCTGACTCCGCTGGCGAGTATATCTCTAAGATGTTGCGTGGTGTTCTTGCTGAGCAAGGGACTCTCTCTCAATTCTCTTGTCCTGGTGCTCATGCTCAGAATGGCGTGGCTGAGCGCAAGCATCGTCATCTTCTTGAGACGGCTCGTGCATTGATGATTGCTGCCTCTCTCCCGCCTCATTTTTGGGCTGAGGTCGTCTCCACCTCCACCTATCTCATCAATTTCCAGCCTTCCGCTGCTCTACAGGGTGGTGTTCCTTTCGAGCGTCTTTTTGATCGATCTCCCGATTATTCGACGCTTCGCTTGTTTGGTTGTGTTTGCTATGTTCTTCTTGCCCCCCGCGAACGCACCAAACTGACCGCTCAGTCTGTTGAGTGTGTCTTCTTAGGCTATAGTGATGAGCATAAGGGCTATCGTTGTTGGGATCCTATCGGTCGTCGGATACGTATCTCTCGGGATGTGACTTTTGATGAGTCTCGTCCCTTCTACCCACGCCCATCTTCCTCGACTTTTTCAGTGGAGGATATCTCTTTTCTCACTTTTCCTGACACGCCTATCACACTCGTCGAGCCTTTGCCTACTCATTCCGCTCCCTCTGCTTCTCCACCTCCAGTCGATTTGTCGCCACCATCTTCCACGGTCTCCTCGTCTAGCATGTCACCGGATTCTACACCTTCATCTCCGGTGACTTCTTCGTCGCCACTCTCCGATTCTACTTTAGCGATTCCTCCTTCCATTGTTCCATCTTTTCCTCAGTGTTACACTCGTCGTTCACGTTCTGTGGATGCCTCTCTGGATGTGCCGTCATCCTCGTCTCAGCCTACTTATGGCTTGCGTTCTCATCCTCGTCCGCCTGTTGATCGCTTAGGATTTTCCACCGCTGGAGCTGCTGTTCTTGAGCCAACTACTTATCATCAGGCTGTTGTTCATCCTGAATGGCAGTTTGCGATGGCTGAGGAGATTGCTGCTCTTGAACGCACAGGTACGTGGGATCTTGTTTCCCTTCCTCCTGGAGTCCGTCCCATCACTTGTAAGTGGGTCTACAAGGTAAAGACTCGCTCCGATGGTTCTATTGAGCGTCACAAAGCTCGTCTTGTGGCTCGTGGTTTTCAGCAGGAGCATGGTCGTGATTATGACGAGACTTTTGCTCCTGTGGCTCATATGGCCACTGTTCGTACACTTCTTGCCGTGGCCTCTACACGCCACTGGTCTATCTCTCAGCTTGATGTTAAGAATGCTTTTCTTAATGGTGAGCTGCGTGAGGAGGTGTACATGCAGCCTCCACCTGGATATTCTGTTCCTGATGGCATGGTATGCCGTCTTCGTCGCTCTCTCTAGGGCCTTAAGCAAGCCCCGCGAGCCTGGTTTGAGCGTTTTGCCTCTGTGGTGACTGCCGCTGGTTTTTCACCCAGTGTTCATGATCCAGCATTGTTTATTCACCTTTCTCCTCGTGGTCGGACTCTTCTTCTTCTTTATGTTGATGACATGGTCATCACTGGGGATGACCCTGAGTATATTGCCTTTGTCAAGGCTCGTCTTAGTGAGCAGTTCCTTATGTTTGATCTTGGACCTCTTCGCTACTTTCTTGGGATTGAAGTCTCTTCTACCTCTGATGGCTTTTTTATATCCCAGGAAAAGTATATCCAGGATCTTCTTGCTCGTGCTGCTCTTACTGATGAGCGCATTGTTGAGACTCCTATGGAGCTCAATGTTCACCTCTCTGCTACTGATGGTGATCCCCTGCCTGACCCGACGCGCTATCGTCATCTTGTTGGCAGTCTTGTTTATCTAGCTGTCACTCGTCCGGATATTTCTTATCCGGTTCATATTCTGAGTCAGTTTGTCTCTACTCCCACATCGGTTCACTATAGTCATCTCCTCCGTGTTCTCCGATATCTTCGGGGCACAATCTCTCACCGTTTATTCTTTCCTCGCTCCAGTTCTTTACAGCTTCAGGCCTATTCGGATGCTACGTGGGCTAGTGATCCTTCAGATCGCCGTTCACTTTCTGCTTACTGTGTTTTTCTTGGTGGTTCTCTCATTGCCTGGAAGACGAAGAAACAGATTGCAGTTTCCCGTTCGAGTGCAGAGGCTGAGTTGCGAGCGATGGCTCTTTTGACGGCAGAGGTGACTTGGTTACGGTGGTTACTTCAGGATTTTGGTGTTTCTGTCACTACACCGACTCTGCTCTTATCTGATAGTACAGGTGTTATTAGCATTGCGCGCGATCCTGTGAAGCATGAGCTCACCAAGCATATTGGTGTTGATGCTTTCTATGTGCGCGCTGCTGTGCAGGATCAGGTTGTTGCTCTTCAGAATGTGCCTTCCGAGTTACAGTTGGCGGATTTCCTGACGACGGCTCAGACTAGAGCACAACATGGTTTTTATCTCTCCAAACTCAGTGTTGTTCATCCACCATGAGTTTGAGGGGGGGGGGTGTTAGAGTTATAATACAAGTCATGTACCCTTTTGTATTTATCCCAATATATAAGGGGTTTTCCTGCATATAGTCCATAACCTGTACATGTATATATATCGGCCTATGGCCTCATGGGAATACAAGTTGCTTATTCCTAACAGGACCAACATCCCTGACCACAGTCCGGACCTCGTAGAGGCCGCGGTCCTGGTCGTTGCAGCCGCCATCGCCGTGCGCACCTCCACCTGGAGCGCGGGCGTGCTCGGCTGCCCACCTCCACCTGGAGCGCGGGCGTGCTCGGCTGCCCACTGCGCCGTCCGCTCTTGCGCCACTTTGGCGCGGTCTGCGTCGGCGGCGCCGTCCGCTCTTGCGCCACTTTGGCGCGGTCTGCGTCGGCGCCGTCGTCCGCTGGCGCGGAGCCGTTGGAGCTGCCGGAGCCGACGCGGAGTGCCTTGGCATCCGCTGTAGCCTCACGTGCTGCCTCCGCCGCTGCTGCTGCTTCTACCTCCGCTCTGGCTGCTGCCAGCTCCGGTGCAGCCAGCCTCGACACCCTTGCTGCCGCAGCAGCTGCTGCTACAGCTGCTCGCTCACGCTCCTCTGCCACGGCGCGCTCGGCCTCCTGCCGGCGCCGTATGCTCGAGGTAGCCGTGTGCTGAGAGCGACCTGCAGACATGGCTCACTGCAGGGGGGCTGTTGCGTGAAGAGGAGGCTGTTGCTGACGAGCTGCTGCTCGACAGTCTGGAGGGAGGGAGGTAGCTAGGGGCAGTCGGAGCAGCTGCTGCTACCGGCTTAGGCTGCTCAGCTCCCGGTGAGAGAGGTGAGCAGGAAATGCTCAGGGTACAAGATAACGAGGCTCTGATACCACTCGTTAGACCTTGCAGCCTGAGCATTGATAGTTGTGGATGACACTAGAAGAGTTGGGACAATTTTCGTTGGTTTATTTCTCACACAATGCCATGCCAACCTGAGGGGTTGGGGATACATATTTATAGGCTGCTAGCCAGCCAAGCATATGCTAAGATGCTAGTCTAAGATGCTAGTCTAAGATGCTGCTAAGATGCTAGTCTAAGATGCTATCCTAACTGCCAGTCCTTGATGGTCAAGGATTCTATCCTAAGAGTCACAAGGACCATGTGCTGCAGCCCCACAAAGACCATAGTACATAGACTTATCCATCAGACGGAGGGGGGGGGCGAAGCGAGCGGGAGGGCGCCTAGGCCTCTCCGGCGGTGGTAACGAGCTCGGTGGTGCGGCCCAGCCATGCGTCGTAGCCGGCATCCGCCAGGCGTTAGCGAAGCAGCTCGCGCGCCATGAGCAGCGCCGCTTGCGCATTCATACATTCGAGACGGGCGTGGGAGGAGGAAGCCGTGGCGGTGCGGCCCTCCCGTTGCACGGAGGGGTGCACGGAGGAAGCCTGTTGCTCGCGGGAGGTGGGGTCAGTGGCCGCGGCCTCGGCCCTGGCGGAGTGACGGCGGGCGCCAGGGCCCGCAGGCACGGTCACGACGACCCGGGCAGCCCTGCACTCAACGCGCACACGACGAGTGTCTGCCATGGGGTCGGTGAAGCTGGAGCCAAAACTGGAGCTAAAGAACGGTTGCACACCCCTACCCGACGCGCCAAATATCGGAATCGGGGCTCTGCAGACTCAGAAAGGTTCGAATTCTGGGGTGCGCTCGCTCTCCTACCCTGTTGCGCCTCTCAACCTCACCACGACTCTCCTAGTGGAGTCGGTGGATCCCCTTGCTACGGAGGCCGGGCCTCCCTTTTATACAACCCTTGGTCCTCTTCCCCCCAAAAACACACACTTGGTTGGAAGGGTCGCCGCAACGGCCATTTTGAAAGGGGACAAGACTGCAGCCTACCCTGACAAAGGTGGTCTTCGCCTGCTAAAGCTCTTCGCCGTGACGCGCTGGTGGGCTCGGGGGTGACCTCCGTCCTGCTGAGCCCCAACCTTGGACCTCTTGCACCAAGTAGGGAACCTTTGGGGGTTGCTTTGGGAACCCGCGGCTGGCTCTGCTCCCTTAACACCAAATGGGAAAATTTCTCTGTCCGTGCCTGCTGGCATCGACCCTGACGCCATTCTGCGTGGCTCACGTCACCCATGTGAGGGTGCAGGGTCATGCGATCCTGCCTGGCTGCCCTTGTTAAGTCCGCCCCGCGGGGGCAGCGTCACCACGTCAGGAGGCGGCTTCTCGACGCGGACCTCAGGGGGAATGTCCTCGTGGGGAACTCTGCCGGTTCCTGGCAACCTTCAATGATCTGCACCTCGCGAAGAGGGGGCCTTGCGAGGGTCGGATTCTCGGGCCTTGGCGGGAAGCGCTCCTGGGCCCACAATGCGCGCCTTGCCCTGGCCCGCGGGCAGGTGGGCCTAGGTACCCCCAGTGCCAGGACCCCCACAGATCTAGCCTCTCAAGCACGAATCATGTAGCAATGTCGATTACAACGATTACATGAACGGGAAAGGAAACAGGAACATTCGTCGCCGCCGTCGCCTGATCCTACGCGGATGCCCTAGCCGTTGGGGTCGACTCCCTTAAGTAGCTGCTGTCACTGGGCCGGTTCGGTGCACCCACTCTGGGCCGAAGTATTGCGGGTTGGTCTTGCGCGTGCGGCCCACCCGCGCGCCGGTTGCCTCCCTTCCATTGCCAGGTGGGGTCACGTGGTCAGGGCCCTTGACATTCCGATCAATGATTGCTTACATTAGGGGTGCCCTTGTCAAGTTAGGAAGGATAGTATACGGTTTTTTTGGGGCTCGGCTCCGCGTTGGCGATAAACTGAGGCTTTAGCTCTCTGGTGGCATAAATCATGTCTCTGAATGTACATTCTAGTGGGGTTAAAATATTACTCTCAAAAGAAGAGATACTCCCTCCGGCCCAAATTATTTGATGCAGACTTAGTACAAAGTTGCACTAACTTTATACTAGGTCTGCGATAATTAATATGGATTGGAGGGAGTAGCATTTTGTACATTTTTTTTTCTTTCTTTGTGAGAAGCTTATGAAAATCCAATGAGTAGTGCTTCTTATTATGGCTGTCATGGTCTGAAGTGTCCCACTCAGATTGTTTCACAACTAAATATATTTTTCTAGAGAAGATATAATTAGAAATGTCACTTGTGTTGGCTCATTTTGCCCTTTTGCACTATCTCTCATGTTTTCTGTGGTGTTGGAGATAAAGGCCCTTGTGCAATGGCATAAAATCAGTTTGGTATGCTTGTAGTGGCATGTACGAAATTCCACCCATCATGTGTCTCTCTAGTCCTAGGGTTTGAATTCTGTTCAGAAGTTGATGTTGTCTAATGATGAAGTGATTAAGCTGCTTATAGTCTTCGAATGTTTCGTTATGGAAGCCCTCATGCGGTGCTGACTACTTGAATTCACACTGAAAACTATATTTCAGTCCTGGGATGCTACTTCAATTTCGCTGTCTGCTGCTTGTGACTTGTTCATGCGCTTTGTAACAAGAACATCACATTTGGAGCATGAGAAATTTGATGCAGCAAAATCACGCCTAATCGAGCGAGGGGAAAAGTTTGGAGAGATATCATTGAAGGTTACCCGTAATTTACTATCTACTGTTCTTGTAAGATGGTTTATGCATTGAACTAAATTGGTAGAAGAATATTTGTGTAGGCCCGTAAGACAATTGCAATGCTCAGCCAGGATTTCATCTCAGATGGGTCCACTATGCTGGTACATGGTTATTCGAGAGTGGTGTTGGAAATCCTGAAGCTAGCTGCCTCAAATCGCAAACTTTTCCGTGTACTATGCACAGGTATTTTGCTCTAGTCCTTTTCCTATTCAGTGGTCTCAACACGTTTGTTGTGTATTCTCCATTAAGGGTCATCAGTGTGATACTTTACTGCGAGGGCTTGGGAGATCATATTCATGCAGAAAGCGGTGAGGGTTGAGGGTGATCAACATCTTTTTCGTGTACAAAAAATAGACGACATGTGAGGGCTGGGAGTGATCTGAACACCTTTTTCGTGTACGAATAGTAGACCGCAATGAGGGTTGTGACTGATCTCAACATCTTTTTCGTGTACAAAAAATATACCGCAGTGAGGGCTAGAGATCATATTCATGCATGAAACTGCATCCTAATGTGTTTTGACTGAAATTCTATTTTCTATACGACTATATAGTGTAGCAGTTTTGAATGAATCTAGAGCATCAACCCTAACCATTGGTATCTTATAAATTCAACAGTTGAAAGCAGCTGGATTCGCATAAACAGTAGCCAGCAGGTGCTTCCGTGCTGTTCTAGAACCATCGCATCATCCTTGTCATAAAAAGGTCCATGCGCCCCAAGCCAGCTTGCAGCCCTAGCAGAGGGCGTGCTTAGCGAGTTTGAGATAGTCTAGAAAGAAACGCCGGAACAGGGAGAGAAGGGAGCTAAAGTAAACAGTTAGATTTGTTAGTGTGGATGAGTGGATCCCACCAGTTATAGTTTGCCAAAAAATCCCCACCAGCTCCATGCTCTTTGTTTTTTTACAAACAACAATCACTGGGGTTTACGCTCTTCTATTATTTCATTTCTGTGTTTCCTGTGCGTTGGATAATTTCACAAGGCAGTCTACTGTTTATCTACTTTTACCAAAATCACTTCGTAACGTTCAGACGTGCATTGCATGTGTGTACGTGCTACTCCCTCCGTTCCTAAATATAAGTCTTTTTAGGGATTTCATTAGGGGACTGCATACGGAGAAAAATGAGTGAATATACACTCGAAAGTATGTCCTATACATCCGTATGTAGTCCCTTAGCGGAACCTCTAAAAAGACTTATATTTAGGAACGGAGGGAGCAGTATACAGTAGTTCTTTAGTCACATCTTACCTTTTTTTATCTCAGCGGTTAGATGTCGTGTTGAATTGGTACATCTTGAGTGGATGTATGCTCAAAGTGCTAACACTACATCATCTGAGAATTACAGTTCTAATGTTTTGTTGTTAGCCTACCTCATGGCTAGTAATCACGATCACAAATGTGGCAACTTGTGTTCATGTATACATGCAAACAGCATGCCATTAAGTGGAATTTCTCATGTTTGTCTGTTATGTTTATTTGTCTACAGAGGGCAGACCAGACAGAACTGGCCTACGAATGTCAAATGAACTTGCAGCATTAGGTATCCCTGTTAAGGTGCTAATTGATTCAGCTGTTGCTTACTCCATGGATGAAGTTGACATGGTATTTGTTGGTGCTGATGGGGTTGTTGAAAGTGGAGGAATTATTAATATGATGGGGACTTATCAGATAGCTCTTGTAGCTCATAGCATGAATAAACCTCTATATGTGGCTGCTGAAAGTTATAAGGTACTGCCTGCTATGATAATCTACTTCAAAATTGTATCACTATGTTGCTCTGCAAACTATTACTATCATGTTACTTTCTGTAATATGAATAAATGAAACATAACTGTTGAATATTTAAGAACAGCGAGTAAGAACTGTTGTATATTTAAGAATATATAGTAAGGACCTCTATTTAACACGGAGACTCACACTTGTTAGGGTGTTGCCGTTTTCTTTATTGTTGCTAGGGATAATTTTCGTGGATCCTTAAGCTGATCAGTCATCCATAATGCAAGAGCAATTTGATATGTCCTTGTACATTTTAAGGAACTTTGTCTTAGTATTCTGCATTCCGCTGATCTACACGTCATGACCTGAGAGAAACTACTTGCACAAATCATTCGTCACATTACTGCATGTCTTATTTCAGGATTTATTATATCTTTCTGTAGGAATTTACCAAAGTTTATTTTACTTAAAACTGTCGCAAACAGTTGATGGCTACATAGTAAATTAGTTCTAGATTGTAGACAAGTGTATTAAATGATGGGTTATCTTACTTGCATCCTACTCCCCCGTTCATAAATAAGTGACTTACCGGAGGTAGTATTATATAAATATCCATGACTGTTTTCGTCTATAGCATGATGATCGCTTGATGATGTGTTAGTGTGTTTGATGACATAGCACTGTATATTTGATACTCTTGTAGTTTGCTCGTCTATATCCCCTGGACCAGAAGGACATGACACCAGCTCATCGGCCGATAGATTTTGGAGTCCCTATACCTGCTGGTGTGGAAGTTGAGACATCGGCAAGAGACTACACTCCTCCCCAGTACCTCACACTTCTTTTGACTGACCTTGGTGTTCTGACACCATCCGTTGTGAGCGATGAGCTCATCCAACTGTACCTATGATCACTGCTAAGATATATGTTGTCCAGATGAGATGTAATGTACTGTGGTTGAATCGGGGTTTTGCCTGTCTCTCACTGTATGTTGTTATCTTCTCCCCGCTGCTGAAATGTCTAGAAGAATTCTCTAAAACATTAGGTGAGGGGATGATCCAGTTTTATCCTAGTGTTCTGGAGTCAAGCAATAATTTTGGTCTCAAGTAACATCGTACAAATTTGCAGTGTTCGCTTACTAGTTACTACGTACTTCCTCCGTTCCTAAATATGAGTCTTTTTGAAGATTTCATTAGGGGGCTACATTCGAAACAAAATGAACGAATGTACATTCTAAAGTATGTATGTAGCCTCCAAGTAAAACTTTTAAAAAGACTTATATTTAGGAATGGAGGGATTAGATTCGCATGAGTTTGAACTGACAAAGTTTGTCTTTCCTTGTGGCATTTGTGCATTTACAGAGTACTTCATCTTTGGTATTGAACCTTCTGCCTCGATTGCTAATTGATAGAGTTGAATGGTACCGTCTTGCCGTGCTAAACAATATGGCAAACTGGTGGTTGATGCCAACTATCCTAGAGATTTGGATGGTGGCATCGGGTATGGAGCATAAAATAATATCACCTCTTATAAATTATAAGATGTTTTGGATATTTTAATATGGATTAAAATGAGCAAATAAATACACTAAAACACATGTGTATACATCTGATTTAGAAAAAATGTTAGCAACACAATTGACACACCAATCTAGCACTTTTATCTTTTACATTTTGTTCATTACCCCATTTTTCTTGTTATATGTTCTTCGTGTTCAACAACAACGATTCATGGTCCTCATAGCCGTTGATCAGATCCAAAGGATGTCGAGCTGGCATTTGGGGTTCTTCAAACTCGTTTTGTCATTGTTCATGGCCGTGCACACTTTTAACATCAAAAAGAGTTGTGGCGCATTACGACAACATGCATGATATGGCATAACATGTCATAAAGGATGATATTGCATAACATGTTATAGTATACGTGGATTGCACTAGCCTGGTTTTTCAAACTCGTTTTGCCATTGTTCATGGCCCTACACACTTTTAACATAAAAAAGAGTTGTGGCGCATTACGACCACATGCATGATATTGCATAACATGTCATAAAGGATGATATTGCATAACATGTTATAGTATATGTGGATTGCACTAGCCCTTTTCATCAGTTTGAACTTTTGATTGCGTTGGCTAGTGCATGAAGCTTAAGATGATATCGGAGCTAAGGTCCCGAGTTCAAGTCCTGCTTTTCGCAACTTATTAAAAATTGCTGGTAGCCCTCCTTTGTATCTACGTAGAGGCCTCTTGACTCATATCTGAGTTTTGTACGCTGTCGTTCTCTTTCGGTTACACGTGTTGACTTATCTTTCCCGTCACACATGAGAGGGGGTGTTATATGTGGATTGCAGTAGCCCTTTTTATCAGTTTAAACTTTTGGTTGCGTTGGCTAGTGCATGACGCTTAACATGGTATCAGTGCCTAAGGTCTTGAGTTCAAGTCCCGGCTTTCACATTTTATTCAAAAATTGTTGTTGCCCCCTATGTGTCCATGTATAGGCCTCTTGAGCCATACCTCTGAATATGTCCACGTGTTGACTTTCCGCGTCACATGTGAGAGGGGTGTTGAAGTGTATATGTGGATTTCCTAGCCCCTTTCATCACTTCGGATTTTTGATTGTGTTGGCTAGTGCATGAAGCTTAACATGGTAACAGAGCGAAGGTCTTGAGTTCAAATCCTGGCTTCCACAATTTATTTTAAAAATTACTGGTAGCCCCCCGTTGTGTCCACGTAGATGACTCATGAGTCATACGCGAGTTTCATGCGTCGTCGCTCTCTTCCGGTTGCACGTGTTGACTTGTCTTTTCTGTCCCATGTGAGAGGGTGTGTTACAGTATATTTTGATTGCACTAGCCTTTTCCATTAGTTCATATTTTTAATTGTGTTGGCTAGTGCATGAAGCTTAACAGAAACATTCGCATGACCTTACATACCACAAGTAAGAGAAGGATGAACGACGTTTGCAAAAAATTCTTGAAATGCATCGACGGATAGAAGTGCTCATCATGAACAACTCCATAATGATTTACTTGAGCATTTGTGGGCACTTCATGGAAGCATCGGTTATGTTTGAATTTGAATTTGAATGTTGGAGCTAAATTTCATATAATGTTGCTTTCAGATTATTATCAATATTTTGAGTTTGATGTATTATTGTTTGAATTATTGTGATGACATTAGACATATCCATGTGTCATTTGTATTTATGTTTAATGGAAAATAGGAAAATTAAACTTTTAGGGGTAGGAGTTTTGGAAAGATTTTTAAGGGGCTGTTGGAGTTGCTCTAAGGACAATAGGGACAAACTTTACAAATAGAATTCTGCTGAATCTGAGTGAAGATTTGGATCTGGATCCTAGAACAATCTATCAGATGGGTAAATGGACAAGAACTTGCTCCGTATTTTCTGAATGAAAGCATTGGAAGGGGGCAACCCTCTCACAAACCCGCACCAGTTAGTGTTCATAATGACGCCAAAGTCTAAATATTCCACTAGTGGAATCACGAGTCTATACTTTTGTTGTTGAAAGTTCGTCTCATATTTTTGAAGAACATAAAAAAGTGTGTGAGATATTTTTTTGAAACACAGGCAAAAGATTTTAATTAAGAAGAGGATAGACTTTTTGTTACAAGCCCGAAACTGCATGGAGCTCACTCTCGTGGTACAATGGTGCCCAAATTTTTTTGCTCCTCCTACAACCCAAAGTTTGATCTCGGCTTTAATATTGTTGAGCATGATTGTTGTTGGCATATTCTTGTGTTGAAAGATGCGGGTGTTGCGCTCATTCCAAATAGTCCACCCGACAAACATTGTAAAGGACGCCAAGGCCTTCCTGTTGGACGTGCTGCCGTCAGATTTCTTGGCCCACCAATCACTAACGGAATTCTCAAGATGCTAACCTGAAGTATGAAAGCCAATTAAGTGGATCCACTTGTTCACCATGTTCCAAAGACGGGTGTGAACTGACACTTATAGAAGAGGTGAAGCCCAGATTCCTCGACTTGCTTGCAGAGTGGGCGGAGGTCACAATTAGGCCATCCATGCTTGGCTAGTCGGTCGACAGTCCAAATACGGTTTTGGGTATCCAGCAAGGAGAAAAACTTGATCGTGTGAGGCGCCCAAGCTTTCCATATCATTTGCTCCATTAGAGAGTAGACCGTACCTAGGAATTGGGCCTTATAGGCGGAGGCTGCAGAGTAATGCCACCTATTTGTGTGCTTCCATAAAATATCATCTTCAGCATGCTCATCAAGGTGTAGGCCTTGAATGTTCGTCGAGAGGGTCACAAACTGTCGAATATGCTCCATGGTGAAGTTGGCCGAAACTTTGATCTTGGCTACCCATGCCCCATTATTGAGCGCCTGTGTGACCTTCCAATTTTTGCACGATGAAACCTCAAAAATGAGTAGAGCAATGCCCTTGGGTTTCTGGTTATTAATCCATGGAGCCTCCCAAAAAGGGATTCTTTCACCGTTCCCCATAGTGATGGTGGTGGAAGCGTAGAAGAGGTTGAGGTCTTGAGCGTCGCAGGGGTTGCCATGCCAACCCACGATTTGGAAGGCTCTTTCCATTCGAACCATGTCCATTTGAGTCTCAAAGCTCGCGCAAACTTGTGTGTGTCGAGCACTCCAAGCCCTCCACGCTCGTACGGCCTACAAACCAAGTCCTAGTTGACCTTGCATTTCACCCCTCTTGTCTTGTCAGAGCCAGCCCATAGGAAGGCTCTTTCCAATTTGTTGGTACTGTGGAGGGTGCTCGATGGAACGATGCGGGGCGTGATTTAGTATAACACTTGGGAGGAGAGGACCGACCTCACTAGAGTTGTGCGGGCTATGGGAGTGATGTTGCCACCATCCAAAGGAGTGAGCTTAGCTGTCACCTTGTCCTCCAAGAACTAAAAGTCCACCTTCTTCAGTTGCCAAACGGAGAGAGGGTGCCCTAGATATCTCATTGGGAAGGAGGATATTTTGGTCGATAGGTTGTGGACGATGGGCGTCAAGTTGATGTTGCCGCATTTGATGGGAACTACCAAACTCTTCTGGAAGTTTTTTGCAAGGTCTGTTACCTTGACAATGCAGTGTGGGATCTAAGTTAGACGGTCAATATCCCTCTTGATGGGAGCCATGAAGACCGTCGCGTCATCCGCATAGAGAGGGGTACACAATGAGGCCCTCCGTCCTTGAATCTTGTGCACTAGGCCCTTTGTGGTGGCGTTATCCAGAAGCCGCTGAAGAGGATCTATGGCGATGACAAACAGGAGTGGAGACATAGGATCTCATTGTCGTAGTCCACACCCGTGCTTGATCTGTCGAGCTGGCACCCCGTTGAGGAGGACCCTGGAAGAGAAGGTGCGCAAAAGGGTTGTGATCCAATTTCTGAACTTGGAGGGGAAACCTCTTTTTTGCAGAAGGTCGAGGATGTATTCCCATTTTATTGAATCGAAAGCTTTGCGGATGTCCAACTTGAAAAGGAGCAACGGGTTTTTGCTCTTGTGTAGTCTCCTAGCAATATTTCTGACGTACATGAGTTGTAGTGGATGCTCCTTCTCTTGATGAATGCACTTTGTGCATTGGAGACAAGGTCGTTTATGTGATAACGCAATCTGTTCGCTAGGACCTTTGCAATGATCTTTCCCATGGCGTGAATGAGGCTAATTGGCTTGTAGTGTGATAACCCCTCGGGGCCTTCTGTTTGTGGCAGAAGTGCCGCATTGGCTGAATTAAGCTAGTGAAGGTTGGCACCATGACGATCCTCAAAGAGATGAACACAACCATCACATCTTCCTTCATTGGTTGCCAACGCTTTCTGAAGAAAAGACCGGTGAAGCTGTCAGGGCCCAGAGCCTTGTCTGTGGGCATGTCGTTGATCGCGGTTTTGACCTCCTCATCAAAGATTGGGTCCTCAAGATGTGAGAGGTCGTGAGACTCCAGGTTTAGCTCACCTAGTTGAAGTCAAGGGACCTTGGTTCCCCTCTGCCTAGGACCGCACTAAAATTGTCAAAAATGAGTTCCTCTTTCTTTTGGTGCTCAGTGACCCACCCATGATTGTGTTTAAGCATGTTGATGTGGTTTTTTCATCTTCTCGCATTAACCTTCCGACGGAAGTATTTGGTGTATGCATCGCCCTCCTTCAAGTTGGTCATTTTCACACACTGGCGCTTTCGAGCTCTCTTGATGACATATAAGGAGATGACCTTTGGTTTTAACCTCTTAGAGCATCTCCAACAGTCGCGCTAAAACAGCGCCGCATTGCAAAAATCGTCGTTTTAGCGCGCGCGCAATAAAAAAAGTTGCTCCAGCGGTCGCGCGATAAACGCGCGCGCGGCATAAAGAGTAGAGCGTGCGGTCGGAATCGACATCGCGCGCTGCTTATTTGGTGCGTCCGCTTCGGCGCGTTGCACACTCGAGCGCCCGCGCCTCTCTCTCTCCACCGCGCCACCTTCGCCCTACCGTGCGCCGCCGTCGGCGAACTGCCTGATGGACGCCCCCGCCGGCACCCCCTTCACCCCTTCCTACACCAGCGACTCCTCCGCTGCGGCCATCGCCGCCGCCCCAAACCCTAGGGCTGGGAGCTTTGGCTTTGCCGCCGGTGCCACACCTCCAAGCACCGGCGTCGCGCCCGGCCTTTTCATGCCGCCACGGATGACCTCGGCGGCGGGTGGCCTCGCACCGGCGCCCGCTGTGAACCCACATGCCCCCCTCTTGCAGCTCTCAAATGTGGCGCGGGCGAAGAAGGGCAAGGTTTCCGCGAAGAAGAAGAAGAAGGTGGACGGCTCCGGCTCCTCCAAGCCGTCGAGAAAGAGACTTGTAGGGCGTGTGACGGCCGCGGGGGCTCCCGAAGCACCGGCAAGCTCACTTGTTGAGCCGCCGTTCGACGCGCAAAAGGTATTCGAGGAAATGCATCAAAGGTAAAAAAAATGTTGTTGTTATTTTTTGAATGCATACATATAGATAGCTCATTTGCTTCGTTATATATACTTTCTAGTGTCAACGATGAGGCATATATTTTAACTAAGAGTGTTGGCTCCAACAATTCTCATTGGTCTCAAACCAATGACATGCATTTCGATGACCATGAGTTCGAGGTGGACGAGCATGGTGAGGGCAATGTCGACGCATCGAAAGGAAGAGGAGGCAACTACACCAACGATGAAGACATATTGCTATGCAATACTTGGTTGCAAGTATCGAGGGATCCATCCATTGGAGGTGATCAAAGTAAAGATGCATATTGGAACCGGATGAAGGAGCACTTTGATCTACACAACAAGAGTGGAATTGACCGCTCCGCACGATCTCTTCGCTCCCGGTGGTCGACAATCAACCGAGATTGTCAAAAGTGGGCGGCCGCACAAAAGGCGGTTGACAAGTTGAACCCAAGTGGCACTAATGATATAGATAGGGCAAGTGCCATTTCATCCATGTTCATCATGCTTGTTCTTGGTGTTTGTAGTGCTAACTTGTTTTCTTTTTTTGTAGTTCAATTTGCACAAAACTTGTTCAAAGGAGAGGGGAAGAAGACCAAGAAAGGGAACATCAATAAAGGGAGACCATTTACCTTGCCTCATTGCTATGAAGAATTGAAGGATGATGAGAAGTGGAAGAAGCATGATGGCATCGATGATGTTGATTAGAGCAACAAACGCAAGAAAACAATTGAGTTGGATCATGATGATGAGGAGGCATCAAGTGATGATGGCAAGAGAAACCCTACACCAAACTCGGTTTCATACTCGAAGCCAAAACGACTGTGTTAGAGCATATATCTCCATATGTGGTTTTGGTAATTGATGACAATTCCTATGGACTAATGGTTGCCTTAAGTTACATTTATAGGATTTGTCCATAGGCACTTCTTGAAGTCCATCTGTTGGGTTCAAGGAGTTTATATGATGACCAAGATGGTATTCAAGGTATTATCCAAAGAATGGTCATAGAGACACATGGTTGATCAAGATCTCAGACAAAGAGTAAATCAAGATGATCATCACACAAAGCGTACAAGATGTACCGAGAGGGATCAAGTGATCCCATGGTATGGTAAGCATTGTCCATTACGTGTTTGTGTACTAACCCATGGTCTTCGTGAGAGTTCTATGTGGGGGTTAGGTGTGTTTCCATGGGCTTGCGTCAAAGGGAAGATCTCATACAACCCACGAAGTATGACGTCAAGTTGTGATCGTCATCAAGATTGCGATGTGCAAGTTCAAGTGGATCAGCACGAAGATATCATGCTTGAAGCTTGCTGTCCATTGTGGTGGCAATGGACTTGTGAAGATATGCTGAAGAGTGGCTCACCCATAGTGAGTATGGGGGAGCAATCAACTAGTCTTCATCAAGCCAACGCAATCAAGAAAGGTGGTCCATCTTGAGGAAGCCAAGATCATCATCATCTAGCTCAAGAGGACGAGGTGCAAGGTATAGGTTTGCCCTTGATAGGTTTTCTGTTTAGGATAGATTGCTGTACTATCAAGGGGGGCTCTCAAGTGAGTAGCTTGATCGTATCGTTCGTTGAGAGCTCAAACCATTTGCATCCTTGCATCATACTTCTTGGTTCTTGTTTGGTGTTTCTCTTTGTGAGTTTTAGAGCTTATGGTCATCTTCATGACAAGCTCGAGTTCATCGAAAACGGAGTCCATATGCATCTACTATGATGTTTTCGATGTTGGAGTTTTTGCTGGTTCTTCATTCATAGAGGACTCACATCTCTATATCATTGGCATTTTCATATCTCATGGTCTTAAGATTCGAAGCTCGTATGCGAATCCAACAAGCTTGGGTTTGCTCGATTCAAAGCTCGTATGCGAAAGTTATGGCTATTTCAGTGGCGAGCGGTAGTACCGCTGGACCTAGCGGTAGTACAGCTGGATCTAGCGGTAGTACCGCTAGAGTTGGCGGTAGTACCGCTGGCCCTAGCGGTAGTACCGCTAGAGCTGGCGGTAGTATCGCTGTCCCATCGGTAGTACCGCCCCTGACCAGCGGTAGTACCGCTCCAAGTTTTTAGTACCGTCATCTTTGCGGTTGTACTGCATCGGACATTTTTGCGAAGACTTTCTTGGCGGTGGTTGGCCCGGTAGTATCTTTGCGCTACCATGGGCTCAGCGGTAGTACCGCTGCAGCCAGCGGTAGTACCGCCGGAGGGTCAGTGGTAGTACCGCTGGAGCCAGCGGTAGTACCGCTGGGCTCGGGCTGTAAGTGGGGGTAACGGTCTGATTCCTTCCCCCACTATATAAAGGGGGTCTTCTTCCCCCTTGGTCTTATCCATCCGTTGAGCTCTTGTTCTACCTTCATTGTTGACATTCTTAGAGCTTGCTTACTCTCAATCCCTCCAATGATTCTTGCTTGTTCTTGAGGGAAAAGAGAGAGGAGATCTAGATCCACATCTCCACCAATCACTTTCTCCTCTATGTGAGGGTAACCCCTTGGATCTAGATCTTGGAGTTCTTTGTGAGCTCCTTGTTCTTCCTCTCATATTTCTCCATAGCTTTTGTTGTTGTGGAGGGATTTGAGTGTGAGGGACTTGACCACTTCGTGTGTTCTTGCCATTGCATTGGTTGCATCGGTTTGAGTTCTCCACGGTGATACGTGGAAGTGAAGTTTGAGAAGCTTATTACCTTTGGTACTTAGTACCCTAGATATTGTTCTTCATGGATGCTTTGGCGTCCTAGAAGCTTGGTGGTGTCTCGGAGCTCAATCATTGTGGTGTGAAGCTCCGGGCAAGCGTCGGGGTCTCCAATTAGGTTGTGGAGATTGTTCCGAGCAATTTGTACGGGTACCGGTAACCGCCCCCAAGGGTTGCCACGTGTACGGGTTCGGTGACCGCCCCCAAGGTTTGCCATTTGTACGGGTTCGGTGACCGCCCTCAAGGATCCCTTAGTGGAATCACGACATCTTGCATTGTGCGAGGGCGTGAGGAGATTACGGTGGCCTTAGTGGCATCTTGGGGAGCATTGTGCCTCCACACCGCTCCAACGGAGATTAGCATCCGCAAGGGTGTGAACTTCGGGATACATCATCGTCTCCGCGTACCTCGGTTATCTCTTACCCGAACCCTTTACTTATGCACTTTACTTTGTGATAGCCATATTGTCTCTTGTCATATATCTTGCTATCACTTAGTTGTTTATCTTTCTTAGCATAAGTTGTTGGTGCACATAGGTGAGCCTAGTTGTTTGAGGTTTTGTGCTTGACATATTAAACGTTAGTTTTATTCCGCATTTGTTCAAGCCTAAACCTTAATTATTTTAAAGCGCCTATTCACCCCCCCTCTAGGCGACATCCACGTCCTTTCAGACTGGATGGGTGCAAGAAAGATGCAAAAGAAAAGAAGAAGAGGAAGGGGATGATGAGCTCAAAAATGCTACGGAAGCTATTGTGAAGGCAAGAAAAGAAGCGAACGAGGTGAGGAAGATGTCAAGGACCCAAGATGCCGCGGCCGAGGGGAGAAGGTTGGCAGCCGAGGAGAGGAGGTTGGCGGCCGAGGAGAGGAAGGTGACATTGGAGGAGAGGAAGGTGACCATGGAGGAGCGATCTAGATTGTTGGAATGGGAGAAGTATTTGTTCTTCTTGGACACATCTACTCTCAATGAGGCGCAAAATGAGTATATCAATCTTACCCGTGAAGAGGTCTTGATACAAAAAAGAGCCATGCTTCGCGGCATGGGTGACGGTGGCATTGGCGGCATGGGTGGCGGTGGCATAGGCGGCATGGGTGCCATGGGTGGCTTCGGAGCACCTTCGGGCGGCATGGGTGGCGGTGGCATGGGCGGCATGGGAGGCATGAATGGCTTCAGAGCAGCTCCGGGCGGCATTGGCAGCATGGGAGGCATGGATGGCTTTGGAGCACCTCCGGGCGGCATTGGCGGCAAGGGAGGCATGGATGGCTTCAGAGCACCTCCGGGCGGCATTGGCGGCATGGGAGTCATGGATGGCTTCGGAGCACCTCCGGGCGGCATTGGCGGCATCGGAGGTATGAGTTTTGCGTCTCTCATGGGAGGCATGGGAGCACCTCCGGGCGTCATGTGCGGCATGTCTTCCGGTGTGCCAACACCTTCGCATATAATCTTGCCAACACCCGTGAAGAGGAGGAGGAAGAATCCGCTTCGGATGATGAATCGGAGAAAGAGGAAGATGAAGATGAAGATGAAGAAGAGGACGAGGCTTGATGTGGGCATGAATTTGAACTAGCGGGCATGAACTTGGTTGGATGATTATGTGGGCATGAACTTTTTATGTCATCATGAACTTGTTTGTGTGATTTAAATTATGCCATGTCTTTCTTTTGATGTTTGAAATTCATTTTGTGTTCAAAATGGGTAAAAAATGCAACACATGGCAAGTGTCGGATGATCGGGCGCGCTGCATTTTAGCGTGCCTGCTGGAGCTACGCGCGGGCGCTGCATTTTAACGCGCGTGCTGGAGCCAACGCTGGCCACCTCGTCAAAACAGGCAAACCGCACGCTGAAAACTGTATTTTAGCGCGCCCCGGGTACCACGGCTGTTGGAGATGCTCTTACGGAGGTTCATTTCTGCCACGGATAGTGCTTTGCTTTCCTGGGCTATGTCATGGTGGAGGATGACTAGAAGAGCGGCATGAACATGGACTTTGGATTTGAAAAATAGCTTCCGACTCCACTCTGTGAGCCTTGTGTCCGTTGTTTTCAGCTTGTGGTACAAGACCTCACAAGGCTCGGAGCGTGAAGTTGGCTCCGACCACACTTTTTGGACTATGTCTGTAAAGCCCCACATCGAGGTCCAAAAGTTCTTAAACTTGAAGGAGCGAGGTCTTCGGAGCCCTTTGTCTTCCGTAAGCAGGAGAAGGCAGTGGTCCGAAACAGACGAAGAAAGCGCATGAAGGATGTGGGTTTTGCATAAGAGTCCAGCTTGCTCATCGTTTCAATCGGGTTGCAGAAGTCCAGTCCAGCTTGCTCATCGTTTCAATCGGGTTGCAGAAGTCCAGCTTGCTCATCGTTGGGTTGGTTCTTTATTTCGTTGCTCCATGTGAACCGCAGATTCTAAAGATGTACTCCCTCCGTTCCTAAATATAAGTCTTTTAAACGATTTCACTAGATGTCTACATACGAAGCAAAATGATTGAATGTACACTCTAAAGTATGTCTATATACATCCGTATGTAGTCCAGTAGTGAAATCTCTACAAAGACTTATATTTAGGAACGGAGGGAGTATTTTTTAGAGTGGCACAAAAACGATTGATGCAACCTCGGTTGACGTTTCACTTGTTCTTATTTCAAGCGCGGTAGATTTGATTAAAATCACCGTGCACCACCGTGTGTGAGGGATATGATCCACAATGTGAAGAGAACAAAAATGAAATCATATTTTTGTTGTGGAAAGTTTCAAGCACACCTGTTATTTCGTGACACAAAGAAAAATGGCTATGTTCAACAGAAAAATAATCCAAAACCATACGGTGCAGACGACAGTTGTTACTCAAATACTGCATGCTATTGCCACAAATCCTTCGTATAAAAAAAAGGTGTACAATCTCCTTCCCGGCACGTGAGAAGGCAACAACATCTAGGCCTCTAAACCTTCTTGTCAACACCACATAATAATTATTATTTTTTGAATTTTACAACACCACATAATCAAACCAAAAGAGGCAAACATCAGTGTCCATATCATCGAGCAATTGTGCTTCTGCTAAATTAAAGGCATCAGGATGTCAGACACACAGCAGAAGGAACATATGAATCCTGATTGACATTCGACAAAGATTTCCGCTTTTCACAATCGTGCTATGACTGCTTCGACCTCTGCAGGGGTGTAAAGGTGGTAGTTCGGTGCGACCTTGGCGATGTCTACATTAGTTGGAGTCACCTGTTCCAAATAGCAATTTAACTCCAGACACTTGGCGGGGATTCTTATTGACTGAAATCACAAACATGAGACTGGACTGAGATGCCCCTACCTTTTCTTCCATAACCTGTTTCAGGATAGATAGAGCAATGGTTTCAGCCTCCTGAAGGGCCAGCTCCTGCAGAAGAAACTCAATCATCAGCTTTCAGAAACATGGTGCAAGTATCAACATCCAGCAGAGTGATGTGGTCACGTCATGGTTTTCTTCACAGAAGATTAGAAACACATCACTTTCAACATTATGGTCTCCTAGCTATAGCTATATTATTCCCAAAAAGATCCAATATGATCCATCGAGGTAGCATTACAGCTGACTAAGCAGCATGTAAACTTCCTTTGCATATATACAAATCATGTTGAAGTTCTCATACAGTTCAGAGCTACTTGATCTTGTTGTGTTACCTTGTTAAACTGCTCCTGTAAGGAACTATCGGCACCTTCAGAGCCTGACCCTATTGCCTTAGCATTGCACTGCCAAAAGGTTCCAGATGGGTCAGTGTAGTACCTGCGACACAAAATGCAGACATAATTTCAACAAACCTATATAGATTCCTTCTTTTACACCGTCTAGGCACTCTTAATTTGCTTTCTAAAAAGAAATAATTCTAGGCTTAGTAGAACAAGCTACTTTATTTTATTTTTAGAAAGGAGCGAGGGGTGTAGAGAAATCGTTGCCACATGCAATACAGCAATGTGATGAGGATGCGAAAAACAATGTTCAAAAAAGCGGAAAGCATAAGCGAAGCGGAAGGCCACAGCTTAGAGCAATGGGCACTTAAGCGTAGCTTAACCGCGCTTAAGCGTTTTCTGAAATTGACTAGAATTTGGCAGATTTTGAATAATATACTCACAAAAATAGGAAACATGGCACATGGGTAATTGAAATAGCATCTAAAATTCAGTTCACACAATAGCAAATGCAAATCAGGTTCACATAGCAAGCAAAATAACAACTAAAATGGAGTCCAGTTCAAATAGACATAAGCAAATAGAGATCATGTGGCCAGAATTTTGCCAGAATATGAAGAAAATAGTTGCCAAACAGAGCCTAATAATAAGATAAATGGCATATTGCCATTATTGCGCAAGCAGACAGGCAGAAGTTGTTATGACCGGTACAACGTACCAACGGAGGAGGCCCAATGGGCAGGGTTAGTGAAGTTATCTTAGCTATCTTCAAGTCCAAGTTATATTAGAGTCCAAGATATAAGTTATATTAGAGTCCAAGTTATCTAGGGTTTAGTGAAGATTGTCCTCCTTTATAAACACATGTACCCGTACAATATTAATCAGACAACAAACAGTATTCTGTTGTCGTCTCCCTCAGGAGACGGGAGCCCCAAACCCTAGCCGCCTCTCTCTCTCTCTCACGCCGCGACGGCGCCCAACCGTCGGCGACGGCGTTCCCCGCCTCGCCGCCCGCACTTCCACCCCTACAACCTACGTCCGAGACCTAGTAGAACCCTAGCCTCTACCAATTTGGTATCAGGTAGCTTGGGTTCGATGAGTTCGTCGGACCTTCTCACCACCGCAGCCGCCACCACCGCCTTCCCCGCCACCTTGCAGCAGCAGCCGCCGCCGCACCAGTCACCGCCGCCGGCCACCTCAGGTCCGTCCGCCTCCGGTACTGCGGCCCTGGGGGCCGAAGCCGCCCCCGTCCTCTCCCTGGCGGAGATGTCCTCGGCGATCCGCGACCTCACCTTGGCGGTCTCGAACCTCCAGACCTTCCTCCAGGCTCCATACGCGCCCCCGCCACCACCACCTCCGCCAGCGGCGCCCTTCGCGCCACCGCCGCGCCCCATGGCCTGCCGATCACCCAGGTCAGGTGGCCGCCGTCGCCGTCCCCGCTGCCAACGTGGCTCGACACGCCGACCTACACGACGACGCCGCTCCAGCCGACGATGTTGCAGCCGCCCGCCACCACCTTCGGGGGGTTCGGCGGATATACTGACTCGTACGCCGGGAGCTCCGTGGTGCCGCAACACCCTCCTTCCGCCGCGGCGGGTCGCCACGAGGGCACCTACACGGCCTCGCTGCACGTGCAGCAGCCGCCCCGCTTCACCAAGCTGGAGTTCTCCACCTACGACGGCACCGTCGACCCCCTGAACTGGCTCAATCAGTGCGATCAGTTTTTCAGGGGGCAACGGACCATGGCGTCCGACCGCACCTGGATCGCCTCCTACCACCTCCGTGGCGCCGCACAGACGTGGTACTACGCCCTCGAGCAGGACGAGGGCGGGATGCCTCCGTGGGAGCGCCTCCGGTTCGGCCCCCCCATACGTGGGAGCCGCCTGGCCGAGCTCGGTCGCCTTCCCTTCACCACCTCGGTGCAGGACTTCGCCGACCGCTTCCAGACGTTGGCCTGCCATGCACCTGACGTCACGGCTCGCCAACGCGCCGAGCTCTTCGTCGGCGGCCTTCCCGACCACATCCGCATCGACGTCGAGATGCGCGACCCCCAGGACCTGCAGACGGCCATGTACTACGCGCGAGCGTACGAGCAGCGCGCCAACGCCCTGCAGCAGGCGTTCCCGGGCCGCAACACGCGTCACCCGACCCGCCCCGCCCCGGCGGCCGCCACCCTGACACGCCCCGCCCTGCCGGCCACTACTGTGGCTGCCCCTGCGCCGACACGCCCCTTCCGACGCTTGACGTCGGCTGAGCAGCTCGAGCGGCGCCACAAGGGCATGTGCTTCAACTGCGACGAGCCGTATGCGTCGGGTCATACGTGCGCCCGCCTGTTCTACTTGGAGACCGTCGACGACACGGAGGTGGAGACCCTCACCGCGGAGCTCGACGTCACCACACTCTCCGAGGCCGGCGTCGCGACCTACGGGCCGGTCGATGCGACCGCCTTCGTAGTCTCCCTTCATGCCATGCTGGCATCAAGACGGCAAAAATGATGCTGCTTCCGGTGACAATCAACGGGGAGCGTCTCACCGCGCTCGTGGACACGGGTTCGATGCAAAACTTCCTGTCCGGGGACGCCATGCGCCGCCTCGCACTCTAAACGGCGGGCTCGGAGAAGTTCAGCGTCACCGTCGCCAACGGGGACCGCCTTGCTTGCCAGGGGGTGGCGCGGTAGGTTCCCGTCCTGATCGGCGACGAGCGGTTCTCCATCGACTGCATCGGCATCGACCTGGGCTGCTACGACTTCATCCTCGGCATCGACTTCCTGTCCACTCTCGGCCCCATCCTTTGGGACCTCGATGTCCTGTCCCTCATCTTCTGGCGCGAGGGCGGCCGTCGCGTTCAGTGGACGGGCATCGGCGGCTCCGGCGCCGCGACTCCGCAGCTCCAGTTGATGGCGGCCGCATTGGACGAGGCGCATCCCCTCCTGGCCGACCTCCTGCAGCAGCACAGCGACATCTTCGACGAGCCACAGGGCCTCCCTCCCGCGCGGCCCTGTGACCACCACATCCACCTGCTGCCGGACACGGCGCCTGTCGCCGTGCGCCTGTACCGGTACCCTCAGCTGCAGAAAGACGAGCTCGAGCGTCAGGTGGCGGTCATGCTCGCGCAGGGCATCATCCGGATTTCGACATCGCCGTTCTCCGCCCCGGTGCTCCTTGTGCGCAAGCCCGACGGCACATGGCGCTTCTGCATCGACTACCGCGCGCTCAACGCCCTGACGTCCAAGGACAAGTTCCCCATCCCCGTCGTGGATGAGCTCTTGGACGAGCTACACGAAGCGCGCTTCTTCACCAAGCTCGACCTTCGCTCGGGCTACCATCAGGTGCGCATGCACCCTGACGACATCGAGAAGACGGCGTTCCGCACTCACCATGGCCACTTTGAGTTCCTGGTGATGCCGTTCGGCCTCTCCAACGCACCGGCGACCTTCCAGGCCCTGATGAACGACGTGCTCAGCCCATACTTGCGCCGCTTTGTGCTTGTTTTCTTTGATGACATTCTTATCTATAATGCATCTTGGGCGGAGCACCTACAACACGTGGCCATCATCTTCAACGAGCTTCGAGCGCATCGTCTTCACCTCAAGCGCTCGAAGTGCTCGTTCGGCACGACCTCCGTCGCGTACCTGGGGCACGTCATCTCGGCGGACGGGGTAGCGATGGACGCGGACAAGGTCGCCGCCATCGCCGCGTGGCCGACCCCGCGGTCACCACGGGCGCTCCGCGGCTTCTTGGGCCTCGCCGGCTACTACCGGAAGTACATCCGGGACTTCGGCCTCATCGCCGCGCCAGTGACGCATCTCCTTCGACGCAACGCCTTCTCCTGGGACGAGGAGGCGACTACGGCATTCGAGGCTCTCCAGCGGGCGCTCACAACGGGACCCATCCTCCAGATGTCGGACTTTGATATGCCGTTCGTGGTGGACTGCGACGCCTCTGGCATCGGCTTCGGCGCCGTCCTCCACCAGGGCGAGGGACCGCTCGCCTTCTTCAGCCGCCCCTTCGCCGCTCGCCATCACAAGCTCGCGGCCTACGAGCGCGAGCTTATTGGGCTGGTTCAGGCGGTGCGCCGCTGGCGGCCTTATCTTTGGGGCTGGTTGTTCCGGGTGCGCATGAACCACTACAGCCTCAAGTTCTTGCTGGACCAGCGTCTCTCCACCGTTCCGCAGCACCAGTGGATCAGCAAGCTCTTCGGCTTCGACTTCACCGTTGAGTACCGCCTCGGCCGTCTCAACACGGTCGCCGATGCCTTGTCCCGCCGCGACACTGAGGATGTCGCGGACGACGTCACCATCGCTGGCACTATCATGTGCATCCGCTCCGGGCCATCTTTCGCCTTCATCGACGACATTCGCCAGGCAACTTCGACGGCCGCGGACGCACAGGGCCTGCGCCAGCGCCTTGACGACGGCGAGATGGCAGCGCCCTGGCACTTGGACGAGGGACTGCTCCTACATGGCCGCCGCATCTTCGTCCCCAACCATGGCGACCTGCGCCACCAGGTCCTGACCTTGGCGCACTCTGCAGGGCACGAGGGCGTGCAGAAAACTCTCCATCGTCTCTGTGCTGAATTTTACATCCCCGGTGGTGACGCGATGGTCCACGACTTGGTGCGGTCGTGCGTGACGTGCCAACGAAACAAGACGGAGACACTACGACCCGGGGTCTACTGCAGCCGCTCGACGTACCCTCCCAGGTGTGGGCGGATATTTCCATGGACTTCATCGAGGGCCTTCCCAAGGTGGGCGGCAAGTCCGTCATCCTCACGGTGGTTGACCGCTTCTCCAAGTACGCGCACTTCATCGCCCTGGGTCATCCATATACAGCCGCCTCCGTGGCGCGGGCCTTCTTCGACGGCATCGTCCGCCTCCACGGTTTTCCTTCGTCCATCGTAAGCGATCGTGATCCCGTGTTCACGGGACATGTCTGGCGGGATCTCTTTCGACTGGCGGGCGTGAAGCTCCGCATGAGCACGGCGTTCCACCCTCAGACGGACGGCCAATCCGAGGTGGTCAACAAGGTGATCGCCATGTACCTGCGCTGTGTTATTGGTGATCGTCCACGAGCTTGGGTGGACTGGTTGGCGTGGGCGGAGTACTGCTACAACACCTCCTATCACTCCGCCCTGCGCACCACGCCTTTCGAGGTGGTCTACGGGCGCCCTCCTCTGGCGATGCTCCCTTACGAGCCTGGGACGGCTCGGTCCGAGACGGCGGGCGACTTACTCCGCGCCCGCGACGACATTCTGGCTGAGGCGCGCCAGCGTCTTCTCCAAGCACAACAGCTGACCCGGAAGTACTACGATGCTCATCATCGCGAGGCGGAGTTCGCGATGGGCGATTGGGTGTGGCTGCGCCTCCTCCACAGGACCACGCAGTCTCTAGATCCGCGCTCCAAGCGCAAATTGGGACCTCGCTACGCCGGTCCCTTTCGTGTGCTGGAGCGTGTCCGCACACTCGCATACCGCTTGGAGCTGCCAGCTGGTTCTCGCCTCCACAACGTCTTCCATGTCGGCTTACTGAAGGCCCACCGCGGGAACCTTCCTGCAGCGACGCCGGCCCTTCCTCCTACTTCGGATGGCCGCCTCCTTCCAGCTCCCGCGCAGGTGGCGATGGTGCTGCAGGCGCAGCAGCGCCGCGGCGTCTGGCATGTCTTGATACAGTGGGCCGGCCTGCCAGAGGAGGAAGCGACTTGGGAGAAGCTCGACGATTTCTGCCAGCAGTTTCCAGATGTTCAGCTCAAGGACGAGCTGTTTGAGAAAGCGGGAAGAGATGTTATGACCGGTACAACGTACCAACGGAGGAGGCCCAATGGGCAGGGTTAGTTACGGGCTTAGCCCAAGTTATCTTAGCTATCTTAGAGTCCAAGTTATAAGTTATATTAGAGTCCAAGTTATCTAGGGTTTAGTGGAGGTTGTCCTCCTTTATAAACATGTACCCCTTCGATATTAATCAGACAATAAACAGTATTTTGTTGTCGTCTCCCTCAGGAGACGGGAGCCCCAAACCCTAGCCGCCTCTCTCTCTCTCTCTCTCACGCCGCGACGGCGCCCAACCGCCGGCGCCGGTGTTCCCCGCCTTGCCGTCCGCACTTCCACCCCTACAACCTACGTCCGAGACCTGGTAGAACCCTAGCCTCTACCAGAAGTAGTTCAAAAACAGCCAAATTTAAAATAAACGCTTAATCTACCGCTTAGGGCAAAAGCGAGCGCTCAGCGCTTAAGCATCGCTCAAAAACGCTTTCTTGAACACTGGCGAAAAAAGACAAACTTATAACCAAGGGACCATTCTGCCGTTTGCTATTCAACAATGTTTAAGAAGTAGAAATACTTAAGAGGTTTAATTTTCTGAGAATATATCCTACACAAAATACAAAATTTTAGAGCATTGTCTGTGGCATAAGCTCACACATCAAATTAACTTGGTGGACGTAGCAAATCCCAACTATATTAAGCAACATGTAACATTTTGTTGGTTAAATATGATGCCATTATCCATTCTGTTACAGAGCATCTTAACCATAATAATTATGGGAAGATTATGAAAGGTTTTCCTCAAGGAGGAATGGTCAGCTATTAGTTATCAGTCAGAATACTGTGCACAGCTGGCCCTTGCAGCATGTGCAGCACGACCCATAAGAGTGTAGTAGCCATCTATACTATAGGTGCATGAGTCCAACTGTTTATTGTCAACTCCAATCTTATGGGGCAGCAAGGAGACCGTGACAATTGTTTCAAGAGTTTCTTGGGAAATACCGAAATATAGTCCAGAAGAATTAGCAAGCCAAATGTTTCCAGTTAGGAAGCTGTTAGACATGGAAGAAGCTAACATCCCGAATATACTGATGCTAGGACTCTAAAAATAGTAAGGAGGGAACAACCAACGTCTCAAAAGTCTTGGTACCCATTTGTGAATGTTCACCCCACAGAATGTTCAAATGGTCAGAATCAAGGCTAGATGAGAGGTAGTACATACTAAGGCTTATGCAAGCAAAAGAGAAACTGTGACATGATAACAATAGGTCCTAACCTCTGAAGTTATTCTGTAAGAATCTAGATAAGTTGCAAATTGCAACTAACATAATTTTTTGTTTGTCACCACAGGAAGTCAATGAGCATGACTACAACATCAAATAATACTAGAACAGACAAGCAAAACTGAAAGCACACTCAAAGACAACTGTAAGCATGGTTAAAAAAGGCGCACCTAAGCGAGCGCTTAAGTGCGCATAGGCTCTAGGCGATAGCAGAACGCCTAACGCATAACTGCGCTCAATCTGCGCATAAGAGCAAGTCTAGTAGAACCCTCAAACCCTTAAAACAAAAACCAGTTTTAAGGGTCGAGAATTGCACATTTTTGACACTTCTAAGGGTTGAAAAACAGGGGCAAAGACTAGAACCCTCAAACCCAACCCTTATAACGGAATATTCTGTTATAAGGGTTGGGTTTGAGGGTTCTAGTCTTTGCCCCAACCCCAAACCTTAAAACTGTCATTTGGCATTGCATAATTTTCACAAGACAAACATAATAAACCTTCAAACAAACACGGAAATAAAAATCATTGATGCATGGTTTAATAGTTTTTACATCACACAATCATCATCTTCTCCCTCTCATCGGCACCATCACCAAAAAGTTGCACTTGGCGCCATTTCCTAGACCACTTGCACGTCCATCAAGCACCTCCATTGGAGTCATCCACACCGCCATCGCCACCACCACGGAAAGTAGAGGACGCACCATGGAATATCCTCTTCCTTGAAGCGACCGGTAACTGCGAGAGAGGAACCCACAATTCTTCGGCTTGATCCTACAATAGTTGTCCTCGATCCTTTGCCAATACCTTTTACCGGTTTGATCGGTGCCGGTGGTTGCATCCATCCCCACAGATGCCCAAGCACGAACCAAGAGGATATCTTCCGCTTCGGTGTAGTTTGTCGACCGCACGTGTGGGCGGGAAGCGGCGGTGAATGCCTCCTCCCCTATCTCGGCCACCTCCTCCTCATCATCCCCTACATCCTCCTCATCTTCTCCAACCTCCTCACCAAAGGGTTCTAGAGGCGGAGCCCCGAGGTCCACCTCCGCGTCTTGAAGGAGGTCCATGAACGAGGTTGGGTTTGCCATTTCCTCGAACACCTCGTGCGCGGCGGGAGGAGGTTCGGCGACGGCGACGGCGACGACCGGGGGCGCGGGCTTCTTCCGCACCGTGACCTTCTTCCGCTTCGGGGATGCGCTGGCGGCCTTCGAGGAAGCCCCTCGCGGCCCACGCGAGGAGACCTTCGGCCGGCTCTTCTTCGCGGGCTGGACGGTGGCCGGGGCTGCCGCGGTGGCCGGGGCGGGGGCGGCAGCGGCCGGGGCGGGAGGAGGCGGTGCGAGGCCCGCCCGCCGCCGCTTGGCCCCGACGTGGGTCGCCGCCACCACGTCGGCCACGGTGGCCGGGGCGTGCGGGGCGGGGGCGGGCGGGGCTGAAGCGGCGGCGGCCTGGGCGGGAGGGGCCGGCGCGGGGGCGGGCGGGGCCGGCGCGGCGGCTGGGACGGGCGGTTTCCCTCCCGCGCTCGAGATGAAAAGGAGTGCGGGTTGGGATTGGGTTTGCCCTCTCAACCCTCACTTCTACAGGCTGCGAGGGCGTTTACAGGTTCGACCTCTAAATTTTTTTACGGGTTTAAGGGTTTAAGGGTTCTAGTCTACGTCGTTTTTTCGACGAAAACTGTAAAAAAGCGGTTATTTTCCAGAATTTAAGGGTTTGAGGGTTCTACTAGACTTGCTCTAATTGCGCATAAGCATACGGTTTGGTCAGAAAAGCGCAAGGCGGTGGCAAAACGCACAATTAACGCCTAGTGCTTTTTCCTAAGGGGACTGTAAGTATGCCTCCTGGATTGCAGCGTGATCTCCGGATAGGCCCTCCATAGGCGACGACGATTTACTTCTACATGATTGCATTACATCTGTTGCTGTTTTACTATTTTTTGTTTTTCGAACTGTGGCTGTGTGCATCCTAGTTATGCAGAGGCCGGTGTAATGCTTAAAAAAAATTAAGTAATAAAAGCCCTTTATAAAAAAAAAAAAAAAAAAACTATGCCTCCTGAATTTAATTATAAAGTCCGTGTCAGTTGTGATGATTGGTACTTACAAGCTCGGCCCATTTTCATCATGACCAGCAATAAGAAGAGAAACTCCAAAAGGTCGTGACTGCAGAAGCAAATAAGTAGATCAGAAACTCTTGTGGCAGTGTTGTGTTTGGATAGTAACACTGTAATAGCACAAAATGCTCACCATAGACTCTTCTTCACCTTCTCCAAAGCGAAGAGCTAGATCGCAAATAGCTTGTGTGGTGGACTCAACTGTCAACGGTTCCCCATATGAGAATCTATGGTTCTGATTATGAGCATACAGTGAGATAACAGATAAGGTAATGGACAAAGTGAATAAAGTATACAAGAAAGAGAAGTACTTGGGTCTCCACACGAGCATGCTCAACCAATGTTCTTGCATCAGCAATAAGGCCACTCATGGCACAGCCTACATGCTCATCAATTTCCATAATTTTCTCAACACTGCTAGGTTCCTGTATGAAAGGCAAATTTTGGTAATCTTACTTTTGACACAATTGGACATAACACGAAGCAAAATATCAGTACAAAAATATTGTGGCAATCAAGACACATAATACTTCTCAAAAATGAAAATGGAAGGGTTTTATAAATTAATAGTTACAAAATATTATATCAAATATCCAAGATATAATGGCATAAGTTGCAAAAAAAAATGCGTATGCCAGTCATTCATAATATGTGAAGCATCCCAGGATGAGGAAACCAAGTGAGCAGAAAGATTCCATTATCCTAAATCCAAGACTTGATATGTGGCTTTTACATTATTCATTATATATACTAGAAAGTCAAATATCACAAACAGCTACCTACTGACACATTTATATGGAACATAAACTGGGAAATATATAGTACCATGGAAACTTGAGTAGTGTTACTATTGAGACAATTTAATCCACTGATACATCAGAAACAGCAAAAAGAAGCCCAAAAACAAAATCCCTAAGAGGGACAGGATTATCATAAAGCAAAACTAAGCATAAGAACTCATCCATCACACCGAAAACTCAAGGATCAGTGATACAGAAATTTAGAGAAGTTGCATTGAAATTGAGTATGCTAAAATAAAATAGATAACAGTCCCAAAAGTACACTTCAATGATATAAATGGACAACCAAACAGCACTTTTTTGCAGGGGCACAACCAACAGCAGTTACCAGCAATGGAGACGTCACACGTTTCTCCACAGCAAGAACAACCCCATCCTTCGTCTTCAACCCGATTGCAGTAGATCCCAACTGCAAAAGGCATGAGCATCAACAAAACCATCACTCGTATGCACAAACCAATTTAAACAGTGAGATTACAGCTTAATCTCGCTACAACTATCACGACAATGACCCATAAAATGCCAACGATATAATCAATGAAATCACCTACAAATATAGAGACTTCAACGTGTGAGTCCACAAGAGGACACGACCAAGCCTAAATGAGCGTAGAACCCTAGTCCAAATTACTTCAGAAAGAAGTCCACATACCCCCCCTGAACTCTCGGATTTCGAACACATCACCCCCCAAACCGGAAAACAGGAATCTTAATCCTCTGAACTCTCAAATACCAGACAAATCACCCCCTGATGGCGTTTTGGGTGGTTTGAGACACCTGTTTTGCATACGTGGCTGCCACATCAGGAATAGTTCGTGGATGCGGTCTACTGCACCCCCCGCCTTGCCTCGAGCGCTCCCCATTGCCTTTTCACCTCCCGCTCCCCTCTCCTCTGTCTCTGACGAAACGGCGGCCACTGAGGCGACCACGGCGGCGCGGACGACGATCAGCACCATGTTCTAAACAACTCGAACGGCGGCCACAATCAGGTATGTGCGCTCAACCTTTGTGCTAAAAATCTTGCTTTTTGCCCAAATTGGGGCCATCAGTTTGGGGTTTTCAGGGGATTTGATTTGGGGGCTAGGGTTTAGTTCAAATTTTTTAGAGAATGGTGGAAGAAGTTACTAGATGGGCTCTTATTAGGGCCTGCTGTAGTTCAAATTGTTGTGCATATGCTCTTATATGATGAGATGATCTAGGGTTTGGTTGATCTGAAGAAAAAGACAGTTTTTTTCAGAAACATTCAGTCCATTACACTGAAGATTTACTTATTTTGCTTCTGACTTAGGCTTGTTAATTGTCTCCTGTTTTGTTTAGGGTACAACCATGGACCCCCTTGATTACCTGTCTGTCAGATTCCACTATGGATTTCACCATGGAGATGACTTTGAGCATGATGGAAATGATTGGGTTTACTTGGAGGAAAAACTGGGATGCCGGCAATTGAATTTCCCAAGCTGTCAGTGTCTGAGCTTAAGAAGAACCTTCCAGATTTTGTTTCATGTTCTGATTTAGCCCTGGAAAATACTAAACTGCATTGGAAATATCTAGATGGTGATATAGCAAATGCTTTGCTTGTACTGGAGGATCAAAATTCAGTGGAGATGATGGCTAAACATGTAACTGATGCTGGTGTTATTGATATATATATGCTGTCATTCCTGCTGATGAAAGTCATGAAGGCAGTGATTGGGGGTTTGATTTGCAGAGCAGTTTGAGGCAGTGCATAGAGAGGAAGGTCAGGCAGAGGAGGTGCAGGCAGAGCATTGTTATGCAGAGCAAGTTCATGCAGATGAAGGGCATGGAGAGGAGTTGCAGACAGAGCAAAGAAATGCAGAGGATGTACAATCTAGGCCCAAAATACCAGTGTTCAGGGCTGCAAGTTCAGGTGTTGCAACTGAGGAGATGCAGTTTTCAGGTGAATCTGACAGTGACAGTGACTTCTAACAGGGCAAAGAGAGCTGGCCTGTTTCTGACAACCATAGACCACACCCTCCTGTGAGGGTTAATAATAAACCTGGGAGGAAGAAGACAGAGAACTAGAGAGGAGCAGGAGAAGCCCAACAGCAGTAAAATTTCCAGGAAAAAGGGCAAGAACACACCTCAGCACCATGCTCTCAGCCAACAACAAGTTCACAACCAGCCACTTCCCAGCCAACACAAAGTTCACAAGCAGCTCCAAGTGCCCCATCTCCAAGGGCACAAGCAGCTCCAAGTGCTCCATCTCCAAGGGCACCAACAAGGGCTCCAGTAGCTACAAGGGCACCAAGACCATTTAGGGCACCAAGGGCTTCAAACTCTCAGGCAAGCACATCTTCATCACAAGTTCCATCTTATGGTGATGACCTGATGGGAGGTTGGAGTGGCTTCTAACAGGAAGGAGGGGATAGTGTGCTTATGCTTATTTATGAGCAATGGTGATGTGCAGCATCAGTGATAAGCTTGAGCTGTTGTTGATGTAAAACATCATCTTAAATTATGTGTTTTGGTCATGCCAAACTTAGCTTTAGTGGATGATGAATGACAGTGCAAAACTACTGCATTTTGTGAATACAAATAGAATTAGTAAGTTTCATAGTATGCACCAGAATTTGACCACAGAATTTGGCACTTCCATACATCATCCATCAGAATAAAGTTTAACATGACCAAAAGCACAAAATGCAGTAGTTTTGCACTTCCATACAAATCCCCCCCCCCTCCCCTGTAGCAAGGGAATGACAGTGATATTGCTGCAGGGGAGAGAGGGGGGGGGGAGGGATTTTTCCCGCGTGAAACAGGAACCCTTGCTGCCAATTCCCACGCGAAACAGGCGCCTCTGTCAATCCTACTTGGCAAAGCATCCGCCAATTATGCAAAACCGGTGTCTCAAACCACCCAAAACGCCATCAGGGGGTGATTTGTCTGGTATTTGAGAGTCCAGGGGATTAAGATTCCTATTTTCCAGTTGGGGGATGATGTGTTCGAAATCCGAGAGTTCAGGGGGTACGTGGACTTCTTTCAATTACTTCACTGCAAGCCCCTAAAGACTACGGAAGTTGTCACCCTGATTCACAATGTCAGGAAACAGCGATCCATGCTGCATCTAGCCATTGGTTCGTCCTAACAGCACGAATGTAGCGGCCTAAAACATACATCTTCCGAAACAACCCCGGGTAACTACTCCCTCGCCTGCAGGCAACCGATTCCTCACGATACACCGCAGCTGCCTCCTCACCAAATCTACACCGAGATCGGGAGCGAAGGAGGAGTGCTCAGAAGGGGTGGGCTCACTCACCTTGATGGCCTCGATGGCGTACTCGACCTGGAACAGCCGCCCCTCCGGGGAGAAGGTGTTCACGCCGCGGTCGTACTCCGTCCTGCGCCAAACAAAACCCAAAACAGAATTTATCCCGAAATAAGATGAAAATTTCACAACAGAAACGACACGGCGGACGCGGGATCCAGCAGCGGGTCGGGGAGTGGAAGATTTTTGGCTGAGAAGGGTCGATTCTAACCTCGTGAGGAACATGGTAGCGCGTGGTTTGCTTGGGCTATGGGAAGATGGGTTTGTGGCCTTGCGGGAGACGAGAGGAAGGTTCTGCTTTATGGCTTGTTCGGTTAAGCAACTCGAACGCAGTACCGCAAAGGGAATCGATTCCACCCGCCGCGCCCGCCGAAACGACGCGCGGGTCGCCCCCTCGCGCGCTGCCATGGAACATTTTTTCTACCCCACACGTTTCGTTGGTCAATGGATGCAACATTTTTTGTTTAAATTTATTGCAACCAGCGTCATTTTTGTTGCAAACATCTTTTTACTATATTTTGTCCTAGTAAAAAAGTTGCATATATGTTTGGTTGCAACTCAACTTCGTCGGATTTTTTGTCACAATCGATGTTTTTTACTTTTGTTACAACCGTGTTAATTTTTGCTACAACCAGCATCATGTTTTGCTGCAACCGTTCACTAAAAAGTTGCATACACGTCACGTAATTTTTTGTTACAACCGACGTTCGACTTTTGCTACCACGTACCATCAGCTTCGTTTTTTGCTACAATCACGTAGATATTTTTTTTGCTACAATTTTTTTTTTGCAACCGTTGAAAAAAATTGCTGCATCAAATTAAAATTTTGCTGCATAGCGAGGAAAAAGTTGCATGCGGATCCAACGGTGCGGACGCGCGGGGTTGATGGATCGTGCGGCCCGCGCGCGGCCGGCCGAAAGTTTGGCCGGCGCGCCGGCGTAGATCACTTCCCTACCGCAAATGGACTTCCGTTAAGTCCCGATTTCGTGGCATCTTGTCCACCGAAGACCAACGGGGTGGGACGATACCACGATGGTCTTACCTACTAACAAAGCAAATAGTGCTTCTTTCAAATTGACCTTAAAGTTGACTAAAATTACCCACCAATGCCACCTATAAGTCATAAAAAACGTTTCAAACAGGAAAATCTCCGGACTAGGCCGGCCCATATAGGCACCTCCTATATTGTGCTCTCGGTGTTAGAAAAAGATGCAGCGCACCTGTTTGGATTGGCCCATGCATGGGGGCCTGTTTTTTTAGTTTAGTTTTTTTATTTTTCTTTTCAGTTTCATTTTGTTTTTCTACTTTAAATAATTTAGAACTTCAAACAACTTTTCTCAGTTTTAAGAAACTGAGAATTTCGAAATAAAATATTCAAGAAAACACATTTTTTGAGAATTCAAAAACTACTCAGGAGTTTTGAAAAATGTTTGCATATAAAAAAATGTTTAAACTTTGAGAAAATGTCCATAAAATAAAAAAGTCAACGATTTTAAACAAAAGTCCGTGTAAAAATCTTAAAAACAGTTTGTGCCTCTGTTTTTAGTCTCATTTTTTATTTTCATTTTTCTGCTCCATTTTTTAGTTTAAATAATTTAGAACTTTGAAAAACTTTTGCAATTTATAAAACTGGGAATTTTGAAATAAAAGTTTGAAGAAAATATAATTTTTGTGAATTCAAAAAATGCTCAGGATTTTTGTAAAAATATTCGCATATTCAAAAAAATGTTCATACTTTCGAGAACAATGTTGGTGAAAACAATTAAAGTCCATGATTTGAAAAAATGTTTGTGTGTTATTTTTGAGTGCAATTGAAAAAAATGTTTGCTAATTCAAAAAATGTTCATGCATTTCAAGAAATGTCCTAAATTTTTAAAGACATAATATAATCAGCATCATTGAAGATTATAATTGTTTTTCTTCCGTTGCAACGCACGGGTCCTTTTGCTAGTAAGGCTAATCCTCGTTGGCTGGTTGTTATATATGTAAAAAGAATCTAATGCAGTGTGACAGCCCGATGCCGACGTTTCAGAAGATTCCCCTTTTCTTTCCGTTTTCGTCGTGTGTCTATTTTCTTTTGTCGCATCATCATGCGCATCATCAACATTGCATCGGCATCTCCGTGCCGCCAGTTTTCAAAAAAACTTGCATCCGTTGTTAGTTGCCGGTTCTCGTCGTTGTCCGTTCTGAGCCCGACCACACACGCACGCGCCCGCGGTACCGTCGAAACCCCGTTTTAAAAGTGCGATTAAAACTTTCTCTGATCGGGGTGAAACTTGGCATGCAGACGTAATTAGTTATAGCCAGCCCGCCTGTCAAATTTCGTCGTGATCGGAGACCGTCTGGTACCCGAACGGTCGACCGTAGCGGCACCGTATTCGGTCTATCGTTGGACGTGTGTCGGTGTATTAAAATGCGTTGCCGCGACGCCCGCTCTCCCTCTCGTCTCCGGACATCCCCTCTACACGGCCTTGTAACCGTTCCCGCGTGCGGAATCGTTCGAATCCGACCCCGCGGTTGGATCCCGAACGCGATTTTGCTAAACCTAGACCCCCCCATTTGCCTATAAATAGACCCCCTCCTATTTTTTTAGGCAGCCAACCCCCTCTCTCCTCGAAATTCATGCAAACCCTAGCCTCCACCTTCTCCAACTAATCCTCAGATCCGATCTGGACCGTCGGATCGAAGATCCAACGGCCCACACACACCCATGCCGGAAATACTCCTCCTGCCCGAGCTCCTCAGCTCCCAAGGCCGTGCTCCAGCGCCTCCATGGTTCTTGCCGCAGTGCGTGCCTCGCCGCGCAGCCCCTGCCTCCTCCTCTCGGGCCGCATGCCCTGCGCTAGCCCTAGAGCGCGCCGCCCTGGATTCGTGCCGTCCCGCCTTCTCCTCCCTGACCGAAGCCAAGCCGCCGACGATCTCCTCCTCCGGCCACCGGCTCGGGCTCTCACCGGCGGGAATGGGCCCGGAGACCCCGGATACGCCCGGATCCGCCGCCTCCCAGCCGCCTCCGCGCCCTCGCCGGCCGCCATCGCCTCCGGCCGCCGCCTCCATGGCTGCTGCCAGCCCGTGCACAAGGAGCACGACGGCCAGCGCGCCCTCGCCCCAGCTGGGCCTCTCCCGCGAGCAGGCCTCGGCCTCCTTCCCTGGCCGAGCCAGCCCAAGGTATCTAGCGCCCCGTGCACCCTGATGCTATCTCGCGCCACTATAGGCCCGTTAGTTATTTAGGTTTTTATTTTCGGAATTAATAAATTCCAGAAAATAGGTAAATATTTAAACGTCCGTAGTTTTCAACTCGTGTGTCGGATCGGAATGTGTAGCATATGGATTTGGTGTAGAATTTCGTGTACATTTCGAATTTCTAACTTGCATAATTATTTGAGGCAGTTTTAAGTGCCTAATGCATAGTTTTGCGTGCTGTTTCAATAGAATCCGATCCGTAGTTATTTCTCGTGCGTGTCCGGATTGCCCGTATACCGTAGATTAAATGTCCATGTTTTAGGGACCATTATTCCATGTATTTTAGAGCGGTCATTGGTATTTTTACGTGTAGGAATTGTCGCTAATTTATTTTCCCGCGTATAGGATATTTTCTCGTATTTCCGTGTGGCATTATTTTGTTGTGCAACCCCACATATTTCATATGTTTTCGGGGTAGAAAAATTCATGGGATTTTGTTGTGCAATTAGGTTTAGCTTTTGAGCAAGTTAGTTCGCGCTATATTTTGCCATGTTGCCCTCTTGTCTTTTTCGTAGGATTTATTTCGTGCTCCGGTTGATTAAGTTGTCAACTAGGGAGTTGTTCTTGGGTGTTTAGACTAGCCCCTGGTATTTTTAGTTGCAATAGAAATGCATGTTTAGGTGTGGTTTGCTTGCTCTCAAGTTGCTAGAAATAGTGCTGATTTGGAGGAGCTGAAATATTTCCGAGTCTGGAATCTGTTATATTTTGTTGTTGTCTTGTCTTGCTTGTATCTTTTGATCTGTAGCTCTTTTGAGGTTGGTCCAATGGAGTTAGTTGTAGCCCTTGTGTTTCTCTAGCATGGTGTGAGTTTTCATGCCATTTGGAGTCCTGTAGCTATAGGTTTTGCTGCTGTCAATATGGCTTCAGATCGAAAGCTGCAGCTTCAAAAACTGCTATTTTCACTAAGTCTGAAATTGTGTGTGAGAAGCCATTTTGTGACTTCTTTCTCTAGTGATCCATGATGCCATGCTAGTTGTTGTTAGTTGCTTGTTGTAGTGCTTCTTTCCCTCTTTCGCGTCATGCCTTGGTTGATTATAATTGAGTTGAGTAGCTCGTAGTTGTAGGGTGTAGAAAATGCTATGCGGCTGATTTTGGCAGATTGTATAGATTTCTTGTTTTGCTCGTAGTTGTTGAACCGTAGCTCCGATTTGATCATGCCCTACATGAAACTTGCTTAGAATCTCGCGTAGTTTCATTTTCTCTTGCTGGTTGTATGTTTTGAAGTGCTCGTAGCCGTCGTTGCACACATATTGCATTCATGCCATCATATCTTGCGGTGCTTGTATCTTTTGATCCGTAGCTCCGTTGGAGATGTTCTCTATGTGTAAATTTCTTGAAATGACGCGTAGAATCACGTGAACCTATTTGTTCTGCTGTTTAACAACTAATTAAATGTGTTAATTCAGATCTGGACAGAATTGTAAATTAACATGTGAGGTCATCTCGGAGATGCTATATGTCATTTCCGACCTCATTTAAATTGTCTAGATAGGTAGTTTAATTTACGCTTCACCTCTTGCCATGTTTAACAACATTTAATATTGCCGTGTATCTAAACGGGATAGAACTAAATAAATAAACATGGAGTTTCGTCAATATGCAACTCGTTGCATATTGAACTTCACTTAATGTGTAGTGTTTGATTGTGTGAATTGTCATGCCGTGACTTGCATGTATTCAGCTGCTCATGCATCATATGTGTTGTGCATCGTGTGGTGGACTCCGTGTGTTGATTCTTGTCTCCGGTTTCCTCCGTCTCGATAGAGTTCCGCAGCGTGCCGGATTGTGAGGACCCGTTCGACTACGTCGGTTCGTCTGCTTCACGGAGGCATTCTTCTTCCAAGCGGGATCTCAGGCAAGATGACCATTTCCCCAGATACCATTACTATCATTTCCATGCTAGTTTTACCGCTTCTATCGTTTATGTCTCGTTTCCTACCACATGTTAAATATCATCCTCTCAACAATGCCATGATAACCTTCAACCTGTTCAACCTAGCAAACCACTGATTGGCTATGTTACCGCTTGCTTCACCCTGTGTAGCGCTGCTAGTTCCAGGTGCAGTTGCTACCATGCAAAAACATGGGTTCCTTGTCATATCACCACATTAATGCTATTAAATTTAATGCACCTATATACTTGGTAAAAGGTGGAAGGCTCGGCCTTTCTAGCCTGGTGTTTTGTTCCACCTTTGCCCCCATAGATTCGGCTACCGGTGTTATGTTCCATATTTGAGCGCTCCTAACACGATCGGGGTTGTTATGGGGACCCCCTTGATAATTCATTTTAGATTAAAGCTGGTCCGGCAAGGCCCAACATTGGTTTTACATTTGCCCAACATAATAATTCTGATAATACTGAGATGCATAGGGAGTTAGCGCTACCCGAGGAGTAATTCTACATAATACAGGAGGGGCCAGTGCTGATGGTGTTGCTCCCAAACGGTCTGCCTGCGGGGCCACCGCGAGGAAACTCGAGGTTTGGCACTCGTAGCTAGTTCCATCCGTCGTGTCGTGAGAACGAGACACGCGGCTCCTATCGGGTACATCGACACGTCGGGCGGCCTTGCTGGATTAGTTTTACCTTTGACGAGATATCTTGTGCATCGGGATTCCGGTGATGCTTTGGGTAATCTCAGAGTTGAGGTTTTCCACTAGGGAATTCGACGAGATTGCGAGCTTCGTGATTGAGGATTTCTATGCGACTTGTGGTAATTTATGATGGACTAGTTGGAGCACCCCTGCAGGGTTAAATCTTTCGGAAAGCCGTGCCCGCGGTTATGTGGCAACGTGGAAACTTTGTTTAACACTGGTTCTAGATAACTTGAAGTAATTTAATTAAAATATGCCAACTGTGTGCGTAACCGTGACTGTGTCTTTCGTGAGTTCTTTCTCCAATCGAGGACACGGTGGGGTTATGTCTGACATAGGTAGGTGTTCAGGATCATTCATTTGATCATCAACAGTTCACGTCCGTTATGCGTAGATCATCCCTCTCTTATTTCTTGTACTCGGAAGTTAGCCACCAAATATATGCTTAGCCGCTGCTGCAACCTCACCATTAACCATGCCTCACCCATTAAGCTTTGCTAGTCTTGATACCTTTGGAAATGAGATTGCTGAGTCCCGTGTGGCTCACAGATTACTACAATACCAGTTGCAGGTACAGCTAAAGGTTACTTGACGCGAGCGCATTTATTGTTCATTTGGAGTTGCTTCTTCTTCTTCTTCTTCTTCTTCTTCTTCATCGATCTAGGATGGGTTCCAGGCCGGCAGCCTGGGATAGCAAGGATGGACGTCGTTCTTCTTTTCTCGTTTATTTTCGTCCGTAGTCGGACCCTGCTCTTACTCTTGATGTTTATGTAATGTACTGATGTGACTCTGATGTAGCTTGTGGCGAGTGTAAGGCAATTCTTTATATATATCTCTTCTTTTCAGTACATGTACTTGTAACGATATCCATTCTTGCGACACGACGAGATGCACTTCTATCCCTGACGAGGCCTTCGTGCCAAATTGAGGATAGAGTCGCATCTTGGGCGTGACAAGTTGGTATCAGAGCAGTACCGACCTAGGAGCCCCTTGATTGATCGAACTTGGCCGAGTCGAGTCTAGTGAAAAACTGCTTTGAGTCTAGTTATATGAGTAGGATTCTTTTTTCTCCTCTTCTATGCTCTAGTGAGGAATCTTGACGTAATATTTTAATTCTACTCCTCTTCTCACTCAATTTTTTTTAGGATCACGCGGATATTTTTGAGATCTATATGATGCCGATGTGACGGAGTTCTGTCTTGGTGCCTCCTATCTTCTTTAAGTCTTAGGGGAGTTGAGCTCCAGGGGATTCTTGAGCACATCGTTATCATTCGGATTTCTTACTATCTCAGTACGAAGGATGTTCGTAATTTCTTCAATACTAGTAGTGGTGAGATAACCCCGATGTCCCAAGTACTGGTGCAGATTGTTCGGGAGTACTGCCATACTTTGTATCGTTGTGATCACGAGGGTCTATTGTAGATGAAGGTCCGAGATTCTGGTCGTGTGTTGACGGATGTGATACACGTGACGGGTTAGTATAGGAGTTGTATGATATTACTCCTTGTATCCGTGTACTAGATTGCATGACCAGATATTTCGGGAATTCATAGGTGGGAATTCAAGTAGTTGCTTATAGGACAATCTCCAACAAATGCATGATGTTAGGTTTGGATTCGACATCTAGTGGATTCTTTTGTTCACGGTCGACTTACAGCGGTACACGTTGTGTCTTAAAGAGTCCTTGTAGCTTGCTACGACTCGGGGACGCTTCGTATGTCGGGTGCACTGCCTTGCACTTGATGGCTACTGTAAAATCGAGCCCGTGCGATCCTGTCCATGAAAATATCGGACGAAATCTTTCTCATGAGTTTGTTCTGGCTTGTTTCATAACCCTCATCCCTTGTTTTTGCTGAATATGGTAATTCAAGTTGCTTCGAGGTCAAGTGGTGATTTCAAATCTTTTGTAAGTGGTGTTCTCATATTCATATGAGAGTGCTAATCCTTTTGCTCAACCAATTGTCTTATCAACTTTTGTCAACTGGAGTTGTTATGTCAATTCTTTTTCAACCGGTGTGCTTCTCTTCAAGTGTAGTCTACCCTCTCTAATTTTGCAAGATCATTATCTCATTTTATTCCGGAGTTTATCTCATCTGTCCCAAGTTGTCTTTGTTTTTCATGCCCTCCCACCTTTTTTCTCAGTGATTCAATTTTCATCCAAGAGTTTTCTTTTCATTGTGCTTCCGCTGTGTGTTCTTTTCTCTCTTACCCGGTGATTCATTGTGAAGATTCTCAGGAGCTTCGTGTTCATATTTGTTTATTCTTGTCATCCTTACCAGTGAATTTAATTCAGTTATCCAGGGTCATCATATCCTTTTCAAACATTAAATTCTTTCCTATGTTGGGAATTCTTATGAGCCTATCTTGTTATTCATTCCTCTCTCTTTCTATCCGGAGTGTTGAAGATATTTCAGAAGTCCTGATTCTCGATCCTTCAGTTATTTCGAGGTGCTAACCTCATCTAGTTCTCTTATACCGGTGCAATTTCTCTCCCTCCGAGCAATCCTTTCAACGGTGGTTTCTTTGAGTGGGCCCATAACCCACAGGTTCTTTCCCAGGATCTTTCCTGGCTCTTTTAATCTTTTCTCGGAGATAATTAATTTTTTTCAACTATGACGTAAGTATGAATTTCATCAGTCATATTCCTTCTCAAGATCAATTTGAATTAATTCTCATATTTGGCTCAACCTTGCATTCTTCTTTATTCCAGAGTGTCTCAATTATCCTTGGTGCTGTTTCCCGTCATCATTTTCAACTTCAAGACCGAAGGAGTGTTTTTCTCAATCGTGGTCCATTCTCTCCATGATTCATCGTTTCAGCCTTCTGGCATCGTCTTGAATTATTCCCAATCATGAGTATCCCTTTATTGCTATCCAGTACATTTCTGAGTTGTTTTATTTCTCGTTCCTCCGAAGGCCATCATTTTCAGAAGATTCTTCGTTCTCAGCTTTCAGCTATCATCCTCAATTCTTCTCAATTGTTGTCTCTTCGTTCGTCTCCCGTTTATCCGGTGCCTTGTTCAAAATTCTTCTCTCAGGTGGCTCATGATCTCTTCATTCTCATGTATCTTCATTAATTTGTGGTGTTCCCATTTAATTGTGAATTCTTACCGGTGCTTCCTTAATTTTACTTCAAGTGGTGCTTATCTCTCTGTCTCTTCAAGTTTCCTTTAAGAAGAATAAGTTGTATGCTAAATCCGTTGCTTCTCATCAATTAAATTTGATGAAGGATGAGCATAACATAATTCTTATTCTTGTTCATAGTAATCTGAATTCTTCTTTCGGAGTGACTCATGATGTCAATTCTTTTCGCAAGTGCTTATCTTTCTTTTCCGGAGTTCCAAGTTCTTTTAAGTATATCTTTGTGAGGCTTCTTCTAAATCCTGGCAAGGTCATAATCTTATTCTTTTCTACCTTCATATCGTTGCATCATTCATTTGTATACGGAGGTCCTTCATGGTGTTTCATCAAGGTTTCAATTCATTCTCAAGTGTTCTTCAAGATTCTTGTTGGAGAACCTCAAGTATCCTTTCTCTTGCATTTATATGTGCAATTGTTCTTCCTTTATCCTGTGAGGTGGTATTATAGCATTCTTGTTAGTTTAGGAGTCTCGAAGAGATTTCCTCTCAAGAATGAGATAATTAAACCACCAATTCTATGATCATGAGATATTTCTACCCATGATTTCTTCATTGAGCTATCTTGCTTTGGTTTTCACCTAAAGCTTTTCCTATGGATTATGCTATCATGGTGCTTGTCACGAATCCCAGTTCTCAATGTACCCTCTTGGTGTAAGAATTGTTCATATCTTGTTTCTCCAAGTCTATCCTTGTTCTTTTAGTGGTTGGTTGTCACCTCATATTTGTTGAGATGATTTTCATAAGCCCACTACTATCTTGTTCTTTTCGTTGTTGGTTTTCCAATTACTAAGTCAATTCTCTATCCGGAGGCTCTTCAATTCTATTGTGATGATAGTTGGCATTCTTTCTTCATTCTCTTCATCCGTATGAGCTAGTTCCTATTCTATTGTTCCGGAGGCATTGTAATGTTGCTCTTTTCGGTCTATTATGTTGTTCTATCAAGATCATGGTGTTCCCTTGTTCTATTTACTTGTTTGTTGTGAATATTGTCTATTTCTTCCACCTTTTTGAATTTTTTGTCCCATTTTCCTACCGAAGTGCTGCCAAAAGTTTCCGTGAATTCTTGCTTCTTCTCATATCATTCCTCATCTCTTTGCAACCTTCAAGGATCGTTGGTTTCACTCGTTTGTCAAAGAAGCGACTAAATTTTTACCTCTTGCTTTCTCATCCTCTCCCCCTTTCATTCTTGGATCTTGGGGCGAGATCCTCTTGTAGTGTAGGAGAGTTGTGACAGCCCGATGCCGACGTTCCAGAAGATTCCCCTTTTCTTTCCGTTTTCGTCGTGTGTCTATTTTCTTTTCTTGCATCATCATCACATCATGCGCATCATCAACATTGCATCGGCATCTCCGTGCCGCCAGTTTTCAAAAAAACTTGCATCCGTTGTTAGTTGCCGGTTCTCGTCGTTGTCCGTTCTGAGCCCGACCGCACACGCACGCGCCTGGGGTACCGTCGAAACCCTGTTTTAAAAGTGCGATTAAAACTTTCTCTGATCGGGGTGAAACTTGGCATGCGGACGTAATTAGTTATAGCCAGCCCGCCTGTCGAATTTCGTCGCGATCGGAGACCGTCTCGTACCCGAACGGTCGACCGTAGCGGCACCGTATTCGGTCTATCGTCGGACGTCTGTCGGTGTTTTAAAATGCGTTGCCGCGACGCCCGCTCTCCCTCTCGTCTCCAGACATCCGCTCTACACGGCCTTGCAACCGTTCCCGCGTGCGGAATCGTTCGAATCCAACCCCGCGGTTGGATCCGGAACGCGATTTTGCTAAACCTAGACCCCCCATTTGCCTATAAATAGACCCCCTCCTATTTTTTAGGAAGCCAACCCCCTCTCTCCTCGAAATTCGTGCAGACCCTAGCCTCCACCTTCTCCAACTAATCCTCAGATCCGATCTGAGCGATCTAGATCATCGGATCGAAGATCCAATGGCCCAGACACACCCATGCCCAAAATACTCCTCCTGCCCGAGCTCCTCAGCTCCCGAGGTCGTGCTCCAGCGCCTCCATGGTTCTTGCCGCAGTGCGTGCCTCGCCGCGCCGCCCCTGCTTCCTGATCTCGGGCCGCATACCCCGCGCTAGCCCTAGAGCGCGCCGCCCTGGATCCGCGCCGTGCCGCCTTCTCCTCCCTGACCGAAGCCAAGCCGCCGACGATCTCCTCCTCTAGCCACCTGCTCGGGCTCCCACCGGCGGGAATGGGCCCGGAGGCCCCGGATCCGCCCGAATCCGCCGCCTCCCAGCCGCCTCCGCGCCCTCGCCGGCCGCCATCGCCTCCGTCCGCCACCTCCATGTCTGCTGCCAGCCCGTGCACAAGGAGAACGACGGCCAGCGCGCCCTCGCCCCAGCTGGGCCTCTCCAGCGCCCAGGCCTCGGCCCAGCAGGCCCCGGTCTGCCAGCCCCAGCGCAGCAGGCCTCCCGAGCCCCGCGAGCAGGCCTCGGCCTCCTTCCCCAGTCGAGCCGGCCCAAGGTATCTAGCGCCCCATGCACCCTGATGCTATCTCGCGCCACTGTAGGCCCGTTAGTTATTTAGGTTTTTATTTTCAGAATTAATAAATTCCAGAAAATAGGTAAATATTTAAACGTCCGTAGTTTTCAACTCGTGTGTCGGATCGGAATGTGTAGCATATGGATTTGGTGTAGAATTCCGCGTAGATTTCGAATTTCTAACTTGCATACTTGAGGCAGTTTGAAGTGCCTAATGCATAGTTTTGCGTGCTGTTCCAATAGGATCCGATCCGTAGTTATTTCTCGTGCGTGTCCGGATTGCCCGTATACCGTAGATTAAATGTCCATGTTTTAGGGACCATTATTCCATGTATTTTAGATCGGTCATTGGTATTTTTACGTGTAGGAATTGCCGCTAATTTATTTTCCCGCGTATAGGTTATTTTCTCGCATTTTCGTGTGGCATTATTTTGTTGTGCAACCCCACATATTTCATATGTTTTTGGGGTAGAAAAATCCATGGGATTTTTTTGTGCAATTATTTTTAGCTTTTGAGCAAGTTAGTTCGCGCTATATTTTGCCATGTTGCCCTCTTGTCTTTTTCGTAGGATTTATTTCGTGCTCCGGTTGATTAAGTTGTCAACTAGGGAGTTGTTCTTGGGTGTTTAGACTAGCCCCTGGTATTTTTAGTTGCAATAGAAATGCATGTTTAGGTGTGGTTTGCTTGCCCTCAAGTTGCTAGAAATAGTGCTGATTTGGAGGAGCTGAAATATTTCCAAGTCTGGAATCTGTTATATTTTGTTGTTGTCTTGTCTTGCTTGTATCTTTTGATCTGTAGCTCTTTTGAGGTTGGTCCAATGGAGTTAGTTGTAGCCCTTGTGTTTCTCTAGCATGGTGTGAGTTTTCATGCCATTTGGAGTCCTGTAGCTATAGGTTTTGCTGCTGTCAATATGGCTTCAGATCGAAAGCTGCAGCTTCAAAAACTGCTATTTTCACTAAGTCTGAAATTGTGTGTGAGAAGCCATTTTGTGACTTCTTTCTCTAGTGATCCATGATGCCATGCTAGTTGTTGTTAGTTGCTTGTTGTAGTGCTTCTTTCCCTCTTTCGCGTCATGCCTTGGTTGATTATAATTGAGTTGAGTAGCTCGTAGTTGTAGGGTGTAGAAAATGCTATGCGGCTGATTTTGGCAGATTGTATAGATTTCTTGTTTTGCTCGTAGTTGTTGAACCGTAGCTCCGATTTGATCATGCCCTACATGAAACTTGCTTAGAATCTCGCGTAGTTTCATTTTCTCTTGCTGGTTGTATGTTTTGAAGTGCTCGTAGCCGTCGTTGCACACATATTGCATTCATGCCATCATATCTTGCGGTGCTTGTATCTTTTGATCCGTAGCTCCGTTGGAGATGTTCTCTATGTGTAAATTTCTTGAAATGACGCGTAGAATCACGTGAACCTATTTGTTCTGCTGTTTAACAACTAATTAAATGTGTTAATTCAGATCTGGACAGAATTGTAAATTAACATGTGAGGTCATCTCGGAGATGCTATATGTCATTTCCGACCTCATTTAAATTGTCTAGATAGGTAGTTTAATTTACGCTTCACCTCTTGCCATGTTTAACAACATTTAATATTGCCGTGTATCTAAACGGGATAGAACTAAATAAATAAACATGGAGTTTCGTCAATATGCAACTCGTTGCATATTGAACTTCACTTAATGTGTAGTGTTTGATTGTGTGAATTGTCATGCCGTGACTTGCATGTATTCAGCTGCTCATGCATCATATGTGTTGTGCATCGTGTGGTGGACTCCGTGTGTTGATTCTTGTCTCCGGTTTCCTCCGTCTCGATAGAGTTCCGCAGCGTGCCGGATTGTGAGGACCCGTTCGACTACGTCGGTTCGTCTGCTTCACGGAGGCATTCTTCTTCCAAGCGGGATCTCAGGCAAGATGACCATTTCCCCAGATACCATTACTATCATTTCCATGCTAGTTTTACCGCTTCTATCGTTTATGTCTCGTTTCCTACCACATGTTAAATATCATCCTCTCAACAATGCCATGATAACCTTCAACCTGTTCAACCTAGCAAACCACTGATTGGCTATGTTACCGCTTGCTTCACCCTGTGTAGCGCTGCTAGTTCCAGGTGCAGTTGCTACCATGCAAAAACATGGGTTCCTTGTCATATCACCACATTAATGCTATTAAATTTAATGCACCTATATACTTGGTAAAAGGTGGAAGGCTCGGCCTTTCTAGCCTGGTGTTTTGTTCCACCTTTGCCCCCATAGATTCGGCTACCGGTGTTATGTTCCATATTTGAGCGCTCCTAACACGATCGGGGTTGTTATGGGGACCCCCTTGATAATTCATTTTAGATTAAAGCTGGTCCGGCAAGGCCCAACATTGGTTTTACATTTGCCCAACATAATAATTCTGATAATACTGAGATGCATAGGGAGTTAGCGCTACCCGAGGAGTAATTCTACATAATACAGGAGGGGCCAGTGCTGATGGTGTTGCTCCCAAACGGTCTGCCTGCGGGGCCACCGCGAGGAAACTCGAGGTTTGGCACTCGTAGCTAGTTCCATCCGTCGTGTCGTGAGAACGAGACACGCGGCTCCTATCGGGTACATCGACACGTCGGGCGGCCTTGCTGGATTAGTTTTACCTTTGACGAGATATCTTGTGCATCGGGATTCCGGTGATGCTTTGGGTAATCTCAGAGTTGAGGTTTTCCACTAGGGAATTCGACGAGATTGCGAGCTTCGTGATTGAGGATTTCTATGCGACTTGTGGTAATTTATGATGGACTAGTTGGAGCACCCCTGCAGGGTTAAATCTTTCGGAAAGCCGTGCCCGCGGTTATGTGGCAACGTGGAAACTTTGTTTAACACTGGTTCTAGATAACTTGAAGTAATTTAATTAAAATATGCCAACTGTGTGCGTAACCGTGACTGTGTCTTTCGTGAGTTCTTTCTCCAATCGAGGACACGGTGGGGTTATGTCTGACATAGGTAGGTGTTCAGGATCATTCATTTGATCATCAACAGTTCACGTCCGTTATGCGTAGATCATCCCTCTCTTATTTCTTGTACTCGGAAGTTAGCCACCAAATATATGCTTAGCCGCTGCTGCAACCTCACCATTAACCATGCCTCACCCATTAAGCTTTGCTAGTCTTGATACCTTTGGAAATGAGATTGCTGAGTCCCGTGTGGCTCACAGATTACTACAATACCAGTTGCAGGTACAGCTAAAGGTTACTTGACGCGAGCGCATTTATTGTTCATTTGGAGTTGCTTCTTCTTCTTCTTCATCATCGATCTAGGATGGGTTCCAGGCCGGCAACCTGGGATAGCAAGGATGGACGTCATTCTTCTTTTCTCGTTTGCTTTCGTCCGTAGTCGGACCCTGCTCTTACTCTTGATGTTTATGTAATGTACTTATGTGACTCTGATGTAGCTTGTGGCGAGTGTAAGCCAATTCTTTATATATATCTCTTCTTTTCAGTACATGTACTTGTAACGATATCCATTCTTGCGACACGACGAGATGCGCTTCTATCCCTGACGAGGCCTTCGTGCCAAATTGAGGATAGGGTCGCATCTTGGGCGTGACATGTGGCAAGCCAATTAATATTAGAAGAGCAATGAGTGTGGTGATCTAGGAAGAAACAATGCTAAATACGTGAACCTAGATAAAATAATTAAATGAAAGAAATGCACCAATGCATGTAGAACTTTAGTTGTAAAAGCATTAAATAAGGAGGCTTAGCTCCAATAAGCTAAGCAACTATGCATTGGAGATTTTAGTTGCTACACTATTTAATATATTTAGCACCTCATCTTAACATCAATGTATTGGAAGTGGCCTAATGATTCCAAAGGTTAATACATTGAAAAACGTAACCCAGTTTAGACCAATCAGCTTATACAATTTAGTATATAAAATAATTACAAAAATGATGGCATCTCATTTGAATGTTCTTTTGTCTGAAATTATTAGTTGAATTCAAAGTGCCTTTGTGCCTGATAGATTGATAACGGATAACATCTTGATAGCCTATGAGTGTTGTCACACAGTCAAAAATAAAAGAGAAGATAGAGAGGGCTTGTTTGCTATAAAAGTCGATATGCTCAAAGCTTATGACAGAGTTGAATTACCTTTTTTGAAGGGGATTATGTTGAGACTGGGTTTTCATGAGGATTGGGTGAACTTTATTATGGAATGTGTCTCAACTGTTGAATAGAGAGTAAAGATAAATGCGGAGGAAAGTGAGAGTTTTAAGCCTACTAGGGGACTAAGACAAGGTGGCCTCATCATACCTATTCTTGTTGTGTATGAATGCTCTACTTACACATGCAGAGAAAAATGAAAATATTTCAGGAGCGAAAGTATGCAGAGATGCCCCACCCATCACAAACCTCCTTTTTGCGGATGACTTTTTGATTCTCATGAAGGCCAACCAACGGAGTGCAGATGTTCTGAAATCAACGCTAGACATACTGTGCGACATCGGGACAACTGGTAAGCATTGAAAAGTCTAGCATTTTCTTTAGTCCGAACACGAAGGTGGAGATTTGTCACGCCCAAGATGCGACCCTATCCTCAATTTGGCACGAGGGCCTCGTCAGGGATAGAAGCGCATCTCGCCCTGTCGCAAGAATGGATATCGTTACAAGTACATGTACTGAAAAGAAGATATATGTAATAGAATTGCCTTACACTCGCCACAAGCTACATCAGAGTCACAACAGTACAATACATATCATCAAGAGTAAGAGCAGGGTCCGACTACGGACAAAAACAAACGAGAAAAGAAGAACGACGTCCATCCTTGCTATCCCAGGCTGCCGGCCTGGAACCCATCCTAGATCGAAGAAGAAGAAGAAGAAGAAGAAGCAACTCCAAATGAACAATAAATGCGCTCGCGTCAAGTAATCTTTACCTGTACCCGCAACTGGTGTTGTAGTAACCTGTGAGCCACAGGGGACTCAGCAATCTCATTTCCAAAGGTATCAAGACTAGCAAAGCTTTAATGGGTGAGGCAAGGTTAAGTGGTGAGGTTGCAGCAGCGGCTAAGCAAATATATATGGTGGCTAACTTATGAGTACAAGAAATAAGAGGGGGGAAGATCTACGCATAACGGACGTGAACTACTGATGATCAAATGAATGATCCTGAACACCTACCTACGTCAGACATAACCCCACCGTGTCCTCGATCGGAGAATGACCTCACGAAAGAGACAGTCACGGTTACGCACACAGTTGGCAAGTTTTAATTAAGTTAACTTCAATTTATCTAGAACCAGTGTTAAACAAAGTTTCCAGGTTGCCACATAACCGCGGGCATGGATTTCCGAAAAGATTTAACCCTGCACGGGTGTTCCAACTAGTCCATCACAAATTACCACAAGCCGCATAGAAATCCTCAATCACGAAGCTCGAGATCTCGTCGGATTCCCTAGCGGAAAACCTCAACTCTGAGATTACCCAAAGCATCATCGGAATCCCGGTGCACAAGATATTCCGTCAAAGGTAAAACTAATCCAGCAAGGCCACACGGTGTGTCGACGATCCCGATAGGAGCCGCGTATCTCGTTCTCAGGACACACCGTCTATGCAAAGTGGACGGGAACCAAACCTCGAGTTGCCTCATGGTGGCACCGCCGACTGCTAGGTGGGTGGACCAACACTCATGAGGAGCACTGGCCCGGGCGTTGATTAAATTATCCTCAGGTTAATTACTCCCTATGTAGTTAATTAGTTATTAGGCAAATGTAGTACCAAAGTTGGGCCTTGCCAGACCAGCTTTAATCTAAAACGAATTATCAAGGGGGTCCCCATAACAACCCCGATCGTGTTAGGAGCGCTCATTTATGGAACATAACACCGGTAGCCGAAAACTAAGGGGGCAAAAGTGGAACAAAACATCAGGCTAGAAAGGCTGAGCCTTCCACCTTTTACCAAGTATATAGGTCCATTAAATTAAACAGCAGTTAATAGGGTGATATATCAAGGAACCCATGTTATCACATGGAAGCAACTACACCTGCAACTAGCAACGCTATCAACAGGGTTAAGCAAGCAGTAACATAGCCAATCAGTGGTTTGCTAGGTTGAACAGGTTGAAGGTTTCATGGCATTGTTGAGAGGCTCATATATAACAAGTGGTAGGCAACGAGACGTAAAGGGTAGAAACAGTAAAACTAGCATGGGAGTGATAGTAATGGTATCTGGGGAAATGGTCATCTTGCCTGAGATCTCTCTTGGAAGAAGAACAACTCCGTGAAGTCGGCGAACCAACGTAGTCGAACGGGTCCTCACATTCCGACACGCTTGCGGAACTCTATCGAGACGGAGCAAACCGGAAACAAACATCAACACAGGTATTCACCACACGATGCACAACATGATGCACAACCTACTATGATGCATGATCAGGTCAACATGCAAGGGATGGCATGGCAATTCACCTCACGCAAACACTACACATTAAATGAAGCTCGATATGCAACGAGTTACATATCGACGAAACTCCATGATTAATTATTTAGTTCACTCCCGGTTATTTACACGGCAATATTAAATATGGTTAACATGGCAAGGGGTGAAGCGGTAATCCTACAAGTCATCCTAGTCGGTTAACACGCGGAGCATAGATCGGAGGTACATCACAAGAAACATGCAATACAAGATAACATGCCATGAATGCGACATGCATGCAAGTTCAACATCACGGGCAAGAAGAGAAAGAAGCATATGTTGCCACGGCAAGCGAAAGGGAACCATGGCGGCAAGACGAAAACGAAGCCACGACAACGTTCCTATCCCGATAACTCGTCGAGATATCGTGCCAACGTATAGGAAGCGTGTGCGGGAACGCTAAATAAGGAATGGGGTGATCCCGGTTACCGGGTTCCCATGTGTCGAGGCACAACAAAAGAGGTACACGTGCAACGGGCAACATACGGTGCAAACATACATTAAACTCATACAACACATGCATTCGGTCACGACACGTCCCATCGGTATACCTTCGAAGCGTGCATATCGGAGCGGATTGGATCGTAGCGGACGTCGTGGAAGTCGGGGTACTACGGTCTCGTCGACGGTAGTCGTTCGCTCGACGTTGGTTCACGGGTCTTCGGCGTCAGTTCAGGGTCTTCACATCGGTAGTCGAACACGTTCTGAAGACGTTCGGGGGTCATCGAGGACGTCATGGTACTCGCCGAATTTGTCGAAGACTCACGACAGGCGGGGATGGTCTAAGTGGCGACGACAAGCGGCAGCACAATCAACTAGCTAGCAATAGCTGCAACTAGTACTAACAACAACAACTAGCATGCATCGGCTAGGCTAGCTACAACTAGCAGCAACATACATCAGCAACTAAGCAGCAGCTCGCATGGCAGCAGCAAGGCACGCAAGCTAGCTCGGCAGCAACAACAATCGCCAGCAACTAGCTACCTACAGGCAGCAGCAACAAGTTCATGCACCAGCGGCACAACAACAACAAAACACAACACCTAGCAACTAGTCTACGGCGCCAGCAACGACAAATAGCAGCAGCATCGGCGACACCCAGCGGCAGGCAGCAACATGCAACAGCAGTGGCTGGCTCGGCAGGGGTAGCAGCCGGCGAGGCGGGGAACGCCGTCGGAGGGCCTCAACCAGGGCGACGACGGCAGGACGGCGGCTGACGGGGCCTGCTGCAGGCAAGGGGGAGCTCACCTGACAGAGGTTGCACAGGGGAGCGAGGCTCCCTCGAGGCAAATGACGGTGCGGGATGGCGAGCGAGATGGCGAGCTGCTGGCGCGCAGGGACGGCCAGGGTGGCGAAGGAGGCTGCCGGGGAGGCGCGGGGCCCGGGCGCAGGCGGCGGGGAGCAGGGACGGCCAAGGCGCGGTCGCGCGGGGACGGGGAGAGGCCAGGAACGGAGAGGAGCAGGGGCGCTCGGGCCTGGGCAAGCCGGCGGCGCAAGCGCAGGCGGCCAGCTCGGGCAGGGGAGGCCATGGCGGAGAGGATTAGAGGGAGAGGGAGAAGCGCTGGGAGAAGAAGGGGAGGGATCAAGGGGAGGACGGCGCAAGGAGGACGAGGGAGCTGCGGGCTCCCTTGCTAGGCTTGGAGGGGAGGGGAGGCCTTGGGCCTTGGCCTGGGGTCCTCCCCCTTTGGTTTTTTAAAATCTTTTTAAACAAAAAATTTAAACAAAGAAAATAATTTAACAAAAATAAAAAAAATGTTTTGCTCCTTTGAAAATTATCCCAACTATAAAATAGCTTGGGCATTTTTTTACAACAAATAAAAAAAATGAAACCCTTTTTTTCAAGAATTAAAATAACACCCTTTCACAAGAGAATAAAATTTAAACCCCTTTTGACAAGAGAATAAAATAAAACCGCTTTTATTTAAAGAATAAAATAAAAGCTCTTTAAAGGAGAGAAGAAAAATGAGACGGTTTTAAAATAAAACAAGAGGAGGTATAAAAGAAAAACCCAAGGGGTTGCCCCCACATTTAATAAAATGTCTTTTATTAAAAAGAAGGCGAACCCTTTTAAATAGGGGTTTAAACAAAAACTTTAGCAAACCGCAAAAACAAATAAAAGATGAGAGGCGGGGAGAGAAGGTTTTAGGTCCGCGGTGCAACAGGGTTTGAGGTGGCTCTCACGCACCCACTCTCATCACTACAACAAGACAACGCCACTCACAGGTCACTGACACCCAACAACACGGAGCAACAAGCAACACCGACAAAACACAGATGACATGATGCCATGCATGATGCGACGATGCAAACTAAATGATGATGCAACGAACGAAATATAATCACACGACGGAAACGGAAATAAAGGGGAATCTTCTGGAACGTCGGTCTCGGGCTGTCACAACTCTCCTACACTACCAGAGGATCTTGCCCCGAGATCCAAGAATGAAAGGGGGGAGAGGATGAGAAGAACAAGAGGTAAAACTTAGTCGCTTCTTTGACAAACGAGTGAAACCAACGATCCTTGAAGGTTGCAGATAGATGAGGAATGATATGAGAAAGAAGCAAGAATTCACGGAAAATTTCGGCAGCATTTCGGTAGGAAAATGGGACAAAAAATTCGATAAGAAGAGAGAATTAGACAATATACATGACAAACAACTAAATAGAACAAGGGAAGACCATGATCTTGATAGAACAACATAATAGACCCAAAAGAGCAACAACACAATGCCTCCGGAACAATAGAATAGGAACTAGCTCAAGCGGAAGAAGAGAATGAAGAAAGAATGCCAACTATCATCACAATAAAGTTGAAGAGCCTCCGGATAGAGAATTGACGTAGTAGTTGGAAAACCAACAACGAAGAACAAGATAGTAGTGGACTTATGAAAATCATCTCAACAAATATGAGGTGACAACCAACCACTACAAGAACCAAGGATAGAAGAAAGCAAAGATATCAAAACTTCTTACACCAAGAGGATACATTGAGAACTTGGATTAATGACAAGCACCATGATAGCAACAACCCGTAGGAAAAGCTTTAGGTGAAATCCAACCATGATAGCTCAATGAAGAAATCATGGGTTGAAAATATCTCATGATCATAGAATTGGTGGATTTAATTAGCTCATTCTTGAAAGGAAAAAATCTTTGAGGCTCCTACACTAACAAGAATGCTATAATACCACCTCAAAGGATAAAGGGAGAACAATGCACTGAAAATGGAAGAGAAAGAATACTTGAGGTATTCCAATAGGAATCTTGAAGAACACTTCAGAACGAATGAAATCTTGACGAACCACCAAGAAGGACCTCCGTATGCAAATGAATGATGCAACGATATGGAGGTAGAAAAGAATCAGATTATGACCTTGCCAAGATTTAGATGAAGCTTCACAATGAGATACTTGATAAAACTTGGAACTTCAAAAAAGAATAGATAATAACAGTTGAGAAAAAGGAATTGATATCATGAGCCACTCCGGAAGAAGAATTGAAATCATTTGATGAAACAAGAATAAGAATTATGTTATGCTAATCCTTCATCAAGTTAAATTGACGACAATCAACGGATTTAGCATAGCACTTATTCCTCTTGAAAGAATCTTGAAGAGATAGGGAGATAAGCACCACTTGAAGCATAATTGAAGGAAACACCGGTAAGAATTCACAGTTGAATGGAAATACCAAGAGTTAATGGAGATACATGAGAATGAAGAGCTCATGAGCCACCTGAGAGAAAACTTGAACAAGGCACTGGATAATCGAGAGACGAACGAAGAGACAACAATGGAGAAGAATTGAGGATGAAAGCTGAAAGCTGAGAATGAAGAATCTTCTGAAATGATGGCCTTCGGAGGATCGAGAATGAAAACAACTCAGAAATGCACCGGATAGCAAGAAAGGGATACTCATGACTGACAACAATTAAGATGATGGCACAAAGCTGATATGACGACTATCCAAGAGAATAGACCAAGATTCTAGAGAAACACTCCTTCGGTCTTGAAAGAAGAGAATGATGAGAAGAACACCACCAAGAATTAATGAGACACTCCAGAATAAGAAAGAATGAAAGGTTGAGCCAGATATGAGAACTAACTCAAATAGATCTTGAAGAAGGAATATGACTGTTGAAGATCATACTTACGTCATAGTTGAAAAGATTTAGAGATCTCCGGAAAAGATTAAAGAGCCAGATAAGATCCTGGGAAAACCTGTGGGTTATGGGCCCACTCAAAGAAACCACCGTTAGAAAAGATTGCTTAGAAGAGAGATATTGCACCGGTATGAAGAGAACTAGATGAGGTCGAGAACCTCGAAATAATTGAAGAATTGAGAACAAGAATTCTAAGATAACTTCAACGCTCCGGATAGAATAGAGAGAAATGACAACAAGAAGATAAACTGGTAAAAATTTCCAACATAGGAAAGAATTACAAGGATGAAAAGGATATGATGACACGGACAACTGAATTAAATTCACCGATAAGGATGTTAAGAATGACAAATATGACACGAATCTCCTGAGAATCTTCACAATGAATCACCGGGTAAGAGAGAAAGAACAGACATCGGAAGCACAAAGAAAAGAAAACTCCTGGATAAAAATTGAATCACTAAGAAAAATGGCGGGAGGGTGGGGAAAAACAAAGACAACTTGAGACAAATGAGACAAACTCCGGAAAGGATTGAGAGAATGATCTGCAAAAACTGGAGAAGATTGAGTTCAGCTGAAGAGAAGCACATCGGTTGGAAAAGAATTAACATGACGACTCCGGTTGACAAGAATTGATAAGACGATCTGATTGAGCAAAGAATTTGCATCCTCACATAAAAATATGAGAACACAGATTAGGAAAGATCTGAAATCACCACCTGACATCGAAGCAATTTGAATTACCATATACAACAAAACAAAGGATGCGACTTATGAAACAAGCCAGAACAAACTCATGAGAAAGATTTTGTCCGATATTTTCATGGCCAGGATCGCACGGGCTCGATTTTACAGTAGCCATCAAGTGCAAGGCAGTGCACCCGACATACGAAGCGTCCCCGAGTCGTAGCAAGCTATAAGGACTCTTTAAGACACAACGTGTACCGCTGTAAGTCGACCGTCAACAAACCAATCCACTAGATGTCGAACCCCAACCTAACATCATGCATTTGTTGGAAGATTGTCCTATAAGTGACTATTTGAATTCCTGCCTAAGAATTCCCGAAATATCTAGTCATGCAATCTGGTACGCGGATACAAGGAGTAATAATCACACAACTCCTATACTAACCCGTCACTTGTATCACATCCGTCAACACACAACCAGAATCTCGGACCTTCATCTACAACAGACCCTCGTGATCACAACGATACAAGGTATGACAGTACTCCCGAACAATCTGCACCAGTACTGGGGACATCGGGGTTATCTCGCCACTACTAGTATTGAAGCAATTACGAACATCCTTCGTCCTGAGATACTAAGAAATCTGAATGATAACGATGTGCTCGAGAATTCTCTGGAGCTCAACTCCCCGGAAGAAAATCAAGTCAGACAGGAGGCACCAAGACAGAACTCCGTCACATCGGCATCATATAGGTCTCAAGAATATCCGCGTGATCCTAAAAAAAATTTGAGTGAGAAAAGGAGTAGAATAAAAATATTACGTCAAGAATCCTCACCAGAGCATAGAAGAGGAGAAAAAAAGAATCCTACTCTCCGATATATAACTAGACTCAAAGTAGTTTTTCACTAGACTCGACTCGGCCAAGTTCGATCAATCAAGGGGGCTCCTAGGTCGGTACTGCTCTGATACCAACTTGTCACGCCCAAGATGCGACCCTATCCTTAATTTGGCACGAGGGCCTCGTCAGGGATAGAAGCGCATCTCGTCGTGTTGCAAGAATGGATATCGTTACAAGTACATGTACTCAAAAGAAGAGATATGTAATAGAATTGCTTACACTCGCCACAAGCTACATCAGAGTCACAACAGTACAATACATATCATCAAGAGTAAGAGCAGGGTCCGACTACGGACGAAAACAAACGAGAAAAGAAGAACGACGTCCATCCTTGCTATCCCAGGGTGCCGGCCTGGAACCCATCCTAGATCGATGATGAAGAAGAAGAAGCAACTCCAAATGAACAATCAACGCGCTCGCGTCAAGTAATCTTTACCTGTACCTGCAACTAGTGTTGTAGTAATCTGTGATCCACAGGGGACTCAACAATCTCATTTCCAAAGGTATCAAGACTAGCAAAGCTTTAATGGGTGAGGCAAGGTTAAGTGGTGAGTTTGCAGCAGCCGCTAAGCAAATATATATGGTGGCTAACTTACGAGTACAAGAAATAAGAGGGGGAAGATCTACGCATAACGAGCGTGAACTACTGATGATCAAATGAATGATCCTGAACACCTACCTACGTCAGACATAACCCCACCGCGTCCTCGATCGGAGAAGGAACTCAAGAAAGAGATAGTCACGGTTACGCACACAGTTGGCAAGTTTTAATTAAGTTAACTTCAAGTTATTTAGAACCAGTGTTGAACAAAGTTTCCAGGTTGCCACATAACCGCGGGCACGGCTTTCCGAAAAGATTTAACCCTGCAGGGGTGGTCCAACTAGTCCATCACAAATTATCACAAGCCGCATAGAAATCCTCAATCACGAAGCTCGCGATCTCGTCGGATTCCCTAGAGGAAAACCTCAACTCTGAGATTACCCAAAGCATCACCGGAATCCCGATGCACAAGATATTCCTCAAAGGTAAAACTAATCCAGCAAGGCCACCCGGTGTGTCGACGATCCCGATTGGAGCCGCATATCTCGTTCTCAAGACACACCGTCTATGCAAAGTGGACGAGAACCAAACCTCGAGTTGCCCCGTGGTGGCACCGCCGACTGCTAGGTGGGTGGACCAACACTCATGAGGAGCACTGGCCCGGGGGTTGATTAAATTATCCTTGGGTTAATTACTCCCTATGCAATTCATTAGTTATTAGGCAAATGTAGTACCAAAGTTGGGCCTTGCCAGACCAGCTTTAATCTAAAACGAATTATCAAGGGGGTCCCCGTAACAACCCCGATCGTGTTAGGAGTGCTCATTTATGGAACATAACACCGGTAGCCGAAAACTAAGGGGGCAAAAGTGGAACAAAACACCAGGCTAGAAAGGCCGAGCCTTCCACCTTTTACCAAGTATATAGGTCCATTAAATTAAATAGCAGTTAATAGGGTGATATATCAAGGAACCCATGTTATCACATGGAAGCAACTACACCTGCAACTAGCAACGCTATCAATAGGGTTAAGCAAGCAGTAACATAGGCAATCAGTGGTTTGCTAGGTTGAACAGGTTGAAGGTTTCATGGCATTCTTGAGAGGCTCATATATAACAAGTGGTAGGCAACGAGACGTAAACGGTGGAAACAGTAAAACTAGCATGGCAATGATAGTAATGGTATCTGGGGAAATGGGCATCTTGCCTGAGACCCCGCTTGGAAGAAGAACAACTCCGCGAAGTCGGCGAACCAACGTAGTCGAACGGATCCTCACATTCCGACACGCTTGCAGAACTCTATCGAGACGAAGCAAACCGGAAACAAACATCAACACATGTATTCACCACACGATGAACAACATGATGCACAACCTACTATGATGAATGATCAGGTCAACATGCAAGAGATGGCATGGCAATTCACCTCACGCAAACACTACACATTAAATGAAGCTCGATATGCAACAAGTTACATATCGACGAAACTCCACGATTATTTATTTAGTTTACTCCCTGTTATTTACACGGCAATATTAAATGTGGTTAACATGGCAAGGGGTGAAGCGGTAATCCTACAAGTCATCCTAGTCGGTTAACACGCTGAGCATAGATCGAAGCTACGTCACAAGAAACATGCAACACAAGATAACATGCCATGAATGCGACATGCATGCAAGTTCAGCATCACGGGCAAGAAGAGAAAGAAGCATATGTCGCCACGGCGAGCGAAACGGAACCATGGCGGCAAGACGGAAACGAAGCCACGGCAATGTTCCTACCCCGATAACTCGTCGAGAGATCGTGCCAACGTATAGGAAGCGTGTGCGGGAACGCTAAATAAGGAATAGGGTGATCCCGGTTACTGGGTTCCCATGTGTCGAGGCACAACAAAAGAGGTACATGTGCAACGGGCAACATACGGTGCAAACATACATTCAACTCATACAACACATGCATTCGGTCACGACATGTCCCATCGATATACCTTCGAAGCATGCATATTAGAGCGGATCGGATCGTAGCGGACGTTGTGGAAGTCGGGGTACTCCGGTCTCGTCGACGGTAGTCGTTCGCTCGGCGTTGGTTCACGGGTCTTCGCGCGTCGGTTCAGGGTCTTCACATCGGTAGTCGAACACGTTCTGAAGACGTCCGGGGGTCGTCGAGGATGTCGTGGTACTCGTCGAATTTGTCGAAGACTCACGGCAGGAGGGGATGGTCTAAGCGGCGACGGCAAGCGGCAACACAATCAACTAGCTAGCAACAGCTGCAGCTAGTACTAACAACAGCAACTAGCATGCATCGGCCAGGCTATCTACAGCTAGCAGCAACATACAACAGCAACTAAGAAGCAGCTCGCATGGCAGCAGCAAGGCACGCAAGCTAGCTCGGCAGCAACAACAATCGCCAACAACCTACAGGCAGCAGCAACAAGTTCATGCACCAGCGGCACAACAACAACAAAATGCAGCACCTAGCAACTAGTCTACGGCGGCAACAACGACAAATAGCAGCAGCATCGGCGACACCCGGGTGGCAGGCAGCAACATGAACAGCAGCGGCTAGCTCGGTAGGGGGAGCAGCCGGCGAGGCGGGGAACGCCGGTAGAGGGCCTCGGCCAGGGCGACGACGGCAGGACGGCGGCCGGCGGGGGCTGCTGCAGGCGAGGGGGAGCTCACCCGACAGAGGTTGCACACGGGCGCGAGGTTCCCTGGGGGCAAACGACGGAGCAGGATGGCAAGCGAGGTGGCGAGCTGCTGGCACGCATGGACAACCTTGGTGGTGAAGGAGGCCGCCGGGGAGGCGCGGGGCCCAGGCGCAGGCGGGGGGGGGGGGGCACGGTCGGCCAAGGCGCGGCCGCGCGGGGACGGGGAGAGGCCAGGAACAAAGAGGAGCAGGGGCGCTCGGGCCTGGGCAAGCTGGCGGCGCAAGCGCAGGCGGCCATCTTGGGCAGGGGAGGCCATGGCGGAGAGGATTAGAGGGAGAGGGAGAAGCGCTGGGAGAAGAAGGGGAGGGATCGAGGGGAGGACGGCGCAAGGAGGACGAGGGAGCTGCGGGCTCCCTCGCTAGGGTTGGAGGGGAGGGGAGGCCTTGGGCCTTGGCCTGGGGTCCTCCCCCTTTGTTTTTTAAATTTTTTTAAACATAAAATTTAAACAAAGAAAAGCTTTTAAATAAAAAAATGTTTTGCTCCTTTGAAAATTATACCCCAACTATAAAATAGCATGGGCATTTTTTTAAACAAATAAAAAAAATGAAACCCTTTTTTCAAGAATTAAAATAAAACCCTTTCACAAGAGAATAAAATTTAAACCCCTTTTGACAAGAGAATAAAATAAAACCGCTTTTATTTAAAGAATAAAATAAAAGCTCTTTAAAGGAGAAAATAAAAATGAGACGGTTTTATAATAAAACAAGAGGAGGAATAAAAGAAAAACCCAAGGGGTTGCCCCCACATTTAATAAAATGACTTTTATTAAAAAGAAGGTGAACCCTTTTAAATAGGGGTTTAAACGGAAACTTTAGCAAACCGCAAAAAGAAATAAAAGAGGAGAGGAGGGGAGAGAAGGTTTTAGGTCCGCTGTGCAACAGGGTTTGAGGTGGCTCTCACGCACCCACTCTCATCACTCTAACAAGACAACGCCACTCACAAGGCACAGACACCCAACAACACGGAGCAACAAGCAACACTGACAAAACACAGACGACATGATGCCATGCATGATGCGACGATGCAAACTAAATGATGATGCAACGAACGAAATATAATCACACAACGGAAACGGAAATAAAGGGGAATCTTCTGGAACGTTGGTCTCGGGCTGTCACAAGATTAGAAAACAAATGTGTACAAAGCTGAATATAATGACTGGGGCCCTTAATGATAATATTTGGTTTTGCCAGCAAATGTGGAGTTAGATAAAATGGATTGTTTCCAATTTTTGACTAAACTTATTGTTAAGAAAATTAGTGGTTGGAAGGAAAAAATACTATTTGCCGGGGGAAAGGAGATCCTGCTTAAGGCTGTTGTTCAAGCCACTCCCACCTATGCAATGTCGGTCTTAAAAATTACTAAAAACATTTGTAAAGGAATCATTAACGCGATAGCGCATTTCTGATGGGGAGACAAGGAAAACCAGAGGAGGATGCATTGGACGGCCTCATGGAAAATGTGCGTACCTAAAAATAAAGGAGGGATGGGTTTTCGTGATATTCACCGTTTTAACCTCGCACTACTCTCAAAACTGGCGTGGCGCCTTCTTGATAAGCCTAATTCATTGTGTGCTACTATCCTAAGGGCTAAGTACTATTCTAGTGGTGATTTGTTGAACAACAAGCAGAAGAAAGGCTCTTCCTTTACCTGGCAAAGTATTATGGCAGGTATAAATTCTCTAAAACGCGGCTATATTTGGCGAGTACAGAATGGAGAAAATACCAATATTTGGGAAGATGCCTCGATACCAAATTGTGCAACAAGGGAAACTATGATGCCCAAGGGGAGACAACTATTATCCAAGGTGGGTGATCTTATCGATCCAGCCTCCAATAGCTGGGATGAAGACCTCATCAGACAATCTATGTGGCCAATTGATGTACAACGAATACTTTTAATTCCGCTCTTGCAACATGATATGCCATATTTCATTGCTTGGAGTTTACACAAAAATGGTATTTTTCAGTTCGCTCTGCTTACGTCGTGGAGTGGGATCATCAATATGGAAGTAAACTAAGACATTTTAATGGGATGTGTCGAACCACAGTTAATCCTATTTGGAGTAAGATTTGGAAGTTAGCTTGTCCGACAAGAATCAAAATCTTTATATGATGCACACTACATGGCACACTTCCAAGTCGGGTTACGCTCGCAAATAGACACATGAAGATCTCGCCCATTTGTCCTACCTGCTCACATGGGTTAGAAAATAGAAAGCACATGGTGTTCGAGTGTAGCAAAGCAAAGGAGGTTTGGAAAAGGCTTGCGATGGAGGATATTATTGATAAAGCTTGTGAGGTGGACCGTGCTGGAGAGGCGGTTTAGGAGTACTTACTACTTCTACTAGACCAAGAATTGTGGATTATGGGCCATCACAATGTGTAGGAATTGATTGCTGTCGCAGCATGGTATTTACGGTGGGAAAGACAAAAATTGGTGCATAAGGAGGCAACTCAGACTGCTCATCGTATTTCAATGGGAATTCTTACCTTTACATCAAATTTCACCGGTGCATATTCCCCCAAGGCTGCTATAAAAATGAGGGGTTGGTCTTGCACTCCTAGGGTTTTTGTAAAACTTAACGTTGACGCTTCTTTTGACCACGACCTGCTTAGAGGCTTGACGGGAGCGGTTCTGAGAGATGACAAAGGCAGGTTTATCGTTGGAGGGAATGGGAAGATTGACTACTACACGGACGTTCTGACGGCGGAAGCCTTAGCCCTGAAATTTGGCATAACATTGGCACAAAGGGCGGGATGTAATCGCCTTATTATTAACTCGGATAACATGGAGGTGACTGAGACCATGCAGGATGGAGGACAATCGACGGGTGCGGCTGCGGCAATCTTCGACTATTTCCATTATGCGTGTGATTTCATTATTACTAGATTTAAACACTGTAATAGAGAAGCAAATAAAGTTGTGCATGAGCTTGCTAGACTAGCTAAATTTTCTTTAGTCGATAACTGGTTTGAGGAACCTCTAAATGAAATTGTAATTCTCCTCGTAAATGATGTAACGATTATTGCTAATGAATAAAGTTCCGATTTAATTTAAAAAATGAAGTATAGCAAAAATAATTTAAATAAACATAACAAATAGTTTCATGTTTGAAATAGTCTTTTATTACAATCCAATTAAAAATTTAAAAATATCAAGTAGTTTTACAAAGCCACTCAAAGTTTTTGCACATGAAAAAAGATTAAACCGATAGATCTGCTGATTGCCAATGTGATCCCACATGTGCTCAACCAAGTCATCCTACAGCTGTGTATGAGTGTTTCGATAATGCATCTCATGATGAAATTGGAAAAAAAATTCAAAGGTTGCAGGAGGTGCGTGGTCTGGCTCAACATTCCCACCCTGAATATCAAACCCTTGGTCGTAGATGCTGCCATCATGCTCATCCCCAACAATCATGTTGTTCATGATCACACAAGCAATCATCACCTTCCAAAGCTTCTGAGCAAAGCATCGAACACCTTTGCGGTAGTGGTGGAGACGCGGTCGGAAAGGGCACATCGAGCCCCTTCATAGGTAGCAAGGAGGACGACGGCAGGCGCAGGACAGAGCAATGATAGGGGAGGAAGGAAAGGGGTTGTTCCATCGATGGGAAAAGCAAGGTGGACGACGAGCGTGGCAGCGGCGATGGCGAGGTGCCAAGGGCGGAGCAAGGAAATGGAGGAAGAAAAGGGACGAGTGTGTCGCCGATGGGCGGACGCGGCGGACAAGGGCACGGATCGCGCCCATTCGCGTGTGTCCGTTTGGCCGCAAACGTGGCTCAAACATGGGCCGGGATTGGGTCAAAAATGGAGATTTGTCCATTTGCTCCCGCGCATTGGGCCCCGGTTTGTGCTCGTTTATCTCCGGACGGACATGGGCGGACAATTTGGAGTCTAGCGTTGGAGTTGGCCTTAGGCAATGATTGAAAAATGAACATGTTAGAAGGGGATTAATGGTGCATTTGGTTCCTCATGAAAACGGTTTTAGCCTTGCCAACCTTAGGTTTGGTGTTTGGTTTCGCAAAAATAGTCTAGCTTGGGAAAAGTTTAGATGCGGTGTGCCAGCCGAACTTTGGCCGCACGCACGCTATTCGTGAAATCAAAATTTGGTCCAACCGACCACGACACATCTCGTGCAAGCCTACTCTCCCTTATCTCTGGCGCATGCCATATCTCTTTTTTCCTTCAGGTTTTCTTTCCTCTCTCTGCCATATCTCTTTTTTCCTACTCTCCCTTATCTCTCCCTTATCGCTGCTATCTTCTATGACAGACCATGGCCGCACCCATCCCTTGGCAACGCTGGTGCTTGCGCACGCATGCCCCATGTCTGATGTAGTTGGGGAGGTCATCGGCGTCAGGGACAATAGCCCGTCTTGAATGGGTCGATATGGTTGACTAGAGGGGGGGGGGGTAGGCAACTACCAGTTTTTAGCTTTTTTAACAAATTAGGTTTAGCAAAAATAGGTTGTCTAGATATACAACTAGATGAGCAACATATATGATGTTAGCAACAGCAACAGCACAAGCAAGCAAAGGATACAACACGCATAAAGCTTACACAAAGTAAAGGTCAGAAGTAACCACAAGTGGAGCCGATGAAGATGAGGATGTGTTACCGAAGTTCCTTCTCTTTGAGGGGAACTACGTCCCTATTGGAGAAGTGCGGAGTCACAATGCTCCCCAAGAAACCACTAGGGCCACCGTATTCTCCTCACAGCCTCACACAATGTGATATGCCATGATTCCTCTAGAAGTGCCCTTGAAGGAGATGACCAAACATTTACAAACAAGGTTGAGGCAATCTCCATAAGTTAATTAGAGGCTCCTAACACCACCATGAAGCTTCACCATAATGGATTATGGCTTCGAGGTGACCTAAACCGTTTAGGGTGCTCAAACACCCAAGAGTAACAAGATTTGTAAGGGGTTAGTGGAGGAAATCGAATTTCTCTTGGTGAAAGTGTAGATCGGGGCCCTCTCAACCAAACCCTAGAGAATCAACAAGTTTTGTTGGCTAGGGAGAGAGATCGGGCGAAAATGAGCTTGGAGCAACAATGGAGCTTGGGGGAGGAAGAGGTGAATCTTCTTGGGGAAGAAGACCCCCCTATTTATAGTGGGAACGATTTGAACCATTATCCTGCTCACAGCACACACACAAGCGGTACTACCGCTCGGGTGAATTGCTTGTAGATCGGTGCAATGGCACGAAGCTAGGAGGCGGTAGCGTCATTGGAGTGGTACTACTGCTGTGACACCCTCAATTTAATCGCACGCTAATCATACACACAAATGCGTACGATCAAACTCAAGGACTCACGGGAAGATATCACAACACAACTCTAGACATAAATAAAACAAACAAGCTTCATATTACAAGCCAGGGGCCTTGAGGGCTAGAATACAGAAGCTCGATAAACACACGAGTCAGCGGAAGCAACAATATCTGAGTACATACATTGAACATGGGGGTGCCTTAGGGAAGGCTAGCACAAAAGATACAACGATCGAACGAGGCGAGGCCTTCTGCCTGGGAACCTCCTAACTACTCCTGGTCTTCAGCGGCCTCCATGTAGTAGTAGGCACCGTCGGGGTAGCAGTCGTCGGCGGTGGAATACTCCATCTCCGGGGCTCCATCATATGGTCGCAACAACGGATCAAGGGGGCAAAGGGGGAGCAAAGCAACGGTGAGTACTCATCTAAAGTACTCGCAAAACTTATATCAGAACTATGCTAAGCATGAAACAATATCAAAGAAGGTATTGGTTATATGTGGACTGACTGCAGCAATGCGAGAATAGAGAGAGAAGGCCTAGTCCTATCGAAGACTACCATCTTCAGGGGTCTTGCAGCAATAGACGAGAGTAGAACAAGGTAACACAATTACTAGTCATATTGTTGCAGCAATATTAATATGAGGTCACGCCCAGAGATCCTCCCTCGACTCCTCGCAAGGAAGCAATCCCAGGGAAACTATTCCAGTTAAGTAAAAGTTGTAGTTGTATAAGATCAGGGCACAACTCCAAGTCGGCATGTAACCGTGGACACGGCTATTCGAATAGATAAGTTCTTCCCTGCAGGGGTGCACAACATATTCCCCGTCACGCTCGATAACACTCTGGCCGGACACACTTTTCTAGGTCATGCCCCGCCTCGGAATATCGACACGTCGCAGCCCCACCTAAGCTCAATAGAGAGGCCAGCCCACTGGTCTAACTCCTAAGCACAAAGGGGTCGTGGGCCCACTTGCCCCGTGCGCTCCCGCGCGATGCGTGGGCGGCCGATGTCAGTCCTAGCACCCCTTAATCACAAGTGTGATGCATCTCGGGACCACTCGGGCGCGCACCGCTCCATTGCTGACGTCTGAAGAGCTTCGGCTCATACCACGACGTCGAGAACCCATCATTCTTCCCACGTAGACGATTAGTGCGTAATAAGGCCTTCCGACCAACCCAGATCAAATACCCAAATCCATTATCATTTTAATTAAGATATCGACACATCCAAGCGGGAATCCACCCGCCTAACATCTATTCGTCAAAGATCCCAGTAACATGGTCAAGTAACTGTGGGGTTGTAACATCAGGGGGATCCAAGGCATCACCCTCATTGGATCCCGAACGATGTAACCGTCAAGGTGGACTTAGAGGAATCACCCTCGAGGGTCCCACACTTGAGGGGTTGTACGACAGAGACATCGTCGGGAGTGGTGAAGGAGGAATCACCCTTGATAACCACGACCAATTAGCTACACTACAGAGGTATCATCCTGAGTACTTCGCGAGGTGTCACCCTCGGTACCCGATAGTAGCTCTGTAGCGCCGCACAACTAAGGGGGGTGTAAGTGTTGTGTCAGATCTGGTTCGTCGATCAGGGATCGAGACTTGATGACAAAGCGGGGCAACTGGACTAAGGGGTCAGAGGGGATGACTACTCCACCTATACTAAACAGTTTAAAGTGCGGTACTGAAAGTAGCAGTTCATCAAAATTAGGCTATGCATCAGATATAGGAGATAACTACAACAATAGAAAAATTCTAATGAAAGCACGAGGAAGAAAGACATGGGCGATATAGAATGATCAAGGGGGGTTTGCTTGCCTTGTTGCTCTGCGGCAAAGGGCTGGTCATCAGGAGCGTAGATGTACCTGACAGCAGTGTCAGTCTCGGGGTCTACCGGTAAGAAGAGGGGGGAGAAACAATAAATAACAGCAACAGGTGCAACACTAAGCATGACATGGCAATATGCAGGCTAGGCATGAGCTAACGCAGCAACACATGTCGCAGACGGGTCGGAAGAATATCTCACGATATTTTCCGGGTCTCTGGCTACTATCGGTCAGACTGAATACGATGAAAAAGTTTCACGTTTGCTATGCTAGGGACGCGTGACACACGAATGGACCGTGTATCCGGGTTCGTCTCGTTCTGCTCATCAACTTTCATGTTGAAAATATTTTCATATGAGCTACGGTTTATTTTATTTTATTTTTAATTTTTTTATTAATATTTAGGAATTAAAAACAGATTTAATTAATTATTAAATGCTATTATGACATCAACATGATGTCATGCTGACATGAGCAGTTGACTGGTCAACTCTGACCAGTGGGCCCTACGTGTCATTGACACAATTTATTAATTAGGGTTCATTATTAATTAATCAGATTAATTTAGTGGGGGCCCACGTGTCATACTTTAATAGGATAATTATTTATCTATATCAACAAATTACTAATTTATCTATTTAATGAATTAACTAATTAATTAAATAATATATCTATTTATTTATTTATTTTATTAATAAAAACATATATTTATATTTATATATATTTTTATTTTTATGTTTTTAGGAGGGACCCCACCTGTCATTTGGTGGGAGTGGTGGGGCCCTACTGTCATTGGGACAGTGAGCCCACACATACGCTACACGCACACACACCCATATCACTAATTTCATACATACCACATATACACATATTCCATATACATACACACATATTCCATACATATATCCATACATATATATGCATACATACACATATACATATATCCATATTTTATTTTCTTTTCTTTTTTCCTATCATCTCTTTTCTTTTTCTATTCTAACTCTCTGCACACCTGTGTGTACATCTCTCTCTCTCTCAACACACAGACAGTAACAAAACTCCACTCCTCCTCTTACATGAGAGTAACGGCGCCGGGAAGAGGCGATGAACGCCGGAACGGAACCGGAGGGTGAAGGAGAGGGAGAGGGGGCGTTCTCACCCACGTTGTAGGGGGGCGGGGTCGGCGAGGCTCGATGGAGCCGGTGGGGAAGCGGAGGAGGTTGACGACGAGGTGAGGAGGAACGGGTCGGTGCAGTCCGGTGGGGAAGCTGGAAGACGGTGGGGTGACGCGGTGAAGGGGGCCTGGTGGCGGAAGAAGGGCCAGCCGGCAGCGGGGCGACGTGAGGTGGCGGGGCGCAGGGAGCGCGGGGGGTGAGGGCGTCGGTGGGTAGCGCCGGTGAGGGAGGCGCTGGGGATGGGGTTCGGCGGCGGTGGGAGATCGGTGGGGAGGAGTCTGGGGCGACGGGAAGGAGTGGCTGGCGCTCGTTGCGAGAGGTGCTGGGGTGGGGGGAAGCGCGAGCGCTGGGGGGGGGGCTCGCGAGGGGGTGGCGGTGCGAGGCAGAGGGAGGGAGCGACGGGATCTGGGGGTAGGTGGGGAGGGCGAGGAGATCGAGCGGTCCCTCGATTCCCGGCGGCGCGTCGGAATGGGAAGGGGAGGGCCGAGCGCTAGGGTTCCCCGTGGGGGTCTTATACCCGCACGCGAAATGGGTTGTGGGGGGATTCAGCCAGCTGGGCCATTTGGCCCAGTTGGGCCGGGGGCTTTTGAGGTTTTTCTTTTTCCTTTTATTTGTTATTATTTTTTAATAGTTTCTGTTTTAATTATATTGGGGTTTTAAATAATTTAAAAAATGCCCGATTCACTTCTATAAATTATTAAAGAATATTAACTCATCCGACATTTTTATTTTAACATTCAAAAACTTTTCTCGTTCGACTTATTTTTAAATTTTGGATTTGACTCGGTTTTCGACTAACACGAGATCAACGATAGAAATCAGGATGACATGGCATCATTAGCGTGGGATTGTTGTAGCTTAATTACATACATTACTGTAGCAAAAGCTGAAGATGTCACAACTGCTCGCACTAGCGGTACTACCGCTGGGGTTGTAGCTTCGGAGCTCACAGAGGCAAGCAAGAACAGAGGATGTGAGCAGTACCGCAACAAAGGTACTAACACTCACGAGAGCAGGTACTATGGCCTACAAGACGTAGTGCAGGGCACCCACTACCGCCCTACCTCTGCTGAGAGCGCGACGGGTCCAGAAGGAAGCTGGAGAGCGGTACTACTACTCGCACCAACGATACTACCACTCGGGTTGCAACTCAGGAGCTCACATAGGTGTGTAAGAATAAAGGATGGGAGCAGTACCGCAACAACAGTACTAACACTCATGAGGGTGGGTATACTAACACTCATGAGGGCGGGTACTATGGCTTACAAGACATAGTCCAGGGCACCCACTACCGCCCTACCTCTGTTGAGAGCGCGACGGGTCCAGAAGGAAGCGGGAGTGGAGTGGTAGTACGCGGGCGGTACCACCGCTCATACTACAGTTCCACTGTCATGCAAACCCGATAATAAACTAGAGTCCCTAGAAGCAGCGGTAGTACACGCGGTACCGGATAACGCTACTACCGCTTATAAGTGGTATTACCGCTACCCAGAGCAGTACTGGTGCTTGAGGCATTCAGGACACATGCACAGATAACAAAGGGGCAACTCCATCGATGCGGGAAAGGAACGAGGGTGCAAAGGAAATGTGTACGTGTTGATTCCACTCAAACCTTTTGTGAAGCGGACCCCCTCTTAATAGTACGTTTCTCCATCAAAAAAGAAATGCAGGAAAATAATCGTCTTTACTTCTAAAACTCCGAGGGGCTCAAATCATCTTGTGACAATTGATAGATTATCTAAAATGCTCAATGCACACGATTAGTCCGAAAGTGCATTGTAATCAATCACCAAAAACCACTAAGGGAGAAGTATGCCCTAACAATCTCCCCCTTTCTGGTGGATTGATGAAAACACGGTATTTGCACAAAAGATATACCAAGGTAATAAGCAACCTCAATATCTATAAAATATAGACAGGCTCTCCCTAGATGTGTGCACTATTTAGGTATGCTTTTGGAATGTAAAGCACACACACTAGGATCAACACCCCCCTATATTTTATGGAAGGGAAACTCTTGCATTAACATGATGAGAGATAAGCATAATGCAAGAGATAGCATGTGATAAATATAGGGCACAAGATAAGCATAATATCACATAATAAAAATTGCTTAGACAAACATAGATAAGTAGAAGGGTAACATATGTCTCACACCATATGATGTGGTCTCTAGGTCTCGCAAACACAAACCACAAACCAAAGCAAACGATAAAGAGTTCACATGCGAAGAAATCAAGCAAATAAGACGCACTCGTGACTCGACAAATCCCTAAGCTCTCTCCACTTTGGCATCGAGACACCAAAAGGGAAATAGCACTACTAAGATGGTAGTAACACTCAAGAACACCATCACTGTAAGTGCATCTAGTGTCACCCCTTGTTGGTTTTGGAGTATTGAATATAAACATTGTTGGCAATGCTAGGTCGACACCTATGGGGATGAACATGATACCCTTGTGATCGTAGGGAGGGGAAACAACGTCAAGAGTGGACCAAATGATCAACACCCGACAAGCCTTTTTACCCAGGTTCGGGCCGCTTACGCATTAAACCCTACGTCCTGCTCGCCTGATCGTATTAAGTGTTCTTTTGTTGTTCGTTTACAGCGATGATAATCGTCTTCTTTGCCAATATCCAAAAAGTCTAACCCCTTGTGTATGAGCTAAGGGCCTCCTTTTATAGGCAAAGGGGTCACCTACAGTGCTCAATGGTAGGTTCACGAGATGTTATAGTGAACCTACAGCGGTGCTTATCCATCTACCGCTGTCAGGTGCATTAAATGCACGTCTTGTCCATGTCAGCTGAGTGCTGGTGAGGGCATGTGTCCAGGTGTTTCGACACCTGGACGCCCCGCTGGCGCATGCGTAACGCGTTGGAACACGGGGGAGCGGTGGTACTATGGTAAGGGCGGTCGCCCTCTCGCATGCTGCCACGTCATCCCGGCAAAAGGTGCTCCCCGAGGCCTTGTGCTAGGTGTGTTCATCACGTTCGTTGGACGGACATGGCCTTGTGTGTTTTCCCGGCAAGACAGGCTTGCCGGGGCCTTGGATATCTTGGAGGTGAGTCTTGTCTGGATTCCGCCATGCCCTGCCGTCAGGGGCTCTTTGCGCCCGTGCACAAGTCTGGGGCACTAGAGACCCTAGTCTTTAGTGCACCATAGGATCCCCCGGGCCTGGGCCACACATGCGTGCGGAGCGTTGTTCGGCCAGGCCCAAAGAGGTGTACAGGCTCTTGCGGCTGGATCTGCTGGCGGTTGGCTTTCCCCACGCCGCACATCGGATGCACGAAGTGGGAGGTCGTGCGTGGAGTGGACCCTCCGCCTCCTAAAATGCCTCTGCTACGCGTGTGGCATGCACAACCATTGATGGGCAGGTGACAGTCCAGGCCTTGAAAGGCGTAGTAGTGGTTGGGCCCGCCCGTGCATGAATTGGCGCATCAGGGCGGTTCTCTGTTTGCCCGTGAGCTCGAGCAACTGGTCGTGGAGGGTGGTGGCTTCTGGAGTAAGGGAGGTTAGCCCCCGCGCCCCGTCCTATAAATTGGGAGGGTTTGCGAGGGGTTTTGCTCATCCAACTCCCTCTAATTCCGCCAACTCCTCCACCTTGGTCTTCTGAATCTTCCTGTGTCCGCTGGTGGCGCTAGTCCCTAACCATGGTCAGGGGACGAGGTTGGCCACCGTCTGCCGTGAGGGCAGTGAGTGGATCCCGGTTGGATCATGCCACAACTTCTGGGGGTGCCGTCGCGGAATGCGCCCCGGACGCCCGTGGTGGAGGAAGGGCGAGGGGCCGAGGTCGCCGCGGAGGTCGAGGCCGGGGGAGGTGGAGCGCTACTCCAACGCCTCCACCTTCCCCGGGACTTGTTCCCGTGGCGGCCCATGCCACCCACGTCGGAAGGAACCCGATGGTGTTCCTTGTCTAGCTGCGGGGGCCCATCCGGTCCCGTCTTCGACTCCCTGGTGTCTTCGCCGAGGTGATGGAAGGAGAGGGGGCCCGACCCTGTGGCTCCGCATGCACGGCTGTGGTAATGGTGCCATGCCGGTGGTTGCGGAGCGCACTGGGCCTCGGACCCTGTTCCTCGACCGCGAGTGGAAAAGCTTTGCCCGCGCCCACAGTCTTTGGGATAGGCATGTTGTCCGCTTCAAGAAGGTGGCGGAGAACACGCTCTCCGTCAAGCTATATGGGAGCTCGGGTGCGCGTCTCGGCCACTACGAAGAGAGCTCGAGCAGGACCGAAAGCATTTCCTCATGTGATAATACCGAGGAAAGGTCGGGTGATGACGACAGCGGAAGCGGGTCAGGCCCCTCACAGTCAATGTCTGCATGAGGGAGCCTGGCCCCAAGCTTACAGTTGGCCGCACCATCGCCGTTAGTCTGCCGCTCGCTCCCTCCCGCGCCGGACCGACCACAGCTGCCTCATCTTCCCGTCAGCGCCCGGGCTTCCGCTCCTCCATCTCTTCGGCTTCGTTCTCCTCCATGCAATGCTGGTCCCGGGGGAACCAGCCTGGATCGCGTGGAGGGCCGCTCTTTGTCTTCCCGAGCTCTAGTCCAGCGAGCGTAGTTCCTCGCCAAGGACAGAAGTTCTAGGTTAGAGTAGATCATATCATCCATGTGACATGTTTGAGAAAGACCCCCAAACAGATGAATGCAAAGATTGTCTTTCCCTTTTTCGATTTTGTTCTTTGTGTGATTTTTTCTTGCATATCTGGGAGCTTGCCGACGACTACCGTCAAGACTCCTTCCCGTGTTCGGTGCAACCATGGAAATCGCCAAGCGCAGCTTGAGATGAAATCGGGTGCTTCGTAGCCGCTTGCTCTGTTGGTCAGGTTCGCAACTATTTGAAGGCGCTCTGTGGTCGTTTAGGTCGTTTGAACAAGTTCGAAATAAAGACAAGGTGCACCGAGCTTTGGGAAGGTCCCAGTACGCGCAAACTCCTCACACAAAGATTTGAAACTTCCGAAGGGAAAAAGCAAAGTATCTATCTGTTCCAAATCTGAACCTCAAACTCAAACACTTATCTGTCTGCACCGTGATCCGATGTCTTAATGTTTTGTTGGGGCGTCAAAGCCTCCAGCAAGCAAGGAATCACCGCTCCTGGTGGCCTCTCCTCCAACAAGGTCTTCTTGGCAACGGTCCGTGACCGTCGCTTGGAGGAAGAGCCAGCCAGGTCATAACCCTTTTGCTTTTCTCTTTCTAGGCCGTGCTTGCGGAGCCCCCGAGCACGTCTTTGGGCGATGATGCGACGCTCTCAGGGGCGCAACCTTCGCACTTGAGTGAGCGCCGGGGATTCGGGACCGTGTGGCGCACCCTCGATGACTATGCATCGCTCCATGGAGGTGCGTCCACCGGAGTATGCGTTGGGACCTCTATGAAGCGCCCAGGCATGCCCTCGACAGCCGTGCGTTGGCCCCCTCGAGCGACGCATCGGCTTGACGATGCCGCTCTTGGAGTCTCTGCCTCCCTGCCCTGCTCGCGCGTGTAGCAACGCGCTCGCGTAGGCCTTGGGAAGCCGTAGCAGAATGGGGCGCCTGCCGCGGTGCTCCGTTTCCGGAGGAACGCGACATGGCACCCAAACTTCAATGAAGCCGGCGTTGAGCCCGCTCCGATCCACATGTCTCTCCCTGCCCCTACCTGGCGCGCCAAAAATGTCGGCGATGCTAAGTCGACACCTATGGGGATCAACGTGATACCCTTGTGATCGTAAGGCGGGGAAAAACAGAGTCAAGAGTGGACCAAACGATCAACACCCGGCAAGCCTTTTTTACCCAGGTTCGGGCCGCTTACGCGTAAAACCCTACATCCTGCTCATCTGATCGTATTAAGCGCTCTTTTGTTGTTCGTTTACAACGATGATAATCGTCTTCTTGGCCAATCTCCAAAAAGTCTAACCCCTTGTGTATGAGCTAAGGGCCTCCTTTTATAGGCAAAGGGGTCACCTACAGTGCTCAATGGTAGGTTCACGAGATGTTAAAGTGAACCTATAGCAGTGCTTATCCATCTACCGCTGTCAGGTGCATTAAATGCACGTCTTGTCCATGCAGCTGAGTGCTGGTGAGGACATGTGTCCAGGTGTTTCGACACCTGGACCCCCCGCTGGCGCATGCGGAACGCGCTGGAACACGGGGGAGCGGTGGTACTGTGGCAAGGGTGGTCGCCCTCTGGCATGCTGCCACGTCATCCCGACAAAAGGGGGCTTGCCGGGGCCTTGGTGCTTCATCTCGGCAAGGAGGCTTGCGGGGGGCTTCGGTTGTCTTCCCGCGAGGGGGCTTCCAGGGGCCTTGTGCTAGGTGTGTTCATCACGTCTGTTGGACGGACATGGCCTTGGGTGTCTTGCCGTCAAGACAGGCTTGCCGGGACCTTGGATATCTTGGGGGTGAGTCTTGTCTGGATTCCGCCGTGCCCTGTCGTCAGGGGCTCTTTGCACTTGTGCACAAGTCTGGGGCACTAGAGACCCCAGTCTTTAGTGCACCGACAAACGTGGTTAAGGTACTAATGTGTTTGTGAGAATTCACATGTTAACATAGATATAGGTCCCTAGAGATTCAGCTTAAACGTCGAAGACAACCCCTAAAAATGTCCGAAGATATTGATGATGGTCGAAGCCATTGGTGGTATGCGAAGATAATCTCTTGAAGATAATAAAACATGAATACAAAGTTTTTTGGTTGTTTTCTTTCTTCTTTCCCGAGTCATTGGAACCACCACACTGTTAATGGGGTCGAGGTGATCGAAGTCAGAAGCTGACGTGATGCTCAACCCAAAAATACCTATGTCTTTGAGTGAATACAAATGAGAGGAAAACTCTTCCGGAGTTGGTTGTGTCAGCATTGCTTGTAACCCAAGTAATGTTGTCGCGTGAGTCTTTGAAATCTGACTGTTGGAACACATGTCGGTTGGCCATTGACCCAGGTTATTTCGATCATATCAAGTCGGGTGGCCTGTTGGCTATAAATAGCCCACCCCTCCATCATAAGTTGGTAGTTGCTCAGAGTTAGATACGTATGTTGTTGTTTTGGAGCAACCCACCTCGAAGACATTGAGAGAGAGCTATCCTGCGAGGATAATCCCAAACACCTAGATCCAAATCGTTTGAACACCTAGACACAAAGTGTTTGAGCATCATTGAAGTCTTTTTGTTCCGAGTAAACAAAAGACTTGTTACACTTGAGGAGTGTGATCTTTCAAATGGTTAGGCATCATGGTCTAGAGCATCCAAGAGTCATTATGGATTGCCAGGTAACCCGGTCTGTACGGGTTTCAGAAGTCTCCCATGATGACTTACCTGAGTGATTGGGCGAGGTCTAAGTGACCATGGCTCAAGGGGAACAAGGTGAAGACGAGGTCTTCAGAGTTGAATCTCAGCCTCCCCAACAAGACGTATAGTTGTCACAACAACTCGAGCTGGTCCCACAAATTATGATTCTTCGTCAAGCAACTGGTTCTATCTTTCCACTCCTTTACTTACAACTATGCATCGTGAAAGCTTTGCCTTATTGCTCTAGTGTGAAGACATTCATTGAATACATTCATCTGATTTGCATTTGTCTTTGTAATACTGTAGTTTATCTTCATTACACTTCCGTTTGTATGATGATTGTGTTGTACATGCATGAATATCTTCATAAATCTGCATGCCATGCCTAGATCTTGATTCATATCCGATCCCGATTCGGTTTTGATCACTTTGAAGACATTCGTGTTTCGAAGCTTTTCACAAAAATCGCATATTCACCCTCCTCTAGTCGATAACTAGCACTTTTAATTGGTATCAGAGCAAGGTACTCCCTTATTCTATGTTTCAGTTTAACCACCTAGAGTTTTAGCTATGTTGACTGCAAGGATAATCAAGGTATCCACTGCGTGCCCTGTCTTCGATGGCATAGACTACCCCTACTAGAAGAACAAGATGTGGATGCATCTCAAAGCCATTGACAATGACCTTCGTATGTCATCATGGCTGGCATTCCCAAGGTAGGTGAAGGTGTCATTGGTGCTGGTGTGAAGAGATTTGCTCAACTGGCCTCAACCGCCAAGAACATCATATGTGGTCATGTGACCAATGGACAATTTGGTTGTGTGAGTGCTCTGGACATTGCGAAGCAAATGTGGTAATGGATTTCCAAGGTCAATGAAGGTGTCTCATCTTAGCAAGATTCGCGTGTTGATGTACTACACAACCTATTCAAACACTTCAAGAGGATTGCCAACGAAAATGTCCAGCTCATCTTTGATCGACTTACAGACATCTCAAATGAGTTGAATGCTCTCGGCGCCACTGATATCACCAAACATGAGGTTGTAAAGAAGCTATCGAGATGTCTTGACAGTTCCTTTGACACACTTTCTCTCATGATCCAAGAACGCCCCGACTTCAAGGAATTGGATCCTACTAATATTCTTGAGAGGTTGAACATCCATGAGTTCCAACAAGCCTAGAAGAGGGAAATCTATGGTTCTAGTTATGGTCGCTCTAGTGCCCTAAAAGCAAAAGTTCTATCTTCATATAAAGAAGAAGAATCTGAATGCAGTGCCAATGGTGCATAAGACATTGGAAAAGAACTTTCTCTTCTCGTGAGGAAGTTTCATAAGTTCGCCAAGTACAAGAACTTTGGAAAATCTTCAAGGCACGACTCCAAGAAGGCTGGAGAAATGTCTTCGTGTGACAACAAGAAGCAAACTTGTCACAAGGGCAAGAAAGTAGGTCACTTCATTACTGATTATCCTTGATGGGAGAAGGAATCAAAGAAGAAGATCAAGGACTATGATTCTCATGACAGTAAGAAGAACAAGAAGCATCACAAGTCTTCATCCAAGTCTTCGTGGAAAAATCTTTAGAGAAAAGAAATGACGTGTTACGCGACGAGATGATTCAGAACGAAACTATGGCTGAACACATGCAAAGTCTTCATTCAAGGTTTGAAGATCTAAAAAATCCTCATGATATTCTCACAACTTATCATGATAAGCTTTCTTATGAATGTTCAAAGAAAGCAAGATCTTGAGAAGTTGAGATAAGCTCATGAGGATCTTCAGAAGGAAAACGACTCACTCCTAGGAGAACAGATCAATACCGCTCATGATGAATTTAATGTTCCATGCTTAAGCTCCTTGCTCATGAAGCTAATGATTCAAAAATTGAATATTCAAATGCTTCTGAAAATGCATTATCTTCAACTGTATCTGTGGTATATAACCCCTCAGCTAAGGAAACCACCGCTATCACTAATGACAATGAAAAGTTCAAGACATTGCTTGAAATAGGCATGTATAAAAAGTCTAAAGGGACATCAGATTTTGTGTGATGTCCTCAAGAACACAATCTTGAATAAAAATCCTTGGAAAGAGGGTGTTGGTTTCGAAAGAAACATCAATGTTGATGGATCTTACTGGAATCCTGAGTGATACCCCAAAACCACATGGGTTGCTGCAAAGGGCCCTTCAGTTGATCCATCCACGCTATGTGGCTTTAACAGTGCTAATCATATTGTTATTGGTGAGTCCTTCGACTCCAACTACAAAATTTTCAAATCTCAGAATTGCGAAGTGTTTGCTAGATTCATCAGCACTAACTGCAGGAACGGTTCTCTTGTGAATAGGATTTGGGTTCCCAACTTTCTTCTTGAGAAGCTTATTGTGAATGTCATGATGAGATCTCTTAGGAAGAAGACATACCCTAGATCAAAGTCCTCGTGAAGACAAAGGTCTACATATGATCATGCTAACAATTATGTTTCACACGGAAGGGCTGAAAAGACTCATGAGTATGATCACTATGGCATGGATCATTATGATCATTAAACTAAGAATTTCTCTGCATATTATTTTGAGTACTCTAACCGTCGTGTGAAGCGTACTTTTAGGGCTTTGTTGCCAAAATTCTCTGATGCTGCACTAAGGATTGTTGCTTCTAAGACACCCCGTCAGATGTGGGTGGTTAAGAAGAACTGATATCTTCATGCAACATCAGGTCTCCAGATCGAATAATGATATAACTTTAAGATTATATCTAGAGGACCGAAAACATTGTTGTCTAGACGCAAGAAATCTAATGAAAATGGTGTTACCATTTATATCGCCGAGTGTTACTGTTAAATTACACTACAATATCTTCGTCAATGCATGATAGTGTTGCATGTGTTGGTGAACAAGACTAATTCTAAATGCAGAAAGATAAAACCAATTGAACTGAATGGATTCTGGACAGTGGATGCACTAGTCACATGACTGGTGTCCGAAGCCTATTGATGGATTCAACTCTTCGTCTACCTATGAGAGATCACTATGTCTTTCCCGGAAAAATTAGTAGCAAAGTACTGGGACTAGTTAGAGATGCTATAACAAGGGATCAACACATGGACAAAGTGATGCTTGTTGAATCCCTTAGTTACAACTTAATGTTTGTCTCAATGTTTTTTGATCTAGACATGCTTGTCATTTTTGGAAAATTCCCACGTGTTGTGCTAAGAGCTTCTGACAAAACCAAAGTCTTTGAAGGCTTTCAAAGAGGCGATCTATACATGGTAGACTTCTTTGCAGGACCATAGGTTGCCAGATGTCTTCTAGTAAAAGCTTCAGAATGCCGGTTATGGCATCGATGTCTAGGACATGTTGGCATGAGGAACTTGCATACTATTGCCAAGAAGAATCTCATCGTTGGCATCGAGGTAGTCAAGTTCAAGAAAGATCATGTGTGTGGTGCTTGTGCAGCTGGGAAGATGACCAGGGTCAAAAATCCCTCGAAGACAATCATGACGACGTCTCGTCCCTTTAAGCTGCTCCATATGGACTTATTCGGTCCTACTCACTATTCCACTTTTTCTACCACTGCAAACTTATATGACTTCATAGTTGTTGATGATTACTCTCTATATACCTGGGTGCACATTTTACTCTATAAAAGTGGAGTACATGATGTCTTAAGGTGTTCCGTGAATAGGTGCATGACCAACTATGATGTCAAGTTCAAGCACATCAGGAGTGACAATGGCACTGAGTTCAAGAACACATGACTCGTCACCTACCTCGACACTCTTGGTGTCACTCATGAGTTCTCTGATCCATACACACCTCAACAAAATGGTGTCGTAGAATGCAAGAACAAGACGCTAATTGAGATGGCATGCACCATGCTTGATGAATACAAGACACCACGAAGACTCTGACCTGAATCCATTGACATTGCATGCCACATTATCAACCCGGTATATTTTCACAAGTTCTTCGAGAAAACATCATATGAGTCACTCATTGGTAAGAAACCCAATGTAAGTTATTTTAAAGTCTTTGGTGCAAGGTGTTGGATAAGGGATCCACATCACACGTCTAAATTTGCACTGAAAGCACATGAGGGTTTTATTCTTGGGTATGGAAAGGATTCACACACCTACAGGGTCTTCAACACTTATGACAACACAGTGGTTGAGACTGTAGAAGTGCGGTTTGACAAAACTAATGGCTCGCAAAGAGAGCACCTGGCTCCTATGCTAGATGAACTTCCACCTAAAGAAGCTATTAAGCTGATGTGCACTAGTGAAATCATGCCCGAGGAACCTGAACTTGAAGAAGTCGTCATTCCTCCATCAACCCATGGCAAAGACAATGTTGCACCTAAAGATAATGTTGCTGACGATGAATACAATGCTCAACAATTGCAACAAAGTCTTCGACCTGACCATTCTCGAGTCGCAAATGAAGTTCAAATCGAGAAAATGCTCGACAACATAAATGCACTAGGTCCTCTCACTCGCTCAAGAGCTACTCAATTAGCCAACTTTTGTGGGCACTTTGCTGTTGTCTCTATCTTCGAACCCATAAAGGCAGCTGAAGCCTTCTTGGAACCAGAATTTATTCAAGCTATGCAAGAAGAGCTTCATCAATTCGAGCGCAACAATGTGTGGGAACTCGTTAAGCGCCCTGATCCACACAAGCACAACATCATAGGCATCAAGTGGATCAACCATAAAAAACAAGACGAATCTGGCCAAGTTGTTAGAAACAAAGCTCATCTTGTAGCTCAAGGCAACACACAGGTTGAGGGTACTGACTTTGAGGAAACGTTTGCACCTGTTGCTAGGCTCGAAGCCATACACATATTACTTGCCTATGCTAACCATCATGACATATGCTATACCAAATGGATGTCAAAAGTGCATTCCTCAATGGTAAGATTGAGGAAGAAGTATATGTTGCTCAACTACTAGGGTTCGAAGACCCAAAGCACCCTGACAAGGTCTACATGCTCAACAAGGCTCTGTATGGACTCAAGCAAGCACCAAGAGCCTGGTATGACACACTCAAGGAGTTCTCCTGACGAAAGACTTCAAACCAGGTTCACTCGATCCCGCACTCTTTACCAAATCCTATGATAATGAGTTGTTTGTATGTCAAATTTATGTGGACGATATTATCTTCGGATGTATTGACAATTGATACAGTGATGAGTTTTGCTTCATGATACAAGAGCAATATCAGATGTCTATGATGGGAAAGCTGAAGTTCTTCCCAAGGCTTCAAATTCTACAACAACCCATTGGCATATTCATATCTTACGAGAAGTATCTTAAGGACCGCCTCAAGAAGTTTGGCATGCAAGACTGAAAGGGCCACAAGATGACCATGCCAACCAAGGACCACCTCTGCACTGACGAAAATGGTAAATATTTAGATGAGAAGGTATATCGCTCCATGTTGGCTCTTTATTGAATCTGTGTGCATCTAGGCCAGATATAATGCTTAGCATTTGCATGTGTGCCAGATTCCATGCGACACCAAAGGAATCACATCACCTCGCTATGAAGCGAATACTTTGATATTTGGATCACACCCCAATGCTAGGATTATGGTATCCAAAGGACTCCGATTTTGATCTCATTGGCTACTTCGAGTCTGATTATGCTAGAGACAGAGTTGATCGCAAGTCTACGTCAGGCACATGTCACTTTCTCGGTCGATCTCTTGTATGTTGGTATTTAAAGAAGCAGAACCGCGTCCCACTCTCCACTACTGAAGTCAAATACATTGTTGTTTGTGCCTGCTATACATAACTTCTCTGGATGTAGCAAACCCTCAAGGACAACAACATCAACAAGAAGAAAGTACCACTCTACTGTGACAATGAGAGTGCCATCAACATCCCCCACAACCCAGTACACACTAAAAGACAAAGCACATTCAAATACGCCATTATTTCCTTCGTGATCATGTGTTGAAGGGAGACACCATCATCGAGGATGTGAAGAGAGAAGAGCAATTGGCTGATATCTTCATGAAGCCTTTGGATGAGAAGAGGTTTTGCAAGTTGCACTGTGAGCTAAACATCTTAGAATCCTCAAATGTCCACTTAATGGACACACATCCTAACACTTACGCACTATGATGACTTTGATGCACAACACACAAAGTAACGTATGTCTTGAACTCATGAATATATACACTCTAAGTGTGAATACATTAACAAAGGATTTGACTTCAAAGCACCATGATAGTCGTGTGTCATGTCTGGGTCTAACATTCTTATACGGTGGGTAACACCACCACCCCCATTTGAAGATTGTTTCATCTTCGCTCTTTCATCTATGTCTTCAACAAAATGAGTTTATCTTCAAGTAGAATGTTTGTCTTTGAATTTCAACATTTCTCATTTGAATATATCATATAAAAATAGTCTCGAGTCCAGTCCTTCACAAAATTTTCCGTATAGCCATATCTTCAAATTTTATCTAGGCAAATGTGATCGGCCCCACAAATCTCATCTATGCTTATCTCTCCTAACACTATTCAACTCCAGTCATATGCATTTTACTTTACATGTGTTGATTATCATCACGGTATCCTTGGCTATCAAAGACAATCTAACCAAAACGTTTGAAATTTTATTCTTATCTTTTACCTCCCTTATCACAACTATTCATGTGCTCATCACTACAATTTAGAGGTAGTGTCAGACGTGGTGCATGCGTGCCACACGTCCCACTAAGCCGAAGGGTCATGGGCATATTTGTCCAAAGCATTTGGACTATCCCACTTCCACTCTCCTTATAAGTACATGACCCCTAGCCCATTTATTACTCTTACCTCTCTTGCCTTCGCACTCGAGCTCCAAACCCTAGTGCCACCGCTGGAATTCATCGTTGCTGGAGGAGAAACGCTTAGTTGTCGTGACTTATTCATCATCGTACTCATACTGGCCGTGTTTGTCTTCTCCCCACTGCCGCCGTAGCTATTTGCCACTACCGAGTTAGGGTGTGGCAGATTGAATCGCTTGGACTCTCCGCTTCGTTGAGCTATTCATGGTGTTCTTCAACGTGGTAAATGAATCTTCTTTTTTACCTTCTAATAGTGACTTTCCTTAGGTGCAACCTGAAATCATGCACACATTCCCACACTCAACTTAATATCCGTCCTAGATGCACAAACGTAAAGCAATGATCTAATCATGGAGCGATATACCTTCTGATCCATGGCTTTACAATTGGAATCAATGTCAAGTTGGCACTTGAGTGGCATAGGAGTCTTGGCCGGCTTGACATCATCCAACTTGAACCTTTCGAGCATATTTTGAGTGCATTTTCGTGGTTGATGAAGGTTCCTTATCTTTGTTGCTTGAATTCGAATCCAAGGAAGAACTGCAACTCTCCCATCATAGACATCTCAAACTCTTTGGTCATGAGTGAGGCAAACTCATCATTGAAAGATTTGTTAGGAGAACCAAAGGTAATATCATCAACATATAGTTGGCATATAAACAAATTGCCTTTAACCCACTTAGTAAAAAGAGTGGGATCGATCTTCCCAATTTCAAACACACAATCTTGTAACAACTCGGTAAGGTGCTCATACCATGCACTTGGGGCTCGTTTAAGGCCATAGAGTGCCTTATCGAGCTTTTACAGATGATTGGGGAACTTGGGATCCTTGAACCCCAGGGGCTGTTTGGCATATACCAGCTCATTAAGAGTACCATTTTAAAAAGTAACCTTCACATCCATTTGTTGTAACTTCAAATATGATGAGAAGCATACACAAGCAACATGTGAATAGATTCAAGGCGTGCAACAGGGGAAAAGGTTTCACCGTAGACGATACCCTCGACTTGGGAGTAGCCTTGAGCTACAAATCTTGCCTTATTTCTAATGAGAACTCCGTTTGCATCTTGCTCGTTCTTGAAGATCCATTTGGTCCCAATAACATTTTGGTTCTCCTTTGGCCTCAGAACCAATTGACACACCTTGTTGCGCTCAAAGTTGTTGAGTTCATCATGCATGGCTTCTAGCGAATATGTGTCCTTGAGCGCCTCTTGTACCTTTAGAGGTTGAATACAAGAAACAAATGCATGATGCTCACAAAAGTTTGTTAATTGTCAACGAGTGGCTACCCCTTTATTCAAGCTTCCATAGACATTTTCCAAGACTTGTTCTTGGCGATTTAGTGTGGAAGCGATCTTGGCGGTGCAATGTTCCAAAATATCCTCCATGGAAAGTTGAGAAACATCCTTATTGTTACCATGAGCGTCATCTTGAGCTTCCTCTTGATCTCGAGCTTGCTCGGAATCATGAACATGATCTTGGGCATCACTTGGTGAATCACCATCATCATGAGGTTCATATTTCGCTTGATCTTGTTTGTTGGAGTGAGAGTCATCACTTTGTTGATCAAAAGCATGTGGGTCAAGTGTTGGTGAGGGTTACACATGAGTGGAAGATTGTCCTTCTCCTTCAGCTACAAGGGGTTCCTAAATGGGTAGGAAGTGTCCCACACCCATTCTTCTTATGGTTTTTGGAGGAATTTCATCACCTACATCACAAAGGGCCATTATTTTTTATCAAACAGTACGTTACACGTCTCCTCAATGAGTGTGATGGACTTGTTGAGGACACCGTAAGCATGAGAGTTTGTAGCATAACCAACAAATATGCCCTCTTGAGATCTAGAATCAAACTTAGCTAAAAGAGCTCCTTTTTGAGAATGAAACACTTACACCCTAAAGTACTTGACGTTGGGCTTGTTACCCGGTAAGTATCTCATATGGAGTCTTGTTCATGCCTTTGTGGAGGTAGACATGCTTGGATGCATAGCTTGCAGTGTAGATGGCTTCGGCCCAAAAGTTGCAAGAAGATTTGAATTCCGCCATCATAGTCCTTGCAACATCCATCAACGTTCGGTTCTTCCTATCCACTACACCATTTTGTTGAGGGGTATATGGTGCGGAGTATTGGTGCTTGATACTTATAAACTGCATTGGGATAATCCCCGGAGCGGAGGGGATGATGCAGCATAGTAGAGGTAATTATTTCCCTTATTGAGAACAAAGGTTATCGAACCAATAGGATAACCATGCAACTTGCCGTCTTCACTACCTACACACAAAATAACACATACTTGCACCCAACACGGGCAAGAGGGTTGTCAATCCCCTTGAACTCGTTACTTGTAAGCGATAAGTAGTGATAGATAGATAGTTTGACAAATATAAATAGAAAATAAAAAGAAAGTAAATAAGCAAGGTATTTTTAGTTTTTGTAAATATATTTGTGAGGAGACCCGGGGGGCATAGTTTTTGCTAGAGGCTTCTCTATCGTAGAAAGCATACAGTGGGTAAACAAATTATTGTTGGGAAATTGTTAGAAAAGCGCATAGTTATCATCACACATAGAGGCATCCTATATGTACGCAAGTAGACCGACTCCTTCCTGCATCTACTACTATTACTCCACCCAATGACCACTATCCAGCATGTGTCTAGAGTATTAAGTAAAAGCAGAGTATTGTTTGGAGGAGGATGCCATGATGTTGACAAAGTAAATACAATTAATATGAATAAAATCCATTGTATTATCCTTAGTGGAAGCAATACAGTACATGCCATGTCCCATTTTGTCACTCGGATTGAGCGCTGCAAGATTGAACCCACTACAACGCACCTCTCCCACTGAAGATAAATCAATCTAGTTGGCCAAACCAAATCGATAGATCAGAGATAATTACGAAGCTATCATAATCATGCATATATAGGAAAGAACAACAAGGAACTCAACATAATGTCATGAATAATGTTAACATAAACCCACAATTCATTGGATCGCAACAAACGCACCACACAAGAGTGATTACATAAGATAGATCATCACGGGAATCGCGGTGATCTTGGCAATGAAGAACATAGAGAGAGAGATAGCCATCTAGGTAGTAACTACGGACCCGTAGGTGTGTGGTTAACTACTCACACATCACCATGGGGATAGCAAGGTGGACGTAGGGGCCCTCCGTGATCGACCCCCCTCTGATAGGACACCGAAACATGGCTCTAGATGGGCACACGACGAACTAGAAGCTTGCGGCGGCGGGAAAAGTGTTTCGGGAGGCTCTCTAGGGTTTTTGGGATATATGTGAATTTATAGTAGAGAGAGCGAGGCCAGGAGAGCTCGGAGGTTTCCCAAGCCATTAGGGCGGAACCACCCCCTGGGCACGCCCTGTTGTCTTGGCGGCACCTCATGTGCCCTCCGATCTTCCTTCGAAGCTTCTAGGTATTTATTTTGTCCAGAAAAAATCATCAAAAAGTTTGGGGTATTTCGACTTTGTTTGGTACAGTATTCGTGAAGAGCCAAGAACATGAAGTAAACAACTACTAGCACTTGGCACTGGGTTAATAGGTAAGTGCTAAAAAATAATATAAATTAGCAAGTAAATGCTTTAAAAGTATCCTAGAATGACAATGTAATATCATGGAACAATATAAATTATAGATATGTTGGAGGCGTATCAGCATCCCCAAGCTTAATTTCTGCTTGTCCTCGAGTACGTAAATGATAAAGACATAATATTTGATGTGCCATGCTACCCAACATGTAATATATTTGAGGTACGATCATTGAGACACGATGAATTAACAAACATTAACATAGTAATACATAAACATAAGTAACATAATCATTAACTTTCAAAATATACGATCCTTAAAGAATGTTTAACCCCCATTCATTTTATCATATTAGCACATCATGTCTATATCTTCACCACATAAATACAAATGTCAAGCACCAAGTGTTAAGCCAAGCAATTGGATCGTGCTTTTTAACGTGCTTCGTATTTTCTACCTCACTCACTACATGAGCGTGATCCATGGACATAAGATATAGGTGGAATAGAATATGGTGGTTGGTTTCAAAGGGGTAAAAGTGGAGAAGAAAGTCTCGCATCAACTAGGCGGATCAACGATCTATGGATATGCACATCAATGAATATCAATGCGAGGAGAAGGGATTGCCATGCAACGAATGCACTAGAGAAATAAGTGTATGAAAGCTCAACTAAAGCTAAGTGTGTGTGCATCCAATGTGCTTGCTCATGAAGACCTCACACATTTGAGGAAGCCCGTCATCCGAATATACACGCCAAGTTCTATAATGAAAAATTCCCACTAGCATATGAAAATGACAAAACATGAGACTCTCTATATGAAAAACATGGTGCTACTTTGAATCACAAGTGTGGACAAAGAGGTAGTAGCACCATCCCTTCTCTCCTTTCTCTACTTTTTTTTCTCCTTTTTCCCTTTTTTTCTCTTTATTTCTCTTATTTATTTATTTATTCTCCGGAATCTCATCCCGACTTGTGGGGGAATCATTGTCTCCATCATCCTTTCCTCACTGAGGCAGTGCTCTAATAATGAAAAACATCACACTACTAGCTACTTACAACTAGATATAAAAAGTATGAAACAATATGACTATATGAATGCCTGTCGCAGTGTAGGAGGATGTGCAATGATCTAGCATAACATATAAGCAATGATGAATGGTGGCTTTGCCACAAATACTATGTCAGCTATATGATCATGCAAAGCAATATGACAATTAGCGCATAAGTCATAAGACGTAACGGAGGAAGTTGCATGGCAATATATCTCGGAATGGCTATGGAAATGCCATGATAGGTAGATATGGTGGTTGTTTTGAGGAAGATATAAGGTGGCTTATGTGCAATAGAGCGTGTCATGTCACGGGATTTGGATGCATCGGTGAAGTTTGCACCGATCCTCGAGGTGAGAATGGGCAATGCACGGTACTCAAGAGGCTAACAAATATGAGGAGGTGAGAGTCCGTACATCCATGGATCTACATTAGTCATAAAGAACTCACATACTTATTGTAAAAATTTATTAGCTCTCTTGAAGTAAAGTACTACTCGCATGCCCCTAGGGAGGAGGTTGGTAGGAGTTAACCATCATGCGCCCCTAACCTAAACAACACTAGGATTTCAACGAGGAATAAGAATGCTCACACATCATCACCATGCCATAACTAATATTTAGATGAACAACAAACTAACGCCCTTTAACTATCGATATTTGTACTAACCAACAACCATGCACTCATGCCCTTTCATATTACCACATCAATATTATTAACCCACAATTTCTCTTTTATGTGCTACATGAAGGTTTTGATTATGCACTCCTCGAATACCTATTATTTTTGGACTAGTCTTATAACCCATGCAAATTACCGTCACTATTTTTTAGACTCCCGAACAAATTTAAGTGAAGAATGAGAGTGAAATTATTTCTATAAATTCTATATGCCACCATGCTCTAAAAGATATAAGTGAAGCACTAGAGCAACTACTTAGCTCAGAAGATATAAGTGGATCACATAGAGTATTCTAACAAATCATGGTGAACATGTGTGTATCGCAAGTGGATGTGTCCAGCAAGCAATTATTGTGGAAAACTAAAATAAAAGCAAACTATAAAACACAGCGCTCCAAGCAAAACTCATATCACGCGATGAATAAAAATGTAGCTCCAAGTGACATACCGATGAATTGAGACAAAAGAGGGGATGCCTTCCACGGCACCCCCAAGCTTAAATGCTTCATTCCTCCTATAATTTACCTTGGGATGCCTTGCAAATCCCCAAGCTTAGACTCTTTGCCGCTCCTTATTCCTTCATCCATCGTCATCGCACCCAAAACTTGAAAACTTCAGCACACAAAACTCAACGGAAAACACATGAGGTCCGTTAGTACAATAGGTGAACAATAAACTTTAGGTACTAATATAAATTGATTATTACTTTATTATTTCATAAGGTTATGTATTCTAACTTCTCCATGGATTTTACCCCCCGATATAATCCATAGCATCATCAAATCAAGCAAACTATGCAAGCAAAGACAGAATCTATCTAAAACAGAATAGTCTATAGGGATCAACACTTAAACCATACTTTTGTAACTCCGAAAATTCTGGAAAAGTAGGACAACCCGAGGAATTTGTATATACTATGTAAAAATTCAGATCAAAAATGCGTTCTAGTAAAATGAGAGAAATTTTGTACTGGACGTAAAAGTTTCAGTTTTTGCACCGTATCAATTCTACTTATCATTCAAATCATCCCAAAGGCTTTACTTAGAACAAACAAAAATTTAAACATAAAAACAATCATTGCAATGGAAATAATCATGTTAACTCACACAAACATAAAGTAGAACAAGAAAAATAAGATAACTATTGGGTTGCCTCCCAACAAGCGCTATCGTTTTATGCTCCTAGCTAGGCATAATATATAGTTTCAAGTGATGTAATCCTTCTTGGCATTCACATCTTGGGATGTGTGCTCATGGGGATGATTTTCAAATACAGTATGAAACACATCATCAAGCAATATCTTAGCATTCTCAATGCTACTTTCCTCAAAACCTTCCGCATTCTCTCTTACTATCCAAGAATATTGTTTTATTGATAGCATTGAAAACTTGTTGGATAATAGAAATATGAGGAACTTATTTCTTATTATTTTCATAGAAAGTATGGCTATCTCGAAACACATACCTCATTATATAGTCTTCATTATATGGAATTTCATCCATCACACGATGTTCAAGACTCATATTATAGTGATCAAAGATATCTCGAGACTCTCGCACTATATAGTCAAATTCATGCATTAGGATAGGAGTGGCTATCTTCTTAGCCATGGGGTCTTTTATGCAACTTATAGAAAAGCCTTTGAAAAGTAGGGTGAGTGCACATAAATCTTCTTTCAAGTTGAAGAACAAGAGCGGAAATAACATCGACTTAACTTTTGGTTCTTTTAAGGATCGGCGTATCCTTGCAAGCCATAGTACCCGTACAGTTGAAGAATTCTTGGATAATGCTTTTCCCTATGATATTCCACTTCCCCGCAAGAAAAACTTTTACATCTTGCTGCGGGGGAGTTTCCTCTTTTGGGATTCTACCTTCATCATCTTCCCTAATGATAAAATCAGACATGATAGCAACTTCAAACAAGCAAAAGAGGCAAACTAGCAAGTATAGCAAACAAACAAGTAAACTAGCAAAGATAAATATTTTTGTAATTCTGATTTGTATAACAAGAAAAATATAACATCAAATAAACTATAGAACAATTGAATGATAATATGTGTGTAGTTACTAGATAGGAAATTGGTGATACTCCCCGACAATGGCCTCAGAAATCCTTCTTAATACTTGTAAACTGCGTTGGGATTTTCCTCGGAGAGGAGGGGATGATGCAGCACTGTAGAGGTAAGTATTTCCCTTAGTGAGAACCAAGTTTATAAAACAAATAGGAGAACCACACAATTTCCCATCTTCAATGCCTACACACAAAAGAGCACACACTTGCACCCAACACGGGAAACAGGGTTGTCAATCCCCTTGAACTCGTTACTTGCAAGCGATAAGTAGTGGTAGATAGATAGTTTGAGAAATAAAAGTAGAAAATAAAAAGAAACTAAATAATAACAGCAACATATTTTTAGTTTTTGTAATATATTTGTGAGGATACCCGGGGGCCATAGTTTTCGCTAGAGGCTTCTCTCTCGTAGAAAGCATACAATGGGTAAACAAATTACTATTGGGCAATTGATAGAAAAGCCCATAGTTATGAAATATTTATTCATGGAAATGATCACAAATGGAAGAATCACATCCGTAAGCAAGTAGACCGACTCCTTCCTGCATCTACTACTATTACTCCACCCATCGACCGCTATCTAGCATGCATCTAGAGTATTAATTAAAAACAGAGTAATGCTTGGAGGAGGATGACATAATGTAGACAAAGTAAATCCAATTAATATGAATAAACCCCATTGTTTTACCCTTAGTGGCAGAAATACAATACGTATCATGTCCCTTTCTATCACTGGGATTGAGCTCCGCAAGATTGGACCCACTACAACGCACCTCTCCCACTGAAGATAAACTAGTCTAGTTGTCCAAACCAAACTGATAGATCAAAGAGAATTACGAAGCTATCATAATCATGCATATATATGAAAGACCAGTAAGGAACTCAATATAATCTCATTAATAGCTGAACATAAACCCACAATTCATCAGATCCAAACAAATGCACCGCACAAGAGTGATTACATAAGATAGATCACCCCGGGTTTCGTGGTGCATCACACAAGAGTGATTACATAAGATAGATCACCGCGTGAATTGGGTGATCTTGGAAATGAAGAACATAGAGATAGATAGCCATATAGGTACTAACTACAGACTCGTAAGTGTGGTGAACTAATCACATATCCGCACGGGATCAATAAGGTTGATCTAGAGGCCCTCCATGATCAACCCCCCCAATAGGGCATTAGAACAGGGCTCCAAATGGGCACACGACAGAACAAAAGCTTGCGGCGGCAGAAAAAGTGTTTCGGGAGGGTCTCTAGAGTTTTTGGGATATATGTGAACTTATAGCAGAGAGAACAAGGCCGGGAGCGATGGGAGGTGGCCCCAAGCCATCAGGGCGCGACCACCTCCCTAGGCGCCCCTGTTGGCTTGGCTGCACCTCTTGTGCCCTCCGGTCTTTCTCCGAAGCATCTAGGTATTTATTTTGACCAGAAAAAATCATCAAAAAGTTTCTGGGTTTTTGGATTTTTTTGGTATAGTATTTCTGAAAAGCGAAAAACATGCAAAAAACAGTAACTAGCACTTGCCACTCGGTTAATAGGTAAGTGCTCAAAAATAATATAAATAGACAAGTAAATATTGAAAAAGTGTCGTTGAATGATAATATAATAGCATGGAACAATCAAAAATTATAGATACGTTGGAGATGTATCACTGCTTGATCCCCTCATCATCGGTAAACAAGGTGTAGCTGTTGAACTCAGAGCCGTTGTCAGTTCTAATCATCAATATCTTTGCATCATGTTGGTGTTGAGCTTCATTTACAAAGTCGATGTTGGTTTGTTGGGTCTCACTCTTCCTCTTGAATAATTATACCCATGTGTATCTTGAATAATCATCCACAATCACCAAGCAATATCTTCTTCCTCCAAGACCATCAAAAGATGGAGGATCAGTGAGATCCATGTGAAGGAGCTATAAGACCTTCTTCAAGTAAATAGTAGTCACCGAGTGGCGAGGCGTCTCATGTAGATTTCCTTTGATACAAGCACCGCACGCATGGTCTGGCAAAACTAACATTTGTTACTCCATGAACATGGTCCCCATTGAGGATACTTGGCAAAGATCTCATATTGACACGGGATAAATGGCGATGCCGAAGACACCCCACATGAACTTTAACCATTAAACATGTTGCGATCTTAGAAGGCTTCTCCGAGAAGTTGACGACATATAGACCATTCCCATCATATCCAACATAGGCTACTTTAAGAGCCTTGCTCCACAAGAGGGCCATGGTATTAACATCAAAGAATTTAGAAAATTCCATGAGTGCAAGTTGATGAGCGAAAAATAAATTGTATGCAAGGGTCTCAATAAGCATGACTTTCTCAATTGTTAGATCCGGAGAGAGAACTACCTTGCCAAGAACCGGTACCTTTGACATTGTAGCATCACCAAATTGTACTTGAGTGGCCATAGATGAGATAGTTTGAACATCCACCACCAAGTACTTGCTTCCGGTCATATGATTTGTTGCTCCACAATCAAGCAATCACGAACCTTCTCTAGAAGCAAACTCCTACATAAGATGAATGCTTGGTTTTAGGTACCCACTCTTGAATGGGTCCTTTGATGTTAGTAACAAGGGTCTTAGGAACCCAAATAGACCATTCAATGTACTCATAGGGAGAACCAACAAATTTGGCATAAACATGCCCATCACTAGCACGACATAAAACATAGGAAAGGTCAAAATAGACAACTTCATTGGGATGTGTGGCATTGCCCCTTTTGTACTTACCACCATCACCTTATTCTTCTTCTCCTTAGGAGCATCCTCTCCCTCTTTGACAAATGTTTCTTCAAGGGGGGTAGATTGCTTGGTATTGTATTTCTTCTTGGATTTCTTCCTCTTTGACTTGGATACAAACCCAAGTCCCTCCTTAGACACAAATTCCTTTTGATTTATCAAAAGGCCATTGAGGCTCTTCTCGCCTTGTATACAAGTCACAAGGCCCTTCTCAAGTTGATATTTCAACTTGGCATTTTCCTCCACAAGATGCACATACTCACAACAAGGGTTAGAGGCATGAGAATTATCGATTAGCACAAAAGGAGGACAAGTGTCTATTTCCTTAGTGAATATTGCTTGGAGTTGAACATGAGAAACCTTGAGAGAGGTGTGAGAACTTTTCAAGGCCGTATGAGCCTTGTCAAGTAACTCAAACTCCACTTTGAGTTACTTATGGCTAACCCCAAGTTCAACATTCTTGGTCTTAAGCACACGAGCAAGAAATTGAGCATGATCATGATCTTTCTTTAATTTAAAAAGATCGACATTGTGTGGATCCTCAAGATCCAAACAAATACTTGCTCTTCATCAAGAGCATGATAAATATCTGTGATCTCATCGGCGTAATCATGACTATGCCCTTCCATATTAGTGATGGTGTCTTCGTGTGACTCAATGACATCATTGGCCTCATCCAATTGTTCCAAGAGAGCAATGAAATGCTTCTTGGTCTCACCCTTGAGTTTACACATGAATTTATCAAAAGAATTTTCATCTACTTTTACCTCCTCTTGTTCATCCCCACTATCCATAGAAGAAGGAGTAGTGGAGATGGTAGTTTTGATGTTGGAGGTTACCTTGTTTGTGGCTTTCACCATTAGGCACTTGTCGACGAGGATGTGGTCCTCGTTGGGGGAGTCAATGAGAAACACGGTGGTTGGGAAGGAACTAGTAATGGCCATGGAGGCCGTTTCCATCCCTTAACCACTAGCATCATCATCATCAGAGTTGTACTCTTCTTGCACCATCAACCCCTTTTGACCCTTTCGTGAAGTTGTTCTTGTTGGGAAAGGACTTGGACTTGTCCTTGCAAATGAGCTGGTCTCCATTGTCTTCACGCTTCTCATAGGGGCAAATACAAAAAGTGACTTACATTTCCACAATCGTAGCATGTCCTCACTTGTTGCTTGCCCTTGAAGCCACTTCAGTTGCTCTTGAATAATTTGGGTTTGGTGTTTCTCTTGTTGCCCCAAAATTGCCTTGACGCAAGATCCATGTGCTCGTGGTAAGCATATTTGGTGTCTTCGGGACAACACTACTCTTCTTCTTCTCTCTCATTCGAGAGAGCCTTGGCCTACAAAAAAAGGTTGGGCTTCTTTGATCGTTGAACATGAGCTAGTGCATTATTGGTGGTCTTGTTCAAGATGTTCATAGAAACAAGAGCATGTAAGTACGACCTTTGCTGGATCAGGAAGACATGACTTTGTTGAATGACATGATGGCCTTGAGGAACTTGCGCTTCACCTAATTTTCATCTGTGTCGTTGCTCCCATGGTCTCGAAGAGAGACAACAAGGGCGGTCAACCTCCAATAGAGCTCCCATGGGTCTTCTTCCGCATTCATCACAAACTCATGAGATTTGTCTAGAACCACCTCAAAGTTGCATCATTGAATACTTGAGCTTCCTTTATACAAGGAGTTGATGTGCACCCATGCATCTTTGGCAATGGTGAAAGGGCGCAAGTGTGCAAGCTCTTCAGGTGGCATGGCGGCTTGAAGAATGAACAAAGCGGATGCATTGAGTTGATTGTCCACTTCTTTCTTGGAGTCATGTTTTTGGGATCATGATGGTGAAAGCCTTGGTCGATCACCCTTGTGTTGAAGTGTGATTCAAATGAGACTTGATACAAAAAACTCAATTAGGAAAGTTTGTCAAATCAAGTTTAAGTGGAGGTCCATGAGAGTTAATATGAGCTGAATGGATTGGTCCACCATAACATAGGGGAGGGGCAACCATAACATTGGTTCCTGGTCCATTCTTTCCTTGAGAGGAATTAGGGATAGTGGCATTAGCCAATTCCTTGTTGGTATTGATATCCATTTCCATAGAAAAGGGGTTAACCATTTCCTTCGGATTGGTTGGGAGTTTAAGATTCTCATGGGTTTTTTCATTGACCTTGTTCACCATGGACGATTTGAGAGAGGCGATGGCCTCACTCAAATAATTGCGGGTGACCATGGTATCAGACACGACTGCGGAGTTATGTCTTCCCCGAGTCTCGTCGTCAACTGTAGTCTTTGGGCGGTTAAGCCTTTAAAAGATACGTGGCTGTGATACCAATTAAAAGGATCGGTATGGTTGACTAGGGGGGGGGGGGGTGAATAGGCAACTACCAATTTTTAGCTTTTCTTAACAAATTAGGTTTAGCAACAAATAGGTTGTCTAG